>NC_090266.1:868385776-869592443 GCF_040414725.1 Anabrus simplex
ATAGAATCTTAAATAACTTACATTATGGCATTTAGTCTACAATGCATCCTACTGTTCTCTGCCAGGCTAAGTGGCTCAGAAGGTTGAGGCGCTTGCTTTCTGACCCGAGCTTGGCAGGTTCGATCCTGGCTCAGTCCGGTGGTATTTGAAGGTGCTCAAATAAGTCAGCCTCGTGTAGGTAGATTTACTGGTACGTAAAGAACTCCTGCGGGACTAAGTTTCGGCACCTTGACGTCTCCGAAAACCGTAAATATGTAGTTAGTGGGACGTAAAGCAAGTAGCATTTAAAAATACATTTTCTCTATCCCTGCACTGTGACGAAAATAACAATACGCTTTAAACAGTCAGTAAAATAACACTTCTAGATTTCATAATAACATAGAGCTCACATTGATTGGAATTGCACTCAACTGTAACATGCCTTTTTTTTTTTAATGATATGCTGTATTATCGTTTTCTAAATGACTTGTACAGAAAATGGGTATAAACTGTACAGGCCTGTGCATTTTACACTTCTTCACTTCTATTATAGTAAATGTACATCGTTAGTACAGTGTGTTCAGAAGGACACGATGTCATACTAAAGAATATATTCATTCGATGTCTAATGGCAGGAAAGAAGCAAATACGGAATAGTAAGATAGTTTCCATTATTTGACAGTACGTTGCCAGGTGAACAAGCGGTTATTACATTCGAGATATAGTAGGTTCGAACCCCACTGTCGGCAGAACTAGTTTCCAATTTTCACACTAGGCAAATGCTGGAGTTATACCTTAATTCAGGCCACGGTCTCTTTCCTCCCACTTCTAGCCATTTCCAATCCCATCGTCGCCATAAGACCTATCTCTGTCGATGCGACGGAAAGCAAATTGAAATAATAATAATAATAATAATAATAATAATAATAATAATAATAATAATAATAATAATAATAATAATAATAATATTTATTACAAATTTAACTACACAATCATCACAGTAATCAGTGATAATTGACATACATTTCTGTGTGAGCAGCTGTTTCTTTGCTTAAACAGGGATGTTCTTGAAATCGCATTCATTACTTCATCGTGACATGAAGCGGCAGTCGGTGATGTAATTTCCTCGTGACCGCTAGGACAGTCTGTGATATCACCCTGGAACTTCCTGACAAGGTGATTTCGTTAGTCTGTAAAATATAATAGCATTTTGTACAGTACTTGGCGATTGAATTCGTTCGTTGTAGGATAAATTATTGCACTCAGCCGTAACATTCCTTGGTTATATTTTCTAAATAACCTGCACAGAAAATGTATACAAAATCTATTCTACACTTCTCCATGCCCGTTTCTATAAATGTAACTAACAGTTGCGCTGCGTATTCATGTGTGCTGTAAATTATAAAAGAGCGAATCTGTTGGAAAAGTTACGATGGCATTTCGTGAGGAATTTCCCGTGTGATTTTCCGTGTGATGGAATATTTAATGAAAGTTAATCAAATCAGTGAGTGGCTGCACGGTTTGAGCTATCAGCTTGAATTTGGGAGATAGTGGGTTCGTACCCCACTGTCGGCAGCCGTGAAGATGGTTTTCGGTGGTTTCTCAATTCCTCACCGGGCATATGCCGGGGCTCTACCTTAGTTAAGGCCACGATCGCTTCCTTCCCACTCCTAGCCCTTACCGGGCGAGTTGGCCGTGTGGTTAGGGCCGCGCAGCTGTGAGCTTGCATCCAGGAGATAGTGGGTTCGAACCCCACTGCCGCCAGCCCTGAATATAGTTTTCTGTATTTTCCCATTTTCACACCAGGCAAATCCTGGGGCCGTATCTTAATTAAGGCCACGGCCGCTTCCTTCCCACTGCTAGGCTTTTACTAATTTCTTAGTTTCTAGAATTCCTGACGGGGAATCGAACTCTCTTCCTTTCGGGTGAAGCGAGCACGTCTTTACCATCTCGCAGGCCCTGGATATAGCCGATACATTGAATTTCCGTAATACTTTATCGACCGTGCAAGTTGGCCACGTGGTTTGTGTAACGTGAGCGAGCACTCGAGAGATGCTGGGTTCAAAACCCACTGTCGATAGCCTTGAAGATGGTTTTCCGTGGTTTCCTATTTTGCGTCGTAAAACCAAATAGCAAATACTTAACTGTTTTTTCTGCTACCAGTTGAAGAGGAAAGGACACGTGGATATTTCCAGGATGGAGCTACACCATATACAGCACGTAATCCGATGACCACATTGGGAAGGAAATGACCGGTGGTCTGTATATTAGTCACCAAACCACAGTCCGCCTCCGTAGCGTTACGGTTAGGGCTATTAGCTGCTGTCCTCGGAGGCCCGGGTTCGATTCCCGGTACTGCCAGAAATGTAAGATTCGCAGGAAGGCTGGTATGTGGTTAAAATGGTACATCCAGCTCACCACCATTGGAAGTGTGCCTGAAAAGGGCTGAGCCAACTCCGGACGAGGACACGAGTTTGCTTTACTTACCAAACCCCAGAAACTTGGATGACAGAGAGAGGGATTCGAACACCACACTTCTCTTCTCAGTTGTTCTCCAATCCTCATTCCAGGATTTCACTTCTCCACAACAGAGCCGGAGTTCTAATCTGGGCCATCTGCCTTGCTTGCAGATATTCTCGTTCTGATTCGTTAGAATTTTGTGGACTGGACCTCACTTCACTCATTCATCTTGTTTAATTTTACATATGCTGCGGTTTGGATCACGTAGCTGTGGGAGATAGTGGGTTCGAACCCCATTGTCTTCAGCCCTGAAGATGGTTTTCCGTGGTTTCACATTTTAACACCAGGCAAATGCTGGGGTGTATCTTAATAAAGACCATGGTCGCTTCCTTACCCGTCCTACCCCTCTCCTGTCCGATTGTCGCTATAAGACCTATCTGTGTCGGTGCGACGTAAAGCAACTTGTAAAATAATGTTTAAAGAATACACATGCTGTTTTCTTTCAGCTGGGAAATCAAGGATGTACTCTACCCTAGAACACCTGGACTTCTCTGTAACAGTGTTAGGACCTTTAGTTCACCAGAAATGACACGTGATTACGTTGGCGAGCATAAGGGAAATTGTCTACATTCTTCGGTGTGATAACTACCAAGTTGTAGATAAATCCGAAAAACTACTCATTTTCGTTAATTTATCCATGGTCTGTTGGTTCTTGGTTTATCTCAAGAAGGATGAGCTATAACTGTCAATTATCGGTGGCTGTTTTTGTGAGAAAAAGGCCTTAAATACTTGGCAATGGTCTGAAGAACGTAATGAGAGAAATGAAATGACGTCTGGCTTTTAGTGCCGGGAGTGTCCGAGGATATGTTCGGATCGCCAGGTGCAGGTCTTTTGATTTGACACCCGTAGGCGACCTGCGCGTCGAGATGAGGATGAAATTGATGAAGACGACAACTACACCCAGCCCCCGTGCCAGCGAAATTAACCAACGATGGTTAAAATTCCCGACCCTGCCGGGAATCGAATCCGGGACCCCTGTGACCAAAGGCCAGCACGCTAACCATTTAGCCATGGAGCCCGACCTTTTTGAGAGAAAAACCTTCAATCGCCTGAAGAACGTAATGCAAGAACAGCCTGTGAAAAAACACTTCTCTTGGCGACTGCTAGCAGTTAGACTCATTGACATTTCGACCAATTCAACCCTGCAACCAATTGTTTTACTGTTGTTGACAATTTTATTTACGTCGCACCGACACAGATAGGTCTTATGGCGACTATGGGATAGGAAAGGCGTAGGAGTGGGACGGAAGCGGCCGTGGCATTATTTAAGGTATAGCCCAACAGTCTTCAGGGTTGCCGACAGCGGGGTTCGAACCCACTGTCTCCCGGATAAGAGCTCACAGCTGCGCGACCAACTCGCCCTGTAATTGTTTTACTTGGACGTTATTACTTCTCATAATGTATTCCCAATAAACGAATACGAAGGTTGGACGGAGAAATTCTATTCGGGTTTAACACCTTAACTCGTATTATCTGGGATGCCCCTATGAAAGTTAATGGCACAACATGGAGAATATTTCCTCCTAAAATGTGTGTAACTTGTGATTAATATTGTTTGTGAATCACATCTCACGCTAATTTGGAATTAAAACAGGATTTGTAACAAAATTTTCGCTAAAAATTTTCCACGTACTTTTACTTCAAGCTCAAAATTAAATTAATTTGAAACAGACCCAAGGTTTCGTTTAGAACTACTGCAGAATTGGGATATTATTTTCACACTTTCCTTGGGAATTCCCCCGTTTGAAAGTTGCTATAGTCTTGACTCCATTAGAGTTTGAATTTCGCTCCGTGGTAGATGGTGTTGTTGTGATAAAGAATTCTCACTTTACTTACGAAAACTTTGCACTGTGCAGGAAAGTAATGCCAAAATAATGTCACCACCGGTTTTTACGGTTTTCCTATAATCGCATAACTCTGTTGGTGCTATTCGAGGGACCAACCAGCCTCTGGGCTGATGACCTAAGAGACCGACTATACACTGTAGAGTCGTTTATTGGGCATGACACAGAATAATTCCACTAATCGGTTATTAATTAAGTTATTGTTGTTAATCAGTTAATTGAGGCTTTTGCAACTACTTAATGGGAAATTTCTCTTGAATCATCGGTCGTTATAGTCCGTCGATAGTTCCGGAGCCGCGTGAGTATCCGGGAAACGTACATTGTTGGTGTGGATATCACGTTGCGCCATTGCCTTCACTGGGTCACGAGTAGCGAGGCTTAAACTTGTTAAGTGGCATTCACAAGGGAACAGGCTTCCGGCTGACGAAAGTCCTGTGCCATTGCTCTCGTGTGAAGAGTGGTTAATTGGCAAGAACCAGGCTGGTTGTTGCAACGATAGAAACTTGAAATTTCCTCGGTGTGAGCAACACGCGATAGTCTACCTTTACGTAATTGAGATGACTGTTTACGATCATCTCCAGCACGGGGTCAAAAGCTCGTTCCCTTCTGTCAACCTTAGATAATAATTTTGTGTGGCTATTGTCGGGAGTGGGTGGCAACTGCGTATTGCTGTCGTGTTGTGCGAGTTGAAGGGATGTTGAGGATAGTACAAAGACCTAGTCCCCGAGGCAAGGGTATCAATAATTTAAGATTAAAATCCCCGACTCTGCCTGGAATCGAACCCGGGACCCTCTGAACAGAAGGCCACTAGGTTGCAAGGAGGTGGACACCTTATTCTTCTTCTCTGAATCTACAGTTCATTGTGAACCTTGGCCTCTTCAACGTTCCGTCAGTTATCTCGATCCAACGCTAAAGCATTCTAATTTCTATAGCCCATTACCGGAAGGTCTTCAATGACTCTCATCCATCCATCCATCCATCCATCCATCCATCCATCTGGTTCTCGGTCATCCTCGTCCTCTCTGTCCCTCTGGATTTCCATTTAGTTTTTTAGGTACTTCCGTATCACTCATTCGTGCTACGACCGGGCGAGATGGCCGTTCGGTTAGGAGCGCGCAGCTGTGAGCTTGCATCCGGGAGATAGTGGGTTCGAACCCCACTGTCGGCAGCCCTGAAGATGGTTTTCCGTGCTTTCCCATTTTCACATCAGGCAAATGCTGGGGCCGTACCTTAATTAAGGCCACAGCCGCTTCCTTCCCATTCCTAGGTCTTTCCTGACATATCTGTGTTGGTGCGACGTAAAACAAATAGCAAAAAAGAAATATTCGTGCTACGTGCCCGGCCCGCCTCAATTTGGCTGGTTTCACTCTTCTTCTAATGGGGAACGAGGTTCAGAGCACTCTAGCGGACTACAGTGAGTTACCGTTTAGGCTAGCGCTGCGAGTTGCCAATGTAAATAGTGAGCAAGGAGCGATTATCGGGGTATATTTTCATTTGTGATGGATTTAATGCCATGAATTTTATACCCAAAAGTGAATAAAATAATATCACAAAAGAGCACGCTATTTCAAATGATATCATGTGTTAAATAACAGAAGGTTTGCTTGTTTGTTTTACGTCGGACCGACACAGGTATGTCTTATGACGACGATGGGATAGGATAGGGCTAGGATCGGGAAGGAAGCAACCGTGGCCTTAATTAAGGTACAGCCCCAGCATTTACCTGGTGTGAACAATTATCAATCGCAAACGATGTTAAATGGGTGTTAAGACCCGAAAACAAAAATACCCATTCCTCTGAAACCGTTTAACGTACGAAGACAAATTTCCAAATGGCGGTATATTCTATATATTTTTTAAATCTTAGATGTAAAATAGGAAATATTTTAAAACATTCCACCCCTAAGGGATTAAATGAGGTTAGCTCCGGAAATGGAATTTTTCATCCCTCCAGAACCATTTGTCTTACGACGTAGTAATTTTACAAGAAGGTTGTTGTTTTATGACCTAGATGTCAAATTTGGTGTACTTCAAAATGTTTTAATAATAATAATAATAATAATAATAATAATAATAATAGTGGTTTTAGTTCCCACTAACTACTTTTATGGTTATCAGGGACGCCAAGGTGCCGGAATATTGTCCAGCGGGAGTTCCTTTACGTGCTGGTAAATCTACCGACACGCGCCTGACGTATTTGAGACCTTCAATTACCACCGGACTGAGCCAGGATCGAGCCTGACAACTTAGTCTCACAAATCCAGCGCCGTAACCATCTGAGCCATTTAGCGTGGCTTCACAATGTTTCTCCCCTAAGGATTTTAGATAGGTGTTGATAATCACAATATTAATTTTTCCGAAAATCTGGCACGTACGCACTTAAAATTTTACATGTTAATTAAGAAATATTTTTAAAACATTCTACCTTTAAAACAAAACTGCCGTTCCCCCATTACTGTTCGATGTACGAAGTCAAAATTTCGCAGGTTGGTCGCATCTACGTCCTAGATGTTAAATAGCATATGGTTTTAAAACATTCCTATGAGGTTCAAATGAGCGTTAGATCCCAAAATAAATAATAATTCCTCCAAAACCGTTTGACGTACGAACTGAGGGTGTATTGTATAGGCTAGCCGACAGTGGACTCTCAAAATTTAAAACTTTGAAGCAAAACACTGGCATCTTCTAGTAAAGTTTTAAAGAAAAAAACACGTTTGAATTAATACATCTACTTGCCTGTATTTTGGTAAAGTATGTGTTTATTTGTACCTAAATATGAAACCTACATTTGGTAAAAAATAGAACCAAAACTGAAAATGTCTCAAAATTCAGTCACGACCCCCTTAATATATTTCGCAGGAAGGAATTCGGATTTACTTACAGGGAGAGTGAAATCGGGTATGTGCACAAAATTAATTATCGGATTATATGAATTTAGCGTTGTAATAAACAAGGACGTCCGCCTCGGTGGTGTAGTGGTTAGTGTGATTAGCTGCCACCCCCGGAGGCCCGGGTTCGATTCCCGGCTCTGCTACAAAATTTAAAAAGTGGTACGAGGGCTGGAACGCGATCCACTCAGCCTCAGGAGGTCACCTGAGTAGAGCAGGGTTCGATAACCCTTGCAGCCATCCCTGAAGTGGTTTTCCGTTATTTCCTCTCTTCTCCTCCAATCAAATGCCAGGATGGTACCTAACTTAAGGCCACAGCCGTTTCCTTCCCAGTTCCTTGCCCATCCATTCCAATCTTACCATCCCCCACATGGCCCCTGTTCAGCATAGCATGTGAGGCCGCCTGGGCGAGGTACTGGTCCTCCTTCGCATTTGTATCCCCAATCAAATGTCTCACGCTTCTGAAAACTGCCCTTGAGAAGGTACAGGCAGCATCTCTTGCTGAGCCCACGAGCAAAACCAAACCTGAAGGATACACGGATTAAATAAATAAATAAATAAATAAATAAACAAGTTCAAAGAACATGATACTGTATAGGCTTATGGGCTTATGCCGTGTCAAGAAAATAAGGTGAAATTCTTTTCGTTTCGCAGAGAACTGCGCTCTGCGTCATCAGAATGGCAACAAGTACAAAGAACTTATGAGACGTTATTAATGTCTACTTTAATAATGACATCCCGGGCGAGTTGGTCGTGCGGTTAGGGGCGCACGGCTGTGAGCCTTCTTCCGGGAGATAGTGCGTTCGAACCATACTGTCGGCATCCCCGACGATGGTTTTCCGTGGTTTCCTATTTTCACACCAGGCAAATGCTGGGCTGTACCTTAATTAAGGCCACGGCCGCTTCCTTCCTTTTCGCAGGCCTTTCCTATCCCATCGTCACTATAAGACCTATCTGTGTCGGTGCGACGTAAAGCAAATTGTTAATAATAATAATAATAATAATAATAATAATAATAATAATAATAATAATAATAATAATAATAATAACTTACTCCACTGCCATTCTCAAAATGTCAGCGTAGTGGCCTTCCGCTCAGAGGGGCAGGGGTTCGATTTCCTGCTGGGTCGGGGATTTTAAATTCCCTTGGTTCGGGGAACTGGGTGATTGTGCTGTCCGTAACATCCCTGCGACGCATGCACCATACGCTACACTATCCTCTACCACAGTAACACGTAGTTTCCTATACATGGCCGGTGCCGTCCACCCCCTCGGTAGTTCTGCCTTATAATGGCGGCACCAGGCTTGCAATAGCCATACGAAATTGTCATTATCTACTATTATCTTCTTACAATATGTTTTACGTCATTCCTATACAGATAGGTCTTATGGCGACGATGGGATAAGAAAGGGCTAGGAGTGTGAAGGAAGCGGTCGTGGCCTTAATTAAGGTGCATTCCCAGAATTTGCTTGATGTAAAAATGGGAAAACACGAACACCATCTTCAGGGTTCGCGACAGTGGGGTTCGAAACCACTATCTCCCGAATACAAACTCACAGCTGCGCGCCTCTAACCGCACGCCCAGCTCGTTCGGTTTCTTCTTCCTCTATCAGTTACTTTGTGAAGAAATGGTTTGCTCTTGAGAATGAAGTGCACCTCGCGTATGCCTAAGAACTGTTCTTTCATCAAGTTAAGCTATTCAAGTCTAGTATTGGAGGACAGGCACCAATGACCCGCGAGCAATTGCTGTCATCCGGATCGCAAATTGTGCCAAGCTCCCACTCCGCCCACACCTCGAAAGCTAGCAATGTCTATTCATCTTCATCTTAGTTATTTATAGTTCTCTGGCTTTAAGACGACTCATCATTGTCCGATATATGGAAATTAACCAATTCCCCAACAATGACTTGTATAACCGTTACCGTGCCTTCATATTGGGAATGGGTTACTGGACTATTGACTTATTTGGTTTGTGATTTTCTCTCGACACACCGTCACATATAGGTCTTACGGCGACGATGGGATAAAAAATGGCTAGAAGTGGGAAGGAAGTTAGCGTGGCCTTAATTAAGATACATCCCCAGCATTTGCCTGCTGTGTCAGTTGGAAACCACAGAAAACCAACTTCCTGGCTCCGGACATTGGGGTTCGAACCCACTATCTCCCGAATGCAAGCTGATAGCTACGTGACACAAACCACGCAGCCCCTTGCCTGGTGCATTCTTTGTACTTTTCGGCACTGTTGCAACTTTAAAATATCCCTGTCTTGACATTTCAACATTTAACTGGCCATGGCTGAAAACAGGCTGAGGTAAACAGAGATCTTCACGTCCCTCGAGGTTTATTGATAGTGATACACAATGCCAACGAATTAGAAATTGATGCCTCCTGAAAGAAAATCGAAGTGTTTTAAGTCAATTCGAGGGATCAGAGCTCTCTGTCCAGCTTTATTTATTTATTTATTTATTTATTTATTTATTTATTTATTTATTTATCTCCTCAGATCTTACAGTCATTAAACCCATAGATCCGAACATCTCTTACATAGTAACCCAAGCATTATATTAAATGGAACTGAAAATAAATGCCTTCGGCAATATAAGACAATAAAATAAATAAAACACATCGGCACTATGTGGAGGTACATGACCTACCCCCATCTTTTGTGTCAGCAAAATTCGTCTATTCACTTCCTCCTCACACGTCACGCATCTGAACAAGCAGACACTGTCCTTGAGCCACGTTTCCATATGCTTGACCTGGTCCAGCTTTATATTACTTCATATTTCCGAATCTAAACAATTTTCATACATACTTCCTAGAATTAGGCCCTAATCTGGTTCCGTTTAAGAGCCGTTGGGAAACGTTCCGATTTTTAGAATAAGTATGTGTGGAGGCAAACCATTAATTCCAGGGAATTCAATAATTATATAGGAATTTGAAGTAGCTATAAATTTCAATTACGATATCGTCACGTGCTAAAATTCTGGTTGGTAGTTCAATAACATTTGATCCGTCACCATCTACAGAGGGGCAGTCACCGGTTACCGATTTCCTGCAGTGAAAAATCAGTGATTTCCATTCCTTTTTGTGGTTTTGCCCTCATAATTTTGTGTAAGTTAACTGGCGTATTTTGAAAAAGGTTGAATGAGGAGATTATTTAATGCCAAACCAAACCCCGCGGCACTTAACGTCCTTGAAAGAGCCTTGGCCTGCCCAGCGACCGCTGCTCAGCTCGAAGGCCTGCAGATTACGAGGGGTCGTGTAGTCATCTCGACGCATCCTCTCGGCCGTTATTCTGGGCTTTCGAGACCGGGGCCGCTATCTCACAGTCAGATAGCTCCTCAATTGTAATCACGTAGGCTGTGTGAACCTCGAACCAGCCCTCAGGTCGAGAGAAAAATCCCTGTCCTGGCCGGGAATCGAACTCGGGGCCTCCGGGCGAGAGGCAGGCACGCTATCCCTACACCACGGGGCCGACATTATTTAATACAGAAATAAATAATTATTTGGCGATAAGCATGTGGCAAAAGAGACAACATTTTATGAAATCTCTTCCAAGAACAATAATTTTCCCACCAGAAGGAATGGAATGTCGTTACCTATGATATACAGTATTTTAGAAAACGATGACTACTTGCCGTTGGGACTTTATCCCATATTTGAGCCGTGCTAATCGAATATCGCATTTATTTAAACCTGACACTGAATGTGCACTCTTCAACAGCTGGGCGGCTATTACTGTCCACGAAGTACAGTACAACTAACCAGTAAAACAATGATTGCGCACGCGTGCCTACGCCCCTTCCACCTCTCCTATCGTGTCTGCTCTCACGGTTTACGCCGTCTTGAAGTACTGGCGAACGCATTAGCTTATCACAGTGCTACATTTTTCTTTAATAATTGAAAAATATACTGCAGTAAATTTTTATGCTTTTAAAGACACTCTGCAAATCTACAAGCCAAGAGCTTTCGTCCAAATGCTTTACGATGTCAATCAGTTCAGCCGTACTTTCAAAATCGGTGTAACAAAAATCAGCTTAGTGTTTTAAATGTAATAATAATAATAATAATAATAATAATAATAATAATAGTAGTAATAATAATAATAATAATAATCATAATAATTTACAGTAAGCAGAGTCCTCTTATAATTGCGAAAAACGGGAATGAGTTTTCCAATTATTTCTTCTTTAACACGATGACTCGATGAGTAATCGTGGCAATTCTGTTTGCAGGGTGAAGAGGATTAAAAATGCGATCCCTCTCGGAATTCGAACACGAATTCTCCTTATCTAGGATTACCAGTGGAAAAAAGTCTTATCACGTAATACTAATAGGTAGGAATCTAAAATACAGGGTGATCTAAAAGTTCGTTAACATTGCAATAATTGACATACATGATTGGCATGACATGGGGTTTTTATTGACACCAAAATAAAGTATACAAATGAACAATAGATGGCGCTGGACAGAAACACGTCAGGTACAAATGGCCACACATGCTTGACATGATATGGGGTTTATTTACACCAACAACGAGTGCACAAACAGGCCAAAAGATGGCGTTGTAGAGCAACACTTCTGGGTCATCCTGTATAACTCCAGAGCTGTCTGCAACATTTTAAATCTGAAATGTGCTGAGTGATCACATTATCCGTCACTTTTTCAAATGAAGTAGTCGTATGTTAATGAGTTAAGAAGCAGCGCTGAACTTTTCTAGATTTGTTAACGATTTTCATTAGAATTTCAGTTCAGTTTTATTACCAGTTTATAACTATACCGAATTTCTTTTGATAAGTGAACTAAAAATATCGTCCCTGAAGTTCAATGGTACTACCCTTTTGGTGTGACGTAATTTAGCCTACTAATATCCCATTTTATTGGTTTGGCGGTCCGGAATAGGGCGGACTGTGTTCCGAGAACACGTCTGGGGAAAAATTAGTGATCTTAGATTTTCTATGCTCGACACTTGAAACTGCAAAATCAAAAGGTAAACCTGAAATGAAAAACAATTTCTTTCTTTCTTCCTGGTCTTATTCCAGTTATTTGGGGCCGGCACTAATGTATTCAGCTCATTTTTACGGCCAGTTGCCTTTCCTAACGCCAACCCTATGTGAAGGGACGTATTCACTAGTGTGTGTTTCTGTGGTTGTTGGTAGTGTGATGTGTTGTGCGTAAATGAAGACTTGTATTAAGAAGAACACAAATACTCAGTCCCCGAGCTAGAGGAATTAACCAGACGTGGCTAAACTCCCTAGCACGGCCGGTAATCGAACTCGGGGATCTCTGAACCACATACCACTACGGTGACCTTTCAGATAAGGAGCCGGGCAGATGAAAAACACCACGAACAAAAATAATTTTCAAAATATGACTGGAATACTATATTTTTCCAGAAGCATTTTTATTCATTGAAATAATGACAAAGGACTGGGCTGACTAGCTCGGACGGTAGAGCGCTGGACTTCTGACCCCAACTTGGCAGGTGCTATCCTGGCTCAGTCCGGTGGTATTTGAAGGTGATCAGATACGTCAGCCTCGTGTCAGTAGATTTACTGGCACATAAAAGAACTACTCCAATGCAAACTTCCGGCACCTCGGCGTCTCCAAAAACCGTAAATATAGTTAGTGGGACGTAAAAATCAACCTTATGATTAATAATGACAAAGAGGACTTCAAAATTAATAATGATGATAATAATAATAATAATAATAATAATAATAATAATAATAATAATAATGCTTTTCTAGTGGTTTAACGTCTCACTAACACATCGAAGGTTTTCGGCGAAGCAAGAATGGGAGAGTGTTAGGATTGGGAAGGTACCGGTCATGCCCGTAATTAAGGTGAGCCACAGAAAATACCTGGTATGAAATTGGGGAACTACGGAAAACCATCATCAGGACTACCGACGGTGGGATTCGAAACCACCATCTCCCAGATGCAAGCTCACTGCTACGCGACCCTAACCGCAAGGCCAACTTGTTCGGTAATAATAGTAATAATTGCAGCAAACGAGATTGTTCCTTTTACATGACGTTTTTACTGTAAACAATTTCTCATTCTTTCCAAATCCAGTCTGTTTCGCTCTCTCCTTTCTTCTTCTTCTTCTTCTTCTTCTTCTTCTTCTTCTTCTTCTTCTTCTTCTTCTTCTTCTACCGCTTTTCCAACACCTGTGGAAGCGCGGGTGCGAATTGTAAGCACATGCTGATTTGGCCCTCTTCTACGGACGGATGCCCTTCCTAGCGACAATCCTAGGCCCTGTGTGGAGGGATGTAATCACTATTGCATGTTTCTGGGATTGGTAGTGTGCTGTCTGAATATGAAGAGGAAAGTGTTGGGACAAACACAAACATCCAGACCCCGGGCCATAAGAATTAATCTGACGCGATTAAAATCCCCGACCCGGCCGGGAATCGGTTCTGAACAGAAAGCCTCACCTCTGTCCATTCACCCAAGGAGTTGGACACACACCCCACACACACACACACACACACACACACACACACACACACACACACACACACACACACACTCTCTCTCTCTCTCTCTCTCATATCAGTCTAACTGTATAATTGGTAGTTGAATAGATGAATTTCGTAGCCCGGACAAAATCGCTTTTCTTCCCATCAGTGAAATGTGTTAGCGGCGCCAGGTAACTAGTAGTAGGCCTACTAATAATATAATTTATTGTGCCATGCATTTTTTAAACTATTTATTTTACGTCGCACTGACACAGACTGGTTTTATGGCGATGCTGGGGAAGGAATGGGCTAGAGCTGGAAAGGAAGCGATGGTGACCTTAATTAAGGTACAGCCAAAATATTTGCCTGGTGTTAAAATGCAGGAACCAGTATTCAGTATTCGGGAGATAGTGGGTTCGAATCCCACTGTCGGCAGCCCTGAAGATGGTTTTCCGTGGTTTCCCATTTTCACACCAGGCAAATGCTGGGGCTGTACCTTAATTAAGGCCACGGCCGCTTCCTTCCCACTCCTAGCCCTTCCCTGTCCCATCGTCGCCATAAGACCTATCTGTGTCGGTGCGACGTAAAGCAACTAGCAAAAAAAAAAAAAAAAAAAAACAGCGTAGTCACACACTCGGTTCGTAATTATGTACAGTATATTAACCCTGTATACAATACACACTATTATAAAACCAGAGAAGAAAGCTTATACACATACTCAAAATAGTATGTAATTTCAGTATATAACAAACGCATTAATTTGAAAATAATTCTGCACTGAGTAAAAGGGATGCATAATTTACACCGTTTAAGCTTACATCTAAATATATTGAATGGTGCAGTAGTTATTTTCGATCTGACGGAAATGTATTAAACATTTTAACTAAACAATGAAATAGCTTGAACCTGTTTTTACAGTCTACAACAGGGTGCATCGACCTGGTTAAAGTATTATAGTATTAATACTTGTTTAACAAAGAAACAAACGAACAACCCCCATGACGTTAAAGCTGGCCCTTATCCTACCAGGCGACCGCTGCTCAGCCTGAAGGTCTGAATATCAGCGCGACGAATCCTTTCGGCCATTATTCTTTGCTTCAAGACCAGGGTCCCTATCTCACCGTCAGATAGCTCCTCAGTTGTTCTCACGTAGACAGAGTGGACCGAAAGAGACCTAAAATTCCTGACCTGGCCGGGAATCGAATTCGAGGTCTCCTTGTAAGAGGCAGGCTTTTTACCCCTATACCGCGGTCCTGGATGTAATTGTTTAACCTAATTTCTTTTCCTCTAGATTTTAAGAGACGCCGTGGTATCGTTGGTTTTATTCTTTGTCCTTATGGAGTTCTTTAATATCATCGCACCGAGTTGTCACATTTAAACACCCTTAGATTCTACCGACCTCAGCTGGGATTGAACATCGAATCCGATATCTTGTCTTCTTCTACTGATTTAACGTCCCACCAACAAATTTAAGGGTTTCGGTCACGTAAGGATGAGAAAGGGCTAGGATTGGGAAGATAGTGGCTGTGGCCTTAATTACATTACAGCCCCAGCATTTGCCTAGTGTGAAAATGGGAAACCACGGAAAACCAACTTCAGGGCTGCCGATGGTGACATTTGAACCCGCTATCTCCCGGATCCAAGCTGACAGCTGCGTGCCCCTAACTGTACAACAACCCCTACTGTACAAAGGCCGGGTACATTCGACTTATGTTTTGTTTACTTTTGTCTAAAACTGTTGATGCGTATGAAAGCATGTGAAACGGTATCCATCAGTTATATAAACACAGTTTTAACCCTGACTATATTATTTTAGACTTAAACGGTCAGCTGTAAAAAAATTTATTCCCGATCACGGGTGTAAAATGTTGCGATTTTCACTTGAGATAGGCCTGGCTCCGGAAAATTGTAAACATTTGATATTAAATGTGTATACGTGAGTAAAAACTGAGAATTAGGCGAACATCTCAAGTACGTCTTTGGATTGCAGTATTTGTTTCCAAAAATTGTGGGTGAGAGTTTTGTTGAATTTACACAGTATAATTCCTGATAGTCCCCAGATGAATGCTTTCGTCGAATGTGTTCGAAAAATACATCAGTAAAGACGCCAACTCCTCACCAGTGTTTATGGGCTAGTTGTCCTTCAAGAGATCGCCGAACGACAAACGGAGCAGAATCGTTCCACAAACATTTTCAACAACAATTTCAGGAACAACATCCTACTGTTCATGTGCTAGCTGGAAAGCTTAAGCAACTCAAGAGCGAATTATACATCTCGATCAATTCTGTTACGAACATAAAAATTGTAAAGCATGTCATACGTATATAACGTGGATCATTGGAAAAGTTATTTAAATGTTGCAATATTCTTAGTACAGTATATTTAAACGTCGGAACACCATTACCAACTACAGCGGCTATAAAGAAAAGGAGAATCCTTTCTGCTAAAACGAATCCTCCGGAGGATGCCGTGGACGAGATTGTCTACTGTACGTCTAAACGGAGGCGCAGTTGTCACATTTGAAGGCAAGCCTTAATATTCATTTACGTTAATCTAGTGTCCATTTTTGCGGCAAAGTAAACATAATAATTTGTATAAAATTGCTGCACTGCAGGAGACCAGCCATTTATGAACACATCAAAAAAATAAAAGAGAGAGAGAGAAAGAGAGACTGGCCGTCAGAATACTCTTTTTGCAAGAAAAATGGAAAACACAGCCTGGGTGGCTTACACAGGTCCATAAGGACGTAGCAGAAGTAGGTCTCATAAGAAGGAAGAGATACAGGAAAGAACAGCATTTAGTAATAATAATCCTAATAATAATAATAATAATAATAATAATGTTATTTGCTTTACGTCCCACTAACTACTTTTTATGGGTTTTGGAGACGCCGAGGTGCCGGAATTTAGTCCCGCAAGAGTTCTTTTACGTGCCAGTAAATCTACCGACACGAGGCTGACGTATTTGAGCACCTTCAAATACCACCGGACTGAGCCAGGATCGAACTTGCCAAGTTGGGGTCAGAAGGTCAGCGCCTCAACCGTCTGAGCCACTCAGCCTGGCAGAACAGCATTTAGGAAGAAGCTTACGGGAACTAAGAATGCACCCGAGAGGCAACTGACCAAGCCACGGATATCTCGGCGGGTGATCGGGAAACGAAAATCAAAGACTTACGGATATTTGGCTCTCGCCAAAGTGCGAAGAGAACAGCATTAGTCTGCGTGACAGAAGCGAAGAAAAAAGCAAAGCAATCACCGTACAGGCCATGAAGGCCCGTGGAGTGGTGGAAGGTAAATGCTTCTACTATCCGTAACCTCGGCACTTGGTGGGGTAGAGTGGTTAGCACTATGCCCGGCCGCTTTTGCCCCCAAGAATTAACCTGGTACTCATTTGTGATGTAGGCTGAGTGAACCTCATGGCCATGTTGCGTGACAGAAGGGCAGACAGATTGTGTAAACGTGATCCGCCGATGGTCGTAGTATCGGTGATTGTAAGAAATAATAATAATAATAATAATAATAATAATAATAATAATAATAATAATAATAATAATAATAGGAATAGCAATAATCAGGTATTTTTAATCAATCAATCAATCAACATTGATCTGCATTTAGGGCAATCATATGTTTAACCTCGACTTAAGGTTTCCAGTTATAAATATATGTTTACCCCTTAATCCCGTTTCCTGATACGGCGTTGGGGATGAGATGAGATTAAATTATATGGCATGATTTTACGGACGGATGCCCTTCCTGATGCCACCCTCAGTTGAAGAACTAATGAAGATGAAATGAATGATGGTGAATAAAATTGGGTAAGGAGGTGGAAGGAATCGGCTGTGACCTATGAATAGCAACTGTCCAGGCATTTGTCTGGAAGTGAAAATGGGAAAGGTTTCCTGTTTCATTTTTTTCATGTGGCTATTTCTAGCCGAGTGCAGCCCCTTTAAGGCAGACCCTCCAATGAGGGTGGGCGGCATCTGCCACGTGTGTTATTGTGGTGGAGGAGAGTGTTGCCTGTTTCAAATGACCGGCCGTAATATGATGTAAATAGTCTAGAATACGTTTAATCTGCTGGTTGGAGACGAGGATAACCGCTGCACTTTAATCTTCTTTGTGTGCAAGCGGCTGAGGTCATTACGTCCGGAAGAAAAGGGGCATGGCCACAATATCATTTAAAAATGACACCATTCGGAGTAGCCCTGTTGCTGACTTTTGTTATCGTGGCGCGGTGAAACTTCAGTTTGTTTTACGTCGCACCGACACAGACAGATCTTACAGAGACCGTGGCTTGCATTAAGGTACAGCCCCAATATTTGCCCGGTATTAACATGGGGAATCCACGGAAAACCATCTTCAGGACTTGCGAGAGTGGTCCGGCTACTAGGGTGAATGGTACGACGGCTCCGCGTTCGATTCCCGATCGTACTGCGAATTTTAATCGCGCCTGGTTAATTCCTCTGTCTCGAGAATTGAGTGTTTGTGTTTGTCTCAACACACTCCTCTTCATATACCGTACGTATAACACGCCACACTACCAACTACCACAGAAACACGTGATAGTGAATACCTACATCCCTCTACATAGGGGCATCCAGTCGTAAAACAGGGCCAAGTCCGCAACCCTACCGGTGTGTGGGAAAAGCGGAGGGAGAAGAATTTAAGCCCATCATCTCTCGAATGCAAGCTCAGGGTTACGTGGCAAACTTCTTAGGTGTTGTGAAATATTGCCAATACATACAGTAAAAAAAATATTGTTTTTGTTCTTCCTGGCCTTTTCAAAGTTACTTAGGGTCGACGCTACATGTGGATTAAATATTTATTTTAATCATAATAATAATGTTATTTGCTTTACGTCCCACTAACTACTTTTTAAGGTCTTCGGAGATGCCGAGGTGCCGGAATTTAGTCCCGCAGGAGTTCTTTTACGTGCCAGTAAATCTACCGACACGGGGCTGTCGTATTTGAGCACCTTCAAATACCACCGGACTGAGCCAGGATCGAACCTGCCAAGTTGGGACCAGAAGGCCAGCGCCTTAACCGTCTGAGCCACTCAGCCCGGCAAATATTTATTTTTATGGCCAGATACTTTCCTTGCGCCACCCCTATGTTGAGGGATATATTCACTATTGCGTGTTACTATGGGTGTTGGTGGTGAGGTGTGTATGTGTATGAGACTTTTCGTTTCAAAAAGACTATATGTTTGGCTGGGATTCGAACCTCGGCCGCTTGGTGAACTGCCAGTGACCATGTCACGTGGCTATCGCACCCTATAATAATAATAATAATAATAATAATAATAATAATAATAATAATAATAATAATTATTATTATTATTATTATTATTATATCATCCTTATGCTTCAATGATTTCATTCCACACAAATTCTGAACTAGGATAACATACAAACTCATTACTGTAGATGAAAATGAATACATATGGTGGTCTTGTGTTTAGAGGCCAGATCAGTCAGAACAGGACTCTGTAAATATTTCTGGAATATTTTAATCGATTGTAGTAACATAACTCTAGCCACGAGGCGCAGCGCGTATAGAAATAAGACCAATAGCCACAAATGAGGCTAGGCTGGCTAGAAACATTTGTCTATACACGTTCCTTAACAATGTGTGCGTGGAAAAGGGGACTCCCTCAAACTATGGAGGCTCCTGCGGAAGTGAAGGTTTTACCGAGGCCCGATATTCCTTTACAGAGCACAGCAACAACAACAATGCCCAATGTCGGCAACCCGTTGTAATGCAATATTCCTAGCAGACATCCATCAATTTAGCTCAATGTGGACGGACGTTGTCATCCATAAACAGGAACTGTGCACAAATTGCACCTCTGAAAATTCTGATATACTACGTAGGATGACATCTCTGTAAATACCTGCCCTATTTCAAAACCACGCTCGAACATGGAGAGATGTATCCGAGTTCCGGTCATGATTTGTATCGGTTCGATAGTTTTGGCAGAATGCATAAACGGGGAAGCAAATGGTATATTTGGTTGTAGTATTGGTAGAAAAAGGAACTGAAATGCATGTGCAGGAGGCGAAATGGGAACGGACTGTATTTTCTCATAATTACAGCTGCACTTTGTTCAAGTCTGCTGTATGGTACTATATTTCAGCAGTGTGTATATTAATAGTGCCGGCCCCTTGGTGTAGGGGTAGCGTGCCTGCCTCTTACCCGGAGGCCCCGGGTTTGAATCCTGGCCAGGTCAGGGATTTTTACGTGGACCTGAGGGCTGGTTCGAGGTTCACTCGGCCTACGTGATTAGAATTGAGGAGCTATCTGACGGTGAGATAGCGGCCCCGGTCTTGAAAGCCAAGAATAACAGCCGAGAGGATTCGTCGTGCTGACCACACGACACCTCGTAATCTGCAGGCCTTCGGACTGAGCAGCGGTCGCTTGGTAGGCCAAGGCCCTTCAAGGGCTGTAGTGCCATGGGGTTTGGTTTGGTTTGGTATATTAATAGTTTTCTATAATTAGCAAAATGTTTTCAACAGGACTCTTGTTTTTTATCACATTAAAGTAATTAAAGTTCATTTCTCATGCACACGCAGTCATTATTAATGTTCATATTATTATTAATAATGTTCGTCCAACTCATTGGTCGAATATTCAGCGTTATGGAATTAGTTTCATATGTCCCCAGATTCGATTTTCGGCCAGGCCGAAGATTTTGTGTGTTAACGTAACTGGTGAACAAGGACGCGTGCTGAAGAACTGCGTTTGAGCACTGATGTTTCGTAGACCAAGCGAAGGTTTATATATCCTCACTCAACTTCTAGAACTGAACACGTTTACTGTTTCTAGAAAATTCGAATATGAGATATATTTGAAACATACACAATACAATAAATAGATGGAGTCGCCTGATGTGCATGCAACAAGCTGAACATAGGCCTACCGGTAACTAAGATAGCATCTTAACTCTATCCATTCTACCAGGAAGAATGCCGTATTTTGCTCTTTCCTTTGGTTTTTTACCGCATACTGCGGCAGATTCGCAACTCTAGTGGTGGTGGTGGTGATTATTGTTTTAAGAGGAAGTACAACTAGGAAACAATCCTCTATCTTCACAACTCTAATTATACCAGATTGTACTTTCACGCTGTTACCGCCTGTAAACACACGAAAATCACTGTGAAGACTAAACCAGGACGTGTATAGTCTCTCAGAGGAGGAGGAGGAGGAGGAGGAGGAGGAGGAGGAGAAGAAGAAGAAGAATAAGAAGAAGAATGAACGCAAGATATTATGTTCCTCGCATTTAATATTTTATCAGACTTAATTATTGTATGTTCAGTCCTCAGCCTGAAGGCTGATTGGATCCTCAACAGCTCCACCGTTAGATGTCATAGATGGCCTAGACATCACTGAAAAGGCGTACTAGGGAAATGAGGAGTGAGGTAGTTGCCCATTGCTTTCCTCACTGAACTAGAAGTTTGCTATTACGCATCAGTCTGCGGAGCCTACTGAAATGCATGTAGGCCTACCCTACCGACCCTATGAGCAACATTTTCACACCACTCATAGCAGGGACTGGCTGCATAAGGAATGGTATTACTAACATCGCTCATACCTCATTCACTTTCATATTGTCAAAGCCAAGGATAAGACTGAGACAGATCAATGAAAGTAACAGAATTGCTCTAGCCTATACCAGAAGACATAGTGCACTGTAAATACTAGGTCTCGCCAGCAAAGGCGTATTTATCCAAATATAATTCACACCCGCCCCCGCCCCCTGTGTAGACAAACCCTGTGGATACCCACAACGAACATTATAACTATAGGTTCAATTGTTTCTGAGAAGAGTGTACCCGCGAGGAACAGAGCGGACTCTTGAGGTAGGCGCACACTTGCCGTCATCCGACGGACCGCACGGATGTTTGTGAGACGGTAAACACCTGAGTCGGGCCGTGCACATTTCCGGCAGGGTGTCTCGCCTTCAGAAAGTTCATAGCGTAACATCGTTCAATGAAATTCAACTTCTTGACTGTTCTTTGAATTATTCTTATTGATCATCGTGAACAGTTACAGATAATGAGGAAGAAGTGGCAGTAATCAGTTGCTTGCTGGCAGAAGAAGTAACAGTAATGGACATGAAAAACAGAAAATTTGGGTTCACAAAATTAATAAAAAGAGTAGATTACGGAGAGTATCATACGTTGCTACCTGAGGTTTTTTTTGCCACGGGCTTTACGTCGCACCGACGACGATGGGATAGGAAAGACCTAGGAGTTTGAAGGAAGCGGACGTGGCCTTAATTAAGGTACAGCCCCAGCATTTGCCTGGTGTGAAAATGGAAAACCACGGAAAACCATCTTTAGGGCTGCCGATAGTGGGATTCGAACCTACTATCTCCCGGATGCAAGCTCACAGCCGCGCGCCTGTACGCGCACGGCCAGCTCGCCCGGTGCTACCTGAGTTGATCAGGATGTCTCTTACTGTACATTTCTTCATATTCTTGCACAGTGACAATCAATTGCATTGAGTCAATTAAGATCGACTTGGTAACGTTACCAGTTGAAAGCACGCCGATTGAAAACGAGCTAACAAAACTACCAGTGGCGTATACTGAGGGCTACCAAGGCTATCAGTGAAGCCCAACCCTCAAATGCGAGCAATGGAAATCTAAAGCACGTTATAGTGTAAGCATCTGGCACATTGTTTCATTTGCAAACTTGAAAGCAATTGAGAAAAGAAGTTGCACGTATTTCTGAGAACAAGGCTTCGGAGACTGATATTGCAGCCCAGACTCTCATCCCGCTCCCCGCGATACGCCTCACGCGGGTTGCTGCTGTAAGCTTACAGGCGCGGGGACCGGCGGAGGATAGGTGTGCTAGGCTTCGGTCCGTCTCAGATCGCCACAGCTATCAACCATGCATTACTCATCGTATATACTTCCTCACCTCATCCTTCTGACTTTATTTATTATACAGATAACAGAGTGCTGGTATTTTCACTCCCGTTTACTTCTACATCCTTGTAGGAAGACACTGCAGGTCTGCTGTTTTAGGAGTAATATAGTTTTATTTTTATATGTAGATCTGTTAAAATGAATTGCAATCTTTCAGGTTTAGTGTTATCTTTTGTTGGTTGGAATCGAACCCGTGATCATGGATCGGACACCACCACTGATCTTCCGAGGAAGATAATTAACCAGTGAACGATGGGTACGACCGCTGTAAAATTCAACATTTTATTTAACGATTATGATGATGTTAATAATAATAATAATAATAATAATAATAATAATAATAATAATGGTGCATGGCATCTGTATAGGCTTGGTGGTGATCTAATAGGGATAAAATGAATGGCGAAGATGTCATAAAAACCCAGTCCCCAAGACAGGGAAATTAAGAGTATGAGGGGTTGATTCTGAAAATTGATCCGGGGCCGTAGGACCAAAGGCAAGCATTCTATCCATTTAGCCTCAAAGCTGGACTGCAATTTGCTAAACCTTAGGCTACCAACACGATTGATCAGGTGTTGAGTATTGGCAGTGGCAGAGGCCAGGGCAGTAGCTTGTGAAGCGGCCTTGACAACACAGCGGGCAGCTCCGTTGGCTATTGGCTACAGCTCAAAACGCTTAAGGCTTGACGTTCCCTAAACCAGCTATCGAAAAGGGGTAACCCAAGTCTAGTGGTAGCCCACGTCTTGATACCAGCATACGCCACTGAAAACTACTGCTACGGTGTAACAGGAGAGTGCCCATACCTGTCGGGAAAACATGAAGGCCGTCATCTGCTCCGTACGGCCTAATCGAAATGAATGCCCCTTTCGGGAATACTCGTCAGTATTGCCGAACTCCCTTACGTACGATGCTGTCAAGTGAACGCGGACTCATTTGAAACAATGTACTCTACATACATACATACATACACACATACATACATACATACATACATACATACATACATACATACATATATCTTCTTTATAGACTGTTATGCCTTTCAGCGTTCATTCTGCAAGCCTGTGTGAATTGACTTACCGCCACCACAATCCTCCATTTATAACTAGTTCTGTGGCCTCGTTTGATGCTATACCTCTTAATTTGGTAATTCGGAAAATTCCTGCCGTCATAGATTCAACCTAAATAATCGTGACTACATTATTTCCGGAAGTAATATTCGTTGCGTTACCTGCACTACATTTTGTCTCCTGGCAACGGAAGCACTCCCATAACCATATCACGGTGCGTCTGCGTGAACTTTCACATTATTTGGAATGTAAATGTGATTTCACCCAGAAAAGTCAACATATTTTTCTCAACCTCCTAAAATAAACCATATCTATCTATCTATCTATCTATCTATCTATCTATCTATCTATCTATCTATCTATCTATCTATCTATTAAATTTTGGGCTCTAAGTATGCCACAAGGGTCTAAATACCCATGAAAATATGTCGCCGAAGTCCTCCGACTTTACAAGGTCTCACGAACGTCATGGCTTGCTCCAGACAAGCCAAGAAGATTGGCCAGATATCGGTTGTCTTTCCACGAGGAAAATGTGGCTCAGACTAAATCGCGGGCCAAACAAAATATGCAGAATGGCGCGCTAGATTTGAGCCTAGAGATAATTGATTCAATAATTTAGCATACTTGAAAATGAAAATCCAGAGCCTGTTTCCAGTCATTCGACTGGGTCAGGAATGGAATGAATGAATGAATGAATGAATGAATGAAGCCCCATCTAGCGGCGAGGATAGGAATGGTGTCCACTGCCGAAGCCTGTCGCAGTCCTGTGGAGCTATGATGAAATGAAGTGATACTGGAGTGTTGCTGGAAAGAACGATGACAGGGAAAAGTGCAGTACCCGGAGAAAAACCTGTCCCGCTTCCGATTTGTCCAGAACAAATCTCACATGGAGTGACCGGAATTCGAACAACGGAACTCAGCGGCGAGAGGCCGCCGCGCTGCCGTCTGAGCCACGGACCATACCGAAAATAAGTATTAAAATTAAACTTGCGTATGCTGTCGGTACAGATCATGAAAAGAACGCTACCGCGAGATGTTCGACGTGCGATACATAACCAGAAGAATGTAAATCTACAAATATGTACAACGATTTCCTGAACAACAAATGAATTCTTGGAAAAGGCAAGGAGACAAACAAGTGTATATTGTAAACAAAAAATTGCCGCAATTTGTGTGAATTGCGCTTGTTTATTCATTGTAACTTTGAAATCTCATAATTCAATACTATTTCGAAATTGTGATTATTTTTGTTTTGAATAAGTATACATAAGACAACTTCGAGATAGATTGTCATGGTGTTGATAATAAATTCAGTTTGGTGTCCTCCTTTCTGGTGATTTTGGATTGGTCACCTTAATCTGATTATGAGCAGACGTTAACTACCTAATTGTTCCTTGACGATGCCAGTAATAATCATACGATAACACTGTTTAGGACGAGTTGGCCATGCGGTTAGGCTGTGAGCTGCATTCGGGAGATAGTGGGTTCGAACCCCACTGTCGGCAGCCCTGAAGATGGTTTTCTGTGGTTTCCCATTTTCACACCAAGCAAATGCCAGGGCTGTACTATAATTAAGGCCACGGCCGGTTTCTTCCCGCTCATATGCCTTTCCTATCCCATCGTCGCCCTAAGACCTATCTGTGTCGATGCGACGTAAAGCCAATTGTAAAAAAATACTGTTAGTTTCTATACTCGTGCAGGTTTGAGCGACTGAAAGCAAGGAAGACTAAGATACCAACATTAATAAATGAAAGATACTGTCGAGAGAGTTGGCCGTGCGGTTATGGTCGCGTAGCTGTGAGCTTGCAACCGGGAGATAGTAGGTTCAAATCCCACCGTCGCGTCGGCAGCCCTGAATATTTTGCGTGGTTTCCCATTTTCACACCAGGCAGATGCTGGGGGCTGTACCTTAATTAAGGCAATGGATGCTACCTTCCCAATCCTAGCCCTTTCCCACCCTGGAGTTGCCGAAAACCTTCGATGTGTTAGTGCGACGTTAAACCGTTATTTAAAAAATGATAGACACTAATCTAGGTTTGAACTCAGGATATAACGCTGAATTGTACATGTCAAAGGATGTGCTGTGCATGCCAGTTCGCGCTCTATTCTGTAACAGACATGTGCTTTTTTCACTCGTGTAACTGCGTGCCGCGTTACGTCAGCGCTGGCCGGAAACAGTGGTCTCTAGGTTGGCAGCTGTTGTTGCAACCATCAGTGAGCATGTCCGTGCCTACAACACGCAAAATCATCAGCACGACTGAGAATACGCCTGTGCCACTGTTCCACCTACAGACTTGCCATATGGCCATGGTCTTTGTGCCTTCGTGACAATTTGAAATGTTCCCTATAGCCTTCACGGGCGGGGAGCGTGACCGCAGGGGGTGGTGTGTAATCGGGGTGCGCTGCTAAAACGTTTTTTTCTTCCCCTCAATAATATAAAATTGTTCGTCATAAATTCACTGACATCCGAATGTATTTTTAGCTTTCCCACTTCCAGAACTCACCAGTATTTGCAAATTCACATTGTCGAAAGAACAGTTGAACAGCAGTTGTTCTGTTGTTCTGACTTACGCGGTCAAGAAATAAATAAACGGTATAATAATAATAATAATAATAATAATAATAATAATAATAATAATAATAATAATAATAAATATTTACGTCTCTTCAGCTGCTGTCCACCGAGCAAGTTTGCTACACGCTTTCGGTCACGAAGCTGTGAGCTTGCATTCGGGAGATGGTCAGTTAGACCCCGCTGTTGGCAGCCTTGAAGACGGTTTTCCGTGGTTTCCTATTTACACACCAAGCAAATTCAGGGGCTGTATCTGAATTAAGGCCACGGTCGCTTCCTTCCCAGTCCTAACCTTACCCTATCCCATCGTCTCCAAAGACCTGTCTTTGTCGGTGCACAGTAAAACAGTAGCAAAAAAGGAACACCTGTTGTCCGTCTTTGGAGACGCCAGGGAGCAAACTTTCATTCTCAGGAGGGTTCTTAAACTGCCAATAGATACAGTCATTCTCAGGAGGGTTCTTCAACTGCCAATAGATACAGTCGTTCTCAGGAGGGTTCTTCAACTGCCAATAGATACAGTCGTTCTCTGGAGGGTTCTTCAACTGCCAATAGATAGTCATTCTCAGGAGGGTTCTTCAACCGCCAATAGATACAGAATGTTGAGGCCGATCTCTTAACGTGGACTGAGCGGCTCAGTTGGCAGGTTCGATGTTGACTCTCAGTGAGACTGGTGGTATTTGAAGATGCTCAAATACATCAGGCACATTTCAGTAGAACTGCTCAGGGACACAATTCTCGTACTTTTGCGTCTCTGAAAACCGTAAAAGTAGTAACACCTGCCAACTGAGCTACTCAGTGGCTATTACAGTTCTCTTTTGAGGAACTATAGTTTGCACTGTAAATGTCTAAAAAGTGCTAAAAATTACACTAGTGTTGAGAGCTATCCTCATGCCAGGAGAAGAGTGAGTCTATCCCGTACCTCAGATCTGAGGGTTGTTGTACTGTATATTCATCGACACCGTACAAACGGTTCACAACAGCAGTCTCTATCAGATATAACTTACAGACTCTTAAGAGCATGGGATTTATGACCATGAGATGCCTAGCCCTTGAATGAACGAACGGTTGTCACAGCCGTGGTGTGGATGTTAGTTTTGCTGCTTCCCACACGGTTGGCCCGAGTTCGATTCTCGGCTCTGTCACCAATTTAAGGCCAGTCTGAGAGAGTGGTGTACTCGGTCCGGGAATGCAACAGAGAAGAGAAGTGGATTAAATCATCCCACTCGATCAGCCTAGAAATGGTTTCCTACTTCCATTCCCGGTGATGCCGTAATGGTACAGACACAACCATCGCACAGGTTATTAGACTTCACACGTAGCAAGTATACGGGGTCCTGAACCACGATGTCACGAGAAACGATAACAGTAGTTACCGAAGTAAAGATGGTGAGGATTAATGCTATATTTCTTACATTACCGCTGGTTTCTAAGGGAGTTCTTTTAACTTTTTAAAAAAATTCGTAGCAGTGTTATTGGCTTTACGTCCTTTAACTACTTTTAATGTTTTGAAATATACCGTACTGCTTTCGGAGACGCCGAGTTGCGGGAATTTTGTCCCGTAGGGTTTTTTTAAATGCTGGTAAATCTACCCACACGAGGTTGACGATACCACCGGAATGACCCGGTCAACTTGTCCCGGAAAGCCAACGCTCTGTCATTTATGCTATGCAGCAAAACTCGGTAGTTTACAGCCAAAACACTTAGAAGATTATTGTTGTGTTTGAATCTATTGGAAACGTCGCATTGATACAGACGGGTTTTATGATGGCGGTGGGATAGATGAGGTAGAGAAGGAAAGGAAGCAACCATGACCTTAAATAAGTTACAGCCCCAGCATTTTCCTGATGTAAAAATGGAAAATAACCCCCTGCGGGTGGGAGACGCACATGTAGAATACACCCGCGGTATCTCCTGCCTTCGTAAGAGGCGACTACAAGGGGCCCAAGGGGCTCTCAACCTGGGAGTGTGGATTGGCGACCACGGGGCCCTTAGCTGAGTCTTGGCATTGCTTCCACTTACTTGTGCCAGGCTCCTCACTTTCATCTATCCTGTCCGACCTCCCTTGGTCAACTCTTGTTCTTTTCCGACCCCGACGGTATTAGAGCATTCGAGGCCTAGGGAGTCTTTCATTTTCACGCCCTTCGTGGCCCTTGCCTTTCATCGTCCGTTACTTCATTTTTCGAAGTGACGGATCCCTTCTTTTTCTCTCTTTCTACCCCCTGTGGGGGGATGCGAACGAAAAATACACACACGGTATCCCCTGCCTATCGTGAGAGGCGACTAAAAGTGGCGACTAAGGGATGATTGAATTAGAACCATCAAACTACTTTTGATTCGTACCATCACGCGGGGAACACCATGGGATGCCTGTACTTGCGAGTAGTACCACTATATTACGTACGAAATAGGTTTGTGATTAGTATAAGCAGTGGGTTGGTTCGCCTGTGGGTTTCCAGTACCCGTGAGTCGTACCCATATGAGCAACACCGCGGGTCTGGGCGTTGCCTGTGAGTTGTACCACTATATGAGCGACGCCGTGGGTCTGCGTTGCTTGTGATTAGTACCCAGTATGTGAGGAACACCACGGGAATACCGGCACCCGTGACTAGTACACCTAGGTGAGGAACCTCACCGGTTTGCGTTGGCTATGAGTGGCGCCATTGTGTGAGAAACACCATAGATAGGTCTGCGTTAAGTGTACGATGTTACAATACTTGTGAGTAGTACCATCATGTATGGACCACCGTGAGTCTTTGCTGCTTTTGATTAGTACCCCAACATGACAAATACCATGGTTCTACTTTACTAGCGATAAGTACCATTCTGAGGGGCCTTAGACCTGGATTTTGGACCCCTTTAGACATCAAGTATCCTCGATTCAGGATTGTGCTTTATAAGTTGTCCCTTGGTCAGTAATACTCTTATTTATGATCTTTTTGAGTCAGATCCACTGGTTTTTTTTGTTTTTTGTTTTTTGGGGGTTCATGTCCATCCATTCATTCTTCATGGCATTTTTTATTTTGGTCAGTGGATGATTTTGAACTTTTTGCTGACATTTTATTTCGTACCATTAGGGGCCGATGACCTCGATGTTAGGCCCCTTTAAACAACAAGCATCATCATCATAATCAAAATGGAAAATAATGGAAAACCATCTTCAGGGCTGCCGACAGTGGGATTTGAACCCACTATGTCCTGAATTCAAGCACACAGCTATATGACCCAAACGGCTTAGCCAATTCGCTCGGTAGTCTATAACCTGCAACCCAACATACTGTGAGCTATTGCGGGCTTCAGTTGTACCTCGGTCAAGGCATGACTGGAATGAAAAGTGTAGAAGATTTTCATGTTTATTGGCAAAATCTGAAATATTCCTGTAGCATTTTCAATTAGATTAATTTCATTTCATTTTGAATTTTGAACATATATTCAATACATATTGTACTAGCAATTACCCGCGGCTTCGCTTGCGTGGATTTCGTAATTTGATCAAAGTAATCGTTCCTCGGCATTGTGCTAAGACATTATCTGAAAATTCCTAAAGTAAAAAAAGAACTCACCCAAGAATTGTTTCATTTACCCCAGAAATTCTTTTAAACCATGCTTGTGGTATTACCTTTTGCGGCTAAGACGACCATGCGACATAGAGGAACTGTACATGTGAGAAACAGTCTTCTCTCAAGTCCAAAAAGTAAATACATGCTTCTTTATTTTTAAAGGAGATTCCCAATACCTATTCCCACATCTGTAACATCTTCAGTTTTGAGATATACATAAGTATCCCCATAAAAAAATTCAACACCTTGATCAGTCCTTCCCCCACCGTCACCCCTATTTAAGTGTATTTTCCGAAAACAAAACTAAAAGTTTCTTTATTTTTAAAGGAGATTCCAAATACCAATTTTCACGTCTGTACTTCTGTAACACCTTCAGTTTTTGACATAAATGTATACTCATAAAAATAATTCAACTTCTTTCCACCCCTCTCGCGCCTTAAGTGGCCTTTCCAAAAATAAAAAAATACGCGTTTCCTTATTTTGAAAGGAAATTCAAAGTACCAACTTTCACATCTGTAACAGATTCAGTTTTTAAGATAAAGTATCCTCATAAACATATTTCAACTCCTTATTTACTTATTTTCAACCTCATACCCCTTACGTCGATTTTCTGAAAAAAAAACAACAAATGCGAGTTTCTTTATTTTATAGGAGATTCCAAATACTAATTTTACGTCTGTAACATCTTTAGTTTTTGAGATATAAGAGTGTCCTCATACAAAGAATTCAACTAATTTTTCAATCTATCCACCCCCCCCCCCCTAAGTGGATTTTCCGAAGACAAAAGAACACATTTTTTTCTTTGAAAGAAGATTCCAAATACAAATGTTCATGCCTCTAACATCTTCACTTTTTGAGATATATGTATCCCCATAACAATAATTCAAATCATTTCTCACCCCAGCCCGTTAAGTTGATTCCCCCCCCCCTCAAAAATGCGCGTTTATTTATTTTTAAAGTAGATTCCAAATACAAATTTTCACGTCTGTAACATCTTTAGTTTTCGAGATATAAGTGTCCTCACCCAAAGAATTCAACTAATTTTTCAATCAATTCACACCCCTTAAGTGGATTTTCCAAAGACAAAAGATTACGCGTTTCTTTACTTTGAAGGAAGATTCCAAATACAAATTTCCATGTCTGTAACATCTTCAGTTTTTGAGATATAAGAATCCACATGAAAATAATTCAACTCCTTTTTCACTCCATCCCCTCCCGTTAAGTTGGCTTCACCCCACCCAAAAAAATGTGTGTTTCTTTATTTTTCAAGGAGATTCCAAATACTAATTTCCACGTCTGTAACCTTAAGTTTTGAGATATAAGTTTCTCCAGAAAAAGAATTCATTTTTTTCACTTCCTTTCACACTCCCCACTTAAGTGAATTTTCCGAAAATAAACAGTACTCGTTTCTTTAAAGGAGCTTCCAAATACGAATTATCACGATTGTAACATCTTCAGTTTTTGAGATATATGTATCCTCGTAAAAGGAATTCATCTCCGTTTTTCATCCGCCCTACCAAGTTGGTCCCCCCACCCCCCAAAAGTGCGCGTTTCTTTATTTTTAAAGGAGATTCCCAATACCATATTTAACGTTTGTAAAATCTTCAGATTTTTTGTATATACATTCATACATAGAATTCAACTAAATTTTCAAATTTTTCACTCGCCCCCACCCCCCGTTAAGGGTTTTTCCGAAAACAAAAGAATACGTGCTTCCTTACTTTAAAAGGAGATTCCAAATACCAATTTTAACGTCTGCAAAATGTTAAGTTTTTGAGATATACTGTAGATATGCCAATTATAAACATTCACCCCCTTTTTCAGTCCCTATTAAGTGGTTTTTCCGAAAAAAAATTTTTATGTTTCTTTACTTTTACAGCAAATTCCAAATACCAGTTTTCAAATCTGCGATGTGTTGTTACATGTGTGAGAAAATTTGAAGATATTGTCTTTTTTTAAATTCACCCCGTTTTTCTCTCCTGTTTACTCCCTATTCTTCGGACTATCCAAAAACGCAAAAAAAACGTGTTTCTCTGTTTTCAAAGGAGATTACAAATACCAATTTTCATGTCTGTAAGATCTTCAGTTTTTGAGATATAAGTCTCCTCATAAAAGTACGTCTTCCGTTATTTTTAAGAGAGATTCCAAATACCAATTTTTACATCTGTAAACTTCTAAGTATTTGAGATATAGATACCCTCATTTTAAAAATTCACCCCACTTTTCACCCCTTAGTGACGGAATATCCAAAAATCCTCCCTTAGTGAGCACCTACACCCCAATATAGATGTATCTCCAAAATTTCGTTTCTTTATGTCCAGTAGTTTTGGCTCGGCGATGATGAATCAGTCAGTCAGTCAGTCAGTCAGTCAGTCAGTCAGGACATGTTATTTTATATATAGATTCATTCATAATACATTGATTTATCGTAGTAAATGTGACATTCTGGATTCAGCTCGGCAGCCAGATATGAGTTTGTTTATAAAGTCTGGCCACCACAGTGGCATGAAAATTGGCATTCAAGTTTTTTGGCACATTTGGGGTGAGTTGGATTCCAGGTTCTGCTGTTGAGGTTTTTTTAAATATTTTTTTAATTTTTTGCTAGTTGCTTTACGTCGCACCGACACAGATAGGTCTTACGGCGACGGTGGGACAGGAAAGGGAAGGAGTGGGAAGGAAGCGGCCGTGGACTTAATTAAGGTACAGCCCCGGCATTTGCCTGGTGTGAAAATGGGAAACCACGGAAAACCATTTTCAGGGCTGCCGACAGTGGGATTCGAACCTACTATCTCCCGAATACTGGATACTGGCCGCACTTAAGCGACTGCAGCTATCGAGCTCGGTGTTGAGGTTTTAAATCTGGTCTCGAAAGTAGAAACGAAGTACACTCAACCTTGTTGCATGAACAGCTGAGAAGAGAAATGGATCGAAACCACGTTTTAGACCACCATGAAGTCCTTGTTTGTGTTTTCCCCTCTTTCCCAACTAGATCAATGCTGGGATGGTACCGAAAATACCAAAATCCTACCATGTAAGATTGTAGAACGATGGCGAAAATGATGATGATGTTTAAAGGGCCCTAACTCTAGGTCATCGGCCCCTGATGGTACGATGTGTAATGAAATGCAAATTAAAACTTCAAAATGCATCCGAATCTATAACGAATGGTGATGAGAAAATGATCGTGAAACAAAAACAATCAGCGGAGCCAATTCACATGTCTTAATTACTGGGACGATGCTTATTATCTAAAGGGGTCCAAAATCCAGGTCACTGGCCCCTCACAATGGTACTAATCACTAGTAAAGCTGAACCATGGTGTTTCTCCTACAGTGGTACTAATGACAGGTAACGTAGACTCATGGTGTTTCTCGCATGGTGGTACTAATCACAGGCCACGTATCAATCAATCAATCAATCAATCAATCAATCAATCAATCAGTCAATCACTAATGATCTGCATTTAGGGCAGTCGCCCAGGTGGCAGATTCCCTATCTGTTGTTTTCCTAGACTTTTCTTAAATGATTGCAAAGAAATTGGAAATTTATTGAACATCTCCCTTGGTAAATTATTCCAATCCCTCACTCCCCTTCCTATAAACGAATATTTTCTCCAATTTGTCCTCTTGAATTCCAACTTTATCTTCATATTGTGATCTTTCCTACTTTTAAAGTCACCACCCAAACTTATTCGTCTACTGATGTCCTCCCACGCCATCTCTCCACTGACAGCTCGGAACATACCACTTAGTTGAGCAGCTCGTCTCCTTTCTCCCAAGTCTTCCCAGCCCAAACTTTGCAACATTTTTGTAACGCTACTCTTTTGTCGGAAATCTCCCAGAACAAATCGAGCTGCTTTTCTTTGGATTTTTTCAGTTCTTGAATCAAGTAATCCTGGTGAGGGTCCCATACACTGGAACCATACTCTAGTTGGGGTCTCACCAGAGACAAATATGCTCTCTTTTACATCCTTACTACAACCCCTAAAGACCCTCATAACCATGTGCAGAGATCTGTACCCTTTATTTACAATCATATTTATGTGATTACCCCAATGAAGATCTTTCCTTATATTAATACCTAGGTATTTACAATGATCCCCAAAGGGAACCTTCACCCCATCAACGCAGTAATTAAAACTGAGAGGACTTTTCCTATTTGTAAAACTCACAACCTGACTTTTATCCCCGTTTATCATCATACCATTGTCTACTGTCCATCTCACAACATTATCGAGGTCATTTTGCAGTTGCTCACAATCTTTTAACTTATTTATTACCCTGTACAGAATAACATCATCTGCGAAAAGCCTTATCTCTGATTCCACTTCTTTAAACATATCATTGATATATATATAAGAAAACATAAAGGTCCAATAATACTGCCTAGCGGAATTCCCATCTTAATTATTACAGGGACAGATAAAGCTTCACCTACTCTAATTCTCTGAGTCCTGTTTTATAGAAACAGAGCCACCCATTCAGACACACTTTTGTCAAGTCCTATTCCACTCATTTTTGCCAGAAGTCTTAGATCTACCGTATCAAATGCCTTAGACAGATCAATCGCGATATAGTCCAATTGACCTCCTGAATCCAAGATATCTGCTATATCTTGCTGAAATCCTACCAGCTGAGCTTCAGTGGAATAACCTTTCCTAAACCCAAACTGCCTTCTGCCAAACCAGTTGTTAATTTCACCAACATGTCTTGTATAATCTGAAAGAATGCTTTCCCAAGGCTTACATGCAATGCATGTCAAACTGACTGGCCTGTAAGTTTCAGCTTTATGTCTATCACCCTTTTCTTTATACACAGGGGCTACTATAGCAACTCTCCATTCATTTGGTATAGCTCCTTCAACCAAACAATAATCAAATTAGTATTTCAGATATGGTACTATATCCCAACCCATTGCCTTTAGTATATCCCCAGAAATCTTATCAGTTCCAGCTGCTTTTCTAGTTTTCAACTTTTGTATCTTACTGTAAATGTCATTGTTATTATAGGTAAATTTTAATACTTCTTTAGTATTGCTCACCTCCCCTATATGGACATTATCCTTGTAACCAACAATCCTTACATACTGCTGACTGAATACTTCTGCCTTTTGAAGATCCTCGCACACACACTCCCCTTGTTCATTAATGATTCCTGGAATGCCCTTCTTGGAACCTGTTTCTGCCTTAAAGTACCCATACATACTCTTCCATTTTTCACTAAAATTTGTATGGCCACCAATTATGTTTGCCATCATGTTATCCTTAGCTGACGTCTTTACTAGATTAAATTTCCTAGTAAGTTCTTTCAATTTCTCCTTACTTCCACACCCATTTCTAACTCTATTTCTTTCCAACCTGCACCTCCTTCTTAATCTTTCTACTTCCATGTTATAATATAGTGGATCTTTGCCATTCCTTACCACCTTTAAAGGTACAAACCTACGAATTTTCACAGTCCTCAACAATTGCTTTAAACCCATCCCAGAGTCTGTTTACATTTTTATTTACCGTTTTCTACCGTTCATAGTTACTTATTAAAACCTCCCTCATGTCTGTTTTATCAGCTATATGGTACTGCCTAATAGTCCTAATTGTAATATCTTCCTTTCTTTCACATTTAATTTTAATTACCACAAAAACAGCTTCGTGATCACTAATACCATCTGTTACTTCGGTTTCTCTATAGAGCTCATCTGGTTTTACCAGCACCACATCTAGAATATTCTTCCCTCTACTTGGTTGGTTAATGCCTGCAATGTAGTTCTTTCCTGGAAATTACGTAGTATCTAATAACAAGTTTTTCATTTGGTAAGAAACTGGCGAATACAGCGTTGTTTATACGACTAGAATGTCTCTTTATTGGAAAATCAGAGGAAACAGAAAAATCAGAGACCACGGCAAAGCAAAGCATTCATCCTGTTACAAAAGCTTTTCAAATTATAGAGTAGAATATATCTCATAAAGCGTATACTCATGGCGTCGCTCACATAGTGGTACTAATAACTGGCAATCCAGACCCACGGTGTATCGCACATTATGGTAACGCCCACAGGCAACACAAGCCCATGGTCCTCACATAATGGTACTACTATCGGGCAACGCAGACCATTGGTTTTCCTCAAATAGTGGTACTAATCACGGGGGTCAGCCAAACCCGTGGTGTTTCTCACATAGTAGTACTAACCACAGGCAACGTAAACCCATGGTGTTTCTCATAAAGTGATACTACTCAGGTAACACAGACCCATTCTGAACACAGTGGAACCGACCAGTGGAATACACATGATGACCTCCATCATAAGCAACACTAAGACCCATAAGTTCCTCACATAATGGTACTGCTCCTATATAACGTAGACCCATGGTTTTCTTCGCATGGTGGTACTAGTCGCAAGTAATGTCGACCCATGGTGTTCCGCACGTAATGGTACTAATCACAATTATTCTCATGGATCTAATTTCATCATCCCTTGGTCGCCCCTCTTAGTCACCTCTTACGACAGGCAGGGATACCGTGTGTGTATTCCCCATCTGCCCCCCCCCCCAATCACAGGGTTCGATGGCGGAAAGTGTGTGTCAATTTGTCCCATTCCTCTTCATAAAGGGCAAAGTCTGCTTCATTTCTCACAATGAAGCCAGTCTCATCTTCATATAAAATACGGTGATCATAATTCTGAGAGTCAAAACTGGAACCAAGATCCCGTCCCACTTTCTTTGTAGACAGTCCAAATAATAAATACTGACTTTGTCAGCTATATTATTGAAGCTAACGGCAGAAATAATTAGCTTGCGACATTCAGAGGAGGCATTTCATTAACACGTATTTGATAATGAACTAATAAACTGTTAAACACAGTGTTAAAACACGGAGATAGTAGTAGAGTCCACAGCAACTATGCAAGCTACTACGATTCACTTCATACAGGTTTGTACAACCATTATAATATTAATATATTTTGCTATTAAAATCTTGGAAATAGAACCAGCTTTTGCGTGGTTAGGCCGTGTGCGTTTGCAGAGTTTCGCCCAGACGTGTCATTTTGCTATTGTATTTTATTGTATTTTTGTATTACAGTTGCAGGCTGTGTGTAGTCAATGTGATTTACATGAAGTCAATCGCCAGTTAGCCTACACTTTTGTGAAGAAGAGTTATTTTCAAAAGTTATTTGTATCCCTTTAAAAATCACGGAACTCCAAACAACTGTGTTTCAAGTTTATCTTAACCACCCGAATACCTTATTTATTACAAAAAATGCACGTTTGACTGCCGCATTTGTACCTAGAAAGCATAAAATAAATTATATGACGGTAGAAATATTATAATACAGTATTTTTTGGATGATATTGGTAGTTTGATTTGAAATGTTAAAATTGGAACATACAAGCGTCCTGGCTATACATGACGGGAACGCGGGGATATGATTGAAAACAGGAACATCCAAGCGTCCCGGGAGTACCTGATGGGGACAAGTTGATAGGACTCAGACCCGGAATATCCTGACCATACCTGACGGGAACAAGGGGATATGGCTGAAAACTGGAACTGTCACGGCTATCCCTGGCGGGGACAAGGGGATATGACTGAAAACTGGAACTGTCACGGCTATCCCTGGCGGGGACAAGGGGATATGACTGAACACTGGAACTGTCACGGCTATCCCTGGCGGGGACAAGGAAATATGACTGAAAATCGGAACTGTCACGGCTATCCCTGGCGGGGACAAGGGGATATGACTGAACACTGGAACTGTCACGGCTATCCCTGGCGGGGACAAGGAGATATGACTGAAAATCGGAACTGTCGCGGGTAGAACAAGATATCTGGTTACCTTATTTTAAAAAATCCCAACATTTCACTTGATATCTTTGTACTAAAGTGAAGCATTCACAATGAACCCAGCTTCCAATTAGGTTAGTGTGAAGCTTTGTAACTAAAATAACCGTCGGAAGGAATAACTCCTACAGAACTGTAATCCACAGTTCATAGGAGAGTACAGCTTCCAAGTCCTTTCTACTTGTTTCTGAATTTGGCCGCCTATGGACCGCATTGAACCTAAGGCTTTATCTTCTTCTCCTTCTCCCAGAACCTCTTCATCCTTTCACTTCTAATCCTGTTTTCTTTCTCAGATATGACCAATTAGCGTCTACATTTTGGTGGTTTCTCCTGGAATGTTTTGATGCTGTCCACTCGGCTTCTAAATTCTTTTCTGTTGTGAATCATATCCATTGTAAGTCCACTTTCTATTGCATCTCTTTTTACCTCTTCGACCCATGTCCATTTTTAAGAAATAATGGCATATGCCTTTGGTAGATGCCTGGTGAAGAGTGGCCTATGTACGTGTGAGGATGGGGATGAAGTGTAATGTTGAAACGGCAAAAACACCTAGTTCCCGAGCCTAAAGAATTAACAAATGAAAGTTAAAGTCCCTGGTTTGTCCAGTAATCGATCCTGGGATCGCTTTGACCGAAGGCCAGCGTACTAACCACGGTAACCAGTTAACCACGGACCCAGGCTATTTTTAAGTTTTAAGTTATGAAGCAGTAGTCTTCATGAATAAACAGATTTCTTGATGCAACATTTGTGAACCTGTTGTTAGTGGAGCGGTTCTGAATGACAGGACGTCCCCGTCTGTCTGTCTGAGACAGAAGTCTCCTGCCTACATCCCACTTTCTCAGCCTACAAACCTAATCTGAACGTGGTGCCACAATAATTACTAATATCTACATCACATAGGATAACAGGTAGATTTACATGCACCAAATTCACCGGGTTGTCCAGCAGCTACAACAGTCGCATTGTCCGTGAGTTACGCCGAACAGAGGTCAGTATTTTCAATTCTATGTATGTGTGTGTGTGTGTATACACTGACTGACAGAGCAAATGCAACACCAAGAAGGAGTGGTTCGAAAGGGATGAAAGTTGGGGAAAAAACAGAGACAGCACGGACGAATAATTGATGTTTATTTCAAACCGATATGCAGGTTACACAATGCGCACAGCATCGACTCAGTAGGATGTAGGACCACCGCGAGCGGCGATGCACGCAGAAACACGTCGAGGTACAGAGTCAATAAGAGTGCGGATGGTGTCCTGAGGGATGGTTCTCCATTCCCTGTCAACCATTTGCCACAGTTGGTCGTCCGTACGAGGCTGGGGCAGAGTTTTGCAAACGGCGTCCAATGAGATCCCACACGTGTTCGATTGGTGAGAGATCCGGAGAGTACGCTGGCCACGGAAGCATCTGTACACCTCGTAGAGCCTGTTGGGAGATGCGAACAGTGTGTGGGCGGGCATTATCCTGCTGAAACAGAGCATTGGGCAGCCCCTGAAGGTACGGGAGTGCCACCGGCCGCAGCACATGCTGCACGTAGCGGTGGGCATTTAACGTGCCTTGAATACGCACTAGAGGTGACGTGGAATCATACGCAATAGCTCCCCAAACCATGACGCCGCGTTGTCTAGCGGTAGGGCGCTCCACAGTTACTGCCGGATTTGACCTTTCTCCACGCCGACGCCACACTCGTCTGCGGTGACTATCACTGACAGAACAGAAGCGTGACTCATCGGAGAACACGACGTTCCGCCATTCCCTCATCCAAGTCGCTCTAGCCCGGCACCATGCCAGGCGTGCACGTCTATGCTGTGGAGTCAATGGTAGTCTTCTGAGCGGACGCCGGGAGTGCAGGCCTCCTTCAACCAATCGACGGGAAATTGTTCTGGTCGATATTGGAACAGCCAGGGTGTCTTGCACATGCTGAAGAATGGCGGTTGACGTGGCGTGCGGGGCTGCCACCGCTTGGCGGCGGATGCGCCGATCCTCGCGTGCTGACGTCACTCGGGCTGCGCCTGGACCCCTCGCACGTGCCACATGTCCCTGCGCCAACCATCTTCGCCACAGGCGCTGCACCGTGGACACATCCCTATGGGTATCGGCTGCGATTTGACGAAGCGACCAACCTGCCCTTCTCAGCCCGATCACCATACCCCTCGTAAAGTCGTCTGTCTGCTGGAAATGCCTCCGTTGACGGCGGCCTGGCATTCTTAGCTATACACGTGTCCTGTGGCACACGACAACACGTTCTACAATGACTGTCGGCTGAGAAATCACGGTACGAAGTGGGCCATTCGCCAACGCCGTGTCCCATTTATCGTTCGCTACGTGCGCAGCACAGCGGCGCATTTCACATCATGAGCATACCTCAGTGACGTCAGTCTACCCTGCAATTGGCATAAAGTTCTGACCACTCCTTCTTGGTGTTGCATTTGCTCTGTCAGTCAGTGTATGTATGTATGTATGTATGTATGTATGTATGTATGTATGTATGTATGTTGATACCTCTATCCGAAGACTGGTTGAATCCCCAACAGTTTCACTATCAGTTATCACAGGAAATGTTGGCATCAGTGAGGAGGCGTACTAGGGGAATGATTAGTGGAATAGCTTCCTATTGTTTTTCTCACAGATTCAAATTACACTCCATTCCCGGACGTTCCTCCTCAATTCTGCCCAGCTCACTGAATCGTATACCCCAGCTGTCTCTACAAGCCATACTTCCTCAGTCATCGTTTTCCTAGGGACTAGTTGCATAAGGAATATTTTTACTAGCGCAGCTCATACATCGGCCACTTTTCGAATTGTCATAGTTCGACGAACTGATAAAATTAACAAAGTTCAAGAAGACATAGCGCATGTAAAACACTACATCCTCAACTGGCCTGTAGTTGGGTTTTGTGCACCGCGTCGAAGACTGAGCAGCGATGTTTGTGCCTTTGGGCGAAGACAGATGATTCACTGCAGTGACACTGTGATATACAGGAAAAAGGTTTCTTACTATGAGTAAAGCAAATCATTAGATTTGTTACTTCGACGACAATTACAATGTTGAATTATGACTAATGATAACTTATTCATTTTTATTCGGTTTATAACTTATGTCTACATTTTAATATTATCATTTGGTTTGCTGTCATTGAAAGAAAGATTACTTTTCTGTTATATATGTTTCAAGGTGGAGAATTATTATTTTTTTTTTGCTATAGTTTCAGGTACACAATATGTGATTTAAAAGTTTTTAATCTGCAGTATTATTATACATGTATTTCACACAAGATTAATATGAATCGAACACGTTTTTTGGGGTCGATTTAAAAAAGTGCCACAAGAAATGTATCTTTAAATTAACAATTACCTTAAAACAAAATATATTATCTGGTTCTAAACTATTTTAGTAAGAATATTTTTTTATGATTTCTGTCCCAGGGTGCAAAATAATTTCTTACATTCTTTCATTTAAAATAAAGCATACCTGCTTGAATTATATTTATTCACATTAGCACACCGATTCAGTGACTGGATGCCACTGTTATGTCGCCTGCTGCACACACGGCGCTTGAAGGACAGGCCCGTACATCCTTCTCGATAGTGCACTGAGTGAGTAGATGGCTTCCGCTATACCTGATCAGAGATGCGTCTGAGCTTAATGTCATTCTAGCAGAGAAAAGATAAACCATTGGGTGCGCAGGTATTGCAAAGCCATCTCTGTAAAGGCCTTGAAGGACCGGAAGGTGAACGCTTCCACTACCTTGAACCTCTACACTAATAAGTGGGATAGAGTGGTTAGCTCTATGCCCGGCCGTCTCTGCCCTCACAAATGAACCTGGTACTTATTTCTGGTGTAGGCTGAGTGGAGCTCAGGATCATGAATCTGTCCAGAAGTGAAAGTCTTGTTTCTAACTTTTCAACTTCCTGGAAGGGAACCGAGCCTACGCCCTTCCGAGTGAACCGAACACGCCTTACCGCCTCTGCTAGGCACATACGTACAGCAATAATAATAATAATAATAATAATAATAATAATAATAATAATAATAATAATCATAATAATAATAATAATAATAATAATAATAATAATAATAATTTCTTGTGGTTATTTCTAGCCGGGTGCAGCCCTTGTAAGGCAGACCCTCCGATGAGGGTGGGCGGCATCTGCAATGTGTAGGTAACTGCGTGTTATTGTGGTGGAACATAGTGTTATGTGTGGTGTGTGAGTTGCAGGGATGTTGGGGACAACACAAACACCCAGCCCCCGAGCCATTGGAATTAACCTTTGAAGGTTAAAATCCCCGACTCGGCCGGGAATCGAACCCGGGACCCTCTGAACCGAAGGCCAGTACGCTGACCATTCAGACAACGAGTCGGACAGCCAATCTATTATCAGGCTAGTTCTATCCTATCCTATCCTATTATTATTATTATTATTATTATTATTATTATTATTATTATTATTATTATTATTTCTTTAACCTGGATGCTCTGAGTTTGATTCACGACCACGTCAGGGAATTTTACCTGGATCTGAGGGCTGGTTCGAAGTCTGTTCAATCTACTTGAGAGCAGTTGAGGAACTATTGATGCTGGGATAACGGTCGAGGGGATTCATTAAGCTGACCACGTGTCACTTCGTAATCTACAGTCCGGGATGCGCAGCGGTTGCTTGGTAGGCCAAGGCGCATCAAGGCTGCAGCGCCATGGGCTTTGTTGGTTTGTTTGTTTGTTTCTTTCTTTCTTTTAAACAAACAATGCATGTCTAATGATGATCCCTTCCTTTCGATCCTCTATATTGTTATCAGTTGATGAATTTTAGGATTAAATCTTGTATCTGAGGTATTAATATGCATCCTATTCTGAAGGTCTACATCGCATAGTTATGTGTGGTGTGTGAGTTGCAGGGATGTTAGGGACAGCACAAACAAATTGCACGTCACTTAACAAGACAGCAGGTCGCATTTACTTTTCCACAACATTAAAGCACTTTCTGAATACAACAAAAAGAGACCATTGAACTAAGTACCGTTTTGTTGTGCTCAGAACATATTTAGTGCATGCCCCTGTATTTTTTTCTTACCCACTTAATATGATGCGTTCTAACGTGAAAATACTTAAATGGAAGTTTCTCATTGATATCTGATTTTGAAACACATTTCTAAAAGAAAACATACGGTGAGATGAGTTACCATAATTCGATACGTCACGTACTGTCATCATTTATGTCCTATTTCTACTTGAAAGCTCTGTTCATTTGAGCACTTCTTTTCTGTAGACAACGCGCGTTTTCCGAATGTAATATTTCTTCTACATACTATCCATGAACCTACTACGCTAGCGTAGCATGGGGAGAGGTGATACTCCCACGTGGCGCGTCCCAGGTGGCGGATAGGGGGGTCCTAACCGGCTTGCCGGCGGACTTGAGGGATATAAAATACTTCTCGCAGACCAAACACACAACCCCCTGTGGGTGGAGGACGCAGACGAATAATACACCCACGGTATCCCCTCCCTGTCGTAAGAGGCGCCTAAAGGAGCGACCAAGGGATGATCAAATTAGAACCATGTGACTACTTGTAATTAGTACAATCACACAAGGAACGTCATGGGTCGCTTTCACTTGCGCGTAGTACCACTATGTTAGGTACAAAATAGGTTTGTAATTAGTTGCGACAGTGTGTGGCTCAGGATCCATTTTACAGTACCTGTGATTCGTACCCCTATATGAGCAACACCATGGTTCTGCCTTGCCTATGCTTAGTACCCACTATGTGAGGAACACCACGGGATAGTGCGGGTCCCTATAGTTAGTACACGTATGTGAAGAACACCATAGGTTTGCGTTGCCTATAAATAGCGCCGCAGTGTGCGAAACACCATAGGTCTGTTACTATACGCGCACTTTTTCTTGAGCCCGGAGCTCTCTAGTGCTGAATCGGTAGACCTCGGTTATCTTCGACGTCCATATCGGCAACCTTTGAAACACAAACTATGAATCGCTTATTCATCGCTGTGCGACATCTGGCGTACACTTTGCAAACTAGTACCGTTGTTGTTTACACAGCAAAGCCAAACTATATAATTCATGCTAGTAACAAGATTCGCATTGAGAAATGTTATATAATGTTAAATAATGTATGTGTGACACAATTGTTGACGTAAGATAATTAATGTTTAGAAAATTCATATCGATCGATCATATTATCGATTCAATTCAGATTTCATTTCCATCCAGTTGGCAGTATAACCGGAACTGGCAGCACTCCCTCCTTGCTCCTCACCCCGTAAAAATCGGGCTCAACGAAAAGTGCGCGTATAGTACATGTGCGAATTTCATCACCTGTGAGTAGTACCATAATGTGTGGAATACCGCGAGACTGCGCTACTTCTGATTAGTACCGCAACATGACAAATAGCATGGTTCTATTTTCGTAGCGATAAATACCATTATGTGGGGCCGATGACCTGGATTTTGGACCCGTTTCGGCTACAAGCCTCATCGATTCAGTATTGTGCTTTGGAAGCAGTCCCTTGGTCAGTAATACTATTGTTTAACGCTAGTGTCTGGGAATGTGGGGCATTGCGGGTCGGATCCACTGATTGTTTTAACTTCATCCATTCATTCTTCGTTCACACGTTTTCGAATTCTGGTCAGTGGAGGATTATGCATTTTCAAATTGTTATAACATTTCGTCTCATTTCGTACCATTAGGGGCCGATGACCTAGATGATAGGCCCCTTTAAACAACAAGCATCATCATCATCTACATAATATGATGTGTAAAACGAAACTAGCGAAACAAAAATTTAATCCACAAGAATTCTCCATTGGGTCATAGCTACTATTGTGTTTCAGTTATTATTTTTATAGTACTGCCACATGTTTAACAAACCAGCGAAGATGTGCTGCTCCTAAAATAGTTCGCATTGCCCCATTTATTCCATTTTTACAGTTTTATAGTGCACCCTACAAAGATTTCTACGCAATCTGATATAAGCCTAACTTTCCCAGGTTCTTTCATCTTTCTGTTTGCTTATTTGCTTGGCTCTATTATTATCCTTCACCTAATGTTACCTATACAGAAAATTTCGTTTTTGAAACCTACTTCCATGTCTTATTACGGTTGTAACTGTTCCCTCTCGTCAAAACACTTGAGGAGATGATAGTTATTATCTTGGGACACATGAATATTAAATAAACTATTTGTGGTTTGCCCGCAAATTGCCATGCAAATAGAAACAATTAACATTCCATGGTTCCCCATTTCTCTATGTAATGTTTGGGCGCCAGGATTACAGTTTTAAATAAAACTGTAAACCAAAATTTATATTTACTAGCATAGAGACTTACACTTAAATCACAGGGGTAGGATTTTAAATAATTAACCATTAAGTATCGCTTAAGAAAGAAAATTAACGCAATATAAAATACAAATGAATTTATTATACAAAAAAAATGAGATGAATCGGAAAAGTTTCCTTAAAGCGTGGAGGAATTTAGAATTTAATTTACTGAATTTACTTATTGCTTGCTTTATCTAATTGAAGCTCACCAATTGCAGCTTCCGTTGAAGTCATATGGTTTCCGTGGTTACTCGTTCTCTTCTTCTCGATGTAGACTTTGCTCCATGGACATCCTTCCTTCCTTCTCTGATGTGGTACGGGCTATCTGGACTAACACTCCCTACTTGCCTAGTCTTTAAATTAGACATTGGCCCTATACTTGTAATAACTGATCAGCGTTGATCGTATGAGGAGAAAATTCAGAGATATGAATTTTTCCATATTAGTAGAAATCTCAATCCAACTGAGCTATACTATTTATACGGTACTGAGTTGTACCAAAATTCCGTAGACTTGAACTAAACATAGTTCTTCGTCCACAATATTTACTGAATATCACACAAGCCATAAGCTTGTTTCGTTTCTCGTAGATCCGATAACATAACCGCATCTAAGTACTGTATCGAAGCGACAACACATTGTACACAAATAACTCTGTCGCGGAGCGACCACACACTGTTTCAAATATCAAATCACGTCGTTCAAAGTAGATGTTCACAGTAGAAGTACTAGTGATGGAGTATCCGTAGTTAGGTTGTAAGGTTGTTAGGTCCCGTTCTCGTGTTGAGAATCAGTATATATCCGGGCTCACCCCCACTCTTGGTAACAGTTCAATCTCAAAACTCACATACAACGAAGTATCTGATTCGATAAATCGAAGCATAAACTCCCCTTCCCTTCTTCCTCGACAAGTCCAGAAGGCGTGGCGATGATATAGCTGACCAGCTTGCAAGCCTCGCGCACGGGTCGCTGTTTACTAGCCTTGTTCATACGATAAACCCATGATTCACGCAAAATCCCAAGCTTCAAGAATAACCCTCCGTATACACAAATATGAGATGAAATGAAAACGACTATGTCTCAACATATTGACCGTATTTACAACATAATGAATTCTTATCCTACATAATATAATAATTTAAATAATAAAACGATGTTATCATATATACAATATGATTCCAAAATGCCTTGATTACAAATGATTGACGTTGAATAAATATGTTATTACGAATAATCGCCGATGGCGGATAAACTTGATATCAAATGATATCGCGTAAAATGATATTATATTACATTAGTAGGGCTGGAGAAGCCTGGACGGTTACACGGTTACTCTTCGTGCTAATCCTTCATTCTTCAAGGATGTATGTATTTAGCTATCTTAACACGCAAGTCATGATCTTGATGTTTCTTGAAGTCCATTCATTGCATCTCACAAGGAGATGTATGTAATGTATGTATGTATGTATGTATGTATGTATGTATGTATGTATGTATGTATGTATGTATGTATGTATGTATGTATGTATGTATGTATGTATGTATGTATGTATGTTCAGTCCGTCAGCGATGCCGCTGGTGGGATCTTCAACAGCTCTGCTATCAGCTGTCATAGATGGCCTAGGCATTACTGAAGAGGCGTACTAGGGAAATGAGGAGTGAGGTAGTTTCCCGTTGCTTTCCTCACCGAGCCAAAGTTGCTATTACATATCAGTCTGCCAAGCCCACTGAAATGCATGCACCGACCCTATGAGCAACATTTTCACACCATTCGTAGCAGGGACTGGCTGCATAAGGATTGGCATTACTAGCATCGCTCATACCTCAGTCACTGTCATATTGTCAAAGCCAAGGATAAGACAGAGACAGATCTATGAAAGTAACAAAATTGCTTTAGCCCATACCAGAAGACATAGTGCACTGTAAACACTAGGTCCTGCCAGCAAAGGCATACAAGGAGATGGGGTCATAAATATCATTTAAACTCCAGGAGGTTGATAAACAGGTACATGTCCGAGAAAATGGTCCCTTTAATTTAACAGCCTGCGTACTTGTTGGCAGTTTGCGTGTGAGTGACACTAGCATCGCTGGTTCTCGATTCCTGTGCGGGTGTGTCTGGTTCAAGGCGCCAGCGCCTCATTTTTACGAGTAGTTTTATTTTTCATCTTTCTTTTTCTTTCATCCGTTTTTGTTTTCGTTTATGCGGACTAGGAAATGCGTAGATTAAGTACAAACCGTATCATAAATTCGTTTACAGTCGTTCCGGCTTTGCAACTCACGGCTTGAAAAAATCTTCGTCTTTTTTTCTTATTTTAATGAGCACTACTGCAGTTCTGATAAAGAGTTGGTGGGAGAGTGAAACTGCGTTTTACAACAAAAATCACTAAACTTGAAAAAAACTTATGCTATGAATGCTGTTTTGCGAAAACTTCATTTACAATGTCAATTCTGCAAGTTGGCCACATCTCTTCGTGTCATTTTCATAAATCACTTTAATTTGTCGTAGAATACATCAGTATGTGTTAACATTGTAAGACATAGCGTGTCTATTATAATCTTCGAACAAATAAATCATGAATTAGACATTTATTGACACCTCGACACAGTTTTTTTTGGGTGGAATATTATACTAAGGGGCTGTCTAGGTGAGGTGGTAAAGGCGTACTCGGTTCACTTCGAAGGAGATGGTTTCGATTCCCTGTCAGGACGTCTAAAAGGTAAAAACAAAAACAAAAACGAGATTTCCACTTCTGGAAGGTGCTATGGCCTAGGGGTTCACTTAGCCTACACTAAAAATGAGTAGCGTACCAGATTAATTCCTGGGGTACCAGGCGAGTTTGGCCGTGCGGTTAGAGGCGCGCGGCTGTGAGCTTGCACCCGGGAGATAGTGGGTTCAAATCCCAATGTCGGTAGCCCTGAAGATGGTTTTCTGTGGTTTCACATTTTCACACCAGGCAAATGCTGGGACTGTACCTTAATTAAGGCCACGGCCGCTTCCTTCCCACTCCTAGCCCTTTCCTATCCCATCGTCGCCATAAAACCTATCTGTGTCGGTGCGACGTAAAGCCACTAGCAAAAAAAAAAATCCTGGGAAAACAGGTGACCAGGGGTATGGCTAACCACTCTAGCCCACTTAGTGTCGAGGTTACAAATAGAGGGAGCCTTTACCTCCTACTCCTCCAAGGACCTTTATGACCATTCTTCTTCTTCTTATTATTATTATTATTATTATTATTGCCTTTATTCTTAGTGGTGAAGTTAGGACTCACGGTTCTCTTTTACACTTAACCACATTTCTTTAACAGTGTACATATAGGACAATTGTTCTTAATCTTATCTTAGAAACTACGGTTACGAACTAGAAGTAACATGACACAAAATAGCATAAGCACAGTAAGTATTCTAAATTTTATCTTAAAAACTATGGTTAATTTTTAATTTCGTGTGGCTATTTCTAGCCGAGTGCAGCCCTTGTAAGGCAGACCCTCCGATTAGGGTGGGCGGCATCTGCCATGTGTAGGTAACTGCATGTTATTGTGGTGGATGATAGTGTTATGTGTGGTGTGTGAGTTGCAGGGATGTTGGGGACAGCACAAACACCCAGCCCCCGGGCCACTGGAATTAACCAATGTAGGTTAAAATCCCCGACCCAGTCGGGAATCGAACCCGGGACCCTCTGAACCGAAGGCCAGTACGCTGACCATTCAGCCAGCGAGTCGGACAAAACTATGGTTACAGACTAGGAGAAACATGGCACAAAATAACATAACTACAGTAAACGTACTAGCTCCATTCTCAACAAAGGGACGGCTATATGCTGCTGACCTGCTGAGAGGGATAGCATGCGCACTATCGGAGCGTGTGTTATGTTGGTAGAAAAGGTATAGGAAATTCACTTTTGAAGATAAGTAGTAAAGGATATTCTCGTATAATATTCGAAAGATTAATACTGCGACGTGAAGGTTCTATATTCTTCAACTTTTAGAAGGAAAAGGTGACATGAACATCACAGCGTAAGAAGTAGATAAATCTATTACAAGAGTTCTTAGCATGTTGTAATCGGTTTAGTTGTTCTCTCGTTGCATCAATTAATACTACGTCACAGTAAAAACATATAGGGAAGATAAGACTATTTAGAAGTCTAATTCCATGTTTAGTGGCAGCATATTTTGATGATATTTTTTGTTGGTGGAGGGAAGCGTACACTTTTCTACAGACATTGGTAATGTGCTCCGCCCAGTTAAGACTCTCCTTTATAATTACAGAAAGATTTCTTACCGAATTTTCATACGGATTAATTTTACCAGATAAAGTGAGTTCTTTACCGCAATAATGTGTTTCATCTGCCAAACAGTAATAGCTTTAGATTTTGATGGCCCCACTGTCGGCAGCCCTGAAGATGGTTTCCCGTGGTTTCCCATTTTCACACCAGGCAAATGCTGGGGCTGTACCTTAATTAAGGCCACGGCCACTTCCTTTCCAGTCCTAGCCCTTTTCTGCCCCATCGTCGCCATAAGACATATGTGTCGGTGCGACGTATAGCCAATGGCAAAAAAACAAACCAAAAAAAAAACGATGTTGATGGACTAATTCAAATGTAGTTTTCATGGGTGTATGTGCAAATATTATTTAATTCAGAGTTAACATAACCTATTGCTTGTTTGATGTCGGAAAATTTTGAAGTGATAGATTTTAGTAGATTTGTAGATCGTCAGCATACAAGTGGTAGTTACAGTGTCTTAGGCTGTTGAAATATCATTTATACAGATAGCAAAGATAAGTGGCCCAAGTACTGATCGCTGTGGCACTCCTAAAATTTCATTACCTACTTAGATGACTTATTCTGAAGAATTCCACATTTTCTTCTTGCAGTAAGATATGAGAGAAAGAATCGTAGAACTGTCTCCCCAAGTTGACGTGATTTCAGTTTAGCAGCCAGTATTTCTATATTTATGTCTAATGTGTCAAAGGCGCTGCTAAAATCAAGAAGTGCAAGTAACGCCACATGTCTTCTGTAACCTTCAATAGGGCAGAGGCTGGACTGTGTCCCTTTTTGAAACCCGACTCTAAACGGTCAAATAGTGAGTATTTATATTAATAGTCTGTTAATAGCACGTGTACATGCGTTCGAGAGGACTCGACAGATACGAAGGTATCCAAACAGTACAGGTGAGGAAGTTTTGGGAACAGGTTTTATAATGGCATTTTTCCAATTTGTTGGAAGGAGGCCACTAGTGAGACGACAGGAAAAATAGTGTCATTGATGTGTATAATTTTGAACATGGGTATTTCATCAGGTCCTATAGCGAATGATGCTAGTGATAGTAGTTCGCGTTTCACGTCAATCTCTGTGACTTCTCCAAATTCAAATAATGGCCTATTTGGTGGTGGTTGGTTCACAATAAAATTAGTACTATTCAATGAATACCAGTGATTTTTTCAAGTCAAATAAAGAAAGAGAACGAGAAAAGGGAAGACGCCTACATGAACATCAAGGACGTTGGCTACTGGACCAGCGGTGTTAGATACTCTCACGCAAATTGTCCACAAGTATGCAGGTTGTTAAATATAAAGGGTCATTTTCTGGTTAAATAAGGGCCAGTGGCACAAACCCCCAGGCAGTATCTGTTTATTTTTGAACGGAGTTGGTGATGTGGCCTTCCCCTGTCAGCATGTCTCACATTAGATCTCTCTGCTTACTGGCGATTCTTTGGAAAATTATACTTACAATGTCCATGTATTTCTGGTTCTATACCCTGACGCTTTTCCATTCTTACCTGCCTGCAGCGTGCAGGGGCATATTATGCATCTTAGGTCTTGTAATACATATTTAAAAGCAGATCACATAGCGGTCGGTATTATCGAAATAATCCTCTTAAAACTTGCCCAGCCTTCACGGATATTCTCCGATCCAAGTCAGTGTTATAGTCTTCAATACAGTCGTCCAATTCGTGGACAGGGAGAGTGATAGCCGTGTGATATCGTCAGTGGCTTCTCACCAAGGCGGCCGTGATTCCAGTGCTAGTCAATATGTGGGATTTTTGAAATGTAAAATCACGTCCCTATGGTTCGAGTTATAAATAAAGCTATTATAGTCTTATTATCGACGTGATATTTCTGTCGAGTGCAGCGATGAATAACCGAATGCAGTTATTCTCAAACTATGGTACGCGTACCCATACGGGTACGCCTGCTACTTTTAGTGGGGTACGCGAGCAGCCTTCGGGGAAAAATGAAGAAAATTTGAAATATGGAAATAAATAAGAAGAAAGTTAAATATCTGTATATGGAGCCACTCTTCGCTTGAAAGTTTCACCTAGAATACGCCACGCAGGCACACCCATCTAATTGAAATTTTTATGGTTCGCAATGTCTGAATTCCATAATTAAGATCGAACAATTTTCATCCTTATTTATCAATATACTTAGGCTAAAATCTCGCGTTTTGTGAAACTTCCATACAAACAGGGTATCCTGTGTTACTTTATTATACTTGATATAAAGACAAACTTAAATTTCTTGTGATGTCCAATAAAAATGTGTTTCACAGTATCGTCTTATTTACAATGCGTATTTAAAATAATGGTTTGTAATCAATTAAAATGCCTTAATAATTAGCCAGATACTCATTTTTGAAACCTATAATTTATGGACTTACCGGGCTGAGTGGCTCAGACGGTTAAGGCGCTGGCCTTCTAACCCCAACTTGGCAGGTTCGATCCTGGCTCAGTCCGGTGGTATTTGATGGTGCTCAAATACGACAGCCTCGTCCGGCTTCATGCCTAATTGGTTAGCGTGCTGGTCTTTGGCCACAGGGGTCCCGGGTTCGATTCCCGGCAGGGTCGGGAATTTTAATCATAATTGGTTAATTCCGCTGACACTGGGGCTGGGTGTATGTGTCTTCATCATCATCATTTCATCCTCATCACGACGCGCGGGTCGCCTACGGGCGTCAAATCAAAATACCTGTATCTGGCGAGCCGAATTTGTCCTTGGGCACTCCCGGCACAAAAAGCCATACGCCATTACATTATTACGACAGCCTCGTGTTGGTAGATTTACTGGCATGTAAAAGAACTACTTCGGGACTAAATTCCGGCACCTCGGCGTCTCCGAAGACCGTAGAAGTAGTTAGTGGGACGTAAAGCAAATAACATTATTATTATTATTATTATTATTATTATTATTATTATTATTATTATTATTAATGGACTTTTTCGTTGAGGTACTTTTAGCCATGAGTGAGGGGTACAACCTCTTAATAGTTTGAGAAACTCTGTCCTAATGCATGAAGAATGGATTTAAACGCCTATCATTTTCACACTAAAATGCAAATCATCAAACGTTTCCGTTCTCCTTAGATTGCATATCTTCCACACACTTGCTCATCTCTCGTCTCTCTGTTCTGTTTATAATAATTTCATTTCGTCCATTGGAGCTACCCTATCTTTGCTGATGACCCTGCTACATAGATCAAACCGAGCGAATTGACCGTGCGGTTAGTGTCGCGTAGCCATGAGCTTGCATTCGGCGTTGGTGGGTTCGAATCCCGCCGTCGGCAGCCCTGAAGATTGTTTTCTGTGGTTTCCTATTTTGCACACCAGGCTGTACCTTAATTTAGGCCACGGCACGGCCACTTCCTAATCCTAACCCTTTCCAATTCTTGCGTAGCCGAAAACCTTCGATGTGTTAGTGGGTCGTTTAAACCACTAGCAAAAAATAAAAAATACATAGATCAATGACTTAAAAACCTTGTCTACCTCATCTGCATATCATTCTTTACATGGTGAACCATTCCCCTAATTGGCGCAATTTACTATTCTGCCCATATCACTCGATGATTTACGTGACTATGGGTTTCCAGTTGAATATTACTTGTTCACTCCCTGCTCTTCCCCGTTTGATACCTGTTTATAACAATATTAATACAATAAATAATCTCTTAACCATTTATTTTTGTTCTTCTGTTGCTGGAACGGTATTAATTCCCAACACTCCTAACGCATCACGTTACTGATTCAGCCAATATTCATGAGCCTCATTGCTACTGGTGGCGCCCATTCGCTGCTAATTAGTTAACTCGGCCTTTCCCGACTAGTCTCCAGTTTCTCAGATTCAAATTAGATCCACCTTTCTCATGGTTCCGAGACTACTGAAACCATTGGTAGGAGGTTACTGGAATATGTGAAGTAGGCGGCTTAGTTTGCATACTTACAGTCTCAAGTGAGTTTAGGAACCATCGTTCAGTAGGAAGTCATAGCCAGATCTTTCTGATTAATTCACCGCGTAAACTGCTCTCTGATTTGTGTACACATAGCCATTAGTTCGTTCGGAATGTGATTGGAATACACAAGATTTATAGACTGTCTACTCATAAAGTATATTAGCACTGAAATTGTTGAGACTATAGAAGTTGTGGGGCTCAATTTGTTGAACGAAAAGTACGGAGTGTGCTGTGCTTCTTAGCCAGTGCGTAATATTTTAGCTCACCCCTCATTTCGGCGTCCCCCTGGCGGGCTATCTTAGCTACTCCATCCCCTTCAAACTAGGCGCCCTCTCCCTCGCCGGATCTGACGAAGAAGGGAGGGGTGGTTAAAGCAGAAGCGCCTGAGTATGGATTGTTTCCGCTGATGGTTCGTATGGTGTATTGATAATATCTCCAAGCATAGTTGTATTTGCTGATGTTCCCGGAAACCCACAGAACACATCTCTTTCGAATGTGAAACTGTTGGTGTTCCTCCTGCCCTGTTCAGTATTCCGAGAGCAGAATCGTGTACGAATGAGGGCATTAGGTCTTACAGTAGTGCTTGATAGACTGCGAATGTCTCTAGTGCTTGATAGACTGCGAATGTCTCTTCAGCAGTGGCACTGAAACGAAAAGCGAAGTCTCTGTGGTCTGAATTCCACTTAAAACTTGGAGGTTCCGTGACTATGATCACGGTGTCCAGAGTCACATTAACTTTCCTCTCTCCCTTGATAGTTATATTTACTCTGGCGAGATGGTGTTTGAGATGGGCATTTCCCATGGGGAAATTGTAATATATTTTGTAATAATAATAATAATAATAATAATAATAATAATAATAATAATAATAATAATACTTATTATTTTACTTCGCACTAACTGCTTTTATGGTTTACGGAGATGCCGAGGTGTCGGACTTTAGTATTAGAGCACCTTCAAGTACCACTGGACTGAGCCGGGTTTCAACCCACCACATTTGTTCAGAAGTCCAGCACTCCACCGTCTGAACCATTCAACCCGGCGTAATTTCTTTTATGGAAATAAAGTGAGTTCGTATCATCATACTCCACCCATTCATGTTTTATCATTAAGAATCCATATTCTCCTGATTCCTCTACCCCTGATATTTTCATCTTACATCGACATATTTTTGTGGTCTTCAACTCTGTTTCCTAAGCGGATCTCGTTTAAACCTGCAGGTTCTCACTTCCTCATGCATGCGTCTCATGCGGGCAGTGTACCAGTTTGGTTCTTGTAACTGTAGATCGGCTGGCCCCTGTCTGCCCCTCTCTCGCATGTGTGTCTTCTTCTAGTGAATATGATATTTCCTTACATAAACCAAGTTTCTCTTTAGTCCTAGAATACTGATAGTTATCACACAGTGTATTACTAAGTGAACCTTAGCGGCATTTTTTAAAATTGAAAGTAAATCTAGAAAATATAAGAGAGGGATGATCTGGTGGCTAATGGGTCTTAAAAGAATAGTGGTAACAATGTAGTATTATTGTATACTATGTTCAATCGCTCCAAAGAAAGAATGATCGTATGGTATTGTATGTTCCTAGCATTTAATATTTTATCAGACTTAATTTTAATTCATTCCATTGAACATACAAACTCTGTGGGTTCCATCAACAACATTTATATCTAGAGGTTCATTTGTTTCTGAGAAAACCGGGCGATTTGGCCGAGCGGTCAGGGGCACGCGGCTGTGAGCTTGCATCCGGGAGATAGTGGGTTCGAATCCCACTGTCAGCAGCCCTGAATATGGTTGTCCGTGGCTTCCCATTTTCACACCAGGCTGTACCTTAATTAAGGCCACGGCCACTTCTTTCCGACTCCTAGGCCGTTCCTATTCCCTCGCCGCCGTAAGACCTATCTGTGTCGGTGCGACGTAAATCAAATTGTAAAAAAAAAAGAAAAAAAAGAGAGAAACTCTGTAGTCAAGCAAGCGTGTAATTTCACATGACCGTTGGTATCGTCGTCGTGGTCACGGGACTCCAGTTCTACATGGAATCCGAACCGTAAGGACGTGACTTTTCAAACTCCGTAATCTCCACACTTAATATAACACTATCTCACGTTAGAAGCTGTATTTTTGTATTACTGGATAATTGTATTAGGCAAAATCAGTGATATCTGGATATCATTTACGGTTGTGGCAATATGGGGTAGAGTTTGTTTAAAAGCCATTCATTTCGGAGTTGCCTATCTACTGTAGAATTAAAAATAACAACTTGAGCTTTTCATTTAGTTCATACATGTTGATGTTTCAAATTAATTTAACAGTATAAAAATAGTGTAAAAATACTCGTGTTTTAGATATAAAACTAGAGACTGTTGTTTAAATCGGCGCACGTAATTTCAGTAATAGGAATATAATAGAACCCATTAATCCCATATGTAGTTTGAGGAAAATTCCTTCAGAGGTTCATTATAATTTAAAGGACAGGCACGAACTATTCAAGGTAGATCATGCAGTATTTTACACGACACAACAAATTTTTTCTCACTTTTCCCAGACTTACGCGTGGCATATTGGTGTGGTTAAGAAAGTTATTTATTTTTAAACTACGCTACACTGATGAGCACTACGTACGATTAAACGAAAACACAAACGACATATACAGGCACTTACAGAGGATAATTTCATGTCGTACCAACTTTTCACTAATATCGTGATATGAAATGATTTTGTGCAGATTATCGTCACCATCTGAAAATAAGCCTACGGTAATGAATTGCACAGTTTCCTTTTTCACATCATACAGGAATTCCCGCTTTTCAGTTCAATTTTATGTTAACATATTCGGTACAATGTGAGCCTCAATATGCCTTGCCAGATACTCAAAATGAAAATAAGGAACAACCTTATGACCACAGTGGACGAAAGTCTAGAGTACGGTAAGTGATTAGTTGACGACAGGTAGTAGAATCCAATGAGGAATTATTTCCTTAAATAAAACCGCGATAATGTTTATTATTTAAAAAAACCTTAACATTATGTGTCAGTTGCTTACACACACACACACTCTCTCTCTCTCTCTCGTCATACTTAAAAAAACTTATTGGAAACAATACATTTGATGGAAGCAGAGCCATCAGACCCGTAAAACCACGGAATTCAAATATGTGCATTTGGTAACCGGTATCACTATCAATTTTCGGAGAGATGTGTAGACGAAATTGGCAGTGCCTGATGAAATGAAAAGAAATGCAATGGCGTATGGCTTTTAGTGCCGGGAGTGTCGCGGACAAGTTCGGCTCGCCAGGTGCAGGTCTTTTGATTTGACTCCCATAGGCGACCTGCGCGCCTTGATGAGGATGAAATGATGATGCAGACGACTCATAAACCCAGCCCCTGTGCGAGCGAAATTAACCAGTGATGGTTAAAATTCCCGACCATGCCGAGAATCGAACCCGAGACCCCTGTGACCAAAGGCCAGCACGCTAACCATTTAGCCATGGAGCCGGACACAGTGCCTGATTTCCAATCAGTATGATAAGGAAGCAAATTAAGCCGTTATGCATCATCAACCTATCAACATAAAATAATAATAATAATAATAATAATAATAATAATAATAATAATAATGTTATTTGCTTTACGTCCCACTAACTACTTTTTAAGGTCTTCGGAGACGCCGAGGTGCCGGAATTTAGTCCCGCAGGAGTTCTTTTACGTGCCAGTAAATCTACCGACACGGGGCTGTCGTATTTGAGCACCTTCAAATACCACCGGACTGAGCCAGGATCGAACCTGCCAAGTTGGGGTTAGAAGGCCAGCGCCTTAACCGTCTGAGCCACTCAGCCCGGCAACATAAAAAAAATTGCTAACACATTTTTAGTGGAGAAAGTGAAGATAATTTATTCTTTCCGATTCTGAATTTTAATATTTAATAATAATTCTCATTATTTAGGGAAACAACATAAACAAGGAGCATTTACCCATTTTAAACTGTACGCGGAACAAACAGGAGAAATACCGCACTGTCCGTACATCTGGCAACCCTGTCTTCAATGAAGTGTATACTTAATGCTATTTTGTTCGCACGCCTGTGGGAGTGCAGAGTATTCTCATTACTACTAGCACCTGGGCTACGAGAGGAATATCAAATGCAATAGGCCTACTATAAATCCGAAATAAAATGGCGTATGGCTTTTAGTGCCGGGAGTGTCCGAGGACATGGTCGGCTCGCCAGATGCAGGTCTTTTGATTTGACACCCGTAGGTGACCTGCGCGTCGTGATGAGGATGAAATGATGATGAGGACGACACATATACCCAGCCCCCGTGCCAGCGAAATTAACCAATTAAGGTTAAAATTCCCGACCCTGCCGGGAATCGAACCCGGGACCCCTGTGACCAAAGGCCAGCACGCTAACCATTTAGCCATGGAGCCGGACTATAAATCCGAAGAAGGTGGAGAAAGGGGAAACAATTCAGGAGACTAAGAGTTGTAGATCATTCACCAGCTCCAAACGACTTCGGAACTTTTCATCCACCGGGCGAGTTGGCCGTGCTGTTAGAGGCGCGCGGCTGTGAACTTGCATCCGGGAGATAGCGGGTCCGAATCCCACTGTCGGCAGCCCTGAATATGGTTTTCCCTGGCTTCCCATTTTCACACCAGGCTGTACCTTAATTAAGGCCACGGCCGCTTCCTTCCAACTCCTAGGCCTTTCCTTTCCCATCGTCGCCATAAGACCTATCTGTGTCGGTGCGACGTAAAGCCACTAACAAAAACTTCATCCGCATGAAATGTACGAATGTTTACGAAACAGCTGATGTGTCCAACTAAACTCTCCAATTAGGTAACATTCCGCTAACTTACTGACCACTCGGTGTGCGAACAATTCTGCTTTCACAGTCCGCTGCTTTCCATTCTCAGGCGTGGTATGACTCAGAGTTGTACGTACGACCCTTCTACTACTGCAGGTGGGGACGGGACGCGCAAAGAGCCGAGGGGCGAGTGAGGGGAATGCCGCCCACTAGACTCCACCGTTCAGATTAAAATGGATACACCATGTCCATTAGCTTGATCCATTGGCCATTTGCTTCTTCTTCTCATAATGTGCATTGTATGTTAGGCATTCAACCCAAAGGCTGGTTTGATCTTCCACAGCTCTGCCAACAGCTGTCATACATAGTCTAGGTGGCACTGAAGAGGCATACTAGGGAAATGAGGAGTGATGTAGTTTCCCGTTGCTTTCCTCACAGAGCCAGAAATGGCTATTACATATCATTCTGCCAAACCGACTGAAATGCATGCACCAACCGACCCTATGAGCGATATTTTCACACCATTCGTAACAGACACTGGCTGCTCAAGGAAATGATATTACTAGCTTCGCTCATTACCTCGGTTACTTTCATATTGTCAAAGACAAGGATGAGATTGAGACGGTTCGGTGAAAGTAATACATTTATTCTAGCCCATATCGGAAGACATACAGAATTGTAAACACTACATCTCGCCAGCAAAGGCATCCTTTCATAACATCACTAAGAAAATAGTTTTTCTAGCACGAGATGTTTGGAGAGGAAGATGCTAAATACTGAATGTAAGCTGCAAAAATATATTTTAAATTCGCTTATAAAATCTAGTAAATGCAAATCCCCGTGGCAAATAATTAATAAGGCAAGGGACGGCAATTCCCTATTCCGACCAATAGTGCGCGATGACGCAGAATGTTGCAGGGAGCCCATTACTTGTTCTCGGATGGCAGGCGCGGATGTGAAGGGGTTACGAAGTAGGCCCTACGTGGTGCACAATACGGCGATACTCCCTAACGGTGGTCAGAAGTGATCGACCGGAAACTTGACGACGAGTATGCCTGCCCTCACGTTCGCCATGCAGTCCAACATTGGGCCACTGTCACATCAGAATGCCCCACAAATCTGAATAATGCACGATTCGACCAGCCGGCCAAATGGAGACCCACAAACTCTGCCAGGTGCTGATAACGCTGTCTCACACGAGTACGTGGCATCTCCATGTCCTTCAGTGATCGCTAGGGCCAGGATGTTTATTACCTAAAAATATTAGAAATATGCAAGCATTTATGACCTTAAAAAAGTATTAAAATACGACAATAAATGTGACTATAACATATTTTGGTCACACTTTCGAAATCTTCAAAATCTGCCGCTGTTTAAATTAACATTATACTAAAAATATACTTGTCAAATCTAACACATGCAATAATAAGTAAATTCGTATGTTGGGTATTCATTCCGAAGGCTGGTTTGATCCTCCACAGCTCCACCAACGGCTGTCATAGATAGCCTAGGTGTCACTGAAGAGGCGAGGAGTGAGGTAGTTTCCTGTTGCTTTCCTCACCGGGCCAGAAGGCGCTATTACATATCAGTCCACCAAGCCCACTAAAATTCATGCGCCAACCAACCTTATGAGCGAAATAAGTATATTCTATTTTGAATTTAAATTACTCAATCCAGAGGTATTCTCTTGACTGCACAGAATGAAATAAATGTTACATTTTGATGGGCGATCAGAAAGAATGACAATAGCAAATTACATATATTTTAAAGTTTTCAAACAGGAACGATCTTCTGTTTTCACGCCACATTGACTTGTAGCGGGGAAAAGACCGCTCAACATCGCAGGATGTTATTGGGGCATATTTGAAATACGTCAAATCATTAGAGTTCAATTGAGGCTCACCTTTCTGTCGCTTTCTACGCATCCTTCTCTTTCTATACAGCTTACCTTCCTAATTCGCATACATATATATTTCTAAAGAAAGATAATTGTAAGAAATTACAGAAGATAATTAGGAGATGCGAAAATTCCGTCTTTGAGACGACTGCAAGCAGGTATGCAAAAATGGAATAAGAAAGATAAAATATGACAAAAATATGAAAATTCACGAGGAATCACCATAATATAAAAAATTACCAGAAAAACGCAAAAAAGGTAAAAAGTCAAAATATAACTTACGTGACCCGTGAAAATTGCACAATTTTAGTCACCGTAGATAAAATCATGTTTAACTTTGTATTTTATATCGAAATAATATAAAGGAAAAAATGACATGCTATAAACATCCGGGCCCTAGTGATCATTTAACATCTGACGCTGTTCACGCCCCTTATATACCCTACCAGGCTTGGTAACAACACTAAACACTAATAAAACTAACGCACTCTGGTGGCCGTTCTACCTGTCACAGAGAATTGCAACTCTAATCAATTATATGCCCGCCAATGTTGTATACGTGTACGAAATTATTATTATTATTATTATTATTATTATTATTATTATTATTATTATTATTATTATTATTACTCATTCCGAAACACCACAGTAACGGAGAATTTTCTTCCTGGCCTTTTCCCAGTTTATTGGAATTCATGGGGATTTGACACAGTTTTACAGCCGTGTGCCCTTCCTGACGCCGTGCAATAACACAGTTTATGGGGCAGTCATTAAACGCACATGTACAACAAGCTGTTGCTCTAAGTCCCAAGCACGTAACATAAATGCACAAGGGCGATACTCTTCTAAATCAGCGCTGTATGAAATATTCGTTTGCGCATCATACCTCAAACACAGTAACGAAAGTGAAAAATGAGAAGAATATCTTGAAGGACGTGAATAAGAAAGACCATATTTGTGCGTAGCTATTCTAAAGAACATAGCGGTTTGAAAGTATCAACAATCTGGTATTGTCCATGGAATATCTGAGGTGCGTTCTATTTCTCAGGAGGACATTCGCTCCGTCATACGGCCTGAATTGCCTTTAGAATATGATCCACGGAGTAAGGAATGTTCAAACGGCCCTTCGGCACACTGAACAGACTGTTCTCGCGCTAATGGCTGGGTGCGGAATTGTTACCTAGAGTGTGCGTGTGAATAAAATTTTCATTCACTGGAACGACGGTTTTGCGTTAGCGTATGTGTTTGATATAATAATTAAAAATATAGACCACTCTTTTAACATAGGGATGAATCGTGCTTTTCAACTAGACGTACGAAAATACCGGCCTATGTATGGCAGTAGGCAGTGTCACAATCACGGAAGATAGTAATGGTGAACTGACGAAACAACTCGCAGTACACTGCTGCTAGGCGGGTGTGTGTGCAATTAGGAGGGTGGTTGGTGGCAAGGGAAGCCGCCAGGTTTGCGGGCGTGTAGAACTATCGTGACACATAGTTTGAGAGAAAGTAACGTAAGAAACCAGCCCGGTTCTTCATAAGCAACTGTAAATAGCCGAACTGTCGAAATCAAAACGTTGGGCATCAAGCAGAACGAGCACTAAAGAGTGCACGCAGCTGTGAGCTTGCATTCGCCAGCAGTCCTGAATATGGTTTTCCGTTGTTTCCCATTTTCACACTAGGCAAATGCTGGGCTGTACCTTAATTAAGGCCACGGCCACTATCTTCGCAATCCTCTCCAATCCTTGCGTCATCGAAAACTTTCGATTTGCTAGTACAGCGTTAAACCACTAGCAAAGAAAGTAGATCGTAGGCGTATCAGTTAACAGAGGCAATATTTATATACTGGTCGTTTCTTATCCTACTCGGAACTTTGTATCACTTATGTACTCCTTCGCACTTGCTGCATCTAATAAAAGTGTTGCAGCTTGAAGTACTTGTGTCCGAAGCAAACACAATTTTCGCAGTAGTCGATTGAGCAGCGATATGTGAAAGTCTGTTCTGTGTTTGGAATGTGTACAAACTGGTACTGGAGCTATTTTTCTCGGTGTGTTTGTCCACTTCCTGAATAGTTTTCACGATTTCACAGTGAATTTTGGTCATAATTTTTGAATCTATTAATATATAATTCCCATTGCATATAATAATAGTTTGGGTGCAAATCTTCTTTTTATCATAAGATTTCGTGTAATAATAGTTATAATAATTTAAAGAAACATTCTTCAGAATAAAGTCTTCCACCTTGGATGACTTACACCGTTTTTCTGTCAATACCAATCCTTAGATTTGGAGACGAAAACGCGTAATTACAGATGTCTTGCGGGCATACATCCGACTTCATAGAAGAAATGTTGCCATGGATCGGAACAACCATGGTTGGAATATGCAAAATTTTCGGCTATATACTGGTGAGATTAATGCGATTGTTCTGTAGGATCACGATGTGCAGGAGCACCGTCTTATTCCTGTATAGAACTCTATTAAATCTGGGTTTTGTCTTCTTAAAACTTTGTAAACCCGATCCCGTTGCTTGCACCAAAACTCGATTGTAACTTCAGGGCTATTTGGGACCATTTCAAAATGAATATCATCTTTCAAATTCTACCAATCCCTTAGCACCACCCTTTATCCAAATCGATTTTTACTAACTACTGATAAAGATACTTTCCCATGAGGCATCCGCTTAGGATTACACGAAGTGTGCCAGTTTTCTCAATGTATTCTCACAGCCGGTCATCTGGGGAAGGTCTGAGAAGATTATTGCCGTTATTAATTATTCAAAAATCCTGAGCTACGATCAGTCCATATTGATCTCTTTGTCAAATTTTTTACACTATATCAAGTTGATAGTGATGCGTAAGAACACGGAAACACGAAGCCTTGTTGACTGTTCATGTTTGTTGGTAAGTGACTGTTCTTCGAACATGATGCACAAGACCACTAATGTCGTCCTGAGTGAGATTTGTCTTCAAACCTTGTGTATCTTTCACTGAATTGCCTTAGCCAAGTTGATATTATATCTCCTATCTTTCGTGTTTCTTCAGCTGCTGACTTCTCACTCAGAACTTTACTCCAAATGAATCTAAGACGCACCCGAATTGCGATTTCGTCGCCTCATATTTCATATGCAGAATATGTAAATATGTGATAATTAAATATACCAAGGTGTCAACAACAAACGCAAACAAATTATTTGTTACCTAGGTAAATCATTTACACCTTTCACTTATCACAACATCTGTAGTAAACTGTTATAAATTATTACTTAGACGTTACTCTTGTCTGCTAAAATAGTAGTGCCATATGATGATATGATCATAACCACGGGACCGTCAGGGACGTGAATTCTCATATCCAATCGTGGCTGCCTTGGTGAGAAGTCGGGTGTTAATGCCACTCGGTTTTCACGCCCCTTATGTCATAGATAATCAACTCACCATGTATTAAGCTAAAAATTGACCAAGACGGCTGACAATGTTTTATCTCCATATTTTTTCATCGCTTTCGGTTTCTCACTTGTCAACTGACTCCGTATTTTTTGTATGTATACATTCTTCCAAAGCCATTTTGTTACTTATAGGGACTCTTTGATGGGTATAAATTGAGGGTCCGCAGGGATTTTCAGATATCGTCCTGAAGTTTTATTTTTTTAACTGGTAAAATATGGAGTGATAACCTGTGTCAAATTTATTCATCTGCCGACAGAGTCAGTCAGTCTTGCCATTTACCATCTTGTGCCACTTCTGAGTGTTCACGGCTATGAAGGCAGACATAGCACCTGAGTCTGATTTCCCTGGGCACTATTGATATTCTGAATGGCTCTCACAAATAGCACTTTCACACCATACAAGGTGCTGATGGTTCACGTACTGTTTCGCAACTTCCTCCATGACATCGCCTCTATATGAACAGCATATTGGCCCTCGAAGATTCCTGGGGTCGCACATTGGGCCAAGCAGTGCTGTTTTAAATTCGTTTAGACAGCTTCCGAGAGTGTTTACTGTGGAGACAGACGTAGTGGGTGATGACGAAAGGGTACATCACCACTAAACCATTTCACTCACGCCCCCCTTCTCATTAAGTTAAACTATTATACATTATAAATTATTTTGTCTCAAGTGCGGGCTGAGTGGCTCAGACGGTAGAAGCGTTGGCCTTCTGAGCACAAATTGACGGGTTTGAACCCGACTCGATCCGGGGGTAGTTGAAGGTGCTCAAGTACTCCAGCGTCGTGCCAGTAGATTCACCGCCATGTAAAATAACTTCTGCGGGACAAAATTACGGTACTTCTGTGTGTCTAAAAACTGTAAAAGTAGTTGGCGGGGCACACATTTAATAACATTATTATAACATCATACATTCATATTTTAATCCTCTCATTCATTAACTCCGTAGGCGTTTCGACGTAATACGGCGACCGCAGTGCGAAGTTTAGGTCTTCTTTTATCGTAAACTGTTGCCCTAAAATAGTAGGCTCCTGTAACTCTACAAACTTATCCCTTTTCTGACACCTGTGATTCATTTCTAACACAAATCGCATGTTACCCTAATTACAATGTAGACTGTACTTTGCATTTTCGTTAATTAACAATGGACAAGAGAGCCTCCGTGGCTCAGACGGCAGCGCGTCAGCGTCTCACCGCTGGATACCGTGGTTCAAATCCCGGTCACTCCATGTGAGATTTGTGCTGGACAAAGCGGAGGCGGGACAGGTTTTTCTCCGGGTACTCCGGTTTTCCCTGTCATCTTTCATTCCAGCAACACTCTCCATTATCATTTCATAGCATTTATCACTCATTAATAAATCACCTTGGGAGTGGCGACCCCATTGTAATAACAGCCTATATATGTTTCATTCATTACATCCCTGACCTGGTCAGTGACTGGAAAACAGGTTGTAGGTTTTCATTTTCTTTTTTTTTCTAGTTGCTTTATGTCGCACCGACACAGATAGGTCTTATGGCGACGATGGGATAGGAAAGGGCTAGGAGTGGGAAGGAAGCGGCCGTGGTCATAATTAAGGTATAGCCCCAGCATTTGCCTGGTGTGAACATGGGAACCCACAGAAAACCATCTTCAGGGCTGCCGACAGTGGGGTTCGAACCTACTATCTCCCGAATACTGGATACTGGCCGCACTTAAGCGACTGCAGCTATCGAGCTCGGTGTTTTCATTTTCAACAATGTACAAAGAGAAAGGATACTTTGCACTTCTAAGAATAATTTTATTGTGTACAGCAGTGTATGTCGCAAGCATCGAAATTTAGTGTCCTGCGTCGCGTCAGTTAGCACTTGGTGATCATACAAACACAAAATATGAAGTAAGAGACTTCATATTTGAACCGTATTGACACAGTCTTCACATTAGGACGAATAGCAAATTTTTCTTGTATTTTAAGAAGTATGTGGCAAAAGGAAACGAAAAAAAGGATAGCACTAATTAAAAGTATGAAAAGAAACCGAGAACGAAGTCAACGTTTAGAATCAGGGTTGTATTGTTGTTGGTGTGTTAAATTGCATGTGAACCTCCGCTGTTAACTACCACATTATTTCTTGAATTTTCACACTGGCCTTTCCACCTATGAGTCAACGGAATTCCGATGTTGACGTTCAGCACGCCTCAAAAGAAAATTGGACAAATCACTGAAGAATTAAGACAAGATGTTGACCTTATCTGGCTGCCAGTAGCTCACTGGGAAATGCACGTTATAGAACTGATCTGGGCCTTTGTGAAGAACAAAATTGCAAAATAAACCGAGCGAATGTTGAAGACAAAAGAAAAAGCTTAAATGTGACAAGAGACCTATGCCAAGAAACGAGCTCTGGAAACAAACTTATAAAACACGCCATAGAAATATAGAAAGAATATTGGGAAAAAAGGCAGACTTCCTGAAGAGATTCAAGTCCAGCCCATTTGTAGTCAGTCTTGAAAGTTCTGATTCTGAAAGCTTCCTTTTCATTGTAATTGTGTATAATATCAATACGGATATTAAACTAAGAGATTACGAGAGTGATGAGAGTATTCAGGAAGTTACAACCAACAGAATCTCTTCAAACAGACTGATGCTCGTCCATGCTGGTTCTAAGAGTAGGTTTATCCATGGCGCAAGCCGATGTCTGCCGCAGGAGATGACTATGGTCAAATGAACGGGGTAAATTTTTGTTGAGTGAGTGAGAAATTCCTTCCCAATCTCCCCTCTAGAGGTATTCCAATAACTGACATTGCGCCCTACCACAGTACTGCAGAAAACAAAGCGATGTTTTATTAAGGAACGAAGAAACTTCATCTCTTTGAACCGATCAAGGATTTCAAAAGTCCAGAAAAGAGTACCGATTCGATTAATTACTGAGATTGCATGGACGCTTGCCCCCTTATATGTGTGAAGTCAGTGCCTTCGAGCTGGCCGGGGCAAAAGTCAAAATAAATGTACGAGAGGAAAACATTACCTGAAGCTGTAGGAAGTGATGGCGAATGCTATCGCATATGTGAAACTCGTCGACTGGGAAGAATTCGATCGACATGCCATCAAACTGGAAAATGAGCCCTACGTGAAGGATAGGTTGTTGGGAGATGCAGTAAAGATAGTTTTGTTATACGCTTATTAGTTTTAGCATAGTAATATGTCACAGAAAAAATCAGACAGATTCATAGGAGTGTTCACATGTCTGATCAGGCGAGACAGTGAGCACAGGTAAGTGCGAGTCAATGTTTCCGTGTATCAGATAAGAGTCGATCGGTCTGGGTAGTACGGGAAGTAGAACAGGAAGTTCGTGCTTGTAGCCACATTCCTCATTATTGCATTGTTCTGATCTCCAAACAGTATGAGAGGTAGCGAACATGATCGTAAAACTCCATAATATGTGCGGGGGAGTCGTCACGCAGATCAAATGCCATTCCAATATCTGCAGGACATTTGGCTGTACAGTAGTCGCTGTGGCTCTAAAAGTTGCAGGTTATATCATTAATTACAAAATACTTCATTAGGCCAATCAATATTTCTCGCGCAAATGCAGTAGGAAGTAGCGGATCACCAGGGCCAGATAGTAGACAACTGAAAATATCGGCGAAATGTAATAATAATAATAATAATAATAATAATAATAATAATAATAATAATAATAATGAAACGACACAAACGTTTTCCAACCAACTGTACAACGAGTAATAAGAAACGTTAGGGAAATAGGAAATACAATTGAATAGGAGAGTGACCAAAGAAAAACACTTTAAATTGCCAAGTTCAGGGATACCATAAGACTTGACCTGAATAGAGAATAGTGCGTTATGGTAAATGACAAGTTCTAGAAAACATACTCGATACAGCAGACATGCATTTAAGCCCAATAGAATGAGGTTACCAGTCCAGAAGTTGAGTATAAGACATCTTCAAAGTAGAAAAACATTTAAAGCACAGACGTACGGAGGGTTTTCGAGCGTATTGACAAAATAATGTTCATCTTCACATAAATTCCAGCAGCGTATAAATTAAAGGAATTAGAGATCCACTTCTCTCTTATCAATAATGATCAAATGCAACTACTCGAAAATATAGCCATTGGAAGTTTACAAATGAGAAGTTTAATAATAATAATAATAATAATAATAATAATAATAATAATAATAATAATAATAATAATAATAATAATAATAATAATAATAATAATAATAATGTTATTTGCTTTACGTCCCACTAACTACTTTTTAAGGTCTTCGGAGACGCCGAGGTGCCGTAATTTAGTCCCGCAGGAGTTCTTTAATGTGCCAGTAAATCTACCGACACGGGGCTGTCGTATTTGAGCACCTTCAAATACCACCGGACTGAGCCAGGATCGAACCTGCCAAGTTGGGGTTAGAAGGCCATGGCCTTAACCGTCTGAGCCACTCAGCCCGGGAAATGAGAAGTTTACAATACTTCATGGTCGAATACTAAAGTCCCATATTGAGGTGAAAATTTACACTGGCATAGAATAAAGATGTTCCTCTCTGTCCAGTAGCCGAAGAACGCCTCAAAGTATTACCATTCTCTAATTTAAGCCCCCTCCTCCCGGCGGGAGGAGGAGTTTGGTTAGTTTTGCTTCTACCGGTGCATTACTATGCTCCTCACCCAGCGATTTATTGGTTAAAATATTTAGTGAAAAAGTATAATGGAAAGTTTGTTATTAATATTGGTAATATTAGTTATTAGTGAAATGTATATTAAGTGTTCGTGAAGTGGTTTTGAGCGTTGGCCACCCATCCAATGGGTGACCATGCCGGATGTTGCTTAAATTTGTGAGTGCGGTTGTGAATAAGTTAATGATCGTAGTTATTAATGCGGTTGAATGGAACTCGTCTGATTATCCACTAAGTGTATGGCTGACGCAGTAGTTAATGTTTCAGATACGCGGCAGCGTTGGGATGGTCACCCATCCAAACACTAACCACGCCCGGAATTTACCTTGTATATAGTAACGGGCATTTATCTGGTAGTTACGCAGGGACTACACATTCTGCAAGCTGTTGCGTTTACATTTAATGTGAATGTGCAGATGTAATTTGGAAAACAGCAATATTGAAGGGAAACAGCATGTAGCACTCCGCCTCGGTCGTACCCGTGGTTCCAGTGCTTTGAAGGCCGTAATTTTAGGAAGTGAGGACTTGTAATACTGGGTGGGGTGATTTGGTGGGTTGGTAGGTCTAATTCAGGATTAGCTGACGACTTGGCATGGTAATGGGGTGTTGGCTTTGGTCTGCGAGGAGCTTAAGTAGTAAAAGGTTGAGCAGGGAGGGGGGATCTTGGGTTGAGAGGTCTGGGTTCGAGGGTCGTGGAATGTTGAGACTTAGAAGTGGAGGAGGTTTGTGATGATGGTGTAGGTGTTGGGCACGTTTGTAGTGAGCTTTAACTGCCTGTTTAAAAAAAATGGCAGCCAGGGAACGAGGCGGCATGGCTGCCTTGGCAATTGGCGCACCTCGCCTGGTCCCTTGGCACCTTACAGTGTGGCGATGAGGACCGCATCTGGTGGACTCGGGGCACGTGGCCGCCGAGTGGTTTAACTTGAGTAATGAGTGTGGGTCGTGTCTCTGTTCTGTTAGTGTTGTATGTTGGTGCTGGGTTTCACCTGTGAGCTGGTTTTTTACGCCAGCTCTTAGTCTGGGTGTATCTGGATCGTGTGACCGTGCCCGGTTGTGAGACTGATGAGATCCCAGTTCCGGGCTCGGGAATTGGTGGGGAGAGGGCAGAAGTGTGTGAAGTGTCTGTGATAGGCTGTGTACACGTGTCCGGTTGTGAGATTAAGGGTGTCTCAGTCCCGGGCTCGTTTTCAGGTTGAGGGGAGAGGGGGGGAAATGCTAGTGTTCGCTAATGTGTCTTCTGTCTGTGATGTTTTGTGTTCATGGTTTGGATGTGTTTGTGAAAATTTGGTGAATGTAAGCGGTGTGGGATTGGTTTGTGCTGCAGTGTGTTGTATGTCTGGTTGAGTTTGAGTCCATGCATCTGCATCTGGAACGTACTCCACAAGAATCCTATAACGGATATTATGCTTTTCTAGGTGTTCTTTAAGTGAATCGTGACAGACATCTCTGTCTCGTGAAAAAATAAGAATATATCCGTTATCAAGCTCTTGTAGGAGTTGAATGTGGTGTCTGATATTGCTGAGAGTTGTGGATACGTTTCGGCGGTGATCATTACGCTCTCTGAGGAGTTCTTTTGGATGCATCCAATAGTTTTGATGTAAAGGGATAATGAGGGGATAGAAACACGAGTTAGGGAATTTGGTACGAATTTCCAGTTTTTGATGGAAGGGGGAGTTGGGGTCCGAGAATTCATACATGGCTAGGAGTGTCGGTGTCCAGGCTACTCAGTCCACCTGGGGGGTCCCGACAGGGGTGGGTGTGAGGGCGGGGGTGTCTTGGGTGTTTATGAAAAACACTGGAACGGTCAAACTCTTACGAGGACCGGCGCGCTGTTAGGTGCTCGCTCAGTGGGCACGGTCGGAACAAGTGTAGTTTTACCATGTCGCAACGGGACGAGTTCCGAACCAGTGACCACACTGAGGGCTCTGACAAATTGCTCTGTGCCTGCGAAGATCTTGAGTAACAGGCAATGCTAGTTTCTGCCTATTCTTGGCTGGCAGTTGTCGATTGTTGATTGATTTGAAAAGGCTGTGTGCTGGTGGTCTATTCAAGATGAGCAAGGGGCTCACTGGTAGCTTGGCTGTTACGTAGTACCGTTGATATCGCAGAAGGCGGCAGTAAGGCTAGCGTTCAGGGTGCTAGACTTTCAATTGCCGGAGCTTGGTGCTGACAGGACTGCTCAGTACGAGCGCTGTGTTTGTGTTCTTTTCTAAGTATTAGGCAAAGGTTGTTGCTAATATAGGCCAGTTGGAGAGGGGAGGTACAGGGGAAATCATGACCACGGCAGTAGAAACGCCGAGAACGTCCATGGAGAGTGTAGATTCGATGACGTCATCGAAGTTTGACTCAGGTAATCGGTTGACAGTAGTCCCGTAGCTGTGACAGTGTGCGTATGTCAACATCGGGTAGAAAGCAGGGAAAAATGACGAATACGGCGGAGGTGGATAGAGGAGGAACCAACTGAAGTGTTGACAACTTCGGTACATTAAAAAACAACCCTAGAAATATAAATATTACTCTGTCCATTAGTTTAATTTTAGTCGAGCAAGTTGCGTTAGTAAATAGATGACAGAGCCATCTCACCATTGAAGAAGTAAGTTTTGGGAGATTAAAAGTTTGAGTCTGTTGGCATAGATGGCCGTAGAGAAGGCGCGCAGTTTAAATAGCCGGGGAAGGTATAATAATAATAATAATAATAATAATAATAATATTTTAATTGCCAAGTGGCCTATTTGCTTCTCGTCGCTATCAAGTTCCTCGGTCATCATTACTATGGTTCGGTTCAGACATTGTGAATATTTTTTCTCCTCCCGAAATAGTTAAAATGTAGTTCATACTGTTCACAACTTCGTATTAATTTATTTAGAAAGTTAGAAGAAGATCCAAAGGATGCATTAATCTGAAGTGGATTATTTATTTTGTCGTTGCAGGTTTTGCCCAAAATGAATACGACCGTTTCACCCTGCGAAGACTTCTGGAGGTATTCGTGTGGTCAGTGGCTGAAGAGCCACTCTCTTCCACCAACTCGCAGCCGCTGGAGCCTGGATGAGGAACGAGCTTATAAATGTGAGTATTCACCTACTTTCATGCCATCTTGCGATCATTTGAACTCCTCTTTAATTTTCTGAAGCTGGAAGCCTTCGAAATATAGGTCTATCGCCGGACCTTACGTATCCGATGCACGTTTGATTTTTAAATGTATTTATAATTCAATACAACCGATGTTAAATATACAAACATTCTATTTATTAAAGAATATACATGCGTGCTCTCAGGTTTGTTTTCACCGTTGTTTGTTTTTAGCATTCTATGTTTTTACAGCATGCCCCCTTGACCGCGCGAAAATTCGTTGTATGAGTTTCTATATTTTCCTTCATTGGGCCAAGACGCTACAGTTTTCTTCCTTGCCAGTAACGAAAATATTAATTCTACAGGCACTGTTATTCAATGAACCATAAGTGATGACTATATTAAACAAAGATTCCTTGAGTACTGTCTGTGGAAGCATTAAATTTTGAGAGTTATATCAGCAGTATCCTGGCGTTACGAAACCAACCTTAGTGCCCAGCAAAGTGACCCACAATATTAAGCACTACATTACAACGAAATGACCGCCAGTTTACTCTAGACTGAGGCAGAGGGGAGGGAGAGGGCATAAGTCTCTGGTAAGACCCAACTAGAGTATGGTTCCAGTGTATGGGACCCTCACCAGGATTACTTGATTCAAGAACTGGAAAAATCCAAAGAAAAGCAGCTCGATTTGTTCTGGGTGATTTCCGACAAAAGAGTAGCGTTACAAAAATGTTGCAAAGTTTGGGCTGGGAAGACTTGGGAGAAAGGAGACGAGCTGCTCCATTAAGTGGTATGTTCCGAGCTGTCAGTGGAGAGATGGCGTGGGAGGACATCAGTAGGCGAATAAGTTTGAGTGGTGTCTTTAAAAGTAGGAAAGATCACAATGTAAAGATAAAGTTGGAATCAAGAGGACAAATTGGGGCAAATATTCGTTTATAGGAAGGCGAGTTAGAGATTGGAATAACTTACCAAGGGAGATGTTCAATAATTTTCCAATTTCTTTGCGATAATTTAAGAAAAGGCTAGGAAAACAACAGATAGGGAACCTGCCACTTGGGCAACTGCACTAAATGCAGATCAGTAGTGATTGATTGATAACATGAATCCACAACATCTGTCTCAGGCTAAACAGGAATTCCAGTTCATGTTAGACAATAGCGTCATTCGACCTTCGAAATCAGAAGGGACAAGCTCACTCCACATGGTCACCAAAAAGGATGATTTCTTAAGACCAAGTGAATATTACAGACGCTTGATGACAGGGGCGTTCCAGACAGATACATTATTCCTAGGATAGATGACTTTCAACAGATTCTAAGAGGTGCAAAATTATTTTCTAAAATAGACTCATTTAAAGGCATCTTTCCACATCTCATTGGCTGAAGAAGATAAACCAAAAACTGCCATAATTACTCCATATCTGTGTAGTTTGAATCAGTGTAATGATTTTCGGGTTACGCAATGCTCCATCAATTTTTCAGCGTTTTATTAATGAAGTGCTGCAAGGTGTGGACTTCATGTTTCCGTATCTTGACGATATCCTTGTTGCTTCAAAGTCAGAGGACGCATATTATGAACGTCTGAAACTTGTGTTGCACAGACTAGCTGAATTTGGTTCGAGAATAAATGTTGCAAAGTCTATAATTGGTGTTCAGGAACTTGAATTTTTGGTTTACCTCATAATACCCGAAGGCTCTAAGCCAATTCCAGAGAAAGTTAAGGCTATGAGAGATTTTAAGCTACTGGAAACAGTAGCACAGACACAAGCAATCCTCCATGATTATCTGAGAGGAGCCAAGAGAAATGATCAAATGAAGATCAACCGGACAGAAGAGGCTAAAGTCCAGATTGAAAAATGCAACAAAAGTCTAGCAGACGCAGACTTACTTTTCCTAGTGCCAATTCTCACCTTGGACTGTTCACAGATGCATCAGATCAAGCAATCGGCGAAGTACTCCAACAAAACGAAGGCACGCGATGGAAACCCACCGTCTTTTATTCTAAGAAATTGAGTCCAGGAGAGAGATCATACAGCACGTACGACACAGAGCTCTTATCGATATACTTGGCTGTGAAGAAGTTCAGACATCTATTGGAAGCAAGACCTTTCCCCATCCTTACGGATCATAAGCCTCTGATCTATGTATTTAAACGAAAAAAATTCTCCTTGACAGTTTCACCATCTGCAGTACATAACGCAGTACACTACAGACATTCGACATGTTAGTGGGACAGATAATATAATTGCTGATACGCTGTCACGGCCGTGTGAAATTACAGCAATTGATTATGAAGAAATAGCAAGAGCTCAACAGAAGGATAAAGAACTAAATAGCGTAAATCAGTCAAACAATTCGTTGGATTTCAAGCAAAGCAAATTGTCCTCAGGAAAATCCATTCCTTGTGACACTTTAAGATGCAATATTCGACCCTAAAAGCCAAAACCATTCCGCTTTCAAATTCTCGAGCAAATCTACAATTTAGTTCATCAAGGTATTAAAAGTACTATTGAACGAATAACTTCAAAATTTGTGTAGCCAAATATAAAAAAAATGACTTTCGCAAATGGACACAATACGACAAAACTAGCAATATGTCAACTGAAAGAACCCGTTGAGAGACTCAATGTGGTTTATGTGGACATCATAGGGCCACTTTCACCATCCAAAGAATATAGGCGTATATATTTTTTTGATTTGTATCGACAGATTCATTGGTTGGATGGAAGTTATTCCATTGATAAACAGTACTGCAAACTGGATAGCTTGATTTGGTGTATCTGCTTGCATCATTACAGACCAGGATAAGCAGTTTGAGTCTGAATTGTTCAGAAGGTTAGTTGTGATATGTGGAACTAAAGTACAGCATACCTATCCAAATCACCCATAATCCAATGGCAAAATAGAGCGCTTGCATAGAACTCTAAAAGTAGGAATCAGAGCCCATGCATAATACCATAAGGTGGACAGAGTCACTTTCTACAGTCCTCCTCGGTTTTAAGGCCAGCACTGAGAGAAGATTCTCAATATTCAGTAGCAGGAATGGTCTGCGGAACCACAATCCGCTTTCGTGGAGAATTCTTCGAGAAGAAGGCTTCAGGTGTCAATCCAGGAACCTTTGTTGTGGATCTGTGGTGACACATGGACCAACTGAGACCAAACACACTCCGCAGCAACAATAACAAAAATGTTTTCATTCGTAAAGCTCTCTTCAATAGTTCCCATGTGTTCATAAGAATTGATAGTGATAAAATCACTCTAACCTCCTTACGATGTTCGATTTCCTGTCGTTAAACGACAAGATAAGTATTTCACCATCAGCATTAAGAGCACTGTTACCGGTAATACTACTCTAAACTGAGAGATGGCAGAATTACGTCTGGAGAATCACGTCAGGGTCACCACTTGATGCACGTTTGATGTTTGAATGTATCCTCATGTTCATAAAAAACAGAACACCTTGAAAGACTAGAGATAGGAAGTTCAAATTCACAGGACATGTTCATTAGTATGTTCTGCAGAAACGATTAGTATCTCAGTCACCTAGGTTCAGCATGTGCCCTGTTGCTTAGTAGGCACTCGGTCCTCCAAGGGCACTGATAACTTGCTCCATGCTTGATGGCATCGACGCGTATAAGGCGCGAATGGCGTCCTGGCGTATAGCCATCCATGCTGCATTCACCTGGTTCCACAGTTCATCTTTGGTGGTTGGCATTGGGTCACAGCGCCGCACCCGTCGTTTCACCATATCCCACACAATTTCGATTGGCGACAAGTACGGTGATCGGGCGGGCTAGGGCAACAGTCTGACATCCTGTGACAACAAGAAGGCACGTGTTCGTGCAGCAACATGTGGTCGCGCATTGTCCTGCTGCGTCTGGGGTGTCTTGCAGAAAGGGTGTGGTTTCGGGTCCCAGGATGTCATTCGCGTAGGTCAAACTGGTCACAGTGCCCTGGACACGCACCAGCTGTGATTTGTGGTTGTACCCAATAGCACGCCGCACCATAAGGCCTTGAGTTGATGCTGTATGTCTTGTGCAAATGCAGTCAATGTGATGCCTCTCCCCCTGTCTGCGGCGAACCAAAACGTGGCCACCATTTTCAAACAAACACAACCTGGATTCGTCCGAAAACACTATCTGCTGCCATTCCTGTCCCCACTGACGTCATTCCATATACGATTGCACTCTGTCGTGTTTATGCACATTAGTCAAAGGTAGGCGGAGAAGTGGACGACGCGCCGGTAACGCAGACCTTAATAAACGGCGACGGACTGTCACTCCTGATATTGTACGATGTGTTGCACTGTTCCACTGTTGCGCCAGAGCCGGGGAGGACTCAGATCTGTCCTGCAATGCCATTCGGATAAAGTGTCGATCTTCTCGGAAGGTGGTCTTAGTGGTGCGACCAGACCCATCTCGTCGTGTTCTACGGCCTTCTGTAAACCCGTTGCACTGCCGACACACTTCGTCTCACACGAGCAGCAATTTCCCGGATGGATGCATCACGTCCTCTCTTTCAAATCCTCATGTGACGGTACGGTTCTAGCATACGCCTGCGAGGTATCCTGCACGTCTGTTCAAGTCGCACTGATCCATAGCGACAACGAGAGCCGCAGGCACATTTTACCAGTCGGTGGTGGTGCGCCGAGATATCGATATGGACCTTGAACCTGAGGGCCGACTTGGTTCATACGCTAATCTTTTCTTCAGAACATACTAATGCACATGTCCTCTGAATATGAACTTCCTATCTCCAGTCTTTCAAGGTGTTCTGGTTTTTATGAACATGGGTGTATTTATAATTAAATATAACCAATGTTATATACACAAACATTGTATTTATTAAAGTATGTACATGCGAACACTGGCCCGTGGTGTAGGGGTAGTGTGCCTGCCTCTCGCGTGGAGGGCACGGGTTCGATTCCCGGCCAGGTCAGTGATTTTTCTCTCGACCTTAGGGCTGGTTCCAGGTCCACTGAGCCTACGTGATTAGAATTGAGGAGCTATCTGAGGGTGAGATGGCGGCCGCGGTCTCGAAACCCAGAATAACGGCCGAGAGGATGCGTCGTGCTGACCACACGATCCCTCGTAATCTGCAGGCCTTCGGGCTGAGCAGCGGTCGCTGGGCAGGCCAAGACCCTTTCAAGGGCGTTAAGTGCCGTGGGGTTTGGGTTTTGGATATACATGCGAGCTTTCATGTTTGCTTTTACCATTCTTTTTTTAACTCCATATCTCCTTGATCTCGCGAAAATTAGTTCTATGAGTTTGTATGTTTTCTTTCATAGGGCCAAAACGCTACCAATCAATCAATTAATCAATCAATCAATCAATCAATCAATCAATCAATCAATCAATCAATCAATCAATCAATCAATCATCAGTGATCTACATTTAGGGCTGTCGGCCAGTTGGCTGATTCCCTATCAGTTGTTCACCTAGAGAGATTAGCTACACAGTTCGCGTCATGTAGGTGTGAACTCACATTCGGGAGAGGAAGGGTGTGAACCCAACCGTCGGTAGCTTTGATGATGGTTTTCCGTAGTTTCCCATTTTCACACCAGGCAAATGCTAGTGCTGTTTGACTGAAAGAGTGAGAAATATTGAGGTGATAGAAAGACTAAACAAGAAGACCGATGCACTCCTCTCCGTCAAGAAGCGGAAATTTGAATGTTTCGGACACGTGATGCGGAATTGGTACAGGACCCTACAATTGGTGATGCACGGGAAGATCTCAAAACAACGGAGACCTGGCTGAAGAAGAATCTCCTGGCTGAGAAACTTGAGAGACTAGTTCGAGATGAGCACGGTGCCACTTTTTCATGTGGCAGACTCAAAGATTAGAGTAGGCATGATGATCATCGCCAACCTTCGATAGAAGGCGGCAAGAAGTTGTAGTATTTAGTTGAAAATGAAAATCCGAGCATACAAAAATAATTTCTGATAACTTAGATCCTATAAGCTTTTTTTTTTTTGCTTTACGTCGCACCGACACAGATATGTCTTATGGCGACGATGGGATAGGAAAGGCCTTGGAATTGGAAGGAAGCGGCCGTGGCCTTAATTAAGGTACAGCCCCGGCATTTGCCTGGTGTGAAAATGGGAAACCACGGAAAACCATCTTCAGGGCTGCCGACAGTGGGGCACGAACCTATAAGCCTTTTACAGACAGGAACAAACATAAAATGCATCCTAATCTCCGATAAAAATTAAGTCACATTGACTTCGTGATATTTAAAGGCAAATTTCTGCGCGGCCATATAGACTTTTAGTGTACTGTACCTTGTATATACTTAATGAAAATACAATAGAAGCTCATTAATCCGGACCCCGTTAGTCCGGACTTCGCTTAATCCGAACAGTCGTTTAATAATAATAATAATAATAATAATAATAATAATAATAATAATAATAATAATAATAATAATAATAATAATTGCAACTGCAGTATAAAGCTGAGTTACGAACGCATTGTTGTAAACTACGCAGAGGAGGTGATCGTTGAAAATGTGATCGCTGCAGAACGCTCTGAAACGGATTAATATGACCAGGAAAAAGCAGGTGATATTATTAACCGTAAGCCAAAACATAGTGAAATTAAAGACATTGCAACAACTATCGAGGTATCTCATTGATTAGTATACCAGGCAAAGTATTCACAGGCATCTTGGAAGGGAGGGTGCGATCAGTCGTTGAGAGGAAGTTGGATGAAAACCAGTGTGGATTCAGACCACAGAGAGGATGTCAGGATCAGATTTTCAGTATGCACCAGGTAATTGAAAAATGCTACGAGAAGAATAGGCAGTTGTGTTTGTTTCGCAGATCTAGAGAAAGCATATGACAGGGTACCGAGGGAAAGTATGTTCGCTATACTGGGGGACTATGGAATTAAAGGTAGATTATTAAAATCAATCAAAGGCATTTATGTTGACAATTGGGCTTCAGTGAGAATTGATGGTAGAATGAGTTCTTGGTTCAGGGTACTTACAGGAGTTAGACAAGGCTGTAATCTTTCACCTTTGCTGTTTGTAGTTTACATGGATCATATGCTGAAAGGTATAAAATGGCAGGGAGGGATTCAGTTAGGTGGAAATGTAGTAAGCAGCCTGGCCTATGCTGACGACTTGGTCTTAATGGCAGGCTGTGCCGAAAGCCTGCAGTCTAACATCTTGGAACTTGAAAATAGGTGCAATGAGTATGGTATGAAAATTAGCCTCTCGAAGACTAAATTGATGTCAGTAGGTAAGAAATCCAAGAGAATTGAATGTCAGATTGGTGATACAAAGCTAGAACAGGTCGATAATTTCAAGTATTTAGGTTGTGTGTTCTCCCAGGATGGTAATATAGTAAGTGAGATTGAATCAAGGTGTAGTAAAGCTAATGCAGTGAGCTCGCAGTTGCGATCAGCAGTATTCTGTAAGAAGGAAGTCAGCTCCCAGACAAAACTATCTTTACATCGGTCTGTTTTCAGACCAACTTTGCTTTACGGGAGCGAAAGCTGGGTGGACTCAGGATATCTTATTCATAAGTTAGAAGTAACAGACATGAAAGTAGCAAGAATGATTGCTGGTACAAACAGGTTTTTTCAATGGCAGGAGGGTACTCGGAATGAGGAGATAAAGGCTAATTTAGGAATGAACTCGATGGATGAAGCTGTACGCATAAACCGGCTTCGGTGGTGGGGTCATGTGAGGCGAATGGAGGAGGATAGGTTACCTAGGAGAATAATGGACTCTGTTATGGAGGGTAAGAGAAGTAGAGGGAGACCAAGACGACGATGGTTAGACTCTGTTTCTAACGATTTAAAGATAAGAGGTATAGAACTAAATGAGGCCACAACACTAGTTGCAAATCGAGGATTGTGGCGACGTTTAGTAAATTCTCAGAGGCTTGCAGACTGAACGCTGAAAGGCATAACAGTCTATAATGATAATGTATGTATGTATGTATGTATGTATGTATGTATGTATGTATGTATGTATGTATGTATAAGCATTGTCATAAATACTTTAAAGATAACAACGATGAAAACGTACAGTCACTCCCATAAATATTCGGCCACTGATGAATCACGGAGCATTGCTATACAGTAGCCTATGCTGTAAAATATAGGATATTGCGCACATGGGTGAAATGCTTTTTTTTTTCTAGTGGCTTTACGTCGCGCCGACAGATAGTCTTATGGCGACGATGGGAGAGGAAAGTTGTAAGGAAGCGGGCGTGGGCTTAATTAAGGTACAGCCCCAGCATTTGCCTGGTGTGAAAATGGGAAACCACGGAAAACCATTTTCAGGGCTGCCAACAGTGGGATTCGAACCCACTACCTCCCGGATGCGAGCTCACTTGGGTGAAATGACACGCCTCAAATATATTCGGTCACCCGGAAAGGCCGGGATTGCCGTTGTGTCCTTTGACAGAGACAGTTCAGATAGCGTTGCAAAAAACGTTCAGTTCAGTAATCCGGTGCGGCAAGACACGTCGTGCCGAAGTCATTTCCTGCAGTGTTGCGGACTGGTATCAAATGGGGTGTAAAAGACAATACATTACCGCGTTTGAAGAACGCCGGCTCGTGATATTACATAATGCTCGAGGTAAATCGCGTAGAAATATACCGCAAATGCTTAACATAAGCAGAATAACAGTTGGAGACATCATAAGTCTGTTAAAAAATGAGGACAGAATTGATTCAAGAAGGCTGACAGAACGAGAGGAGCGGTTTGTGCTTCGGAATGTAAAACGAACTCCGAAAATTAGTGCTCTGAAACTGGCTGCAGCTGTTTTAGAGGAGTGTGGAAAGAAAGTGGGTACTGAAACCGTGCGAAGAGCACTGCGAAGGTATGAGTTCTTTGGGAGAAGAGCTAGGAGGAAACCATACATTAGTGCGGTGAATAAGAGGGCGAATCAAAAAGTACGTCTTATGGTTATTTTTGAAACCACCTACACATAGGCAACACGCTATGCCAACATACAATGTAAGTGCACTTTTCCGCACAGTCCCCAAGAGACTAAACATTTCTCGGAACGGTCAGCCAACTTTTCCATTCCAGATGCATAGAAATCACCTCCAACGCTATGTAACCACCTGGAGACAGCTGCTTTCACCTCCTCGTCGTCCTTCTTCAGCTTACCGAACACATGATAATCACATGGCACTAAGTCTGGACTGTATAGAGGATGTTGGCATACCTCCCACATGAATCGCTGCAGCAGATCGGATGTTTGGCGGGCGCTGTGAGGGGTGGCGTTATCGTGCAACAAAATCACTAGCTCGCCACGAGAGCAACGTTGTGGACGATGATTCCGAAACGATGAGGAACTGAAAGCAGCTGTCTCCAGGCTGTTACATAGCGCTGGAGGTGATTTCTTCGCATCCGGAACAGAAAAGTTGGTTAACCCTTCCGAGAAATGTTTACAGTTTCTTGGGGACTATGCGGAATTACATTGTATGTTGCTTGCTTGTTGTTTAAAGGGGCCTAACATCGAAGGTCATCGGCCCACATTGTATGTTGTCATAGCTGCGTTGCCTAGGTGGTTTCATAAATGGCCATAACTTGGAAATGTAACTTACTTTTTGATTTGCCCTCGTAAAAGAAAGCGACTAGAGTTCACAAAAATCTGCGTAAGTGCTTGGTGGAAGGATGTATTACCTGTATTTGTTGATGAGTCAAAGTTCAACGTCTTCAGGTCCGATGGAAAGCAATTGGTGCGGCGGAAACGTCACGAGGAACTGAAAACAAGCAATTTACAAGCAACGGCAAAATATGGTGGAGGAAGTACAATGGTGTGGGGATATGTTGCATCGAACGGGGTTGGTGTACTGAGTTTCATAGAACATACTTTGACAAAAGAGGGCTATTTGGCTATCCTCAGAAACAATTTGCGACAATCTGCGGAACAACTTGTTATACAGCGTACTTTCAAATTCTACCAAGACAACGCCCCAAGCACAACACCACAATCACCGGGCCTGAACCCCATCGAGAATGCGTGGAGTCAAATGAAGGCAGCTCTGAAATTGCGGCCGCCATAGTCCCTCACAGACTTGAAGAGGAGACTTCTACAAGAATAGGTGGTATTAAGCCCTGGTTATATCAAGAAAGTTACCGCCATTATGCCGAATCGACTGGAAGAGGTCATAAAACATCAAGGTGGACCTACAAAGTACTGGGTGTGTAACAGGGTTGTGAATTATGCGAGTTTATGTTGCTTTTTCTATTCATTCATATCCTAAAGGCAAGTCCTTGTCGCTGCAATCGCATTCGTCTCTCCTCTGCTCAGCGTTTCAGGTCAACATATTGTTTTCAAATTCAGCCTGTCTATCACGGAATCCAGATACTTCTTCCTCGGTCTTCCTCTTCCCTTCTTACGCAGAACTTTTCCTTCCAGCATAGTCGTGAGGAATGTGTTATGTTGAAATATGTTAGAACGTTCAGCTTTTTATATAGTGGCCGAATATTTTTGAGGCGGCACTGAAAATTATTGCTTTTATTTAATGTACGGCAGATGGCGTACTAATAACTGTCAGAAGAATTCGACTTACATCACAGTGTTTGTAGAACCTGTTATTATGTTTTCCTACATGGTTCGTTGTATTATACGTTATCATTACAGTGTAAGAATAACTACCCAATAAAAGTGTGTCAAAAATCAAAGTGACCGAATATTTATGGGAGTATCGCATTTTGCATTGGAGACATTTGCGTGAGTTAATTATTAAAAAAAAATGTCAACGGAAGACAGCAAAAGATCAGCAGTTACTTCAAACCAATGAGATTGTCAAGTGTGGTCAGTGAAGGTGTGCGTTGGTTGCAATGTTCTAATTCTGTAGTGCACTAGTTATTCTGTATTTTGTTGGGCCTAATACTGTACTGCATTTTATCTTTTATCCTAAATAACCTATGTATTTCTTAAATTCAAAATTCTGTGCTGTACACATTCATGTTACTGAGTAGAGTGTTTAGATATGTACCATGGCTCATTTCATAAGATATTTTGGTTAATCCGAACTTTCATTAATGCGGACAACCTAGAGTCTCAATTAGTCGGGATTTATGAGGTTCTACTCTAGTCAAATTCATGTTTATTCTCCTGAATATGTACCGATTTTACAAAAAGGAGCAGCAAAATTACGTTGATATAACTTTTTCGTAAAATTCCAAATTTTCTGCTGGATAATCTTTGCGATTGTTCTCTTCTAGAAATTTGCTTGTTTATATTCCTGGGTGTTCCCACCGAATATTATGGAAACCTGCACCGAAGGACTCATTTGAGAAGAACTTTGTCTGAAGTAACACGCTTAAGTTTTGCTTATGATCTGGCTTCGATGATGTATCGTGTGAGGCGAATGGAGAGAGGATAGGTTACGACATTCACAGAGGTGTGCAGAATGACTTCATGAAATATGTACCGGTAAGTCAATAATGAAAATAAATGTATTGTCTGAAGTAACTGTAGTGAATACAAGCTTCCTCTGCAGATCAGTGGAAGAGTCTCGGCTTCAAAACTCCACCGAGTGGGGCTGTGTGGCTTAGGCGGAAGAAGCGTTGGCCTTCGCAGCACAGGTTGGCGGGTTCAGTCCTGGCTCAGTCTGGTGGTATTTGAATGTGCTCAAATACGCTGGCCGCGTTTCGGTAGAACTGCCACGTAAAACAACTTCTGTGCGACAAAATTCCGGCACTTGGGAGAAATAGTTAGTGGGACTTAAAACCAATAATATTATTTTTTCAAGTCGATTTTGACCAACTATGGAGCACGCAAAATAACCCTTCATGATTTCAGTTTCCTTTGACGACAGTAATCCATCACTCTCTTGCTTGCAGCTTCCTTCTTTTCATCCGTCCAATGTAGTTTCTTCTTGGTCGCTGTTTCTGGTTCTTGGAACCCCTCAAATGTCTGTCTGTGGTTCTGGCGGGGATGTTCATTTCCGTGATGTTTGTTTCCTGTAGGTCCTTCTTCATGTTAATAAACCTCCTTTCGCATGAGTTGCCACATGACTGACAGTTTTTTTAATGAGCCTGTCGTCCCGCATTCTCAAAATGTGTCCGAAGAATTTAATCCTTCGTTTTCGTATGTCGCCTGATATCCTGCTGCATATTTTGTACAGTTCTTAGTTGCTGCGTAATCGGTACGGTAAGTGTCGGCGTGATTTCTGAGTCCGAGGATTTTTCTTTCTTCCTTCTCGATATCTTCGCTGTCATTTCTAGTTGTTAATCCTAGGCTTTCTGATGTGTGTACAATAGGATCTCTGCCTGATAGTGTCATAGCTTGGTCTTAATTGAGATCACTTTCTTCTTGTATGTGTTCTTCATAGGGTGGATTGCAAGCTCTGTCATGGTTTGCATCTTTATCTAGTCCGTTGGGTTGTACGATGTTACCAAGGTACTTGAATTTAGCAATTTTATTTATAATATCTTTCTTTATTATCATAACGCATTTTGGGGCTTCTTTAATGTTGGTCATGAATTTCGTTTTTTTTTTTTTTTTTTTTCAAACTATATCTGCAGGCCAGTTTTCCCTGCTACCTCTTCCAAGATAGCCGATTTGATGTCCTCTGATAACAACAGCATGAGATCATCAGTGAATGCTAAACAGTTAATTGCAATGTTTTCTTTCTTCTAACCTACTCTTAGTTGGTCCTTAATGCCTTCTTCTGCAAGTAATTTTTCCCATTCTCTGATAACATTGTCCAGGATGTAGCTGAACAGCAATGGGGATAGACCATCTACTTGTCGTACGGCTGTCTTGACTTTGCAGGGCTCCGCTATCTCACCCGTGAACTGAACTTTTGAGTTTGTGTTTGTTGTGGTTTTCTTTATTAATAGTATTGTCTTGTTATCTGAGTCCATTTGTTTAAGGTTTTCATAAAGTGTTGTTCTGCCAACTGAGTCATATGCTTTCCAGAAGTCCACAAGCACTGCTACATATTTTTTGCATTTTTGTCCTTCAGTATTTTCTTGAGGTTCCAGATTTGTTCCATGCACCATCACCCATTGCGAAAGCCATCCTGGCATTTGCCAATTTTGTTCTCAACTTGCTGCTGCTCTACCCTCAACAACAGTGCCATGGGCAAGATCTCGTATGTCTCTGGTACCAGTGAGATGCCTCTGTAGTTGTCTGTAGTTGTTAACATCTGTTAATTTCTTTCTTTTTTTTTCCAGTGGATGAATCAGTGTGCATTTTCAATCACTGGGGGCTTTTGCCAGTGTCCCAGATTTCTTGCATTAGCTGATGTAAGTAAGTTCTTGACCATTTGTGGACTTGAATGTTTCCATAGCTCAGCTGTTATCGAGTCTTCACCAGATGATTTGTTATTTTTGAGTTTCTTAATCAGATTCATGATATCTGCTTCATCTGGTGGTGCCGAGTCTGAGTTCTGCTGTGTGTGTTCTGTGTCAATCTTTTCTTTTGGTTCTGGGCATTTAAGTAGCTGTTTAAAGTATTCTATCAACAGTTCGCAGTTTTCTTTGTTGTTTGTTGTGTTACTTGCCATCCTGTTTCTTAAAACAGGTAGTTGGCATTTTGAGATGTTCTTCTTAAATGTGCTGTGGAAGTCCTTCATGTTGTTCCTTTGGAAACCTTGCTCTATTGTGGCCAGTTGTTCTTTTTCAAGTTTTCTTTTATCTCCTGTTATGATGATTTAGTTGTTTTTCTCTGTTCTCTAAAACTGTCATAGTTTCCAAGCTGTTCCAATGAGTACCACCTCTTCCAAGCTTGCAGCCTAAATGATATTGCATGTTCACGCCTTTTGTTTCACCACAGATATTTGTGTGTTTTCTTGGCTGCTTTTATCATGGTCTGGTTCATCTGATTCCATTCGGCTGTTTCAGTATCAGTCAGTTCATGGTACCAGTACGTGTTATTGTTCTGTTTCAGCTTTTGAATATTGAATCTTACTATCCTGTTGTTTGAGCATTTTATACTACCACTGGGAATGAACTTTACTTTGATGGTTATTAGGTAATTATATGTTTATATATTTGCTTCTTTTTAGACTTTTACATTCATAATTTCCTTTTATCTTCTGTAGGAGATTGCAACATGATCAATCTGGTATTCTCCCAGTAGTTTGATTGATGATGCCTACGTCATTTGATTCCTGGCCTTGAAATGGGTGGACATCAGTTTCAAATTAAAGTTCCTGCAGAACTCTATAAGCCTTTGCCCATTTCTGTTGATTCTTCTATGAGCAGGGTATATCCCCAATATTTCCTTGTATTCCTTTTCCTGTCCTACCTGACCGTTGAAGTTGCCTAGTAGTATTTTAACGTGATTGCCAGGGATTTTTTTAAGTCACTGATTCTAGCTCATCCCAGAAGTCATCAACCATTTGAAGGGTTGCCTGAAAATCATTGTTGATTGGGGGTGTATATTAATGTGGGGGTACACCTTGTTTGTGTATTTGATTGATAGTAGTGCGAGTCTTCCGTTTGGGGACTGGAAGTCTGTAACTGAATTTAGAATGTTCTTGTTAACTACAAATTTTGTGCCTAGGTGTGGCATTATCTTCACAACTCTTGTGCCAACTTTGCCTTTCAGGAATCTGTAGTTGTTTAATTTCATTGCAATATTGTCCGTGAATCTAATTTCCTGAAGTGCCATGATCAGGATTTTTTTTGTTGGTTCATTATGTCTGTGAGCTGTTTGAGCTTTCCTATTTTTAAAAGCAAATTTGTTAAGTTTGCCAAAAAAGTTTTCATTTAGGCATTAATTTTTGTGTATTCAGACTGGTTGCATGTGATGTCAAGGGATTTCTTAGAGGCTCTGACTCCTCTATGCATGCTGGTTTGGGCTCTCCAGAATGTGATAGCCCAAGTGCACTGCTCAAGGCAGTGGTGGATTTCATTACCACCTGGAGTAGTTTCCAAAAGAAATGTTTCCATCATGTGAGTTATTAGGATTTGTTGGGAGAGCCAATTGAGGTCAAATTGAAATACCTACTAGGCTGTAAGCCTTAGGGTTACTCCATTCCAGTAGATGTGCCTGTATTTTAGCTCTACTGTCAGGAAAAACTGTTCCACCTTCTTCTCCATTGAGAATATACTCTTCATTTGCCATCAAAGACGTTGGTCTTCTTCATTCATTTGTATCCTAGACAGAGGCCCTTACAGGGTGCTATCATCTGGATCCAAATGGATCCTATTTTGTTTCCTGTCCTCTCTGACAAAGGCTGCACTCCATAGGCAAAAATCGTCCAAATATGGAGTATTATGATTATGTAAAACAAAATGGCAGCTGATTTAGTATGCAAGATGGCCCTACCTGTCGCAATCTACATCCAATAACATGTTCGCTCATTTAGCACACAATTTAATGTTCATAAATATTCACATATGCATAATGAGAAACATAAATATAAGGGTATAAACATTCAACACTTCCCTGTAAAGATCTGGGAGCAGAGATAAGGCTATTTACTGATGATGATATATTTTACAGAATAGTAAATGAGTTGCAGTACTGTGACCGACTGCAGGAGGTCCTAGACAATGTTATGAGATGGACAGCAGACAGGGTATGATGGTAAATGGGATGAAAAGTCAAATTGTAAGTTTCACCAAGAAGAAAAGTCCTCTCGGTTTTATTTACTGTGTTGATGGGGTGATAGTATCTCATGGGGAACACAGGAAGTACCTTGGTGTTAATATAAGGCATAATCTTCATGTGGGTAATCATATAAACAAGGTTGTTAACGAAGGTTACATATTTCTTCACCAGGTGTTTAGGGGTTTTAGTAAGGATGTAAAGGAGAGGGCATATAATTATGTGGTAAGACACCAGTTAGAGTATGGTTCTAGTGTATGGAATTCACACCAGAACTACCTGATACGAGAACTTAAAAGATCCAGTGGAAAGCAGCACGATTTGTTCTGGGTGATTTCTGACACAGCAGCAGTGTTACGAAAATGTTGCAAATTTTGGGCTGGGAAGACTTGGAAGTAAGGAGACGAGATGCTCGACTATGTGGTATGTCTCAATCTATCAGCAGAGAGATGGCGTGGAATGACATTAGTAGATGAATGAGGTTGAGCAGAGCATTTAAAAGTAGGAAATATCATTTTATGAAGATAAAGTTGGAATTCAAGATGACAAATTGGGTAAATATTCATTTATAGGACAAGGTGTATGAAAATGGAACACATTTTTGATAAATTTCCATGTTCTTTGAAAATGTTTAAGAAAAGGCTAGGTATACAATTGATACGGAATCTGCTACCTGGACGAGAACCCTAAAAGCAGATCATCGATAACTGATTGATTGTTTTCAATTTGTTTTACCTCACACTGTCACAGATCTTATGGCGACGATGGGACAGGAAAGGGCTGGGAGTGGGAAGGAAGCGGCCGTGGCCTTAATTAAGGTACATACCCAGCATTTGCCTGGTGTGAAAATGGGAAACCATGGAAAACCATCTTCAGGGCTGCCGACAGTGGGGTTCGAACCTACTATCTCCCGAATACTGGATACTGGCCACACTTAAGCGACTGCAGATATCAAGCTCAGGGAAAAAAAAAAGAATTGAGTTACAGTAGAATAATTTGATCAGTAATGGTGTAGTATATACAGTATGCAGAGAGTAGAGTCACATAAAAAATGAGGCTGTCTCAATGCCTATATGACATTAGTTCTACTTACGGAGATGTTTTGAACTAACAAGGTCACTACAACTGACCATCTTGACCAAGCCTTAAGAATGAGAAATATTGTAATAAATACGGTACTAGAATTTTTTATGTTCTAAACTGTATGAAGAAGACTTACTCCAGACAATAGGCCATGGCTGTTTTGTTCTATTGTTGTATTCAGATTAATGTTTGTCGACATTGTCTTAAAACTATTGTTAATTTCCCAAATAATTGCTGTAGAAATGACTTTGAAGTGACTGAAAGTAGACTTCCCAACTCTTGACAGAATTACTTCTTGCTGCAGAAAAATGCATACGCAGGATTTTAGTACTAGCTATTAGTTTTTAAGTAGAACAATCCTCTCATTATGCAATTTTCTATAGCATTCAGCAGATTTCAAAAAGTTAGATTGTATTGCTCCAGCTTAATTATTTGTTATAGAATTCATTTTTTATCAATCAATCAATCAATCAATCAATCAATCAATCAATCAATCAATCAATCAATCAATCAATCAATCCAATCAATCAATCAATCAATCAATCAATCAGTCAATCAATACTGATCTGCATTTAGGGCAGTCGCCCAGATGGCAGACTCCCTATCTGTTGTTTTCCTAGGCTTTGCCTAAATGATTTCAAAGAAACTGGAAATTTATTGAACATCTCCCTTGGTAAGTTATTCCAATCCCTAGCTCCCCTTCCTATAAATGAATATTTGCCCCAGTTTGTCCTCTTGAATTCCAACTTTATCTTCATATTGTGATCTTTCCTACTTTTATAAACGCCACTCAAACTTATTCATCTACTAATGTCATTCTATGCCATCTCTCCGCTGACAGCTCGGAACATAGCACTTATAGATGTTGATTCCCATAGGGAACGTAAAAATATTTGTCCTGAATGAGTAAATTTATAATACTAATATAATGGTCCGTTATTGGACATTATAAATTTTCCAACTAACTCATTCATTTATAATACCAATATAATGATAAATTTACTCATTCAGGACAAATATTTTAAGTTCCCTATGGGAATCAACATCTATATCATCTGATGGCCAGGGAGGCATCAATTTTTGGAAATGAGACATAGCTCTCATAGTGCATGTGCACTGCTGGTGGCTTCAAGTAGCCTATGCAGTGGCCTCCACAGTATGCACTAGCCTTGCGTCTTGGGAGGTGTGCTAAGTCCCAACAGACGAGCCCAACTTAGCACACGAGTGTGAAACGCAGGCAACCAAGAATGAGTTGGCTGGAAAATTTATAATGTCCAATAACGGACCATTATATTGGTATTACATACCACTTAGTCGAGCAGCTCTTCTTCTTTCTCTCAATTCTTCCCAGCCCAAACTTTGCAACATTTTTGTAGCGCTACTCTTTTGTTGGAAATCACCCAGAACAAATCGAGCTGCTTTTGCTTGGATTTTTTCCAGTTCTTGAATCACGTAATCCTGGAACCACACTCTAGTTGGGGTCTTACCAGAAACTTATAGGCCGTCTCCTTTACATCCTTACTACAACCCCTAAACACCCTCATAACCATGTGCAGAGATCTGTACCCTTTATTTACAATCCCATTTATGTGATTACCCCAATGAAGATCTTTCCTTATATTAACACCTAGATACTTACAATGATCCCCAAAAGGAACTTTCACCCCATCAACGCAGTAATTAAAACTGAGAGGACTTTTCCTATTTGTGAAACTCACAACCTGACTTTTAACCCCGTTTATCAACATACCATTGCCTGCTGTCCATCTCACAACATTATTGAGGTCACGTTGCAGTTGCTCACATTCTTGTAACTTATTTATTACTCTATAGAAAATAACATCATCCACAAAAAGCCTTACCTCTGATTGCACTCCTTTACTCATATCATTTATATATATAAGAAAACATAAAGGTCCGATAATACTGCCTTGAGGAATTTCCCTCTTAATTATTACACGGTAAAGAAAACCTTTCCTACTCTAATTCTCTGAGACCTATTTTCTAGAAATATAGCAAACCATTCAGTCACTCTTTTGTCTAGTCCAGTTGCACTCATTTTTGCCAGTAGTCTCCCATGATCCACCCTATCAAATGCTTTAGACAGGTCAATCGTGATACAGTCCATTTGACCTCCTGAATCCAAGATATCTGCTATATCTTGCTGGAATCCTACAAGTTGAGCTTCAGTGGAATAACCTTTCCTAAAACCGAACTGCCTTCTATCGATCCAGTTATTAATTTCACAAACATGTCTAATATAATCAGAATGAATGCCTTCCCAAAGCTTACATACAATGCATCTCAAACTTACTGGCCTCTAATTTTCAGCTTTGTCTATCAACCTCTCCTTTATACACAGGGGCTACTATAGCAACTCTCCATTCATCTGGTATAGCTCCTCTGACCAAACAATAATCAAATAAGTACTTCAGATATGGTACTATATCCCAACCCATTGTCTTTAGTATATCCCCAGAAATCTTATCAATTCCTGCTGCTTTTCTAGTTTTCAACTTTTGTATCTTATTGTAAATGTCATTGTTATCATATGTAAATTTTAATATTTCTTTAGCCTTAGTGTCCTCCTCTATCTGGACATTATCCTTGTAACCAACAATCTTTACTACTGCTGACTGAATACTTCTGCCTTTTGAAGATCCTCACATTCACACTCCTCTTGTTCATTAATTATTCCTGGAATGTCCTTCTTGGAACCTGTCTCTGTCTTAAAATACCTATACATACCCTTCCATTTTTCACTAAAATTTGTATGACTGCCAATTATGCTTGCCGTCATATTATCCTTAGCTGCCTTCTTTGCTAGATTCAATTTTCTAGTAAGTTCCTTCAATTTCTCCTTACTTATGCAGTCATTTCTAACTCTATTCCTTTCCAGTCTGCACCTCCTTCTTAGTCTCATATTTCTCTATTATAATAAGGTGGGTCTTTACCATTCCTTACCTTCCTTAAAGGTACAAACCTGTTTTCGCATTCCTCAACAATTTCTTTAAACCCATCCCAGAGTCTGTTTACATTTTTATTTACCGTTTTCCACCGATCATAGTTACTTTTTAGAAACTGCCTCATGCCTGCTTTATCAGCCATATGGTACTGCCTAACAGTCCTACTTTTAAGACCTTCCTTTCTATCACATTTATTTTTAACTACGACAAAAACAGCTTGATGATCACTAATACCATCTGTTACTTCGGTTTCTCTATAGAGCTCATCTGGTTTTATCAGCACCACATCCAGGATATTTTTCCCTCTGGTTGGTTCCATCACTTTCTGAATCAGCTGCCCTTCCCATATTTACTTATTTGCCATTTGTTGGTCATGCTTCCTGTTGTTCGCATTTCCTTCCCAATTGACATCTGGTAAATTCAGATCTCTTGTTACAATCACATTTCTTTCCATGTCGTTTCCTACATAGCTGATTATCTTATCAAATAATTCTGAACCCATGTCAGTGCTACCCTTTCCCGGTCTGTACACTCCAAATATATCAAGTTGCCTATTATCATTAGAAATGAGCCTTACATCTAGAATTTCATGTCTCTCATCTTTAACTTTTCGTAGCTTACAAATTCTTCTTTCACCGGAATGAGTACTCCCCCTCCAACCATTCCTGTCCTATCCCTACGATACACACTCCAATTCCGTGAGAAAATTTCTGCATCCATTATATCATTTCTCAGCCATGATTCAACTCTTATTACAATATCTTGTAAATATATATCTATTAATTTACTCAATTCTATTCCTTTCTTTACAATACTTCTACAGTTTAACACTAACAATTTTATGTGATCCCTACTTGAATTCCAGTTCCCTGTTCCCTTATCACCGCTCCCTAGGCCACCCTGTTTCCCTGAATGTACCTCCCTATTACCCTTCCAAACAAATTTCCTAACTTACACGTACCACTGCGGTTTAAGTGAAGGCCATCTGAGCCCAGATCCCTATCTCCTACCCACCCATTAGGATCTAGAAATTTCACTCGCAGTTTCCCACAGACCCACTCCATAGTCTCATTTAAATCCCCAATCACCCTCCAGTCAGTATCCCTCCTACACAGTATTCCAGTAATAACAATCTCTGCTTTCTTAAACTTCACCTGTGCTGCATTTACCAGATCCCACACATCTCCAACTATGTTGGTACTTATATCAGCTTGCCTTACGTTGTTGGTACCAACGTGAAACACTACCACCTTCTCCTTCCCCTTCCCCTTCTCCCTCTCTTCTACTTTCCTCAACATCTGCCTCAACCTAATTCCTGGATAACATTCTACCCTGGTTCCCTTTCCTCCACACACTTTCCCCACATGTCTGGAATCCCCCATGACCAGGGCCTCAACCCTACCCAACTCATTTGATCCCCTCCCCTCCTGGTCAGCCCTATCTTTCCTGATAGCTGCAGAAGCTACTTCCTCCTCCCTTTTCTCCTTCCCATGACCCTGTTCCATCTGTCTTTTCCTATCCTCTACTCTACATTTCCCTTTCCTACCTTTTCCCTTCCTCCTACTTCTACACATCTCAGCAACAGTTCCCTGTCCCTCACCTTCCTTCTGTTGTTCTACCTGGAGTGACTCGTACCGATTTCGCACAGACACCTGTCCTGAATTCTGATTTTAATAATTTTAATATAAATTTTAATAATTGTTCTGGGGATTCTGTGGAATGCATAGGTGAAAGAAGTTGCGGGCATGAATAGGTGGATATAGAAAAGATGGAAGATTAATATAAAACTTTAAAAATTTGTGATTAAATTTCTTCCTTTGATCTGTTGTTACTTTTCAAATTTTAAATATTACACTTTGCTAAGCAAATAACAATTAATCAGGTACAAGGCCTGCCTCGTGAGCTTGAGTAAAATCAACAACAATTTAAAACAATGAGCTTGAAGCTCCCTAGTTATCAATTTAACAAGAGCACCATTGCTCCTTTCAATATATACTCAAGGGGATTGAGCTCTAAATTTTACACCAGTAGGACGAGCATCTTTGCTCTACACAATTACTTCCTAGGAGCCTAACCTCCAAAATTACAAGTTCCAGGCCTATTAAGGCACCTACATACATTTAACAAAACCAAATAGTAGACACTGTCTTAATCGCTCAACAGTCTGATTTACCAAGACAAAAAATGAAAAAAATAGAAGTTGACTTTAACAGGGGTAACAAGTACCCATTCCACGTGGCCTTAGTTAAAAACAAAATGTTAAAGTTACTGACCAAAAATCAAAATGTTAGGAGACGTACACTTGCACTCTTTTGGAATTCACCAGAACATCATTAAAACCCTAGGTGGGCTTATGGCCCGACATTACAGAGGCTTAGCCTATACTGCGGAGGTGACTAGATGGAGAGAAAATTTTAATTTACAGAATGAAAGGGTAGATTTTAAAGGTTACAAAATTGTCACCTCAGTATTAAGTTGAAAGGGAATGCAAGAGGGTTCTCACTCTTTATTCCCTAAGTTTGATTAAGTTCTTTAGACTAGTTTGAGAATTTTCATTGAGAAAATTAAGTTACATTACAAAGGAATTTGAAACCTTCCCTTCAAACTAGTTTTCAACGGTTAAACAGAGTCTGCCATTACCTTGAGCTGGTGGACCTCCCGGTGATGGACGAGGCAGCCCTTTCCCCTACCTCCGCTATGAACACACTCTAAACCTTTTGACTGGAGCAATCACAAGGACAATATGGCCCGAATGGTCCCAACTTTTATAGCGGAGAGGAAGGTTCCAGATTTCTCTGGGCCAAAACCCTGATGCACCCCCAATTTTCATTGGACAGTCAAATAAATATCAAAAACTCTGATTGGTTACTTAAATAAATATACATAACTTCTTACTGGCTGAAATACTGAGTTGGCGGGAAGAGATAGAAGTGTTGATAACTTTAGAACACCAAAAACAAACTATAAACAATTCAGTTTAGGAAACCCTAACACACAAAATTACTTTGAAAATTAATAGTTCATACTCACCCCAGAGGGCGCGCATAAGTTGATAGTAGCAACATCTGTTGATAAATGTCCATACTATTTCCGAAATGAGTTTCAGAGTTTCTGTTATGAACAACCTTCTAAAAGGTGCTTATTTGAAATGTGTGGGGTGGGTGTACCTCCGGTACAATAATTTTGGAAAATATCTTTATAAAAGTTAATTTTCAAACTTGTCAATATTTCTCCATATCATTGTGGATTATATTAGAAAAGAATGCCCACTTTAGAAACTTTCCCAGCATTATAGTTCTAGTCAACTGTAACAACTGAATCTGTTGTTTCAAAAAGGTAACATGTACACAACTGCAAATTTTACAGGAAGAACTAAAAAAAACCCAGTTTCTTCACCAAAAGTAAGCCCATTCAGAATTGTTACACAATGTCTGTGTTTTTCTTACATACACAAGATAATGGTTCTGTATTGCTTAGTGTGTTCCACATTAATAGAATAGTTGCTTAAATATTCAGCATAAGTTACCTTTTCACATTAAACACAAGGCAATGAAATAAAAATTTCTACCAAAATGATTTTTTTCTAACCAAACATAACTGAAAATGTAACTGAACTGGTATGACATACACTTGCCATGACTAGAAATCATCTTCTGCAGGCTTGGCATGGCCTATTTTCAGCCAGGTGACAATCTCAGACCAATAGTATGTATTTTTTGTTGGAATGTACTTCAGCATTCTCTTGTGATTGATGGACAGTTTGCAAGACAAAGCAGGAAATGAAGCATTATTTGGCGAGTTCATACTCATACCTTGTTCATGCACTAATGAAATCACATTGTCATCGGCCTATCATTCAAGGTTAGTGCAGTTACTTTACCAGCTGACATATGATGTACTGTTTGCTCAGTAGCATTTAAGGACTGCCAGCACCTTTGAAGGAAATGTACTCAACAGTAGACTTTGGCAGTGTTTTAGTTTGAGAGGGTAACATGAGCAGCATTTAATTCCCTTTCAAACTAAATGACTGTTCAAAGTCTCTTTTTATAGATGAACGGAATATGATATGTTGGCACCTTGAATCACGTAGAATGGATGCGAGTTCACTCTGGGGGTTAAAAAAAAATCTCTTGTTATCTTTTCAAAAAAAGTGATTCAGTTATACCTGCCGTTTCTAAAAGTATTAAGTACTGAGTTTTTATTATACCAAAAATGTATAATTTCATGTATCCTGTTTGAAATCATCAATAGAGAAATACATAATTTAAGAAATATTGTTGCAGAAAGGGAAATTGTTCTTGCTCAATAAACCTAACTAGGGAAGCATGATTAGTGCTGAGGCTTAATTGCTGGCTTTCCACGTAGACTGCCAACCTTTGAATGCTGGTGTATCTCGGGTTGGAATTTTCACCTGGAAAGACAGATGACATCATGAACCCCCCAGTCAAAACCTAAAATAAGCCAGGATGACTCCAGGGACCCCAGGATTGCTATAACAGGGATAAGCTGAAGAATGTTTTTTGATAGCCTTAAGAGATTTTCCAAGTCAGGACTATGTGTCACTGATATATATATCATATATCGAGAGATTGGAAAACATAATGGCAGAAAACACTATGATAGGTAGGTGTGAGAAGAGTGGGCAACAGAAAGGGGAGACAAGGGCAAACATGAAAACAAAAAAGGACGAGGCCAATATCTGCATCTTCATACACTGGTTTTTTCTTTTTGTTTCTTTTGCTAGTTGCTTTATGTCGCACCGACACAGATAGGTCTTATGGCGACAATGGGATAGGAAAGGTCTAGGAGTGGGAAGGAAGCGGCCATGACCTTAATTAAGGTACAGTCCCACCATTTGCCCGGTGTGAAAGTGGGAAACCACGGAAAACCATTTTCAGGGCTGCCGACAGGGGGGGGTGTTCGAACCCACCATCTCCCAGATGCCAGCTCACAGCTGCGTGCCCCTAACCGCATGGCCAGTTCACCCAGTCTTACACTGTTGTCTTCAAACTTCCTCCTTATAAATCCCAGTTCTTCTGCATTCATTTCTTCTCAGCCCCTGAAGAGCTCATTTCTGTGATCTTCAATTTTTATGTTGGAAGTGTAGGATAAGAAGAAAGTGGGGTAAACAAGAGGAAAATGCAAGTGACAAAAACCCCTCCGGAGAGGCCTGGTGACCGGGCGAGTTGGCCGTGCGCGTAGAGGTGCGTGGCTGTGAGCTTGCATCCGGGAGATCGTGGGTTCAAGCCCCACGGTCGGCAGCCCTGAAGATGGTTTTCCGTGGTTTCCCGTTTTCACACCAGGCAAATGCTGGGGCTGTACCTTAATTAAGGCCACGGCCGCTTTCTTCCAACTCCTAGGCCTTTCCTGTCCCATCGTCGCCATAAGACCTATCTGTGTCGGTGCGACGTAAAGCAAAGAAAAAAAAAAAAAAAGAAAAAGAGGCCTGGTGAAGGTCTGTAGAGTTATTGTCCATAGACGACCTGTATGTCTGAAGGTGAAGCCCTACCTAGGATGAAATATGATGTTGAAGATGCTACACACACGTAGACTTCGAACCAGAGAAGTTAACCAATGAAGGTTAAAAGGATACCATTTAATATAACATGTAATTCTTTTATCTTTAATTTTTAAAAAATCAGTTATCACACTATGGTTTTCTGTGGTTTCCCATTTTCACTTCCAGGCAAATGCCAGGACAGTTCCTATTCATAACCCAGAGCAGACTCCTCCATCTCTTTGTTCATTTTCATTCACCATCATTTATTTCGTAAGTAGGAAATTTTATATTTGATCCATATTGACACAGTATTCAGGAGAGTAGGTGAGGAATTATCCACCTTTCAATACAAAATTAAATGGAATAACTAAAAATTGCACCATTTCATATGTATGGGACCGGTTTCAATCCTTGCATAGGGTCATCTTCAGCTATATAATGTTTCTAGATCTGTTTTTTTCTGGGTTTTAAATGTTTTGTGTTTTATTAACTTGCAGATTTTAAATGATATGGCTGAAGATGATCTTACGCAAAGGTCGAAACTGGTCCCATACATATGAAATGGTGTAATTTTTTACTTATTCCATTTTATTTTGTACTGAAAGGTGGATAATTCCTCTCCTATTCTCCTAATCATTTAGTTCGTCTTCATTAGCTCATCAACTAATGTTGGTAATATGATGGGCACACAGCTGTAAAAGTCATGACTCCATCTTGTACCCGATCCCGTATCAGGAAAATGGGATTAAGGGATAGACAGACACACAGTTATCACTCGGTTATTATACCTGTATTTTTAAAGAAAGTTTCTTATCGTAGCACTATTTTATGTTGCAGATCGTGAGCATTTGAGGACGCTGATAACGACTCTTCCTTACCCAACGGATCCCCGTTCTATACCATGGAAGATGCTGAATCTCTATGACTCGTGCATGAATTTAGATAACGTAGAAGCTGATGCTGAACGCCCTTTGAGGAAACTTATTATGGAACTTGGTAGGTCCTTTCTTATTTTAATTGTACAATTCTATCTCTATTGTTGTTTGGTTTTGAATGTATATGTTTTATGTATTGGTAGTTACAGTATTTGTGGTTATTTGCTGAACTTCCATAGTTATTATTTAGTTAATGTCAAATTTGAAATAATTGTAGAGAAACTTTTAATTAAGAGTTGATAAATGTTGATATTATTCATAAAAGTGACTTGAATTGTTAAAAAGTAGTTTTTGCATTTAATATGTATAATGTAATGGAAGACATAAGGTATAATATGAGTCTGTCACATGTACAAAATATAAATATTCTATGGAGTTTCAGCCCTGATGGGCCTTGGCCTACCAAACGAACACTGCTTGGCCCAAAGGTTTGTGGATTAACTTCGTTATTATTTCATTTCCAGTTCCAGGATAGAGATGGGAAGTAATTTTGTAAAAAGTTTTTGAACTACTTGCAACGAACACTTTTTAGTAATCTTTACTTGTAATTTTTACTCATAATTTATTTCTTGAAATGAAAATTGTAATCATTACGTTCTAGTAAACGATGTAAGTTACATCGCATGGAAGCAGAAATGGGAAAAATTAAGTGATGATAACATTTTCAGATCTGCTACCAGCATAACCAGTGCTGGTTGAAGTACTTTCTTATCTCTGCAGTACTTCCAATATCCATAATTGTTGGGAATATTCTTGAAGTTAAACACAGGTACTCTTCTAAGTGCTCTTGTGAAGTGTTTTTTCAGCAAATGTAAAGATGTACTTTTCCTCAAGTGTTTGAGGCTCAGTCATGAGAATTTTAAGAACCAAATGCAGTCGAAACCAGATATAATTACTCTGAAGGGACCGCCAATAAACGGTCATTGTAGGCGATAGTCACACAAACTGGTCTTTTTTTTTTTTTTTTGGTAAAAATATTTTATCTCTACATTTTAATTTACAGAATACATTAAAGTTTCAAATACAGTACTTGTGGAGTGGAACTGAGATAAATTTTTCTTCTAATGTTTACATAGTTCATACGGCATTAATGTGTTGTTTGAATCGTCAGTCCATAGACTGGTTTGATGCAGCTCTCCATGCCACCCTATCCTGTGCTAACCTTTTCATTTCTACGTAACTATTGCATCCTACATCTGCTCTAATCTGCTTGTCATATTCATACCTTGGTCTACCCCTACCATTCTTGCCACCTACACTTCCTTCAAAACCCAACTGAACAAGTCCTGGGTGTCTTAAGATGTGTCCTATCATTCTATCTCTTCTTCTCATCAAATTTAGCCAAATCGATCTCCTCTCGCCAATTCGATTCAGTATCTCTTCATTCATGATTCGATCTATCCATCTCACCTTCAGCATTCTTCTGTAACACCACATTTCAAAAGCTTCTATTCTCCTTCTTTCTGACCTAGTTATCGTCCATGTTTCACTTCCATACAATGCCATGTTCCACACGAAAGTCTTCAAAAACATCTTTCTAATTCCTATATCAATGCTCGAAGTGAGCAAATATCTTTTCTTAAGAAAGCTCTTCCTTGCTTGTGCTAATCTGCATTTTATGTCCTCCTTACTTCTGCCATCGTTAGTTATTTTACTACCCAAGTAACAATATTCATCTACTTCCTTTAAGACTACATTTCCTAATTTAATATTTCCTGCATCACCTGCCTTCGTTCGACTGCACTCCATTACTTTTGTTTTGGACTTATTTATTTTCATCTTGTACTCCTTACCCAAGACTTCGTCCATACCATTCAGCAGCTTCTTGAGATCCTCTGCAGTCTCAGATAAAATAACAATATCATCGGCAAATCTCAAGGTTTTGATTTCCTCTCCTTGGTTTGTGAATCTCTGTCCAAATTTCTCTTTGATTTCCTTTACTGCCTGTTCTATGTAAACATTGAAAAGGAGGGGGGACAAACTGCAGCCTTGCCTCACTCCTTTCTGGATTGCTGCCTGTTTTTCAAAGCCCTCGATTCTTATCACTGCAGACTGATTTTTATACAGATAGTAGATAATTCTTCGTTCTCGGTATCTGATCTCGGTCACCTTCAGAATCTTAAATAGCTTGGTCCAATCAACGTTATCGAATGCCTTTTCTATATCTATGAATGCCATGTACATGGGCTTGTCCTTCTTGATTCAATCCTCTAATATCAGACGTAAAGTCAGGATTGCTTCACGTGTTCCTACATTTCTTCTGAAGCCAAATTGATCTTCTCCCAACTCCGCTTCAACTTGTTTTTCCATTCTTCTGTAAATAATACGTGTTAAAATTTTGCAGGCATGAGATAGTAAACTAATGGTGTGGTAGTATTCACACCTGTCAGCACTGGCTTTCTTGGGAATAGGTATAACAACATTCTGCCGAAAATCGGATGGCACTTCTCCTGTCTCATACATCTTACACACTAAATGGAATAACCTTGCCATGCTGGTTTCTCCTAAGGCAGTCAGTAATTCAGAGGGAATATCATCAATTCCAGGTGCCTTGTTCCTATTTAGGTCGCTCACAGTTCTGTCAAACTCTGACCTCAAAATTGGGTCTCCCATTTCATCTGCACTCCATTACTTTTGTTTTGGACTTATTTATTTTCATCTTGTACTCCTTACCCAAGACTTCGTCTTGTAGAGTTGTAGAAGACAGGTGGTCTAATGTTCTAAGGGGAAGGAGATTGCAGGCCAAGGGCTCTATTCAGGATCAGAATTCAGGACAGGTGTCTGTGCGAAATCGGTACGAGTCACTCCAGGTAGAACAACAGAGGGAAGATGAGGGACAGGGAACTGTTGCTGAGATGCGTGGAAGTAGGAGGAAGGGAAAAGGTAGGAAAGGGAAATGTAGAGTAGAGAATAGGAAAAGACAGGTGGAACAGGGTCATGGGAAGGAGAAAAGGGAGGAGGAAGTAGCTTCTGCAGCTATCAGGAAAGATAGGGCTGACCAGGAGGGGAGGGGATCAAATGAGGTGGGTAGGGTTGAGGCTCTGGTCATGGGGGATTCCATCGTTAGACACGTGGGGAAAGTGTGTGGAGGAAAGGGAACCAGGGTAGAATGTTATCCAGGAATTAGGTTGAGGCAGATGTTGAGGAAAGTAGAAGAGAGGGAGGAGGGGAAGGAGAAGGTGGTAGTGTTTCACGTTGGTACCAACAACGTAAGGCAAGCTGATACAAGTACCAACATAGTTGGAGATGTGTGGGATCTGGTAAATGCAGCACGGGTGAAGTTTAAGAAAGCGGAGATTATTATTAGTGGAATACTGTGTAGGAGGGATACTGACTGGAGGGTGATTGGGGATTTAAATGAGACTATGGAGTGGGTATGTGGGAAACTGGGAGTGAAATTTCTAGATCCTAATGGGTGGGTAGGAGAAAGGGATCTGCGCTCGGATGGCCTTCATTTAAACCGCAGTGGTACGTATAAGTTAGGAAATTTGTTTGGAAGGGTAATAGGGAGGTACATTCAGGGAAACGCGATGGCCTGGGGAGCAGTGATAAGGGAACAGGGAACTGGAAATCAAGTAGGGATGACATAAAATTATTAGTGTTGAACTGTAGAAGTATTGTAAAGAAAGGAATAGAATTAAGTAATTTAATAGATATATATTTACCAGATATTGTAATAGGAGTTGAATCATAGCTGAGAAATGATATAATGGATGCAGAAATTTTCTCACGGCACTGGAGTGTGTATCGTAGAGATAGGATAGGAAAGGTGGGAGGGGGAGTTTTCATTCTGGTGAAAGCAGAATTTGTAAGCTACGAAAAAGTTAAAGATGAGACACATGAAATTCTAGGTGTAAGGCTCATTACTAAAGATAATAGGCAACTTGATATATTTGGAGTGTACAGATCGGGAAAGGGTAGCACTGATGCGGATTCGGAATTATTTGATAGGATAGTCAGCTATGTGGGAAACGACATGGAAAGAAATGTGATTGTAGCGGGAGATCTTAATTTGCCAGATGTCAATTGGGAAGGAAATGCGAATGACAGGAAGCATGACCAACAAATGGCAAATAAGTTAATATGGGAAGGACAGCTGATTCAGAAAGTGATGGATCCAACCAGAGGGAAAAATATCCTGGATGTGGTGCTGATAAAACCAGATGAGCTCTATAGGGAAACTGAAGTAATAGATGGTATTAGTGATCATGAAGCTGTTTTTGTGGTAGTTAAAAATAAATGTGATAGAAAGGAAGGTCTTAAAAGTAGGACTGTTAGGCAGTACCATATGGCTGATAAAGCAGGTATGAGGCAGTTTCTAAAAAGTAACTATGATCGGTGGAAAACGGTAAATAAAAATGTAAACAGACTCTGGGATGGGTTTAAAGAAATTGTTGAGGAATGTGAAAACAGGTTTGTACCTTTAAGGGTGGTAAGGAATGGTAAAGACCCACCTTATTATAATAGAGAAATAAAGAGACTAAGAAGGAGGTGCAGACTGGAAAGAAATAGAGTTAGAAATGGCTGTGGAAGTAAGGAGAAATTGAAGGAACTTACTAGAAAATTGAATCTAGCAAAGAAGGCAGCTAAGGATAACATCATGGCAAGCATAATTGGCAGTCATACAAATTTTAGTGGAAAATGGAAGGGTATGTATAGGTATTTTAAGGCAGAAACAGGTTCCAAGAAGGACATTCCAGGAATAATTAATGAACAAGGGGAGTGTGTATGTGAGGATCTTCAAAAGGCAGAAGTATTCAGTCAGCAGTATGTAAAGATTGTTGGTTACAAGGATAATATCGAGATAGAGGAAGAGACTAAGGCCAAAGAAGTAATAAAATTTACGTATGATAACAATGACATTTACAATAAGATACAAAAGTTGAAAACTAGAAAAGCGGCTGGAATTGATCAGATTTCTGGGGATATACTAAAGACAATGGGTTGGGATATAGTACCATATCTGAAGTACTTATTTGATTATTGTTTGGCCGAAGGAGCTATACCAGATGAATGGAGAGTTGCTATAGTAGCCCCTGTGTATAAAGGAAAGGGTGATAGACATAAAGCTGAAAATTACAGGCCAGTAAGTTTGACATGCATTGTATGTAAGCTTTGGGAAGGCATTCTTTCTGATTATATTAGACATGTTTGTGAAATTAATAACTGGTTCGATAGAAGGCAATTCGGTTTTAGGAAAGGTTATTCCACTGAAGCTCAACTTGTAGGATTCCAGCAAGATATAGCAGATATCTTGGATTCTGGAGGTCAAATGGACTGTATCGCGATTGACATGTCTAAAGCATTTGATAGGGTGGATCATGGGAGACTACTGGCAAAAATGAGTGCAACTGGACTAGACAAAAGAGTGACTGAATGGGTTGCTATATTTCTAGAAAATAGATCTCAGAGAGTTAGAGTAGGTGAAGCTATGTCTGACCCTGTAATAGTTGAGAGGGGAGTTCCTCAGGGCAGTGTTATCGGACCTTTATGTTTTCTTATATATATAAATGATATGAGTAAAGGAGTGGAATCGGAGGTAAGGCTTTTTGCGGATGATGTTATTCTCGATAGAGTGATAAATAAGTTACAAGATTGTGAGCAACTGCAACGTGACCTCGAAAATATTGTGAGATGGACAGCAGGCAATGGTATGTTGATAAACGGGGCTAAAAGTCAGGTTGTGAGTTTTACAAATAGGAAAAGTCCTCTCAGTTTTAATTACTGCGTTGATGGGGTGAAAGTTCCTTTTGGGGATCATTGTAAGTATCTAGGTGTTAATATAAGGAAAGATCTTCACTGGGGTAATCACATAAATGGGATTGTAAATAAAGGGTACCGATCTCTACACATGGTTATGAGGGTGTTTAGGGGTTGTAGTAAGGATGTAAAGGAGAGTGCATATAAGTCTCTGGTAAGACCCCAACTAGAGTATGGTTCCAGTGTATGGGACCCTCACCAGGATTACCTGATTCAAGAACTGGAAAAAATCCAAAGAAAAGCAGCTCGATTTGTTCTGGGTGATTTCCGACAAAAGAGTAGTGTTACAAAAATGTTGCAATGTTTGGGTTGGGAAGAATTGAGAGAAAGAAGAAGAGCTGCTCGACTAAGTGGTATGTAACAGTTCAACAGTAATAAAGGTGTTTTAATTTATTCCACCTATTCAATACTTATATTTTCACTTATAGTTGTTACATAATTAAATTCTTAGTTACATGGGACATGTTTCGCCCTCAATTAAGGGCATCTTCAGCCTCAATATAATAATCAAAAATACAACTAAATTAAAAGTGGAAGTTAAATACAATCATCAAAAATACAACTAAAATAAAAAGTGGAAGTTAAAAGTTTAGTCTGTTATTAAAATTCGGAACAATAAAAATGTGAAAAATGATAAAATAAAAAGATGCTAATGGAAAACTGTCTTATGATTAAACTATAATCTTGTCGGAGACTAAAACTTCTATTAAAATTCTAATTAAAACAGTTCATATAAAATATTGGAAAATCAAAGTGGTAGTAATAAAAAGCCAACAACATGAGGGCGTGTACACAAGCATGAACTTGATTGTCATGAATACAATCTTTTCAAGGCCGCTGATGAAATTCGTAGCAAGTAAGGCAGAAGCGTCTATTGAAAAATTGTAAGAGGCCATTAGCACCGGTAGGTAATAAAATGGCTGAATCCTTGCCAGAAAATGTCAACAGATGCAGAAATAAGTTTTCTGTAAGAGAAGGAAAAGAAGAAATAAGAAATTGAACGTAAGGAGAGAATTCAGTCTTACATAATTTTGAAACAGATGAGGACTTACATGTAAGTGGAAGTTGTTATTTGTTAACTACTGTTGAGTTGGTTGCTGCCCGTCTGTTGGCTCTGAGTCTGGTGTTATAACTGTGCTGCAGAGGCGGTAGTGAACTCGGAGGGGAAGGAATAGGGGAGTGCGGAAGGGAGGAGAGGATGGGTGGAGTCAAATGTGACGAGGCTGACAAAGGGGCGGAGTCAACTGCATTGCTGGAAGTAGGCCTAATATCTGTAGGTATGGGAGGAGTATTAGGGTTTGAAGAATTAAATATATTAGGTATCCTAAATTTATTCGAACTAACTGACTTTAATAATTCCGGCATTAATTCATGTAGCATACTTTTATTGTCCGTGGTTTCATTGAGATTCTTTTGCTTATTGTACGTCTGATCTAAATAGATGTATAAACTTTCTAATTCGTTCAGCATTCTTCCTTTTTGTATGTTTCTAATTATTGCTAAGTCTTTCTCTATGGATTCAAATCTGTGACCAGTCTCCCTCATATGCAAACTCATCGCTGAGTATTTCCTATGTTTTTCCGCGTTAACATGTTCCATATATCTTGTCATAAAATTTCTCCCAGTCTGTCCAACATATGAAAAATTACACTGAGTACATTTAAGTCTGTATACACCCGATCCTAAATAACGATTCTTATCATAATTAACTTTTTTATGATTAAAGAATATGGACTGGTTAGTATTAGTAGTTCTAAAAGCTATATTAAAATTATGTTTCTTGAATACGCTAGTAATCTGGTGTATAGCTGGATTATTAAAAGTGAATGTAGCATACTCAGTTTTTTTGGTCTTTTCTGGTATCAGATTCGTAGATAATTTGTTCTTAATTTTATTAATTTGTTGATCATTTCTATTTTGAAACCATTTTGTTTAGCGAGGTATCTAATATAATTTAATTCTTTCTTCAAATTCTTGGGAGATAGAGGGATTCTAAGTGCTCTATAAATTAGACTGTGAAAAGATGCTTGTTTATGTGAACTCGGGTGTAAAGAGGAATTGTTTATAGTTGTAGATGATTGTGTCGGTTTTCTAAATATTTGGAAATCAAAAGTGTTAACCTTACGCGTAACTGTTATATCTAGAAAATTCAATGAGTTATCGACTTCGTCCTCTCTCGTGAATTTCAAATTAGGTTCGATTTCATTTAATTTATTTAAGATTTCTTGACTATTAGTGACATCTTTGTTTATGATTACAAATGTATCATCTACAGAAAAGACCAAAAAAACTGAGTATGCTACATTCACTTTTAATAATCCAGCTATACACCAGATTACTAGCGTATTCAAGAAACATAATTTTAATATAGCTTTTAGAACTACTAATACTAACCAGTCCATATTCTTTAATCATAAAAAAGTTAATTATGATAAGAATCGTTATTTAGGATCGGGTGTATACAGACTTAAATGTACTCAGTGTAATTTTTCATATGTTGGACAGACTGGGAGAAATTTTATGACAAGATATATGGAACATGTTAACGCGGAAAAACATAGGAAATACTCAGCGATGAGTTTGCATATGAGGGAGACTGGTCACAGATTTGAATCCATAGAGAAAGACTTAGCAATAATTAGAAACATACAAAAAGGAAGAATGCTGAATGAATTAGAAAGTTTATACATCTATTTAGATCAGACGTACAATAAGCAAAAGAATCTCAATGAAACCACGGACAATAAAAGTATGCTACATGAATTAATGCCGGAATTATTAAAGTCAGTTAGTTCGAATAAATTTAGGATACCTAATATATTTAATTCTTCAAACCCTAATACTCCTCCCATACCTACAGATATTAGGCCTACTTCCAGCAATGCAGTTGACTCCGCCCCTTTGTCAGCCTCGTCACATTTGACTCCACCCATCCTCTCCTCCCTTCCGCACTCCCCTATTCCTTCCCCTCCGAGTTCACTACCGCCTCTGCAGCACAGTTATAACACCAGACTCAGAGCCAACAGACGGGCAGCAACCAACTCAACAGTAGTTAACAAATAAAAACTTCCACTTACATGTAAGTCCTCATCTGTTTCAAAATTATGTAAGACTGAATTCTCTCCTTACGTTCAATTTCTTATTTCTTCTTTTCCTTCTCTTACAGAAAACTTATTTCTGCATCTGTTGACATTTTCTGGCAAGGATTCAGCCATTTTATTACCTACCGGTGCTAACGGCCTCTTACAATTTTTCAATAGACGCTTCTGCCTTACTTGCTACGAATTTCATCAGCGGCCTTGAAAAGATTGTATTCATGACAATCAAGTTCATGCTTGTGTACACGCCCTCATGTCGTTGGCTTTTTATTACTACCACTTTGATTTTCCAATATTTTATATGAACTGTTTTAATTAGAATTTTAATAGAAGTTTAAGTCTCCGACAAGATTATAGTTTAATCATAAGACAGTTTTCCATTAGCATCTTTTTATTTTATCATTTTTCACATTTTTATTGTTCCGAATTTTAATAACAGACTAAACTTTTAACTTCCACTTTTTATTTTAGTTGTATTTTTGATGATTGTATTTAACTTCCACTTTTAATTTAGTTGTATTTTTGATTATTATATTTAGGCTGAAGATGCCCTTAATTGAGGGCGAAACATGTCCCATGTAACTAAGAATTTAATTATGTAACAACTATAAGTGAAAATATAAGTATTGAATAGGTGGAATAAATTAAAACACCTTTATTACTGTTGAACTGTTAAAAAGTTTTCAATACGGACCTAGAATGAGGTTTATAACATGTAAGTGGTATGTTCCGAGCTGTCAGCGGAGAGATGGCGTGGAATGACATTAGTGGACGAATAGGTTTGAATGGCGTCTATAAAAGTAGGAAAGATCACAATATGAAGATAAAGTTGGAATTCAAGAGGACAAACTGGGGCAAATATTCATTTATAGGAAGGGGAGTTAGGGATTGGAATAACTTACCAAGGGAGACGTTCAATAAATTTCCAATTTCTTTGAAATCATTTCGGAAAAGGCTAGGAAAGCAACAGATAGGGAATCTGCCACCTGGGCGACTGCCCTAAATGCAGATCAGTATTGATTGACAGTATTGATTGATTGATCAGCATCAACAGCCTCTTCTTGTTCCAGAACTAAATTATCTACATCTTTACCTTGATACAACTGTTGGATATGTTCCTGCCATCTTTCTGCTTTGACTTCTTTCCCTAGAAGTGGCTTTCCATGTGAGCTTTTAATATTCATACACCTAGATTTCCTTTCTCCAAAGGTTTCCTTGATTTTCCTGTATGCAGCATCTATCTTTCCTAGGACCATACAACCTTCAACATCCTTGCACTTCTCTTTCAGCCATTTTTCCTTAGCTGTCCTGCACTTTCTATCTACTTCATTCTTTATTTGCATGTATTCTTTTCTGCCCTCCTAATTTTTTTGTATTGTTGTACTTTCATTGTTCATCAGTCAGATTTAGTATCTCCTGATTTATCCATTGTTTCTTAGTTGATCTTTCCTTTCTTCCTAACTTTCCTTCAGCAGCCTTACTGATCCCATTCTTCAGGACTGTCCCTTCTTCTACTACTATGTTTGCTTCAGCCTTTTCATTTAGTCCTTGTGCAACATGTTCCTCGAAACAATCCCTCACACTCTTTTCATTCAACTTGTCTACATCCCATCTTTTTGCATTCTTTCCTTTCTTCAATTTCTTCAGCTTCAGATGGCATTTCATGACCAACAAGTTGTGGTCAGAGTCCATGTCTGCTCCTGGAAAAGTTTTGCAATCCAACACATGGTTTCTGAATCTCTGCCTAATCATAATGAAGTCTATTTGATACCTTCCAGTGTCTCCAGGTCTCATCCACGTATAAAGCCGTCGTTTGTGGTATTTGAACCAAGTATTGGCAAGGACTAAATTATGATCAGTGCAGAATTCAACCAGCCGACTTCCTCTTTCGTTCCTCTGTCCCTATCCGAATTCTCCTACTGTATTACATTCTCTTCCTTGGCCTACCACTGCATTCCAGTCTCCCATCACAATTAGATTCTCGTCACCTTTTACATATTCTATTAAATCTTCTATCTCTTCATATATGCTTTCGATTTCCTCATCATCCGCTGAGCTAGTAGGCATATAGACCTGCACTATTGTGGTGAGCAATGGTTTGGTGTCTATCTTGACAACAATAATTCTTTCACTATGCTGGTCATAGTAGCTTACCCGCTGCCCTATTTTCTTATTCATTATTAAACCAATTCGTGCATTTCCCCTGTTTGATTTTGTGTTGGTAATTCGGTAGTCACCTGACCAAAAATACTGTTCTTCTTGCCAACGTACTTCACTTATACCAACTATATCTAACTTTAGTCTATCCATCTACCTTTTCAGATTCTCTAATCTACCACAACGATTCAAACTTCTAACACTCCACGCTCCGACTCGCAGAATGTCAGTATCCATCTTCCTGATGATGGCCTCCTCTCGTGTAGTCCCCACCCGGAGATCCGAATAGGGGACTAGTTTACCTCCAGAATATTTTACCCAGGAGGAAGCCATCATCACTACATCATTCATACAGAGAGAGCTGCATGTCCTCGGGAGTTAGTTACGGCTGTAGTTTCCCATTGCTTTCAGCCTTGTAGCAGTATCAACACAGCTAAGCCATGTTTAAGTATTATTACAAGGCCATATCAGTCAATCATCCAGACTGCCGCCCTTGCAACTTTCGATGAATCATTCCTTAGTCTGGTCTCTCAACAGATACCCATCCGATATGGTTGCACCTGCGGCTCGGCTATCTGCTTCGTTGGGACACGCAAGCCTCCCCACTGTGACAAGGTCACGTGGTTCACAGGGGAGGACGGCATTGATATGTCAGTAAAATATAAAAATAATAAGTGAGGAACGAAGACAGTAATGTAAATTGGATGAAAGCAGTAATTGTACCAATCAACAAGCAAAGAAACAAGGAGGATTGCAATAACTATCAAGGTATTTCTTCGATCAATGTATCAGGCAAGGTTTTCATCATGTTTTTGGTTTCATATCTTACTAACTATTTCGATGCTTTTCAGAGACACCAGGGTGACAGGGATTTTGTTCCATAGGGTCTTTAATTGCCAGTAGTAACATACCTTCAGTATGGCCAGTGTCTTTTTCCTAGATGTGTCTATTCCTCTTGCAGCATTTTTCAGTAACATAGCACATATGCAAATTTGCTCCTGACAGCTCTGTAGTCTAAATACATACTGATTTTAATTCTAACTTTTTCTTCACCATTCATCACACCCACTTGTCTAAGATGCCAGTGAACACCTTGCCAGTTGATCTGAGTGCTCAGTTGGTTAGAGTGATGGCTTTCCGAGTGCAAGGTGGTGGGTTTGATCCTGGCTCAGTCATATACACTAGCCTTGTGTTAGTCAATTTACTAACTTAAACTCCTGTGGTACAAAATCCCTGTCACCCTTGTGTCTCTGAAAAGCGTAAAAATAGTTAGTGAGGTATGAAACCAAAAACATTATGAACACCTTGCCTGATATGTTGATCAAAGAAATACCTTGATAGTTATTGCAATACTCCTTGTCTCTTTGCTTGTTGATTGGTACAATTATGCCTTTCATCCTATTACCTTATTCAAATTATACATTTTAATCATATTATGCTATGAAGCCATTTTATCCCTGCCTTTCCACTATATTTCACCATTTCAGGTTTAATGTCATATATTTCAGCTGTTTTGTGGCACTGTAGTTTATTTACCATCAGCTGGAATTCCTGGAGTATGATTTCATTGTCAGTCAATCAGTCAATCAATCAATCAATCAATCAATCAATCAATCAATACTGATCTGCATCATTGTTCCCCTCCCAATCATCTGTAGTTTGTAACTTCATCAATAAATATTTCCTTTCACACTGAGAAGATTAAAAAAAAAAATTTGTCTATCTGTCCAGTGATTCCTTGGTATCTACCATGAGTTCACTGAATTTATCAAAATTGCTGTTGATTCCTTCCTTCCTTCTATATCAATTTTTTAATTATTATTATTATTATTATTTTTTTTAAATTTTTTTTTTGCTCCAGAAGAGTTCCCATGCTTCCTGCCTCTCTTTCCAGGTTATCTCCAATGTCCTCCCATGATTTCCTCTTGGACTCTACAATTATTTGTTTGACTCTTTTCTTTCCACTAGGATGTGTACCTTTTTGGCACTTTTATGCATTATTGTTCCAGGAAATTCTCTTGTTGTTTCTAATACAGCAGCTAAGCCAGCCATTCTCTTTTGATATAGTGGATTTGTATACCATCTATTCATTGGAAATTTTCATGTACTTCTGACTAATCTAATTTCCTTGTCCTGAGCTCTCTTGTGTAGCAGTAAATAGCTGTATTTATGAAGAATGAGTTAGCATTCTGCTTGTAGGATTCATACCTTCTTCAGATTTACTCTTTTCTCCTATTTCCAATTTTTGCATTGTAATCATTCACTAGTACCTACTATATTATCTTTGCTGTTGACCTTGACTGTTACAGCACTGAGTCTCTCATAAAATATGTCCACTTCATTTTCTTCTTCTTCTCCTCCACATGGTGAATACCCTGACGAGATCCTATTTCTAATTCTTGCAACCAGCAAATTCACTCACATGATATGCTCATTTACATGTCTAACAGACTGTGTTGTGTTCTGTAGTTTTCCTAATGAACAGTGCCATTCCATACTTTGCTCTTCCTCTTTTAACACTTTATCATCTATCATTTCCCCACTATTCCTTCTTATCCGAATGTCATTAATTCCTAACATGTTAAAATCCAATTTCCTTTCTTCCATAAGTAGTATTCCCAAATATCAACGTACAAAGCACCTTTCTTTTCTCCATACATAACATTTTAATGCAGTACCTGAATCTGGATAAATAAACATTTATAACTGTTATAATGTCATATAAAATTAAATGTTTTATATAATTCTGCAGCCATAAACTTTTCACTTTCAACAGAAGACATTTTAGGGAAAATCGTTCTGTTCTTCTCTTCCTTATGGTGAATACACTGAGAAGATCCTATTTCCAATTGTTGCAATACTTCTAATACTTGAAGTAGAAGCACTTTGAACTTTTGATTTTTGTTTCATTGCCTCTGTATGTTTGACAAATTTATTGTTGCTTTTTGTTGTAAGTTTCAATGTCACAGCTATATAACAGAGAACAATATGCAAAACAATTGTGTTTAACAGTTGTCTGAACTCAGAAAATTCTGTTTCATAGAGTTTGGAAAAATTACTCAAATGTTTTGTCATTTTGTCAAATCCTTGAGGATGGGGATTAGAATCCCAGTGGCTACTATGAGACATAATGATGCAAAATTTTTGTAACTTTGGAGTTGCTACAGATATGGCAATTGAAAATACTCTACCTTGTTCTCCAGTACTAATTTATATTTTGAAAACTTGTTCATTTTCATTAAATTTCAAACAGTTACTGTGAAAACACGTAAAAAGAGGACATAACAGATCTGGCTTGCATTCAAAGGAGGACATTACTTTTTATGTTCAAAAGCTGGGCATCTGGCAACGCTATCCATAAACCTTATTGGTATTAATAGCACCCCCACTGAATTCCATTTCATTTGCCGAGCTGATTTAGTGGAGTCCCTGGACTGTCAAATGGATGGGGACTCCATCACTCCCATAGGTCTGCTGAAAAAATTATGAGTATGCTGGTAAATTTCTGTGAAATGGGTTGCTGACCTTATTTATACATAGACCCAGCAAGAATTTTTCACTGTAAGAGTTTGGAGACCACTAGTGGATGGAGAAGACAAGGTGGCTAACGATTGAAAATACCGGTAGGTCTGAAATGCCCACTCCTGTTCCATAGTTACTGGTATCCCAACTCTTAGGACCACTTACTGAGCCATCAGCCATTGCCCATGGTTTGCAAACTAGGATGGGACTACAGGAACTTGTACTGTAAACCATTTCAAACCTATTTGCCAAAATATTTCTATAACATATTGAACACAACAAGAAAATAATATACTGATAACTGTTTTCCTGCTATTCAAAGCAACCCCAGACAACATGAACAGCTACTTGTTAAATTAACAGACTGCACAAATACCTGCAGTAGAAAGCAGAATATAAATTCACCAGATTAGTCGCTATCACAAGAGAACCAGGAACATCAATTCATGGTACACACAAAACCCTGATCCACAACACTATAAACCACTCAGAAGAAAACAACCCCTCAGGATTCTGATTAGTATTCCATAAACTCTAAGTCACCTCATATTCCACAGAAGATTACGGTACAACAAAGAAGTACAAACCGTGATAACCGAGTGAGTTGGCCGTACGGTTAGGGGCGCTCATCTGTGAGCTTGCATTCGGGAGAAAGTGGGATCAAACCCCACTGTCGGCAGCCCTGAAGATGGTTTTCCATGGTTTCCCATTTTTACACCAGGCTGTACGTTAAGTAAGGCCACAGCTGCTTCCTTCCCACTCCTAGCCCTTTCCTATCCTACCATCGCCATAACACCTCTCTGTGTCAGTCCAGTGTAAAGCAACTTGTAAAATAAAATAAAAATAAATCATGATGTACATAGCATTGTCAAAAATGGCTATGGGTGACTTTCACTCTCATTTTACCACAAGTCTGTACGGGTAGCTCTTCATCCCAGAGCATGAAGATCAGTTCTCTTGCCATACCTGTTGTAAGATGTCAGTTAGTGAAGGTTGACACTGTGCGAATAATGGCTGCATTTCATCCTGTGGATACCAGTTGAATGGAATCTTGTTCTTTGCTTAAAAATTCTCAGTTGGATAATTTATTTCGATGCACATTTGAAGGAAATAATGTACTACAGTATAATGTTTAATGTGCAAATAGTATTTTATTATGAAAAAGTACAATATCAAAAGGCATTATGAAATAAAGCATTCATCGCCATATCTGTGTCGGTGTGACGTAAAGCAACTTGTAAATAAAGTAAAACATTCTGAATACAAGTTATGAAACAGAAGTGAACAGTATTTAAAATTGTGTTTGGTTTTCTCATGCCAAAGAGAATAATGATGATGATGATGATGATGATGATGATGATGATGATTTTGAATTTTAGAGCATTACCAATGGTCATACCCATTGTTCACTGGTTTATAAGCTTCCTCGGTAGATCAGTGGTGGTGGTGACCAACCCATGACCATGGGTTCAATTCCAACCAACGAAAAAGAACACTAAACTTGAAGGATTGCATTTCATTTTAGCAGATTTACCTATAAAAAGAAAACTATATTACTCCTATAACAGCAGCCCTGCAGTGTCTTCCTACCAGGATGTAGAAGTAAATGGGAGTGAAACACCAGCATTCTATTATCTATATAATTAAGTCAGAAGTATGAGGTTAGGGGCCGATACCTCGATGTTAGGCCCCTTTAAACAACAAGCATCATCATCATCATCATCAGAAGTATGAGGTGAGGAAGTACATTATATGCGATGAGGAATGCATGGTTGTTTGGAATCAAACCCATGATCATGGGTCGGACACCACCATTTATCTACCGAGGAAGCTAATAAACCAGTGAATGACGGGTACAATCACTGGTAATTCTGTAAGATTGTACATTTTAACTTAATAATAATAATAATAATAATAATAATAATAATAATAATAATAATAATGTGTGGCCTCTGGAAAGGCTTGGTGGTGATGTAACGAGGACGAAATTAATGGCAAGGATTTCATAAACACCCAGTCCCCAAGCCAGGGGAATTAAGAATACAAGGGGGTTAATTCCGAGGAAGAGTTGGCATAAGCTTACCATTTTTAACTATCAGCAATTTACCTTCATAATTCAATTGCAAGAATGCTTTATCCAGTACTGGGTAACAGTTTTATTACACGTGGTTCAGCCATTTCATATAAATAACCCCACACAGTCAGTCATATTATACACTGCAACTTCAAATAAACTAAAATTGTTCTGAGAACATTAATACTACTAAAATACACATAGTTCTAAACTATAAACAATCAGTAAGACGTCTTGCACATGCAACAACAAACGTATGGTACCATAGCTCATGCATCAATCGTGTCAGTTCGGAAAACTTCCGGAAAACTTCGAGTCTTTGAGCTATCTCTCCTTCATTAGCAGCGGTGATCTGACAGAGTGAAGTCTAGCACACCTATCTCCCTGGTCCCTGCACCTAGTGGACATTCAGCAGCAAGCTGTGTGAGGCAAGTCGCGGGGAGAGAGATGGAGTGCCTGGGCTTGCAAGATCAGTCTCTGGTGCCTTGTTCTCAGAAATGCGAGTGATATTTTTTCTCATTGCTTTCAAGTTTTGTAAATGAAATAATGTGTCAGATGCTTACATTATAATGTGCTTTAGATTTCCATCATTCTCATTTGAGGTTTGGGCTTCACCTTGGTAGCCCTTAGTATATGCCACTGACATGCACGCACACATGCACACACGCACACACGCTCTCTCACTCTTATTTACAAACTCATACATAGTGTATGCTCCAAATTCTACATTGGGCAAATCAAACAAAATTTTAAAAAACATAGTACACAGAACAATTTGGAGCACTTGGATATAATGCAGAATCTGCATTTAATTTACCAGCTACTATACTTCCTGGGCACAGAACATAAAAGTACACAGACGTGTAAACAGAACATGGAAATTTTCTGTACCCTTAACATTCTACAAAATATGAAATATACCCACGCAGTGTATTTCAAAGCACAAACATTATCAATGAACAGGCACAGTTTAAATTCCATACATTACAACTATATCATTACTACAATATTGGTAACAGGCCCAAGACATCAGCTGTTCCTGTCCTAGAAGTCAGTTGCTGAGGATGGCTATTAATAAATGATTGAAAGAGTTCCAGTGAGGTTAGTCATGTACAACTATCAGACTGTAATAAAGTCAGCAAAATCTCTTGTAATTTATGATTTCTCTCATTAACTGGAAGAATCCAATATCTTATGTGCCTGTGAGAATGTAATTCGATCATACTTTGGCAGCCTCTTTTTTACTTTCTCCTGTCCAAGTAGGCAAGTTCAATTCTGAATCAGTCCAGTTCTATTTGAAGGTGTTCAAATATGCCAGCCCCATGTTGGTAGATTTACTGGCAAGTAAAAGACCTCCTGTGGTCAAAATTTTGGTACTTCAGCATCTCCAAAAATTGTAAAACCAATAACATCATTTATTATTCTCTTTTGTTATTCACATTCAACACACAAACTTGTTGGCTGCGTGTATCTTTCAAGATGATGTGATATCAAAATGTTTATGTGATAGGAAGTTGAGGAGAGTATTGTTAAAATAATTTTATTATGAGTGATGAATAAGTTTATGTTCTTGTTATGTTACAGGAGGCTGGAGTGTTTTGCGAGATTTCTCTCTACATACATGGGATATCAGAAATGTATTGGTGAGACTGCATTCTGAACATAATGTATCCCCCTTCTTTCGTGTGCAGGTGGTGCCTGATCCTCAGAAACCATCCAAACCTATCATTCAGGTACTGTATTAATATCATCTGTTGGAAATTGCAAAATAGTGAAAATCTTTTCTGATAAAAGAGACTTAATTTCCCAGATATCAGATATTATTAGTGTAATCGGTAGTATCCAGTTTTGTATAACTTTTGAAATTTTGAGATAATGTGATGTACACTTAGAACCTCGTTAATCTGAAAGTCCGGTTAATCTGAACTAAAATATTCAATTTTTAAAAAAAATTCTCCTTATTGAAATGAAAGAACTTATTATAGCATTATAGAATGAAGATTTACTTGCATTTTATGTCATATTTTACTAGAATAACTTAATGTTATTTAAGGAGACAAGTTGTAACCTAGTTTTAGTCGTTTTCTCCTCTACGGGTTCTTAATTACCCTACTGTAATTTTTTACAGCGTTTTATGAATGTAACTGCTAAAGAATGGACATTTAAAATTACAGTATGTACTGTACTGTATTGTAGAAACTATTTTCCTCACACGGTTGAGGTGCTGGCCTTCTGACCCCAACTTAGCAAGTTCGATCCTGGCTCAGTCCGGTGGTATTTGAAGGTGCTCAAATACGTCAGCTTCACGTAATAGACTTACCGGCACGTAAAAGAAATCCTGCGGGAGAAAATCCCGGAACCTAGGCATCTCCGGAAACCATAAAAGTAGTTATTGAGACATAAAAACAATAACATTATTATTAGAAGATATTCTCTGGTTAATCCAAAAATTTCGTAATCCGAACAGACTCCGGTCCGTATTGGTTCAGATTAACGAGATTCTACTGTAGTTGAACATTTTATGATCTTAAGAAACCTGAACATATAATGTGCAGACAAACTGTTACAACAGAAAAACAAGTTATAAAATCAACTAGATGATTGATGGTTTCAGAACTTTTATTTGTTGTTATGTATTCTAATGGACCAAAGCATGAAATAATGGGTATGGTACTCCCTGTAGGATAATGCATTACTAGAAAGTCTCTTTCAGTTTATAAGGAGAATTTCCATTTATTTCTTGTCAAGTTTATTAAATGTGCATTTACTGAATGGGAGATGAGATATTACCTTCAGACAGTTTGAAGCAACACAACTGCTATAGAAGTCTATACTATTATTTAAATCACATTATCAATTCTGTTGTCTGGATTCATGGCTCACAGGTCAGCATCTTGGTGTTCAGTTCTTGGAGCCCTGAATTAGCTCCCTAGGCATTTCAGGGATTTTAATCCTTAACAGTTAATTCCCGTGGCTCAGGGTCCGGGTCTTTGTACTGTACCCAAAATTCATGCAATTCGCATGCTACACTTTCGTTCACCCCACTTACACGCAGATTCCGCCCACCCTCATTGGAGTGTCTGTTTTACAAGGGTTGCACCAGGCTACCAATAGTTAAATGAAATTGAGCAGTATTGTTGCAAAGTGCATTATGTCCACTGAACAAAATTTCACAAGAGAAACAAAAAACTGATTATAGCGAAACCAGCCAAGTAATCACTAAGCAGTAAAAGTGTAGTTGTTCTATTTTATGCATGCATCCAGGAACCACTGAAAATTAACTGATTTCAGAATTGGATTTTACAAAAATCACAAAAACTCTTTGGATATAATGTGATTTAATCTGCACAATGTGGAAATGGGATATTTTAAAATTGTATTGAATTACTTAAATTATGAAACTTTATTGTAGCTGAAGAAAACCGGTGCTTTTAGAAGAAATATTGTATATTATAGATAAAAACATGTGTACTTTTCATGTTTGTGCTCCCCTACAGTGAGATCTTGCTCCATCATCATACTGCAATTGAACTCTGTCTGTCCATTGTTATGGTAAGTGAATGGCACCTAATTTGCAGATTATCCAAAATAAGAATGCAACAATCTTACACTGTATCCAGAGTTACAGAACATGTCCATGGACATAACATGGTTTGCTCCGGTCATTTCGTGGACAAAATATGTTTTGAATGACACTCACATTTCAAGCCTCATTTACACTAGTAAAACACATGGTTTGACACCATTTGATTTTGCATCATGATACAGCACACGAAAAACTACATGAAACTGCATCAAACTCAATTTTGGCCATAGGTGGACATGATGCACTTTGCAATGTTGCTCCTCTATTATTATTATTATTATTATTATTATTATTATTATTATTATTAAGATAACCTCCTTTGCTGTTGGTTTTTTGTGTATATCTATGCATTTTCTCTTCTGTTTCTTCTTTTAGTTTTTTTTTTTGATGTACATAAATATCCTGCATACCAAGTAATTTCATAAAAATACATTTTTATACACTACATTTGATGTCTTGTTGTCTTGTGTATGCTCAAACAGAAATCTTTCAAATTAACTTCATAATAGTGGAACGAGTGGCCCTGAGTCTAATTGATGGTCATAGTATAAGCTGATCTCACTGGAAATTGTTATCATTTGAAATAAAATGACAAATCATTTGAGATCAGTGGGATTCTTGGAATAAATTATCAAGGAAAATGTTTGATAAATTTCCAAATTGTTCGAAAACTTTAAGAAAAAGCTAGGTAAACAACTGATAGGGAATCTGCCACCTGGGCAACTAAATATAGATCAGTGGTGATTGATTGAACACTTTTCATGTTGTTATTCTCTGTTCCATTGAGAATTTTCTCATAGCAATGCTACACATGCTTCTTCTTCTTCTTCTTCTTCTTCTTCTGTTTCATTCCTCCATGCCATCTTTTGTCTTTGTGATGCTATTCAGGATTGTGAAAATTCTCTCTTCCACTCTGGCATTTATCGCTTTATATTTTCACTTTTCACACTTCACTATTCACTTTTCACTTTCTACTTTTCAGTTTTCACGTTTTACTTTTATCCATACATTTTTTTTTACAAAAATATTTATCACACCACATTTTGCTGCTGTTACCAGACTGCTTACAAACATATGCCAATTTCACTGTAGTAGTCAATAATTCTAAATCATTTAACTTAAACCCGCTGTTTTCTTTACACTGTTTACGTACCGGATCTTCCGTTTAGAGCTGCTTGAAGGAGAGCTGTTTCCAGAGCATGTGAGTTTGGAAGAATTAGCCTCAATTACATTTTACTTGGTGAACCTTGCACTCAGTAAGTTGTGCACACATTGTTTATTGATCTTTCTAAAGCCCATTGCAAGCATGGCATTGTTATCTGCTTTATATTCAAGAACTACCGAAAATACATTGAAGTGTACTCAAGCTGCAAACTGTTATGGTTCTGAGATCACCATACTCCTGCCAGATGAATCATAGATGGTATATAAAACCAACGAATACACATCACAACCTTGTAGAGTACATTCTTACTCCAATCTTACCGGTACATTCTCGCACTTGAATACATTCGGTGACGAACTTGGCCACTTTCAATTCTCACATCTTCTGCACCACTACAGCTACCAACACGCAACCAGTGTAGTGCACAGCGGGAAACTCACGGCTACTATCACGTACAACCACCATTGGTCTGCAGTGAGTAGTTATGCCTGGAAGGTGAAATATACAGACACACATGTTTAGTTATATATAGTTGGCCGTTTTCAACCCACATATCTCCCACACCACCACAGCTACCAACTCGCAACACTATAGTGCACAACGGGAGACTCGAGGCTACTGTTACATGCAAACACCAGTGGTCTGCGGTGATGGGTAGTTGTGCTGGAAGGTGAAATATAATGACACACATGTTTATTTATACTGTATATGGTTGGCTACTTTCAACCCCCACATCTCCCACACCACCACAGCTGCCGACACGCAAGCACTATAGTGCACGACGGAAGACTTGAGGCTACTATCACATACAAACACCAGTGGTGCCATGGCTGCTTTTTACCTATACCATTGTCACTGAATGTCTTTTGGAGTTAGTACAACATTAAACATCTGTAAAAAATTTGAAGAATATTGTTAAACATCTTTATCAGTTTGAGAGGAAGAAGCATCCTGTGTAAAGTGACACTGACTATTTCCAGTTTAAAATTTTTTTTTTTTGATATTCTGTTTCAGATCTCTCCCTCAGGCTTGGACCTACCGGACAAGAGTTACTATTATCGACCACCTGACACAGGGGTAAGTTTCTACCTTTCAACACTTAAACTTTGATCTATGGTACACTTCCTTTTACATAGTGATCATAAGTGTTAGTCTAAGATATAATGAGGAATATATTTGTTTCATATGGACATTATCGTGATTCTAGAATATCTAAGGCCAGTGATTAGTCATAAACTGATGCTATGATAAATGAACACAAAGATTTTGTACAGATCTGAAGGTATTTAAATCTGACCTGTAGTGAAAGCAGCCTTTCTAGGAAAAGATGACTTTAATAATTAATTGGATTTACCTGTATAACTTTCAACTAGGTCTCTACTTCCAATGCTTTTGGCCGAAAACTATTATCTAAAAGTTAATTATGATAGAAACTCAAGAGAGAAGAAATTTTGCAGATTTTTGAGATAGCCATTATTATTATACTCCAGACTAGCACTGGTTTTAGGAAAACTTTAAGGAACATGACAGCAAAGTGGTACCAACACTGGCATCCTACCCATGCAAGCCCGGTTTGAATCCTGGCCAATATGTCTGGGATTTTTTGAAATGAAAAGACACATCCCTTTGGTTTGGTGTCCACATAAAACTGGATGTCCTGTGGCTATCATCAGGATGTCAACCGTCACATGAATTTACAAACTAGCTTCAGGCAGACTTAGGAGAGAATGAAACAAAGAATGAGGCTGAAGAATGGAAAGGACATTGTTCAAGCTATTAATTCATGGACAGCAATAGAATGTGATTATGTGCTCTTGTTTAGACACCATTTTTCCCGGAGGAATTTCAGATAGTTAGTTAGTTAGTAATGTTTTATTTTACCTGGCAAGATTAAGGCCTTCAGGTCTTTTGCCAACATGACCAAAGTAAGCATTAGCTGGGCAGATTATAGTTAAGGTATTCAAAATGATGAGGTAGTTGGAGAGAATAAAATTGGAGGACTGTATAGAATTGAATGAGGCTATTAAAATGAGATGTAACCTAATGTAAGTTGTTCATAACTTGGGTATGTGTACAATTACTGGAATGTAGTTGCAAAGACTTTATTGTATTGAAAGTTTATTTCAGTATTGAGTGATTTTGTTTGGCAATGAGCAAAGGTGTTGAGTAAAGAATTTTGAACCCCTTGAAGAAATTAGTTTCTTTCTTCAATTGCAAGAATAAGACATCTTGTGTTACGTTTTGGAATTTTTGGAATCGGCTATCAAAATACTTTTCATTTTTTTTCTGGTCACGATCTTGTAAATAGGATATTTCTCAAAGTCAGAGAAACAAGAAGTAGAATACTATTGTTATTTTTGGGGTGTTCTCCTCAGAATTCCTGGACAAAGTAGAGTGGGGCTGAGGGCAGGCTGGGTGGATGGGTGGATCATGTTTCCTCCTATTTCATTTATTTTTTGGTTGAGGATAGTTACCTAGTTGTACTTCCTTTTAAAACAAAAACCACCACCACCACCACCACCACCACCACCACCACCACCACCACCACTCCTGTTCTTGTTCATGAATATTTTCTTATTGTTCTGGAGACATGTATCAAGCGTTGTTAGATGGCTGGAATCATATTTGTATTTTGTTGATTTAACTATAGAATTCTTGTCAAATGCTTGTACTCTTGAGTTTTAGCAATGAATTCTAAATAGATTTTGACAACTTTCATATCTTAAAAGTCCAAGTTAAAATATCACTATATTTTCACATTACTGACAACAAACCAAGTGAGTTGACTATGGAGTTTGTGTAGCTTAGCTGTGAGTTTGCAATTAGGAGATAGTGGATTTAAATACCACCATCTGCAGTTTTAAGATGGCTTTTGCCTGGTTGCCCATTTTCATACCAGGCTAGTGCAGGGGCTGTACCTTAATTGAGGCCACTGCTGCTACTTTCTTTTCATTCAGATCACAATACAAAGCAAAACTGGTGGAGAAGTATGATATCGCACATCATTGAAAGAAAACTGAAAGGAAGAATACTATTCTCTGTTAAAACTGTAAGTGCTGTCTGATACAATAATTCCTTCACCTCTTTCTCCAGAAATAGATTAAACGTAATTGCCATGCATTACTGAAAGAAAACTGGCTCATAAAAATGCAGAACTATATCGTTGGAGAGCATCAACGTGACTCCAAGCATCAGACAATAAGCGTACTTTTCATCACTATTTTAAGATTGCTGAAATGTCTAGTATCTGATTAAATAGGTACATGTAGCTCTTCTCTGTTGAGACTGTGCCAGAAAAGAGCAGTATCGCCTCAAGGAATATGAGAGGACATGAGTTAACTTTACTTTTGACCATGTATTCTTGTGGTACATGTCCTGTTGTGCATTTGTGGGTTTTTTTTTTTTTTTTTCAGTTACTTAGAAAGTAAACCAACTTTCATCCCTTTTGACACCTTTTCACCAAAATTTACACCTTTAGAAGTTGCATATTGACTTTTGTTTTCAGCCAGAAGTCCAGACAAATGTAGTTTTATGTGACCATTGATATAGCCACAGGACCTCCATCTTTACGTTGATTCTGAACCGTGGGGGACAGGACATTTCATTTCAAAAATCCCACATGCGAGATTTAAACTGCATCCACCTTGGTGAGCAGCTAGTGGCAATGTCATTTGGTTATTGTGCCCCCTCTAGATGCATTTCCTACATGGTGTATGACTTAATGAATTTACCAAGTGTTTAGCAGTAACATGCTGTGGTAGCTGCTGACATTCAGACTGGAAGAGCAACATTTCTGGGTACAGAGAATAATGTTAAAGCTCAATGCACCAGTTGAGGTTCCTTAATGACATATTTAGAGCATTTGTACTTGGTAGTGTTGCATTGTATTCATCTGCCATGCAGACCTTCCTGTCCCCATTTGGACCAGAAGCTATTGGTACTATGTAACAAACATTTATTCATTACTTTTTGTTAGGTTACTTTGAACTATATGTGTAAATGCATCCCATGTGAATTTCTTTCTATCTTAATTTTAGATTTCAGAATGTATTCCTTAAATATTTGTTTAGTTTTGTCAGAATTTTAATTTTAGATGCCTTTTTATACTTTAAATGTGAAGATCAGTTTCTTCCTAAAATGCAGTGAACAAAGCAGTTACAGGCATAAAATGTATTCAGTATTTGAAGTTTTCCTGAGAATAAGAATTATGCTGATCCACTTCCACAGCTCAGAGATTTTAGACCACTGAATTTCCTTGTAGTTCAAGGTTTGAATCCCAGCGCTAACAATAGCCCCTCTATATTTGCACAAAGCAAACATTAAAAAGATAAAAAGAAACTTCACAGAGTGAGTTGGCTGTGAGGTTCAGTTTGTTTAGCTGTGAGCTGCATTTGAGAGATGGTGGGTTTGAACTTCACCATTGGCAGCCCCGATGATGGTTTTCCATAGTTTCCCATTTTTACCACCATCGTAATTAAGGCCACAGCCAGTCTTAACCCTTTCCTACCCCGTCATTGCTGAAACATTATCTGAGTTAATGCAGTGTTAAACCACTAGCAAGTTCTACAAAAATAACTTTGCACTGTACCCAGTTTTAATCTGAAAGTACTGGTAATTAAATCACCACTCACTGATGCGAAACCATAATGACTCAAATCCCTTTGCACTGTACCTTCTTTTAATCAGAAAGTAATTAAAACACCACTCACTGGTGCAGAAACCATAATGACTGAAACAATCCCCCCTCTCTCACTCTCACCCCCTCTCTCTCTCTCTCTCTCTCTGTAAGAATGTATTAATTAAAAATATTACTATCAATGACTACTCATATATAATTTCACTAGCCACTATTGTATAACAACACACAGAAATATGTACATGGCCATTCTGAATTGACATTTGATGTGTTGAGTGATACTGATGTAAAACTCATTACGTTGCACTCGCACGCTAATGTCAACAACATTACACCTGAACTTTACTAACTTGCTACAACAACATAATTCACTTGAACCTAAGACTTCAACCAGACAGTTTTTCCAATATTACAACTTTACTTCTGAGTAATGTCTCATTTAACATTCTCTCAAATTGCTGGTATATTTTTCCTAACATTCCAAATAATGTAATATTTAAATTTTCAAATTGGACCACTGCTACTAAGCACTTTATCTGTTCCTTACACAACTAGTAATCAGCAGCCAATGGCTGATATTGTTGTTATACACTTTAATACTGAATATTGAATTCTTTTCGTTAGACTGCTCCTATTGTAAAAATGTTAATATTAGATTTTAATAATTATACTTTAATTTTAAACCAGGTGCCTGATTTGACCTTGAGGATGATGATGCCTTCTATGAAAGGCAAAACATGTCTCACATTCATAAGGTAACAATTGATCGATAATTCCTAATTGTATAAAAATTTTAATGTATTGAATAGGTGGTTAAATAATAAATTAATTAGCATCCTCCAAGTATAATATCTTCAATATGGAACCATAATTATATTTATCACTTGCAACAAATTACAGCTGGTTACATATATACACAAAACATTAAATTATAAGCATAGAATATAGATATGTTTCATTAAACTTGTTCAAGCAGGATAAAAGTTGTTACACTAGGCTAATGTAGATCTTCAAGAAATACTGTATCTTCAAGATATAGATCAAGATTGTCACAGCCATAGATAAGACTGAGACTTTGATGGAAGCTACATTGTTCTCTGGTCTGTGCCAAAATACAGATGCAAATATACTGCAGCCATCAAGAAATAGCAGGAGATTAATTGACTAGACATAATAAAACTTGTGGATCAAACAATCAATCACAACCTACCTGCATTTAGGGGAGTCGCCCAGGTGGCAGACAATGGTACAGTATGTATGCAGGTGTGAATCCTCTAAGGTGAGGAGAATAACTCCACATTAATTTACAATACTGAAGACTGATATTCTCTTCAAAAACATTCTTCATTTAAGAATGAACTTTAAAGATTAATGCAAAAAATGTCTCCAAATCCTCTAGTATCAACTAAAAAATTACTCATCAGTTAACAATAAATGATCACAGTATCTTAACTGGGTGGAGGGCAGTGGTGTCTAACTCAACTAAATAATTTTTTCATCAGACTGCTCAGACCATCATCAGGATTCTAACAAGAAAGGCATGGGCAATCTTTCATAACTGAGACCTATCCAAATAAAATGATGAAGTAACCTTTTATTTGATTGCATTTCATTTGTTCATTCAAGTTTTCTGAGAGAAGCTAATTTGACATTGTTTGGTATGGGCAACTGCAGATACCTCAGTTCAAAATTACTTTTAACAATCTTCAAAGCATTAGGCTAGCTCGAGTTTCATCCCAGGGAAACCATTTTTAAACTTTCCTTTACATTTCTGTTTTTAGTTGTCGATTTAGCTTCAAAACTTATACAAGTGAAACTTTAATATTCAATCTGTGGTAACTGAAGTTACATTGTATTTTCTGTTAATGCTTAACCAGTTAATAATTTTTATGGGGAAATAAGACAGTACATTGGTATTTCCCCAGATTAATAACATGGGATGAAGTGAACATTCTGACATGCAACCTGAGACAGAAAGTTCATCAATTCATTAAATGCTGTTAATTGTTGATGTTTGCTAGCATAACCACAAAGCAAGGTGTTCTGTATATACTCAGGAATTTTAGTTTATTTTTTACAATTTAGTATTTATGAGATTTCATCTCAGTTTATATCCCTCTCATTTCTTGTCTTCCATTACATTACTTCTGGAGATTAGAAATCATACTTTTCTGAATAATTTTTTTAATACGTGACTTTTGTCTTAGTGTTTACATGGTGTATTAAGCATATGCACTAGTGATTACCTTGAATTCTCTTTTATTTCATTACTTAGAACGAAAATCTGATCTACAATCCTGTTTAAATTATTAATTTTAGATTACAGGTCTCCATCGGTATGATCATTAACTTGTTCAAATCATTCTATCCAAAAATTTAAGTAAGAAGTTAGCAACATTAAACCAGCAGCAAATCCCTCACTTTCCACACTTGTCCTGGACAAATGGTGCCTTGGCATTGTTTTAAATGTTCTTCACCTCTTTTTCTCATGAATTAATTTTTTTTTATGATAGTGGTTTAACAATGATGGATTAGAAAATGGCTAGGATTGGGAAGGAAGTGTTCATGGCCTTAATTAAGCTACAGCTCCAGCATTTGCCTGGTGTAAAAATGTGTGAAACCACAGAAAACCATCTTCAGGACTGCTGATGGTGGGATTGGAACCCACCATCTCCCAATTACAAACTTACAGCTGTGTGACCCATACCTGCAGTCACTTTGCTTGGTCAGTACATTATATGCACATATATATTAGGAGGGAGACCTTAATAGTCTTGATTAATTCACACATTGCATACCCTGAGATAATGATCTTGTGTTCTTCTGAAGTTACTTTGAATTCCAATTTAGGTATAATGTAGTATGTTTTTCTTTTGCCCTTCATGTATTGCTATACCTGAAGATTGGAGCCTTTGTCTTTACTTGGAAAAAACAGTCTCTCTTATTGTTTATTATTCAGAATGCAGTTATGGATTATGACTGAATGAAATCAGGTGGGACAGGTAACATTAAAGTAGAGAATGAAATCTTAAAGCGAGGAGATGGATTTTGCTATAAACTACAGTCGTACAAAGGTTTAGAAAGCCTCTCTGAGAAATTTGGTCACCTCTCATCTAGTCTACCTCACTAGATTCAGCCCATGACCTTACTGTCTTGCATTTAAAACATACAACTACTTTTCAGAATGGAATTTTTTACCCTGTTTTTATTGTACCCTATGCAAACTTTCATTGTGGGTTTTGGCATTATTTTTGATGGTTTCCTTGAGTACAGCTTTCAAAAAAATTGGCTATCAATCACAAAACTAAATCATCCCTCTAATACACGGGTTACATTTTTCTGATATTGTTGATAACCACTTTCATTTGAAGATTGTCACTGAGTATAGCTCTTTGTCCCTTCAGCTGCAGAGTACTGGAATTTTACTCTGAAGGGGAATTCTATAATGTGTCACTAAATCTACTGACATGAGTCCTTCTCACAAAAGCACTGTCATTGCCAATTGACTGCTCTGGTATTCAAACTGAAAACCTTGAGCACAGGAATCAAGAGTCTAATCAATCAAACTATACAGTTGGTTGAAATAACATTATATTTACATGAATGTTCCTAAATTTTTAGAGTCAAAAATGTTTTACTTTCCTGCTCATTCCTGCTATGAAATTTCTATTTAAGGGGTAGCTAACCTCCAGAGCCATTCTCAATTATATTGTCATTGCTAGTATTATTACAGATTTGTAAATTCTTAGCTAAATATCACTATAAATGAATGGTACAGCTTCACCATGTTGGAAGATTTGTTGGTTATTCCTGTCATGTATTCTTATTTTGCTATAAAAAAACGTGTTAATAAAATGTTCATTTTCAAGAAATGTGTTAATGGTGATAAATCTTAAAATATGTTTTGTTTCTTTTACTTATTTGAATTCTGAACTACATTTAAAAAGTGAAAATATCAAAATGTGTCTCAATTATATGAAAATAACCATACCTGCATTTCAAAATCCATGTGGGGTTGGTCTTCTGTAATACTTTAATTCTTTTCAGATCATGAATAAATTTAAAGTACAGTATAAAGAGTCAAAATGAAGTAAAATAAAATGTGACTGTAATTGAAGTATTACCTAATTTTCATGAAGTTGTTAAAAAACAAAGAAGAATAATAAAACATTACTCAAGAACATACAGAACATGGGAGAGGAAACAATTAAGTGAATTTTTCCAGATGTCCAATATTTATTAGGTGATTCAGAAGACATCGTACAAAAATTTTCTTAATACTGTAGTATTTGCAACTTCTTCTTTAGCTCTACGTGTAAAAACTCCTGAGCTTGTTAGAAGACCAACCTTGCACCTTAGCTTACACATGATGTGTGTCTTTTTCAGTTCTTGCCCACTTCTGAGGAGCTGAGGCGTATCAACTTAGGGCGAGTGTGTGTTGATCTATCCAATATCACATCATTGCAGTACTTGTTCAGGCTTCTAAGTGACACAAACGTAATTGAGTGAATCCTACGTGTGTTTTGTTTTATGCCATGCTCTTGTTGTGCATGTTGCTGTATGTTATGTATGTATGTGGATTTCTTTCTTTTCCTGGCTGAATGTGAGAGTACCAATTGTTTTTGTCTTTTATTTATTTTTGATATTGTAATTAGTAAATACTCTTTTGATTTATACCAGTCGTATTAGGTTATTGCCTGTTAATGGTATAGCTCCCACTCTCCAGGTTCATTCCCCTTTCATTTTTATCTTTTGTCTTATTTTAGCTTTGATGGAATTTCTTAAGAGTTCTTAAACCTTTTTACGATGATGAGTTTTCTTTTAGAAAACGACAGCGGCTGCAATGGTACCTCCACAAAATCTTTATACAAGTATCAGAACAGAAACATCAGTTTTAATTTTGTTACTTGATGTATACTGCACAACAAGGGCAAGTCGATCACAAGCCAGGGGATAATTCAAGATTTAATTTTTATTCTGATATATTGACTACTATCTCATTCTGGTTATTGTTTGGATCGTGATTATCAATTTGATTTCTAAATTTGTAAGATTCACCTGTATTGTTTGTGCAGCTAGTCCTGTACAGTCTTCAAACATTAATATTTTGTTTGCAAGAAACATTAATTTTTTCAGGTACACTGAAGTGTTATTGAAAAGGGGAATGAAGTCTGATGATACCGTATAAGTTAGTCAAGTATTTTAAAAGTTATTTCATCTTGTACATTAATTCTGTTGTAGGTAGTATGTAGACATTTAGCACTGCATGCTGCTAGGTAGGCAGGTAGAGAGCTCAGTAAAGAGTTTTGAATTTAATTTAATTGGTACATTTATCATGTCGATCACTATTGTGATTCTGAGTAGTAATGTTGCTACTTTAATCAATTTGAATTTATTATGTTCATTGGTTTTGACTCTTAGTGATTTTACATGTGGATCTGGTTCACCTAGGGCTGAATAAAGATGCAGAAATATTTTTCTTTACACAGTACACTCTGAAAGAGATTTGCAAGAAAGTGACATTGTTATATGCTGCAGTCTATTAACGAATGTTTCATTAGTTACAGCCTAGTATCCCAGATGAACCTGCTCATTCATTTTTAATAGATATGAGACAGTAATTGTTGTGAATATAAAATCATCACCCAAATTTGTGGCCAAGCATGCTGGCATACACTCCTTATTAGTACTAGGAAGTCAAAATTAAGCAGTTTGATCGTGGACAATAACTTTTGGTAAATATCCTAATTTCATTAGTAAAATAGTGATTGTATTGTGTGTTAGTAAGGCACTCACCTCCTGGCATTGAGGATGAGGATCAAATCCTGACACAGATGGGAATGAGTGCTGAAATGTGAGAGACCTATGTTGGTAGATTTACTGACATGTTGACCCTTTAGACCATCAGCTGTTACAGGAACCTTAAATACACTCCACTGCAGGCACTAGACTAGTACACGTTCTGCATACAAATGTGCACAACTGTGATAACTAACAATGTCACTGGCCCCACAGATTTTCCATCAACATCAGAAATGTATTAGTCTGGAAGGTTAATTTCTTTGTTCTCTGTTCGTAGAGAAACCCAAGAGAACAAGAAGGGTGTTCTCGAATGAGGAACAAGCAAAAGCGAGCCAGAGAATGGAGTATTGGCGTAAAAAGAAAGAACATCAACAGTCAAGGAAGTTGTGTAATCGTAACCCATAGGAGGTTGAAACGATCCTAAATAAATAATAATAATAATAATAATAATAATAATAATAATAATAATAACCAGAATGATGATGATGATGTAATGAATCACATTTTCTTCCCAAGATTCTTAAGTACCAAGCAGAAATGGAATGAATCCCTTGCCCAGAGTTAACGGACTGGTAATAGTAGTTTCTAATCTATCTAAACTCCCAATGTGATATTTAATTTTAATGAACAGATAAGGATGTTATTAGAAACCTTTCAGATTTGAAGGCAAATAAATCTCTTGCTGGTACAAAGTATACTAATTGTTAGTTGTCTGGAGAAGGAACATTTGTCTGAATTTGTTTCAAGGAACTGTTTAAATTTGATTGTATTTAGTTTTCATTTCTGAGAAAAGCAACAAAAATTAATTACACTTTGAGTGTTCTGAACAGCTGTCAGTGAACAAAGAAACTTACATTCATCAACATAAAAAAGTGTGTGCCATAGTTGAATTCAAATTTTTATTGGTGTGGTAGTACAGAAAAAATAAATAAGCAATCAGGACATCATTGCATCAGAACAACATTCTGCCCACGTGTCACCTTTAGTAGCCACCAAGGCACCTAGTTTCTGAATGCATGGATTGATACTTTTGGATGTAAGATCAAATGCCTTATTGTCTAGAGATGGGAATTTTAGGCACAAATAGGTTATAATGCAAACATATTTGAACAAGGCACGAGAGTAATCTAGTCACTCAGCTGTTGCGCTGGCGAGTTTCATACATTTTAGAGGTTCTGGTAGTTCAGATTGTTAGTATTATACAAACAGCAGTGCAGAACCGTCGTGCGGGTATATGACACTTGTACCTTGGTTAATTACATTTGTATTCTAACTTATTCGTGCCTATAATTCCCATCCCTCATCCTGTGGTAGATTTGTTCACAGTTATTCAAATTACGGTATACTTTAAATCACAAACACACAAGTTAATGTCCTACCTGGTCACATAATGTTTGGTGAGGGATGGATCAAGTGATTGGTCTGGCTAAGGAAGTGTTGAAACATGGTGCAAATACTCCTGGGTAACCCGAGTTTTGTACATGTGAACAGTATCTTGCTGGAGAATGACTCATAGGTGCTCAGATAGGAAGGGTAGTGTGTGGGACCGCAGGATTTCTTCAAAGTACTAGTGTGCAATTAGTGACCCTTGTATCACTGCCATTAATGAACAATAATAATAGTAATAATAATAATAATAATAATAATAATAATAATAATAATAATAATAATAATAATAATAATAATAATAATAATAATAATAATAATACTTTATTAATGATAATACCATTTTACATAACAGTAGAGAAGAATAAACAAAACAAAACACATTAAAAAGAAAGTTCAATGAAGTATAAGTAGAAAAATATGTACAGATATATACACAGGTTATATTACAAGTAATCACAGGAAAGTAATAGTCAATTCTGGAGATTATGTAAGTGATTTCTAAATTTTGACAGTGGGCAGTTAAATATATCAATATCCACTTTGTTTAGAGATCTTGACATTCGTTCAATTGGCCCACTGAATTCATAGTTAGTTCTATGCCAATTTGTAGACAATATATTCTTGAACCTTGTGCGTCTGTCTCGTACATGTACGTTAATTTTTGCAAGGAGTTGTGGACAATTCACCAAGGAATGAAGCAATTTAAAAATGAAGAGTGTATCCAATAATTCACGGTGTTGTGACAGGCTATGCAGATTTAAGGACTGCTTTTTTTTTTTTTTTGCTATGGGCTTTACGTCGCACCGACACAGATAGGTCTTATGGCGACGATGGGATAGGAAAGGCCTAGGAGTTGGAAGGAAGCAGCCGTGGCCTTAATTAAGGTACAGCCCCAGCATTTGCCTGGTGTGAAAATGGGAAACCACGGAAAACCATTTTCAGGGCTGCCGATAGTGGGATTCGAACCTACTATCTCCCGGATGCAAGCTCACAGCCGCGCGCCTCTACGCACACGGCCAACTCGCCCGGTTTAAGGACTGTTGTAGGGATGTATAATCAACATTATCATATGAGAATCCTGCTCTAAATGAATATAAACGAAGAAATTTATGTTGTACTGAATCTAATCTATGGATAGAGGTCTGATGAGAAGGGTTCCAAACAGGTGTACAGTATTCTAGTATAGGGCATACCATAGACACATACAGCAGTCGATAGGTAGCTAAGTTTGAAAATTCTCTACAATATCTAGTAATGCAACCCAGTCTTTGAAATGCTTTCTTACAAATATTTTCAATATGTTCATTAAACGATAGGTTATAACTGAATAAAACACCAAAGTCATTAACTTGTGAAACAGGAGTTAGAGTGTTGTTATTACTAAATTTGTACTGAAATGATATTTTCTTCTTGTTTTTAAAAAACAATATTATTTTACATTTCTCATGATTAAGTTTCAACCCATTTTGAATACAGTACTTTTCCAGATGATGTAAATCTTCTTGAAGTTTTAAACAATAAAGTGGACAATTAATTTGCATAAAATTTTTTGCATCGTCGGCAAACAAAAGCAATTCAGAATTCTTGAGTACATTTTTAATGTCATTTATGTAGAGAGTAAAAAGTAAGGGCGCAAGGTGAGACCCTTGAGGATCTCCACTGGTAACAATAATAGGCGCAGAAAAATGATTCCTTATTTTAACAATCTGCAGGCGATTTTTAAGATACGATTCAAACCATGAGAGGAGAGGCCCATTAATTCCGTAACCTGTTAGTTTTTGCAGCAAGATATCATGGTCGACAGTGTCAAAAGCTTTTGAGAAGTCTGTATAAATGCAGTCCACTTCGGAGTGGTTCTCTATTGCATCCAAGGGGAACTGATAGAATAATCATAATTTTACCAGGTGGTCCATCCGACCCTTGTGATCTATTTTTATGCAACCTGCTGTGTTTACTACAATTCTGAAATACAGCAGTCCCTCCCCCTAAACTGGAGTAATATAACAGGATGTGCGATTACAGGCTAGAAGACAGCAGGAATCGTGAGCGCCACTCTTAATTCATTATGGGTACCTCGAATTAACCCATAAATCGAGTGCAGCTACGAAGAACTTGTACCTTAAAAAGGGGAGTGTGCACACAGACCAAGGAGAGGTATTGTATAGGCTGGGAACTGCCCGCTGCAGGTCAAGCTTGCAATAGCTCATTTGGCAGGGGTGGGGTTGAAGATATGATAGTGCACAGTGCTCGTGGGTATGGAGGTTCGAATCCCATGCAAGTAATGTTTCTTATACCACCAATTGCCTGGGATGTAGCAAGGTTGTGTACTTAATAGTTTTCACAGACTGATTTGTTCATTTGGGTCTGTCAAGGGTCGTTGGTATCTTGGCATAGGGTATGGAGCTTGGTTGAATGAGGATGGGGAGGTGATGATCTGTGGCTAGGACACAGGCAACCAGTTAGCTACATATTTACTGCCTCGTGGTGTTTTCCAGTGACAAGTATGTGGGTATATTACCCATCTCAGGAAAAGCTGGATGGGATGCATACCAGGCACAATACCTGTATTAAGAACGCTGTCCAGATAGATGGTAACTGACGGGCATGACATGTGGAAAGACGTTTGCGGGCTACTGTGTCCCTGGGAAGGACACAGACTGTTCAAGATTATCCCACTATGTCTGCTCGCAATGGAGAGGCTGTGTTGGATGCTATATGGCATAATCCTCACACTAGCACACGGGTCATCGCACAGGAGACCAACATGAGCTAGGCGTCTGTTATGCGCATATTGCATACCCAGTGGTTTCACCCGTACCATCTGGGCTTACACCAGGAGCTCCATGGTCATGATTTTGAAGTCTAGGTGGTATACTGCCAATGTACCCTACAGTGTGTGGACACTGATCCTGCCTTTTTAGCTACCATCTTATTTACAAAAAAATCACGGTTCCACAGCAATGGAACCGTTAATCACCATAATATGCACTACTGGACTGTGGATAATCCCCATTGGATATGACAGGCAGTTTTTCTGGTACAGTGGGGCGTGAACGTATGGTATGGCAACGTGGGAGATCATCTCATTGGTTTCCATTACTTTGAGGGCCATCTGATGGGCGAATGCTATTTGTGATTTCTCCAAGATAAACTGCCACAGTTGTTGGAATATTTTCCACTTCTCGACCACTGCAGGATGTGGTTTCAACATGACGGAGTTCCACTGCATGTGGCGGCGGTCATCCAGAGCCATCTTCACGTGATGTGTCCTCTGGCTCACTAGATCAGCCAGTCTTATGCCCCTGGATTATTTCCTGTGGGGCCATGTAAAAGAACTGGGTATGCATAGAAGCTGGCCAACCCTGGTCACCTTAGACAACTCCACTGAGGCATGCCGATCCATTACGCCGGAGATATCAAAACATTCCAGATGGTCCTTAGAACATCATGCGCAGTTCTTTATTGACTACAGAGGTCATCAGTTCAAGCAGGCGCTGCATTACACAACATTGATAACTGAAATCCTGTCGCATGTTTCCTAGCCTCTTCCAACCCACCTCCATTCCATATGCCACGATACCAAGTAAACAAATCAGTCTGTTCAAACTGTTAAGTATGCAACCTTGCCATTTCTCAGGCAATTGGCATTGAAAGGAACCTTACTTGCGTGAGATTCGAACCTCTGACCCTCAAGAACTGTTCACTATCATGTCTCCGACTGTGCCCCTGCCAAATGGGCTATTGCTAATCTTGACATGCAGCAGGCAGTTCCCAGCTTATATAATATCTGTTCCTGGTTTGTGACCTCCTGTTCTAAGGCATGTGTTCGCATCTGTGCTCGTTTTACAGATCTATTTGAGGTACCCTAATGAATTATACTCTGGTTCATGGAGGGGGACCAATGTATTTCAGAATTGTAGTAAACGTGGCAGGGGCACCCAATATAACATCTCTCCAGACCATCATGCCAGTAGTAGGGGATGTGTGCCCCTGTAAAAGAGGCAGCTATTGTGCTCATCTGCGGTCCTCCAAACTCAAACTCTAGCGTGTTGATTATCCACTCCCTTAAGGAAGGCATGATTTGTCACTAAAGATACAATATTTTGTCAGTCTGTAGCATTCCACGTTTCTGTGTGACACCACCATTGAAAAATGCAATGACGTTGAGGTGGTTGTTGTTTGAGTCATCAGTCCATAGACTGGTTTGATACAGCCCTCCATGCCACCCTATCATCTGCTAACATTTTCATTTCTGCATAACTACTACATCTTACATCTGCTCTAATCTGCTTGTCATATTCGTATCTTGATCTACCCCTACCGTTCTTACCACCTACACTTCCCTCAAAAACCAACTGAACAAGTCCTGGGTGTCTTAAGATGTGTCCTATCATTCTATCTCTTCTTCTGGTCAAATTTAGCCAAATCGATCTCCTCTCATCAATTTGATTCAGTATTTCTTCATTTGTGATTCTATCTACCCATCCCACCTTCAGCATTTTTCTGTAACACCACATTTCAAAAGCTTCTATTCTCTTTCTTTCTGACCTAGTTATCGTCCATGTTTCACTTCCATACAGTGCCACGCTCCAGACGAAAGTCTTCAAAAACATCTTTCTAATTCCTATATCAATGTTCGAGGTGAACAAATTTCTTTTCATAAGAAAGGCCTTCCTTGCTTGTGCTAATCTGCATTTTATGTCCTCCTTACTTCTGCCATCATTATTTTACTACCCAAGTAACATTGTTCATCTACTTCCTTTACGACCTCATTTCCTAAGATGATATAGATGTTGATTCCCATAGGGAACATGAAATATTTGTCCTGAATGAGTAAATTTATAATACCAATATAATGGTCCGTTATTGGACATTATAAATTTTCCAGCTAACTCATTCTTGGTTGCCTGCGTTTTGCCCTCGTGTGCTAAGTTGGGCTCGTCTGTTGGGACTTAGCACACCTACCAAGACGCAAGGCTAGTGCATACCGTGGAGGCCACTGCATAGGCTACTTGAAGCCACCAGCAGTGCCAATGCACTATGAGAGACTATGTCTCACTTCCAGAAATTGATGCCTGCCTGGCCATCAGATGATATAGATGTTGATTCCCATAGGGAACATGAGAATGAGTTAGCTGGAAAATTTATAATGTCCAATAACGGACAATTATATTGGTATTACTCATTTCCTAATCTAATATTTCCTGCATCACCTAACTTTGTTCGACCGCATTCCATTACTTTTGTTTTGGACTTATTTATTTTCACCTTGTATTCCTTCTCCATGACTCTGTCCATACCATTCATCAATTTCTCCAGATATTTTACAGAGTCAGATTAAATAACAATATCATCGACAAATCTCAGGGTTTTGATTTCCTCTCCTTGGACTTTGATTCCCTTTCCAAATTCCTCTTTGAATTCCTTTATCGCCTGTTCTATGTAAACATTGAAAAAGAGTGGGGAGAAACTGCTGCTTTGCCTTACCTCTTTCTGGATTGCTGCCTCTTTTTGAAAGCATTTGATTCTCATCACTGCAGACTGATTTTTGTATATATTGCAGACAATTCTCCTTTCTCGATATCTGATCCCGATCACCTTCAGAATCTCGAACAGCTTGGTCCAATCAGCATTATCAAATGACTTTTCTAGATCTACAAAAGCCATGTACATGGGCTTGTCTTTCTTAATTTGGTCCTCTAAGATCAGACGTAAAGTCAGGATTGCTTCACGTGTTCCCACATTTTTTCTGAAGCCAAATTGATTTTCTCCTAACTCAGTTTCAGTTTGTCTTTCCATTTATCTGTAAATAATAAGTGTTAACATTTTGCAGATGTGAGATACTAAACTAATGATGCACCAGCTTTCTTGGGAATAGGTATAACAACATTGTGCTGAAAATAGGATGGCTCTTCTTCTGTATCATACTTCTTGGTGCCTTGTTCCTACTTAGGTCTCTCAAAGCTCGGTCGAATTTGACCTCAAAATTGGGTCTTCCATGTCATCAGCATCAACAGCTGTTCCAGAACCCTATCATCTACTTCTTTACCTTGATACAACTGCTGGATATGTTCCTGCCATCTATCTGACTTGTCTTCTTTCCTTAAAAGTGATTTTCCATCCGAGCTTTTAATATTCATTAACCTAGTTTTCCTTTCTCCAAAGGTTTCCTTGATTTTCCTGTATGCAGCATCTACCTTTCCTAGGACCATACAACTTTCAACATCCTTGCACTTCTCTTTCAGCCATTCTTCCTTAGCTGTCCTGCACTTTCTATCTGCTTCATTCCTTATTTGCCTGTATTCTTTTCTGCCCTCCTCATTTTTTTGCATTCTTGTACTTTCATTGTTCATCAGTCAGGTCTAGTATCTCCTGAGTTATCCATTGTTTCGTAGTTGATCTTTCCTCTCTTCCTAACTTTTCTTCAGCAGCCTTACTGATCTCATTCTTCATGACTGTCCATTCTTCTACTACTATGTTTGCTTCAGCCTTTTCATTTGGTCCTTGTGTTACATGTTCCTCGAAACAATCCATCACACTCATTTCTTTCCACTTGTCTAGATCCCATCTCCTTGTATTCCTTTCTATCTTCAACTTCTTCAATTTCAGATGACATTTCATGACCAACAGGTTGTGGTCAGAGTCCACATCTGCTCCTGGGAAAGTCTTGTAATCTAACACCTGGTTTCTGAATCTCTGCTTAATCATAATGAAGTCTATTTGATATCTTCCAGTGTCTCCAGGTCTTGTCCATGTATAGAGCCCGTCATTTGTGGTGTTTGAACCAAGTGTTAGCAAAGACTAAATTATGATCGGTGCAGAATTCAACCAGCTGGCTTCCTCTTTCATTCCTTTGTCCCAATTTGAATCCTCCTACTGTATTACCTTCTCTTCCTTGGCCTACCACTGCATTCCAGTCTCCCATCACAATTAGATTCTCGTAACCTTTTACATATTGTATTCAATCTTCTATCTCTTCGTATATTCTTTTGATTTCATCATCCACTGAACTAGTAGGTGTTCAGACCTGCACTATTGTGGTGGGCTGTGGCTTGGTGTCTATCTTGACAACAATAATCTTTTCACTATGCTGGTCATTGTAGCTTACCCGCTGCCCTATTTTCTTATTCATTATTAAACTAACTCCTGCATTTCCCCTGTTTGATTTTGTGTTGATAATTCTGTAGTTGCCTGACCAAAAATCCTGCTCTTCCTGCCAATGTATTTCACTTATATCACCTTCATCTAACTTAAGTCTATCTATCTCCCTTTTCAGATTCTCTAACCTACCACAACGATTCAAACTTGTAACATTCCATGCTCTGACTCACAGAATGTCAGTATCCATCTTCCTGATGATTGCCCCCCCTTCAGAGATCCGAATGGGGGACTATTTTACCTCCGGAATATTTTACCCGGGAGGAAGCCATCATCAGTACATCATTCATACAGAGAGAGCTACATGTCCTCGGGAGTTAGTTACGGCTGTTGTTTCCCGTTGATTTCAGCCATGTAGCAGTATCAACACAGCTAAGCCATGTTAAAGTAATATTACAAGACCATATCAGTCAATCGTCTAGACTGCCGTCCTTGCAACATCCGAAAGGCTGCTACCCCTCTTTCGATGAACCGTTCGTTAGTCTGGTCTTTCATTGGTTGGACTTACGGCTTGTCTACCTGCTTTGTTGGGACACGCAAGCCTCCCCACTGTGGTAAGGTCACATGGTTCACAGGGGAGGTGATGTTGAGGTATAAATTGCATAAAATGTAAAGGTTGACAAGATAACAGGTTTTCCTGTGAAAGGCATTCTGTCACCTGTCTCTGGATGGTGGACAAGGAAGCCATTGGATCTGTTCATGCCTGTCTGACATCGACACAGTCCTATTTCCTACTGTTCTATCAAGCTTATCCAGAATCAGCCAAAAAGCATCACGCGTATCACATCACACATGCTTTGCCGGGAACTTTCATATTAGCAACACAATGGTCAACGAAGTGCCCTCATATGATATATATACTGTATATGCATGTGCCATCATACAAAATTTCAAGAACTTGTATATCTTCCATTAATCTAAAACCCTCATGGGTTCAACTGAGGACATGCCTGATATGAGAGGCAATGGACCCAGTCAAGGAAGTGCCAATAAAGCTGTGGAATTTATCACACTGACTATGTGACACTCCAGTATCTGCAGGCCATCTAGTTGGGCAGCAGTCTTATTGCCAGGCCAAGTTCCTTAATGGGTGCAATGTGTCACAGGTTTGGGGAGAGAGAGAGAGATCTTTATGAAACCACACATATCTTCTCCTCATCTCTTCATTTTCAAATGAAAGCCTGCAGACCACTTAGTCCTGTTTTCCTCACGTGGGATTGGGTATGAGGTGAGACAATATTATATGCCGTGTTTTTACGGCTGGATACCCTTCCTGATACCAACCTCAGCTGAGGAGGTAATGAAGATGAAATTAATATTGGTGAATGAAATAAGGTAAGGGGGTGGAAGGAATTGGCTGCGGCCTATGAATATCAATCAGTCACTACTGAAATGCATTTAGGGCAGTCACCCTGGTGGCAGATTCCCTATCTGTTGCTTTCCTAGCCTTTTCTTAAATGATCGCAAAGAAATTGGGATAGTATTGAACATTTCCCTTGGTAAGTTATTCCAATCCCTAACTCCCCTTCCTATAAACGAATATTTGCCCCAATTTGTCCTCTTGAATTCCAACTTTATCTTCATATTGTGATCTTTCCTACTTTTAAAGACACCACTCAAAGTTATTCGTCTACTGATGTCCTCCCATGCCATCTCTCCACTGGCAGCTCGGAACATACCACTTATAATACCAATATAAATGGTCCGTTATTGGACATCATAAATTTTCCAGCTAACTCATTCCTGTTTGCCAGCGTTTCGCCCCCGTGTGCTAGGCTGGGCTCATCAGTTGGTACCTAGCACACCTACCAACACGCTGGCTAGTGCATAACGTGAAGGCCACTGCGTAGGCTAATTGTAGCCACCGGCAGTGCCAATGCACTATGAGAGACTTTGTCTGGCTACAATTAGCCTACGCAGTGGCCTCCACGTTATGCACTAGCCAGCGTCTTGGTAGGTGTGCCAGGTACCAACTGATGAGCCCAGCCTAGCACACGGGGGCGAAACGCTGGCAAACAGGAATGAGTTGGCTGGAAAATTTATGATGTCCAATAACGGACCATTTATATTGGTATTATAAATTTACTCATTCGGAACAAATATTTCAGATTCCGTATGGGAAACAACATCTATATCAACATACCACTTAATCGAGCAGCTTGTCTCCTTTCTCCCAAGTCTTCCCAGCCCGAACTTGGAAACATTTTTGTAACGCTACTCTTTTGTCAGAAATCACCCAGAACAAATCGAGCTGCTTTTCTTTGGATTTTTCCAGTTCTTGAATTAAGTAATCCTGGTGAGGGTCCCATACACTGGAACCATACTCTAGTTGGGGTCTTACCAGAGACTTATATGCCCTCTTCTTTACATCCTTACTACAACCCCTAAATATACTCATAACCATGTGCAGAGATCTGTACCCTTTATTAACAGTCATATTTATGTGATTACCCCAATGAAGGTCTTTTCTTATATTAACACCTAGGTACTTACAATGATCCCCAAAAGGAACTTTTACCCTATCAACGCAGTAATTAAAACAGAGAGGACTTTTCCTATTTGTGAAACTCACAACCTGACTTTTAACACCGTTTATCAACCTACCATTGCCCACCGTCCATCTCACAACACTATCGAGGTCACCCTGCAGCCGCTCACAATCTTGTAACGTATTTATTACTCTGTACGGAATAACATCATCTGCAAACAGCCTTATCTCTGATTCCACTTCTTTATACATATCATTGATATATACAAGAAAATATAAAGGTCCAATAATACTGCCTTGATGGATTCCTCTCTTAATTATTACAGGGTCAGATATAGCTTCGCCTACTCTAATTCTCTGAGTTCTGTTTTCTAGAAATATAGCCACCCATTCAGTCACTCTTTTTTTCTAGTCCAATAGCACTCATTTCTGCCAGTAATCTTCCATGATATACCCTATCAAATGCCTTAGACAGGTCAATCGCAATACAGTCCATTTGGCCTCCTGAATCCCGGATATCTGCTATATCTTGCTGAAATCCTACCAGCTGAGCTTCAGTGGAATAACCTTTCCTAAACCCAAACTGCCTTCTGCCAAACCAGTTGTTAATTTCACCAACATGTCTAATATAATTTGAAAGAATGCTTTCCCAAGGCTTACATGCAATGCATGTCAAACTGACTGGCCTGTAATTTTCAGCTTTATGTCTATCACCCTTTTCTTTATACACAGGGGCTACTATAGCAACTCTCCATTCATTTGGTATAGCTCCTTCAACCAAACAATAATCAAATTAGTATTTCAGATATGGTACTATATCCCAACCCATTGCCTTTAGTATATCCCCAGAAATCTTATCAGTTCCAGCTGCTTTTCTAGTTTTCAACTTTTGTATCTTACTGTAAATATCATTGTTATTATAGGTAAATTTTAATACTTCTTTAGTATTGCTCACCTCCCCTATATGGACATTATCCTTGTAACCAACAATCTTTACATACTGCTGACTGAATACTTCTGCCTTTTGAAGATCCTCGCATACACACTCCCCTTGTTCATTAATGATTCCTGGAATGTCCTTCTTTGAACCTGTTTCTGCCTTAAAGTACCTATACATACCCTTCCATTTTTCACTAAAATTTGTATGACCACCAATTATGCTTGCCATCATGTTATCCTTAGCTGACTTCTTTGCTATATTCAATTTCCTAGTAAGTTCTTTCAATTTCTCCTTACTTCCATAATTATTTCTAACTCTATTTTGTTCCAACCTGCACCTCCTTCGTAGTCTCTTTACTTCTCTGTTATAATATAGTGGATCTTTACCATTCCTTACCACCTCTAAAGGTACAAACCTATTTTCATATTCCTCAACGATTGCTTTAAACCCATCATAGAGTCTGTTTACATTTTTATTTACCATTTTGCAGCAATCATAGTTACTTTTTAAAAACTCCCTCATGCCTGTTTTATCAGCCATATGGTACTGCCTAATAGTCCTAATTTTAATACCTTCCTTTCTTTCACATTTATTTCTAACTACGACAAAAACAGCTTCTTGATCACTAATACCATCTATTACTTTGGTTTCTCTATAGAGCTCATCTGGTTTTATCAGCACCACATCCAAAATGTTCTTGCCTCTAGTTGATTCCATCACTTTCTGAATCAGCTGCCCTTCCCATATTAACTTATTTGCCATTTGTTCTTCATGCTTCCTGTCGTTCGCATTACCTTCCCAATTGACATTTGGTAAATTGAGATCACCTGCTACTATCGCATTCCTTTCCATATCATTTCCAACATAGCTGATTAGCTTATCAAATAATTCTGAATCAGTGTCAGCGCTACCCTTTCCTGGTCTGTACACTCCAAAGACATCAAGTTGCCTATTATCTTTAGAAATGAGCCTTACACCCATAATTTCATGTTTTTCATCCTTAACTTGTTTGTAGCTTGCAAATTCTTCTTTCACCAGAATGAATACTCCCTCTCCTACCATTCCTATCTTATCTCTACGATACACACTCCAGTTCCGTGAGAATATTTCTGCATCCATTATATCATTTCTCAGCCATGGTTCAACTCCTATTACAATATCTGGTAAGTATATATCTATTAAATTATTTAATTCGATACCTTTGTTTACAATGCTTCTACAGTTGAGCACTAACATTTTTATGTCATCCCTACTTGATTTCCAGTTCCCTGTTTGCTTAACACCACTCCCTAGGCTACCCCGTTTCCCTGAATGTACCTGCCTATAACCCTTCTAAATAAGTTTTCTAACTTACATGTACCACTGCGGTTTAAGTGAAGGCCATCTGAGCACAGATCCCTGTCTCCTACCCAAGCATTAGGATCTAGAAATCTCACTCCCAGTTTCCCACATACCCACTCCATAGTCTCATTTAAATCCCCAATCACCTTCCAGTCAGTATCCCTCCTACACAGTACTCCACTGATAACAATCTCCGCTTCCTTAAACTTTATCCGTGCTGCATTTACCAGATCCCACACATCCCCAACTATGTTGGTACTTATACCTGCTTGCCTTACTTTGTTAGTACCAACGTGAAACACTACCACCTTCTCCTTTCCCTCTTCCTTCTCTTCTACTTTCCTCAACATCTGCCTCAACCTAATTCCTGGATAACACTCTATCGTGGTTCCCTTTCCTCCACACACTTTCCCCACATGTCTAATGATGGAATCCCCCATGACCAGAGCCTCAACCCTAGCCACCTCATTTGAACCCCTCCCCTCCTGGTCAGCCCTATCTTCTCTCACTGCTGCAGAAGCTACTTCCTCCTCCCTTTTCTCCCTCCCATGACCCTGTTCCACCTGTCTTTTCCTTTCCTTTCCACTACACTACATTTCCCTTTCCTACCTTTTCCCTTCCTCCTACTTCCACACATCTCAGCAACATTTCCCTGTTCCTCATCTTTCCCCGGTTGTTCTACCTGCAGTGATTCCTACCGATTTCCCACAGATACCTGTCCTGCATTCTGATCCTGAACAGAGCCCTTAGCCTGCAATCTCCTTCCCCTTAAAACATTAGACCACCTGTCTTCTACAATTCCCCCATTTCCTTCCCATCCTTCCTTTACACCTACTGTACCCTGTACATTATTTGAGGGAGACCTACTTTCCTTCCTGTCCTCTGAGAGAATCCTAATTATCTCCCTCAAACTCTCCAACTCCTCCCTCATACTCCTTAATGCCTGGCCACACCCACAGTTCCTACACTTGCACTGCGTAGCCATTATTTACGGAATAATGGGAAGAAAAGGAAAAATGAAATAACTTATTTTGTGCAAATAAAAATGAAAGGAAAGAAATATTGTCTAGAATAGTTCACAAAGATCACATAACAACAAGGTAATTAATATAAGCTACTGCTACACTATTCTAAACTGCAGTTAAGTGTACCCTAATTACTCCAACAGAATTCTAGTAAGAGAGTTCATTCAGATACAACAGATACTATAGATACTACAGATATTATACTATGCAGATATTTCACAGTAATAGGAACTATCCCAGCATTTTCGTGGAAGTCAAAATGGGAAATCACAGAAAACCATTCTCAGGACAACCGACTGTGAGGTTCAAACTCACTTGCCTCTTGAATGCAGAGCTTGGCTCCATAGCCGCAGCACATTAACACATACGGCTACTCTGCTTAGTAATGAAGGACTGTAGTATGAGTGTTATTTGATTCTGAAGTAATCCAATGTACACATCTCATGTCAGCCTTGATGTCATGAAGTGATATTTCATCAGTTACTCTAGGGATTTCAGATGAAGACTTTCTGTTGTTTTGAAAATTGACAATCCCCATTTACCCAAATTAAACCTCACAAAAACATTTTTGAATCAATTTCATATCCTAGTTACAGAAATATAGTCTAGCTCCTGAATCATGCTGTCTCAGTTCATGCACTACAAAGGTCTTGTGCAGTTTTATTTCTAATAATTTAGTGGCAATTAAAAGTTAGACATGCTTATTCTGCCTGCTGTGTGATATGTTCAAGATCTTTCCAAAGTGAATGTTGAAAGCTAGAAATGATATTGTCCAGCTTTACCTCTGTAAACTTGCTGCATTTATCCTTTGTTTTCTTGTCAAATGATGTTCCTCTTTCTTATTTTTTCTTTTCAATTTTATTAATTGTGTATCTGCGTGGACTAACACCTGAAAATGTATGTGCAAATTTCCTTTGCATTGATGTAGCATTTTGTTTCTTTACAAACCAATACTTGAATGCTCTAGAGTAAACTGCACAAAATATATTGTCCTTTTATACTAATCATAATTTTGCCGGTATATTCATTTCTCATTGTTATTATCATATATCAGTGACCAAATGAAGTTCAGCCACTCTTGTGAAGTCATCTGAGAAAGTAGCTTCATGTACACTTCTTGGTGATTGTAGATGTGGTTATGTGGTTTATTCTTTTTCAATTCCAGGTGGATGCTGAATTGATTCCTAATAAACAAACCATGGCTGCTTCCTACCTAATCCTAGACCAACTCATTTATAAATACATACACTAGTTCTTAATAATGATATTGCAGGGAGAGGGATTGTTGGGGGGTAGCTAAGTCACTGACTTCTCATCAGCATAACTACGGTCTGAATCTGAAATAAAAAGTTGCATCCCTGTGGTCTGGATTTCATATGCATAATAATGCTATCATTGCTATGTGTTTAACGTTCCTTGACTGCTGCTTGTCTTGAGGGATGCTAGAGTGTGAGAATCTTTCTCTGAAAAGAGATTCCTTAGTGTGCTAGTGAATTTGCTGACAGGGGAGGTGACACACATTTCAGCCAAAATGTACCTGACAACTTAGGTGACATAACTGTTGTGTTATCAGAAGACCACATGCAAAACTTTAGCTACCCGTTTTCACTACAAGACCCGAAACAAACCCCTGAATTAAACATGTGAGTGATACTAGCCGTTACAGGTTGGATTGTACAGCCCTCACTCTGGCATGCCGGCAGCGGTGTGGTGAGCAGATAACCATGAGTTGAGGTCCATATAGCTCACCAGCGAGGAAGATATTTCCAGCTGTGCTATATTACCATATGGCCACATGGATTCTAGCTTCAATTTTGCGGCCTTGCAGTGGAAATAGGCAGGTCATTTTTTGTACGTGCTCTCCTCATTGTACTTTGGTTATGTCACTAAAGTTTCAATATAGTTTTCGGTGTAACATTTTTGTTGTGGGGATGGATTTGTCCCATTTAGGCACTCTTGAAAGCCAGTAGGCTGTGTTGAAATTCAGCCTTGTAATCTTGAGCACTGTAACTAATTCTGTAAAGAATTCAAATACAGTTCAAACTCTTAAGGGGATATGGCAAAAAAAATTCCAAAATGTGAATGAACAGAAACATGCATTACAGAGTTAAAGGTAACCAGTAAAACAAAATTACCAACATATACACAAAATAATTAACAAGCAGTAGACATTACCTTAAATTCTGCAATACTTTGTGCATGGTCCTTATATTGAAAAAGTGAAGAAAATTCCTTTCACGATTAAAAGCTACCATTCAATGAAAAACACACTTAAATACTGCTTTGTAAATATAATACTGTACTACAGTTTATTTACACTCAAGATCACCTGTTGAACACATGTAGACATAACAATCTCAGCTTCCTTTTTTCGCTTAAAGAAGTTTGTGACTTTTGTTTGCTTTTTGTTTGTTACTTTTTAATGGTTAACAAAATCTTCAGTTTTTTGCTTGATATTCAACAAATCTTAAATTTCCAATTATTTTTAAAGCTTCAGAAGATGTTGGTAAATGCTCTTCAGTTACTTCATCCCTGTTGTCGTCCTCATCGTCATAATCATCGTCATCATCATCAGATGGATCATGTCTTTGTGTCACTTCCTGAACAATCTCTTCTTCATTCAGGTCTCCACATACTGCAACTTCACAGTGAACATCTGTCAGTTGCCGCTTCTTGCAACTGCTCAGATACAAGTTTGTCTAATTCTTCTGGTGCGACATCAACATTGTTTTTAATTGCTGGAACCAGCTTTAAAGAAACAGTCTCTAATTGTTTGTTGACTGACCTGATGCCAGGCTTTGTTTAACATGTGACTAGCATCCACACGTATTTCTTTATTTTTAAAGGAGACTCCAAATTCCAATTTTCACATCTGTAACATCTTCAGTTTCTGAGATATCACTATCTTAATAAAAATAATTCAACCCCCTCTTCAGTCCTTTTTACCCCCCTTTAAGTGTTTTTTTTTCAAAAACAAAAAAATACATGTTTCTTTATTTTTAAAAGATTAAAAATACCAATTTTCACATCTGTAAGTTTATGAGATGTTCTGTAGATATTCTCATTTTGAAAATTCACTCCCTTTTTCAGTTCCCCGTAAGTGGATTTTCCAAAAATAAATTATCTATGTTTCTTTACTTTTACAGGAGATTCCAAATACCAATTCTCACGTCAATAACAATTTATGTTTCTGAGATATACTATATAGTGTTTTTTCAATATTCATCCCTTTTGTCACTCCTGTTTATCCCCCATTAATTGGATTTTCCAAAAACAAAGAAATGTGTGTTTCTTTATTTTTAAAGGAGATTCCAAATACCAATTTCCGTGTCTGCAACATCTTCAGTTTTTGAGATATAAGTATATTCATAAAAGGTATTCAACCCTTTTTTTTTAACCTTTTTCCACCCTTCTTAAGGGGATTTTCTGAAAACAAAAATACGTGTTTCTTTATTTTAAAGGAGATTCTAAATACCGGTACCAGTTTTTACAGATATGCTCATTTAAAAAATTCACACCCCTTTTAACACTCTTAGCAACAGAATATCCAAAAATCCTTCCTTAGTGAGCACCTACACTCTAATATAAATGTATTCCCAAAATTTCATTTCCTTAGGTCCAGTAGTTTTGGCTCGGCGATGATGTCGGTCGGTCGGTTGGTCGGTCAATCCATATTATTTTATAGATACATAGATAGATAACAAGTGAACAGTAAGTTTCTTAACAATCTTATTTTAATTGAAAAAAAAAAATCTTTCACAGGGTGATCTTTGTGTCCTTCTGTTTTAATTGCTAATATTTCTTTTATAATAGCCATCCTATCTTCACAAACTGTTTTTCTTTCATAAAGTGCTTGATCCTTCATTATGATATGGATCTCCATGGCCGTCCGTTTCCCCGCTATTAGTTCTTTCCTCATGAAAATTTAATTCCTCCTTCTCTTCTTCATTTACCTCAGTACCTAATTCTTCCTTCTGCTTTAAAATAATTCTCACCACCACTAAACACCTACTTTCTTTCCTGCAGGGCAACGTATAGGAAAGCTAATTTGGCTGTGTTGTACTTTGATTTGAATGGGGCTGCAGAACCAGTTTTGTATTTCCCCTTTATCTTGCTTTTTCTGTAGGTATCTCAGATTGATCCCCACCTCATTTTGCCCTTGTTTTCTGGTGAAGAAACAAACATCAATTTCATTAAGCAATTACTAGAAACAACTTTTAAGATTTAAATTTGAAATTTGTTATACAGTACTGTTTTTATTTAATAGTTTTGTGCCACTAACATTTCTAACCACCAAATACATGGCTGATAGCTGTTCCTTTTTCACAGTGAGAATCATTCAGATCACTAGCCTTCCAGTTCAGATCATGCATAGCTGGATAAGTTGCATGGTAAGAGAGACACTGAGAGCAGTTTTCTGCAGGCAGAGGAGTGAGGAGTGTTGTTGAAAGAGGTTTCAAAATGGTCTTTTTAAACAAGTGCAATTTCCCAAAGCGTTGTTGTGCAGTCGACGGCAAACATACGAGAAAATTGTCCCGACAAGACTGGGTCACTGCGTTACGACTGAAAAGGATATTCTTCTCAAGTCCTGCTCACTTTGGTAGGCCACAACTACAGTTACTTGTCTGTGAATGTTGGTTCATACGGAAAAGAAGGCGATGCTGGAATATTTAAAAGATCTCAGCTGTACAGAATAATAACCGAAGGAACATTCCCTTTTGCTTGTCCCAGTGCATTACCAGGAACTGAGAAAAGTCTCCAATATTCCTACATTTTGCCTCATGTCATTGTTGGTGATGAGGCATTCAGTTTGATTATTACAATGATAAGACCTTATCCAAGAAACCAATAGCGACATGATGAGGAAAAGCCTGTATTCAACTTCAGGCACAGATGGGCTAGGAGAGCAGCTGAAAATACCTTTGGGATTATGTGTCAGTACTGGAGAGTTTTCTTCACCCCAATAGCAGTATCAGTGGAAACTGTTGATCTTGTGATGTCAGCTTGTATCCTCCACAACCCTGTCCAGAATGAGTGAATTCCTTGCCCAAATTTCTATTGGAAATTTGAAACTGTCAGAAGGCAATATGATTCCCATGGTAACTGACAGCAGAGGAAATTCTGCCCATGATGCTTTCAAGCTTCAAGCAATAATTTTGTGGCAGGGAAGGAGAATTGGCACAGCAAACAGGGTGGAGTGAAAGCTTTTTCTAAAGAACAAACATGTACTTATTATTTACCTAGAGATAACTTTTCTATGACCCTATTTACATAATAACAGAATGTAGTTATTAAAATAAAACACGTGATTTTATAAAATGTACGAGTACAATACTGAACTACCATTTTGCAAAAATAAACATATTGGCATATTTGATATTAAGGGAATGGATTTTTCAGGGGTTGATTTATTATTTCTTATTTTATTCATAATTATAGGTTACAATAGTTCTCATTAATATGTCAACCATATAAATAGTAAAGTAGAATGCTAAAAAAACAAATTAACACAATGCTGTAAGAGGAAACATATTGTGATTGCTTCATTTCTAAATCAAAATCTTTGAAACTTATAAATCACATCAATAAACTAATATATATTTACTGTCATTGGAACCTCTGTTCTTGTGATACTTTATTTTAATGAACTCTTTACTTCTTATGACCACCATAGTATACAAAACAACTTGCAACATACCTGTTCTATCCAACTTCAGTGCAATCAGTTTCCATAAGTTGTCTTTCACAATGTTGTGTTTGTAACTCTTGTGTTGTGAGTTATACAAAACTGGGTGCATTTGAATGTCTTTAATTAATTTCTCACCCCTTTTGTTTGTTAAGTTCATCTGATTACTTATAACAGTGAAAATAAGAACAGAAACAATTTCACCTCACACTGCTGTCGCCTTGCACAAATCTGGCTGGATGAATCGGTACTGAGTGTCTCTGAGAAGTTGCGCAGTTTTAGGAACTACTGTCACAAGCTCGTGTAGTCTGGATATATGCGAGGCAGGCCTCACATCTCATACCTGGCAAGCGTCGGTTCTGAAAAACCAAACCTTTAGAAAAAGATCTGAAGTTTAATTGCCAATAATGGCGCATGGATAACAACATAAAACAACTAATCACTGATGTTGAAATTGCATGTGACAACTTAACAACACAACATAAAGACATGATAAAAAATGCGGCCACCAGTAAAGCACTAAAAGTAATCAAAGTAGAAAATTCAGCAAACCCACTAAATTTTAAAACTCAAAGCTCACTACTAAATAAAAAGCGATAATGTAATAGTTACAAAAGCAGATAAAGGGAACACAATGGTCATAGTGAAAAAGAAAAAAGATGAATACATATGAAAAACTAACAAATTCATCAGCAACAACAGAATACAGGAGATCAAGCTTGACCAATGAGTAATTTTCAAAGTGACATAAAGCAAGCAATGAAAAAAACAGTTTTAATACTCACCAAAGAAGAAAAACCTAACATCACAAACCCCAAAAACCCAGCACTAAGAGCACTCCCCAGAATACACAAAACACATGCCCCATAAGGCCAATAGTAAATTTCAAAAATGTACCAAGTTACAATGTAAACAACTTTTTCAACAAAATGCTAACAGAAAAGATATCAATAAAATTGTCAGATGGATTAAAAACACATTACAACTAACAAGAGAACTAAATAAACTGAAAATGGCAGAAAGCACTAGAATGATATCAATTTGACATCACCAACATGTACACTAACATATGAATAGAAGAGTCTGTTAAAATGATAGAAAATATCTGAAAGAAAGCAATTCAGTACAAGAAAAAAATAATCAACCTGTTATAAATGACTTTAACCCAAAATATATCCATCTTTAAAAACAAAATATATTAAAATATCACACATCGAAAGTAGTAATAAAATCTTTGTACATAAAGGAGTTGATTGAAATTCAGATTGAAAAAAAAAAAATCAGCCAGAAAAACCTCACTGAAAACACACACACACCTAAAAGATTCATCACTCTTTACTCTCCTTAATTAAATCAATCTGCATTCAGTAAAGCACAACATTTCAAATTCTAATTCGCTAATACTTGTCAAAAAGGCCCTAAATTTTTTTTAACCACAGTATAAAATGTGATGATGATGATGATGGACTACAATTAAGGTTGCACATGGGCCGATGATATCACCAGAACGTGACATCGCAAACAACTCGGTGAACACATGCACCTACATAAATTAAATTACTTATCAGGAAAGTACAACAATTCAAACGCCATTAAAATGATATAATTCTTTAATTTGTGAATGCTCATTCAACATCCTTTAAATCATTCAAAACTATTTAAAATAATAATAATAATAATAATAATAATAATAATAATAATAATAATAATAATAATAATAAAGGGAAGACCCATGGTGTCACCGGAATGTGATGTAACAGAAAGTTACGGTAAACAGGCCATTGGCGCAACACCAGTGCCAACGTATTGTGCGATGTCACACTTCTAGGTGGACCAGTGAGGAGAGAAGAACCACATGAGAAGTATTTCATTAATATAAGTTATAACTAGGGCTCGGATTTTTAGGTTTTAACCAATTCTTTTCCTCGTTATTTAATTAAAAATTTTCAATATATTCATTCGTTTCACACTTCCTGGAGCAGAATATGTGAATTTCATTGCACCTAAAAAAACCTAAATGAGGGGTTGACACCTAAAATAACCTAAATAGCTGTTTTATCTTCTTCAAATAAAGAATATTATTTCCCCATTGAAGTGCATTGTAAAATTATTTCCACCATCGTCCACACAGAGTAGTACACAGTCGACAGTGTCTGGTGAATAGTTCCTGCAGTATTTTCTAACCGTAATTGTTGTATAGCAAAACAATGCCTAAATCGCACTTATTGAGAAATTGGATTAATATTGATGGACACTTCACTACGGATGAACGAGTAGTCTTCTGTCAGGCATGCTCCAAAGAAGTAAGTTTCCCGTAACTGACCTAAAACCTGCATTGCAATACCCTAGCTCGCTTACTGAAGAGTACTTAGGATTTGGATTTTTCATTTCAGGTTAAATCTGAGCAGAAATCCCATCTCAAGTAGCATAAATCTGCAGTTGCTCACATGGCTAGCGTAGCGAGGTGAAATAAGTCCGGCAGCAACAGTAAGCAAATGTTTATTTCTTCCACAGTTTGCAGACCTATGTCAGACGTTTGTGTCTTCAAACATCCCATGAAACGCGCTAAGTAACCTGACCATGAAAACATTCTTGGGAGATTTCAGTGGCCACAGTATACCTAATGAATCCACTTTAAGGAAGAATTATTATTTGGATCCTGTTTACCAGAGGACATTAGACGAAATAAGAGAAGATACTGGCGATCACTATATTTGGTGTTCTGTCGATGAAACATCTGACAGTTGCGGTCGATTCATTGTGAATGTGGTGGTAGGTGAGCTAGATCAAAATAAACCAGGTAACCCTCATCTAATTCTTTGTAAAGAAATAGAACAAACTAACAACAGCACAATAGCCTGCACAGTGAGGGATACTTTACGCATATAGTAAGTTGCTTTCGTTAGTGACAAACAGTGCTGCCTAAATGTTGAAGGCAGGGCAGGTTCTACAGTCCTTCCACCCGAGCATGCTACAAGTTACGTGCTTGGCCCACGGCCTGCACCACCTCGCGGAGGAGATTAGAAGCAACTACAGTGACGTGAACAGCGTGGTTCTTTCAGTGAAGAAAGTTTTCTTAAAAGCCCCAACATGTATACAGTTGTTCAAAGAGAAACTACCGCTAACACCTCTTCCACCTGAGCCGATACTTACCCGCTGGAAAACTTGGCTGTCTGCTGCTATTTACTATGCTGAGCACCTAGAAGGAATTAAAAATGCCGTCAATGACTTGGATGAAACAGAAGCTTCCTGCATCGCTAAGGCCAAGAAATCGCTCGAGTGCCGACCCTCGTCGCTTCCCTTCCAATAGGAAAGTGCAACTATGCCACTCAAGGATTCCCTGGATATCACTGGCTTTGTTTCCAGAAGAGAAATACCTGGACCATGGGGAATGGCATGTTCTTCAAAACTGCAGAAGTTCAACGCAATCCTAGTTTTGAAGATATGAAAGTCATCAATTCAGTATTACAAGGAGAAAAGTATTCAAGAAAATTACCCCTACAATCTGCTGCATTAGCATCTATGTACTACACTCCAATGACGTCAAGTTTTTCGTCGCCGGGCTGAGTGGCTCAGGCGGTTGAGGCGCTGGCCTTCTGACCCCAACCTGACAGGTTCGATCCTGGCTCAGTCCGGTGGTATTTGAAGGTGCTCAAATACGTCAGCCTTGTGTCGGTAGATTTACTGGCATGTAAAAGAACTCCTGCAGGACAAAATTTCGGCGTCTCCGAAAACCGAAAAGTAGTTAGTGGGATGTAAAGCCAATAACATTATTATTAGTTTTTCGTCATATAAGAATGTGTTACGTGACAACAGGAAATCATTTACGCCAGACAATTTGGGTATGTACGTTGTTAATTACTGCCAAAAACAGTAAAGCGTTTTCTCCATGTGCTTTTATGAGTATGAATAAAACAATGTAAATTTTTGTGAAATAAGTACATAAATAAATTTTAGAGAATTACAAAAACAGAAAATTATTGCTACCTGAATTGATCTTGGAGGTAAAACCTAAAATAACCTATTTTAAGAATACAAGAAACCTAAAGTGAAGGTTTATGCCACCTAAAAATCTGGGCCCTAGTTATAACTTTTCAACAATTATTGGAAGTGTGGACACAAGTTTTAACATAAATGGTTTTGCACTTCCCAATAATATTACCTAGGTAATCAGTTCATGTTATATTTAAAAAAAAAAAAAATTGTAGTTTTGATAGAATCTGACGATGTTCTTTCAAGAACGAAGAAACATATCTTTATTTTAATTAAATTGTTTCCTTTTCAGGTATAATTTGTTATTATGCATTTTCTTTTTTCAGCTATTTTCTGAATTTTATTTAATCATAAATTAGTTTCGACAGACTGAAGAACCTAACAGTTTTGTCAGAAATCACACAGAACAAATTGGGATGGTTTCCTTTGGATCCTTTCGAGTTCTCAAATTGCTCAAATATGCCAGCCTTGTTTTGGTAGATTTAACCGGCATGTAAGAGAACTTCTGCAGTTCAAAATTCTGGAACCTCAGTATCTACAAAAACCATAAAAGTAGTTGGTTTGACGTTAAATCAATAACATAATAATAATAATAATAATAATATATATTATATTATATTATATTATATTATATTATATTATATTATATTATATTATATTATATTATATTATATTATATTATATTATATTATATTATATTATATTATATTATATTATTAAGATATTCTACTTTTAGTTGTCATTATCGAAATTCTCGAAATTCTTTGCATGGTGGAGTTTCCATTTGGGGATTGATTTGGACTCTATTACCACATTCTATTGCTATTTACATTTATTATAATTATCTTTTCATTTTCTTTTACCATCAGGTACCCAAAGCCTATATGAACTATGTGAGGGATGTTGTTCTACAGCTGGGAGCAACTAGTTCAGATGCTCAAGCGTTCAGCCAGGATCTCTTTTTCTTTCAAAAACGCATTGCTGAAATGACTCCTGATCCTGAGGAACTACAAAACCCTGTTGCCACCAACAGACGAGTTACGATCACCAATTTAACTGTTACTGCCCGTTCGGTAAGTAGATTATGGTACTTTTTATTATTTAAAAATCTTAAAAGAAAAGAAAAGACATGTGGCATATACAAATCATTGAAAGCCTCGACCTACCAAGATGACTGCTTTCCAGCCAGATAGCTTGCAGATATTAGAGCGGCATGTGTGAAGCGTGATGATTTCCATAGACATATTGTTTAACTTTCTTGACTGAGTCTGTTGCTCCTCTTATCAGACAGCCCCTCAACTGAACTTGAAAGGATCAGTAATCCCCATTCCAGCCTTCAGCAGATTCTGGAGATTGAACCCAGGGCCTCTAGGTAATAAGCGGACGAGATAACCTTACCCTACAGGGCTAGCACATTTCAATCTCATGTCCACTATTTCTTTAGTGGAGGAACTTCTGGGGTATTAACATTACTTTGAAAAGCATGTTTTTTATTTTTTTTATTTTTATAACTCACTGCAACAATTCTTGAGAGTTAGCATGGAACTACTATACTGACAGGAGGGAAAAACCTGTTTCTTGTAAGGACATCTACTCTCAGTGAACATGTAGAGGCTGCAAGTGCCACAATATAGTGAGTGATGTTGAAATTCCAGCAAAATAATTCAGTCACTCTTCGTAAAGTCATCTCCGGATAGACCACAGTGGTCCATGCAGAAGTTGAAAGTAAAGGCTTCCACTATCCGTAACCTTGGTTCTAAGCAAAATGGAATGGTTAGCCCAGCCGTGTTTGCCCCCAGGAATTAACATTGTACTCATTTTTGGTGTAGGCTGAGTGAATCTTAGGGCCATGTGCCTCTCCAGAATTGAAAATCTTGATACTAAATTTTTCAACTACATGATGGGCAAAAAAAAAAAAAAAAAAAGAAAGAAAAAATAGAAAAAAAGAAATGGTGTATGGCTTTTAGTGCCGGGAGTGTCCGAGGACAAGTTCGGCTCGCTAGATGCAGGTCTTTTTTTTTATTTGATGCCCGTAGGCGACCTGCGCATCATGATGATGAAATAATGATGAAGACGACACACACACACCCAGTCCCCGGGCCGGCAGAATTAACCAATTGTGGTTAAAATTCTCGACCCTGCCGGGAATTGAACCTGGGACCCCTGTGACCAAAGGCAGCAAGCTAACCATTTAGCCATGGAGCCGGACACATAATGGGCAATCATGCTCATATCCTTCCAGGTTAAATGAGCATGCCTTCATTGCCTTTTGTTAGCAGGCAGCCTCTAATAATAATAATAATAATAATAATAATAATAATAATAATAATAATAATAATAATAAAATAAGAGTTTTGTCTGTACATTGCTCAGAATTTAAAAAGATGATGATGATGATGATGCTTGTTGTTTAAAGGAGCCTAACATCGAGGTCATCAGCCCAATTAAAAAAAAAGAATGGTATTTCTATATTGGTTGTGTTCACAGTAACAAGGAAATGGAATTTCTTACTTTTCCGTAATGTATGTATGTATGTATGTATGTATGTATGTATGTATGTATGTATGTACACGCATCACGAGAAAACGGCTGAAGAGAATTTAATGAAAATTGGTATTTAAAGTCGGGGAATGAGCCACTACAATCTAGACTATAAATCATTTTATTCACGCTGAACAAACTGGTAGTTTAGGGGAAGGGTTAAAATTTAATTCTCAAATATTTATGTTATTAGTGGTCCTATCGATAAATACTGCATAACTAAAGTTAAATAGAATTAAATTTCTGATCATTTATGTCTTATACATTTTTACCGTACCGGCTATTACAACAGAGATATTCATGAATTTGAATTTTTGTTACCAAGTCCATATCAACGCCGAGCCACGAGGAAATGGGTAAACAGAATTTAATGAAAATTAGTATGTAGAGTCAGGGAATAAGAAGCTACAGTCTAAGCTATAAACAATTTTATTCACCCTGAATGAAATGGTAGTTTAGTGCAAGGAAGCTAAAATTTAATTTTTAAATACCTATGTTATTGGTTCTATCGAAAAGTACTACAGTCAATCTTTCTGAGGATGTAAAACGGCAGATTGAGAGTGAGAGTCTGCCATTATAATAAAAATTCTCCAACATAATTGTGACTGATGGTAGGCGAGAGGGCCTACCATTACAATGAAATTCCCTAATCCAGTCTTCACATAAAAGAAAAGACGTTTGACGAGTTCCCCGTCGTGTTTCTAGGGTAATGTTTAGAGCTATGCAATTTAATACAGTCTTACTCACATGTACACTACCTAACCTAGAATTTTGTATATGATGTAGAATTCCATAGCAAAGCACGGTTACATCAGATAATAATAATAATAATAATAATAATAATAATAATAATAATAATAATAATAATAATAATAATAATAATAAAAACTTCCTCAAAATATGACCATGGAGACATCTGAAGATGAAAATGAACTGATCATCATCTTGCAGCATTCATTTTAGGGGCGCACAGCCGTGAGCTTGCATTAGGGAGATAGTGGGTTTGAGCCTCACTGTCAGCAGCCCTGAAGATGGTTTTCCATGGTTTCCCATTTTTACACCAGGCAAATGCTGGGGCTGTACCTTAATTAAGGCCATGGTCGCTTCCTTCCCATTCCTAGCCCTTTCTTATCCCATCATTGCCGTAAGACCTTTCTTACCTGCCTCTTACCCGGAGGCCCCGGGTTTAATTCCTAGTCAGATTAGGGATTTGCACCTGGATCTGAGGGCCTGTTCGAGATCCACTTAGCCTATGTGATTACAGTTGAGGAGCTATCTGACGGTGAGATGGTGGCCCTGGTCTAGAAAGACAAGAATAACGGCCAAGAGGATTAGTTATGACCACATGACACCTCATAATTTGCAGCAGCGGTCGTTTGTTAGGCTGTTGTGCCATGGGGTTTGGTTTGGTGAAAAAAGAGGAGTTGCAAGTGTAGAACCTTGAGGAACTCCTGTTTCCACGGTCCACCACGAGGAAGATTGGCCACCTTGCTGCCGACCATGTAAAAAGGAGTCCAGCGTGCTATTTGAAAAACATAATAAATCATGGTGTACAGAATCAAATGCTTTGCTGAAGTCGAGGAGGACCGTTAGTGTTGTCTGTCTTCCGTCCATAGCTTGTTTCATGTCATTAATCACTTTAAGTAAGGCAGTACATGTGCTATGATTGCTACAAAAATTTGATTGAAATGTGTCTAGAGTTTTCACCCATATAAGTTTTGATTTGGATATAAACAATGCACTCTAGTCCCGTAGCTACTGTTAAAATTATGTTAGTGGATCGGTAGTCATCGGCGTCTATTGGGGTCTGAGTCCTTGGCAGTGGACGTACGAGAGCCATTTTCCACTCTGTAATGAGTAATTGTAGATGTAGGTTAGTAGACCTGAAATGGTGAATTATAGTGGGAAGGCAGGGAAGAAATGGTTTCATAGAGGAATGGAATATAGGTAAGGTTTGTTCTGATTGGATGAAAGCAATAATTGCACTTATCTATAACTAAGGGATAGAAAGGATTGCAACAGTTATCGAGGTGTTTCCATTGATCAGTGTATTGGGCAAGATATTCACAGCCATTTTGGAAGGTAGAGTACGATCAATGGTAGAGAGTAAATTGGATGAAAACCAGTATGGTTTCAGACCACAGAGCAGCTGTAAGGCCCAGACTTTCAGTTTGTGTAAAGCAATTGATAAATGCTATAGAAGAATAGACAGTTATGTTCATGTTTTATAGATCTAGAGAAGGCAAATGCTGGGGGTGTACCTTAATTAAGGCCATTGTCGCTTCCTTCCCATTCCCAGGCCTTGCCTGTCCCATCATCACCATAAGACCTATCTGTGTTGGTGCGATGTAAAGCAACTAGCAAAAAAAAAAAATAATAATAAAAATTTGAGAAGGCTGTAATCTTTCACCTTTGTTTTTCATAGTATCCATGTGTTATTTTCTGAAAGGCAGGAAGGTATTCAGTTGGGTGGAAATATAGTAAGCGGTTTGGCCTATGCCAGCAATGTAGTAGACTGAGCAGTAAGCCTACAATTTAATACCTTGGAGCTTGAAAATAGGTGCAGTGAGTATAATATGAAAATTAGCATTTACAAGACCAAAGTGATGTCAGTATGGAAGAAGATTGAAGAAGTACGGAATAAGATTGAAGAAGTAAGGAGTAGGATTGAATACCACGTGGAAATATGAAACTGGAACATATGGATCATTTCAAGTTCTTCGGATTCCACGTGCTACTGGAAGAGAACCCGACTAGCTTCATCGAGGGATCAGTCAGTCTACTAGGAAGGACTAATCTACTGGAGGACATCTTCGTTCAACTCGTCACACTGCAGGGGCAAGCCGCTGCTTGGTGGAGTAACTTGAAAGGATTAAACTAACTGGACTGATTTCAAGAGGGAATTCTTTGTTAGGTTTAATTCCAGAGGAGTGAAGAGCTCTGTGAAAAGAAAGCTACTGACTGATGCACAACCGACCTGCATGAGAGCTAGCATGTTCGTCCTCCAGAAGTACCAGCTATTCAAGCGGATGCACCCTGAAGGAAACAAGAACAAGATCTTACCAGACATCGTAGAGCTACTCCACGATAAGATTAGACCCTTAGTAAAGGTATCGCAACTGAGATCCTTTGATGATCTGCATAGAATCATCGCCCAGTTGGAAGAAGAACACAAGGGTAAAGCCATGGAAGAGACCAGCTCAGTTAGGAAATGCTACCAGTGTGGAAGAACGGGACACCTGAAGAACAAATGCCTCACTCTAGCATCGGAAAAACTGGGTCTGGCCCATTCTGGATTGAGGAGGGATGGGACTGGGAACAGGAATGCGCCTCAAGACCCGACAGACAAACAGCCCTGGACAAATAGGAAAGGGATTGCTCAGATTGTGAGCAGAACAGGCCAACCTTGCCCAGCTATCATCTTGAGGATAGGCAATGATAATTTTTCAGCCATACTCAACAGCCATGCAAGTCACTCATTCGTGAATGGACTGTTGCCAGATTACTACCGCCTATGAAGAGTTACCATTTCAGAAGTGTAGTGGGAGCAGCAAACAGGGTAACCTAACTGCTAAATGCATTGGACCTGCCTATTGTAGTTAACATTGCAGTGATTCAGAACCTAATACCTGACATCGTATTAGGTCATGACTTTTTGGTAGAATACTAGGTGATCCTAGACTATGCAGCTCATGAAGTCTTTTTTGGAAAAGACAGGCGATTGAGGGTCACTTAGCACAATGGAAACCTCCGGACTCGCAAGGATGCAGAAGTCGACGTAGACCTGGGAGATATCCAGTTAATGTATCTTCAAGGCAAGGCATCTTCTAGGCACCCGGCCATGGAACCTGAAGCTAGGAGGACCATTGTCAAGAGGGAATTTCCACAAAAACACCAGAGCAAACCCAATGAACCTGTTCTTATGACCATCAAGAAGGAACTTGAGCTGGGAGTAATCATTCAATGGCAAGAACAAGACAAGCCCTGTAGGACTATGATGCAGTGGATTAGGAGACAGTACATCGATAGTCGACTTGTCCCGAGCGAATTCAAGACGTGATACAAGAACTTCCGTGTTGACAGAGGACTCTTAATGTACAGATCTCATCTCTCCGACACACCTGCAGTAGTGGTGATCCCTAGACTGCACACGACGGACATCCTCAAGAAGTTCCGCGACAGCACTGAAGCCGGAATTCCAGGAGGTGAAGAGACATATCAGTCTATCCGACAAAGATTCTTCTGGGTCAGCATGCGGAAAGACATCCTGGACTATGTGAATGGGTGCTACATCTGCGCCTGCATGAACGCAAGCTATAGGAAGGCAGATTCCTATAAGCAAGGAAGATGGCCGCAACGCCCTTGGGAGGTCATAGCCCTGGCCTTGATGAGTCCTTACCTTAGAACACCAAAGGGTAAAACAGGACTCTTAGTAATCACCGATCTCTTCACAAGATGGATTGAAGCCTTTCCAATACCAGAAGCCACGATGGGACGCATCACCAGTCTTCTACAGGATGAGGTATTCAGCTGCTGTGGTTATCCACGGTGAATTCTGTCAGACAACGGGAGTCAGTTCACGTCAAGGAAGTGACAGCAAATGATGATAGAATGGGGTGTGGAGCACTGGACCAAACCCTATCTACAACCCAAGGGCCAATCCAATGGAACGATGGAACCAGGAGCTAAAAAGGATGCTACTGGTTCACCTAATAGACAGTGAACATCAACTGTGGGACTGTCAGATACCGCAGTCACTCTTTTCCCTGCGACGATGCATCAACCGTGTCACTGGCTATTCCTCAGCGGAGCTGTTCCTTGGTCGACAGCTGTATGGCACCAGGATTGGGAGATTCGTCCACCACCCACTTCTGGTCAAGATGATGCAGCTGTTTCCCTAACAGAATGGCAATGTAAGCAGCAGCAGGACATCAAGGAAAAACAAGCTTTGGCCGAGAAGAGATCCCTTACCCACGGCAAGGCTTAAGATGTCAAAGAGACCCAGATCATCCTACCAGGCCAGCAAGTGCTGCGATGTAACCACCCAATCAGTAATAAGATTTGGAGGGTTTCACGCAGGTCTCCCACCTAAGTGGGTTGGTCCCTTCGGGGTGGATAAACAGTGGGCCATGGTGTTTACTTACTAAAGACCAACCCTCCTGTCAAGGTAGACACATCAGAATTGTGGCGAGTCACCCAACCGCTGCGCATACAGAGTAAGCCTGGCACTGCCAGGGGTCCACCTGGAGGAGAGGCTACTGATGACAGCACTATCTGGTTATGAGGAGGAGGAGAACGCATTGATTACAACCGAGGAGGAGGCTGGTGGCAATGCGACACCGACCCCTGACACGGCGCGATCCGGTCAAGAGGAGGAAAGCACATCAGCGACGTCGAGGAAGAGAGAAGATATGATCTACGACCAAGACAAAGTCAATGAGTGTGATAGACTGTTGAAATTGTTTCAAGTTATAGGGGGATATTGATGAAAGTGTAATGGATTGGTATAACTTGGAAACAATTCTCTAAACCCATGGGTAAATAATGAAAATATCGAGCTCGGTTATTATTATTATTATTATTATTATTATTATTATTATTATTATTATTATTATTATTATTTTGTGTGAGTTGTGGATATGAAGTTGTTTACATCTATTATTATTATTATTATTATTATTATTATTATTATTATTATTATTATTATTATTATTATTATTATTATTATTTACACAGTTATGTATGGACTTAATTTGGTATAAATTGTGGTCATAACAAAACATGTGAGGTTATGTCATGGCACGTGTGCTGTATGTATATTAATATGAGTTTATTTAATGTAAGAACATGTAATTTACAGTATATAATTTATTATTACCTGCAAGTATGATGTATAAATCCAAGGTAATGTTGTGCAACACAGGTTAATAGTCCAGAACGATGCATCATTTCACTAGAATTGTATAGAATATTGAATTCATTGTAATTAGGCTATTGGAGACTAGAAATTAAGAGAAAACATGTTTTGTCATATTGTTCTAGAATATTAGCCAGACAATGTATATAAAGAGGCAGTCTTGGGAATTGGAGTTGAGTTGTTAGTAAGGCTTGTAGTGAAAGTCGTTAATTGTTTGAATTCATGTTGTAATTCTGTTGTGTTGGTAATCGGTTGACATGCGGATGTTGCAGTCTTCTTCTTCTTCTCCTTTGTAGCAGTGTTTTGCTCATGGCAGTTCATTAATGTGTGTGTAATGTGTATATACTTTGTAAATAAAAATGTGTACACAATTGACAGCATCTTGTGTGTGAGTCTTTGTGGTTACAACATAATGTTACCAACCTTACATTTACATTTTATTTATTTAACTTAATAATCTAACATTTGAGGGTGCTTCGTAGTGTAAATTAATCTCAATGTAAATAAAATTTCCAGCACATTTTTCTGAATAGCTTTAGATTAATTATGTGTCTATTTTCAGCCGGGAGAGAATTCCAGGAACATATGGTCCCCAGTACAAATGAGTTGTTATACGTACTACTGTAGTGAGTGGGGATGGAGAGCAGGGATCATATTGATGACCTTGAGGGTGCTCTAAGTGAAGGAGAGAGGTAGTTGAAATCTATTCTGAGGTAATCTGGTTTACCTGTTCGCAGAATTTTTTGCAGAAGAGAAACAGCATGGTACTTACGTCTATCACATAATCTTAACCAGAACAGCTGATGGAGGAAGGGGCTGATGTGGGAATGGAGCAGAACACTTTGAATGAATCGAATGCAGGCATTATGTCCCCGATGAAGTTTAGAACCATGTGAACAACTTATGTTATTATAGACTACATCACCATAATCAAATATTGGTAGTATTGGCCCCTTGAACGAGCAGTTTCCTGGTTTTGACAGGTAGAATGTTCCTGATTTTGTAGAGTGAGTGTAATGACCTGAATAAACGTTGACAAATTTTTGTTACATGCTCTGACCAACTTAAATACTTATCAAAAATTATTCCGAGGTTCTTAATGGAGTCTTTCAGTGTTACAGGTGTTTCATTGATCTTGATAACCGGTATACTGATGCTTTCTAATTTGGCATGCGCTTTGTTAGATCCTATTAAGGTAATCGCCCACTACACCGCGCCGCGTAGCGCAGCTGACAAGAAATTTCCGTGGTCTGCTTCTTGTGAAATGAAATGGTTTAACGCCCAATGCAGGGAGCCGCGCCACGCCAGAAGCCTCTAGGTTTCTGGAACGGAACTATTTCCTTCCGGCGCGCTTGTGTGGGCGAGGGTAGAAGGAAGGAATAACGGAAAGAATGTGGTTTCGTGCCGTTTCGGCAGTCCTCGTGAGTCCTTGACTAGTGCCAGCACGCTCGTACCTTCACGCAGTTAGTGGTATTGTGCACTGTACGCCTTTCTCGGCAAAAGGTGGTATTTTCTCGCTCTACATACGGCTTTTTTTTTTTTGCTAGTTGCTTTATGTCGCACCGACACAGATAGGTCTTATGGCAACGATGGAACAGGAAAGGGCTAGGAGTGGGAAGGAAGCGACCATGGCCTTAATTAAGGTACAGCCCCAGCATTTGCCTGGTGTGAAAATTGGAAACCATGGAAAACCATTTTCAGAGCTGCCGACAGTGGGGTTCGAACCTACTATTTCCCGAATACTGGATACTGGCTGCACTTAAGCGACTGCAGCTACCGAGCTTGGTACACACGGCTTAACTAGGTTCAATAGTTCATTGAATTTTTCTTGGGACATACGAAAGTAGTGGGAAAATTTACTTCAGTCCTTTAGTAGATCAGGAAATAAATGGTGAAACTCTCTGTACGTTTCCCTTTTCTCATAAATGTTGTGGACCCAAACTTTTGTTTCGCGTTTTTCTTCTTCCTCATTTGCAAGTAGCGCAACCGCATATAATAAGTCCTCCTCGGAACTGGAACTCATATTTCTGTGTGAGCCGCACTGGAGAGACATGGCGCGGTGAGGTGTGCTGTATGGGCGAAGTCTCGGAAAATGGCCCGTGGAATGTTCCACAAGCTTGTTCCGCGCAGCACGGCGCAGTTCCCTGCAGTGGGCGATTACCTTTACGATGGCTTGCGATTTTAATGGGTTCACCTTCAGGCAGTGGCTACTAGTCCATTTGTTAATGTTGCATAGGTCTTCGTTTAATTTCTTGGTTGCTTCTTGCATGTCATTCGGCCCTGTATGAATATACAATTGGATGTCGTCTGCATATAAGTGATATTTACAGCTCGTCAGTTGTTCTAATAGCTCATTCATGTATAGGGGGAACAGAAGGGGTGATAACAGCCCACCCTGTGCTACGTCCATCTCAGTATTTCGCTATCTAGACATATTATCTCCCACTGACACACAATGTTTACGTCAAATGAGATAGGAACGTAGCCAGCATAATACATTATTAGAAAATTTCATCATTTCTAATTTGGCTAGTAAAATGTCTGTCTACACAGTCAAATGCCTTTGTAAGGTCGAGAAGAATTAGAATTGTCATTTGTCCATTATCCATTGCTAGCTGAATGTCGTTAGTTACTTTTACTGATGATGTGTTGGTACTGTAATTTGATCTAAATCCTGATTGATATCTGTCGAGTAAGTGATGTTGTAAAAGATAGCCTGTCATTTGTTTGTGTACTAGTTTCTCCAGTACTTTTCCTAGTACAGGGAGGATACTAATAGGGCAGTAATCGTCAAGGGTTGTGGGGGTACTATTTTTTGGCAGGGGTCGGATGATGGCATTTTTCCAGTTCTCAGGAAAGATTTCAGTCATAAGAGAAGTGTTAATAATGTGCATTATTGTAGGAAGAATGCTGTCTAGAATTTTTCTTAAAAGGCAGGTTTATTCAATCGTGTCCAGTAGACCCTGATTTTGTGTAATTAAGAACACTCTTTACATGACCTAGAGTCACATGAGAGAAGTAGAATGTTTCCCCGCCATGCTTTCCCTTTGAAGATATTCTGTCAATAGTGGCTCTCTTGGTATTTCTGTTCGTCTGGACGGTTCTTGAGCTAAAATAATCATTCAGATCGTCCAAAGGTACATGACAGTTACTACCATTTGTCTTTGTTTTATTTAGACCCATATCACGGAGAGTTTTCCGTACAACAGCAGAGTTATGTGTATTTAAAATTTCGTATGAGTAGCGTATTTTAGCATTTCTTATCATCTGCATTGTTTTATTTTGGAGTCTTTTATATTTCTCAAAATGTCCTGTGCTGGATGTTTCACATAGTAATTATAGGCTGCATCTGTGTCTTTCATTTGATCCCGAATTTCTTGATTGAGCCAAGAGTTAGTGTGTCGCTTTACTCGAGCAGTACGTAAGGGGGCATGTCTGTCGTATAAAGTTAAGAGAAGTTTATTAAAATGAGATACTATGTTGCTCCGTGAGGGACAGGCTGAATTAGAAAAAAATTGTTGACCTGAAACGCTCAGCAGATGTGGTTGCAGCGACAAGGCCTTGCCTTTAGGATATGAATGAATGTTGTCAATGTCCTTTATATACTGAATTGTGTGGCATGGTCTGCTCAGAGCATCCTCAGTAAGGGCTCCTTCATTCAAATGTTTGAAATCCCTGTATGTGATTACCTTAGGCTTGTATTTTGGACACTTCAAAGAGTATGCAGCGTTAATCATGCAGCGTTAATCATATCATGGCGGGAAAGGCCTGGCACAGGCATTTGTCCGTGTGACAATATACGATAATTATTGTTTACAATGATTAGGTCAAGGAGTGTGTGCGAGGTTCCAACAAAGTGTGTAGGTTGTAAGGGCAGAATTGTCATATTAATGGATTCAAACATGCATGTTAGTTGCCTAGTCTTAGTAGTTTAATTTGTCAGGTCAATGTCAAAGTCTCCCATTAAAATCACATATTCATACCTGGATATTAAATCCTGTAGTTCTTCCTCTAGATCCGTGGGTTTTCCAATCTTCGGTGGGCGATAAACTACACCTAGTGAACACTTCGTACCACAAACTTCAATTTCTACGAACAAGAACTCCGGTGTGTGAGAGTATTCACTTGGAGATTTAAATATTACCTTATATTTCAAATCATCACGTATGAATATTCTGACTCTGCCTACAGGCTTTCCCCCTCTATCGTTCCTAACTAAAGTGTATCCATTCATTTTAACCCGTGCTGAAGGGATAGACTGACACAGCCATGACTCTGAAATCATTATAGCATCCAGATTACAGGTTGAAAATATGTTTGAGAATTCTGAGAAATGTGGGGCAATGCTCTGCGTATTAACATGTGCTACTTGTAGGGAAGTAAGGTAGGGCGCAAGAGACGGGAATAAACTTCATGGATGAAGCTGTACCAATAAATTGGCTTCAGTACTGGGGTCATTTGAGGCAAATGGAGGAGCAAAAGTAAGATAGGAGTATAATGGACTCAGCCATGGAGGGTAACATTAGTATGGGGAGACCAAGGCGGTGGTGGTTAGACTTGGTTTTTAATGATAAGGGGTGTAACACTAGGCAAGGCTATGGAGTTGTAATTAGAGGATTGTGGAGATTCTTAGGTAATTCACCGAGGATTGCAGACTAAACACTGAAAGTCTATAATAAAGATGTTGAAGATTAAAAGGGAAATCCAAAATTTGCCCATGGCCAGTAGATCAAAACTGATATATGACATTTATGACTTTCAGTGATGATGCTTTGGTATCTCATGTTCTCATGATTCTAAGAAACATAAAGAACATTAATAATAATTTCATGCCATCAAAATTGATCCTGCATACTACTTAACCAGAGATAATACCCTGTGTGATCAGATTAGTAAAACAAGGGATAGAGACCCAGGACAATCGAAAGCTGCTTGCTTTGATTTCATGGTAAAAATGACCAATATCTTGGTAAAATCACATACTAGCATAAGACTTGAAGTCTTTCTTTGAAATTTACTGCTGAGTGACACAGTTGGTAAGGCTCTCATCTCATCTCTTGTGAGATCAAATCTCAACATTGTTTACATTTTTTCCTACTGAAATCTGAGAGATCTTGGAAGATATGTTAGCACATTAAGAACTCCATTTCAGGATAAAATTCTAGTATTCAGGTGTCTCTCACGACTGATTGTTGTATGAAAGGAAATTAAAAATAGCATTTTTATATTATTGCTTTCATGTAAATGCAATACGGACCAGAAAATTGAATTCGACAAATGTTACGCCATACAGTACAAGAAAGACTGATGGGAAAGTTGATGATTCACAAAGACCATGTTTATGTAGAAAAAAACTTATATAATAATGCCAAAAGGAGAAAATTTCTCAAAAATAGTGAACTTTTCAATCTTACTTCATATAGCATAAACCCAAAAGATGGTTGTTGTTGTTGTTGTTGTTGTTGTTGTTGTCCAATGACTTGGCTGAATGGTCAGTGTTGAGGCATTCGGTTCATAGAGTCCCAGGTTCGATTCCCAGCCAGGACGGGGATTTTAATCGCATGTGATTAATTCTTCTGACTTGGGGACTGGTTGTTTGTGTTTGTCCCAACACTACCTTCTTCATATTCAGACAGGAGAAGGAGAAGGAGGAGGAGGATATTTAGTTTGAATATGCAGTGCACATTGTTAAGAGAAAAAGAGATCATTCTGAATAAGTATCAGTGCAAATTCTGCCAAATGCAAGAATATCTACAGTCCACGAAAGTAGTGTGTGATAGTAAGCTCTTGTCTTTATTCAAAGAGTTTTTTGTAATAAAGAAGAAAACTATCTGAATTCAGCATTAAACTATAGATTTACTAAGTACGTTTAGTCAAATAATAGAGATTTTACTGCTAATAATAAGATGTACCTTCCACATCAGTTATTAGCTAGGAAAAAATACCACACTGGCTAAATATTGAACTCTGTGTTGGTGCGACATCAAGCAAAAATAAAAATAAAAATTGAACTCATGTTTCACCAGGGAAAAGTGTTTACAATGTACTTACTCATTTGTTGTGTTATAATCAGGGTTAGGATTTTTAGGTGCACACCTTTTTTATTAGAGTAAATTAAAGCTGTTTGGAAAGATATCGCAGGGTGAAATTTTGATTCTAGTTGCAAAGAGAGGCATTTTTCATGCACCTTTTTCCATTTTTTGGGACCTTTTATCCCTTTTCCCTCTAACCATACCCATAATCCCCTTTTCCCCCATTTTTTCTTTTAAGTTTAATTCCAATTTATTCTATAAGATTTCTCATCAGTACAAAATATTTAACTTTCAATTAACGTCTCCTCAGCTTGCTGTGTACGTGCGAATAGTAAGCCTACCTCTTTCAGTAAACACTGCCGCGGGAGTTGAAAGCACACCTGCAATAATGGAAAATAATTGTGGGTTCGACAAAACCTCTTTCTCTTGCTTCACCGCTATAATGTAGCCCGCAATAAAGCAGTTGACAATGAGTGGTTCTATCCCAACAGAATCAGTAGCCTGCTGTTTGTGAATGCGAGTTTGTTACTGTGAGAGATGTCATCTGTTCGCATGGAGGCGGAGGCTGGCGACACAGAGATGTCAGCAACTGCACCCGCGTAGTTCCGAGAATTGAGACTGGGTTCTGCTCGAAGCTACTAGAAATTGCTGAGACTGCAGTTCCAGCATGAATGAGAACATTCTGGTAACTGTCGCAGTGTTATAAGAGAGTGTGGACAGCAAGTGAGCGCAAGAGTGAGTTGTGTGATAGTTGCATTGAGTTAACAAGTGAACTGGTGTTAACACTTTGTTACATTACTAAACGAGTGTACTATTACATTTTTCCATGCCAAAGGTGTCCAGTGCCCAATTTATTGCTCTGGTTCAGGAATTCCAACAAGATTTCATAGACACTGACGGAACTGTTTTGCGATGTACTATTTGTGATTCAAGAATTTCGTTAGATGAAAAACACCAGTGAGATCGCGTCAAACAACACATTTCCAGCTCTAAGCATCAAGTGAATAAGACTCTTCAAGCAAACAAATCATGGCAACCTCTATTACAAAATGCGTTTCAACAGAGTTCTTCAAAAAGCCAAAATTTGAAGGAATTAAACATTGCAGCTCTTACACAAGCAGGAATTCCACTCAATAAGGTGAACCATCCAGCCTCTAAGGGATTTCTTGAAAAATACACAAAGATATCAGTGCCCGATGAGAATACTTTAAGAAATAACTACATGGAGCCTGTTTACCAAGAAACAACACAAAGAATCAAAGAGAAAGTGTCTGATTGCGATGTGGGAATCATTGTGGATGAAACCATAGACTTAATGGAATTATATGTTTTGAACATTGTAGTTTTTCCCTTAGCAGGGGAGAACGTTAAGCCCATATTATTAAAAATGTATGAGCTGCAGAAAGCCAATGCCAGTACACTAATCCAATCATTTATGGACTTCTGCCAAAAACTCTGCTCTCCTGGTATCAAGTTTGAAGAACTTTTTCTTGTGGTTATGGACTAAGCTCCATACATGGTTTCAGCTGTTAACCAATTGAAACCTTTATTTCCTAAGTTGAAGCATGTGACATGCTTGGTTCATGCCCTTCACAGGGTTTGTGAATCCATAAGGAACGAATACGACATCGCAAATCAATTCATCTCTGCCCCGAAGAAGATTCTACTGAAAGTTGTGAGTCATGTTGTTGCCTACAGGGAAACCACTGGCCTGCCCCTTCCAAATTTCCTGGTCATTTCTCGCTGGGGATCGTGGATTGAGCGTGCTTATATGTTGTGTGAGAATTTTGACAAAATTAGAGAGTTTGTGCTTTCTTTGGATCCAGTCAACGCAGGTGCAATTTTCAAGGCACAGCAACTTCTGTTACCAGTGAATACATAATTTGCAGACAGAACTATATTGTGTCCATAGTTACAAGTACAGTACCTGACTGCAGTTATTAAATGATTAGAAGAACAAGGTCTGGAAAAGGAAAAACAATGGGATATTTTTACTTCCGTGAGGGAGCAGTTAGATGACTTTGCCAAAGGAAAAACTTGAGTCTAGTTTTCAGAAGAATCCAGACATTGATGAATTCGCCACATCTGTAGAGTTTCCATTCCGAGCAAATACAAGGTTTGCCCCACTGGTTTCTATGGATGTTGAAAGAAGCTTTAGCATCTACAAAGACATTCTATCTCCTAATAGAAACAGACTTACTTTTAAAAATGTAGAGATGCTTAATGTCTTGAAGTACAAAAGCTTCATGTTTTTCCCTCTTTTGATTAGTGATAATTTGATGCACTTGTTTGTAATTCAATAAACTAGAATAGAGGAAAGAGAAATCATTGAATTAGTTGAATAAACCAGCACCTTTTTTGTCTCTCTTCTTTTTTTTTTAACCTTATTTGAGCACCTTTTCCCTTCCTTTTTTTCATCTGAAATTTGCACCTAAAAATCATAACCCTGGTTATTATAATGCTTCTTCTCTCCTGTAACCAGATTCAGTTGTGTAGTTACTTGATTCAGAGCATTACAACAACAGTGTAATCAGAGAGCTTTAAAGTGCTTATTTTATGGAAGTTCTTAGTGGGCTAAAACTTTTAAAATTTAAGTGATGCTTATTGTGTGTCTATAAATCTGCTTTCATAATTTCTTCTGGATATTGTTAATTATTTATGAAGCTCCCTTAATATTTTTAGAGAGGATCTCTTTTTATTACGTGCATGAAAAGAACAATGTATCCATGATCTACATCAAATGTTAAGATTGTAAATGCTAATGAAAGTTTATTTTCTCTGTTCACAGATACCTTTGCTGGAGATTTTGCAAGCGATGTTCCCTAAAGCTGCCATTCATGGCAACACTGAGGTGCTGGTACCCTCTCCCAGATATCTTGTGAAGATTTCAGAGATAATCTCCAATTCAGACCGCAGGTAGAGATGACTATTACTTCTTTGTTGGGAATTCTAGCTTTCAAATTATGTTATGCCTAATGAACCCTAAGAGTGTGTTACTAACTACTAAGGCAAGGGTATGGTAGACATTTGTTGTATTATAGTACATCACCAAGAAAGCAATTATTTTAATGGTAATGAGTTGAATGTTTAAAGCCCACTGTTGGCAGATTAATGTGTATTCAGGCATTTAGTCATTTTGTTGGTTTTTGCTCATGGTGGAAACAGCTCTGTTCTTTCCAGTGTTGTGTTGGGTTCTCTCTCCACTCGAGCATCCTCTCTGTTAACAGGTTCCTCTCCTTGGCATGCATGTCATTCACACATTTTCACAAGACTGCCAAAAGTATCCCCTGCCACTGAAGGTGATGAGGTGAATTGTGCTGTTTTGTGAATGTAAAGATTCTGCATCTAGGCAATTTACAGTGCAAGAAATAAGGGATGTGAGACTGTTAGAGGTTGATGATGGTTCAAACTATCTGAGATGGTCTATTGATCACTGTAGACAGCTAACATATTGGTTCTTAGCAAGTGACAAATAGAAGATGTCATGGAAGTCTCATAGGAGAAGTGATTGATTCTATGTATATCAATATATTTACTATTGGGTGATCAGTGAGTGTGCTCTTGACTGAAAGAATTTGAATTTGATGTGTTTGACATGGGCAGTCTAGCAAGAGGTGAATTGAATGTCTTCTTTTGAACTACCTGTACATTCTTATTCCCTTGTGCTACCTTACTTCTAAATGTTGACAGAATACAAATATTATAAGCTATTAATGGAAAATGCTCTTCTTTTAACTCCAAGTGCTTTATATGCAAAAATGTTTTAAGTTTTGTGTGTAAACGTATGAAGTTCATTTGTAAGACTGAATGATAAAAATGGTTTGATGTTTGCATGAGTTACCATCCCAGAGTTTTCCTGAAGTGAGTATGGAAAGAATCAAAGGGGATTATCCACGGAAAATGCAGTATATTCTTTAAATATGCCACTCACCTGCTTAGTGTCCTACCAGTGTATTTGTGTGTGAAAGCATACAGGTGTTGAGATCAGTAATCATACTGAAAACATGTACCGGTGCCATCATTTTACAAGTGTTACCGAATTTCATTGAATATGAGTGATGTATTAATTTAATTTTTGTTTCAGTGCTCTGAACAATTATGTACTATGGATCTTCACCTCATCATATCTTCCATACTTATCTCAGAAGTTCAATAATGATCGGAATGTATACTGGCAAACTTTGACAGGTAAAGATGTTTGGTAACACTATCCCACCTCATCTTATTTTGTTCTTTCTTCCTTAATTGCGATGTATTTCCCTTTTCTATAGTAAACTTTGATGTTCTAGTTTCCTCTTCAGTGATTCTTTACTTTCTCAAAAATTTGGAAAAATAGTGTATAGTAGATTTGTACACAAGCCTTGCTTTTGACCTATGAATAGTTGTGCTGATTTCAATCAAACTAGACAACATTCCTGAAAGATTCATGACTTTTCTGACTTTTAGTAAGGCAACATTGGCAGTAACGGACAAGGTTTAATAGGAAAGAATTTACAAAAGTGTTCTGTTAACACCTAGGAGATAATATTTTGATGATGGAATTTGCTTTTCTTTATATTTTAGTTGAGCACTATTTTAAACAGCTGTATATTCTCATATCTAGGTTATTTAACTACTATATCTGTTGATATATTTGAATAATAGGTGGAGAAATTGAGTAGTTCATTTTGAACACAAGCAGATTTCAGAGTTAATTCAATTATACCCAAAACATGGAAGAACACTGTCTGATCAAAAGTATCTGGACACTCATCCATAATAGTGAAGCAAACATTAGATATCATTACGACTATACCTAATGACATAATAGCCAGCAGTCAAGTTGGGTGGGTAAGACCCTTAATGGGTTGCCTCTTACCCAAAGGGCCCAGGTTCATTTCCTGGCTAATCCAATGATTTTAATCCTGGACTGACATCTGGAATAGGGTCTTACTCAAGCTGACAAGATCAGCTGAAGAGCTGTCTGATATGAGAGACAGCAGACAGGTCAAGAATGGTAAAGACCCACCTTATTATAATAGAGAAATAAAGAGACTAAGAAGGAGGTGCAGACTGGAAAGAAATAGAGTTAGAAATGGCTGTGGAAGTAAGGAGAAATTGAAGGAACTTACTAGAAAATTGAATCTAGCAAAGAAGGCAGCTAAGGATAACATGATGGCAAGCATAATTGGCAGTCATACAAATTTTAGTGAAAAATGGAAGGGTATGTATAGGTATTTTAAGGCAGAAACAGGTTCCAAGAAGGACATTCCAGGAATAATTAATGAACAAGGGGAGTGTGTATGTGAGGATCTTCAAAAGGCAGAAGTATTCAGTCAGCAGTATGTAAAGATTGTTAGTTACAAGGGTAATGTCGAGATAGAGGAAGAGACTAAGGCCAAAGAAGTAATAAAATTTACATATGATAACAATGACATTTACAATAAGATACAAAAGTTGAAAACTAAAAAAGCAGCCGGAATTGATCAGATTTCTGGGGATATACTAAAGACAATGGGTTGGGATATAGTACCATATCTGAAGTACTTATTTGATTATTGTTTGACCGAAGGAGCTATACCAGATGAATGGAGAGTTGCTATAGTAGCTCCTGTGTATAAAGGAAAGGGTGATAGACATAAAGCTGAAAATTACAGGCCAGTAAGTTTGACATGCATTGTATGTAAGCTTTGGGAAGGCATTCTTTCTGATTATATTAGACATGTTTGTGAAATTAATAACTGGTTCGATAGAAGGCAATTCGGTTTTAGGAAAGGTTATTCCACTGAAGCTCAACTTGTAGGATTCCAGCAAGATATAGCAGATATCTTGGATTCTGGAGGTCAAATGGACTGTATCGCGATTGACATGTCTAAAGCATTTGATAGGGTGGATCATGGGAGACTACTGGCAAAAATGAGTGCAATTGGACTAGACAAAAGAGTGACTGAATGGGTTGCTATATTTCTAGAAAATAGATCTCAGAGAGTTAGAGTAGGTGAAGCTTTGTCTGACCCTGTAATAATTAAGACGGGAATTACTCAAGACAGTATTATCGGACCTTTATGTTTTCTTATATATATAAATGATATGAGTAAAGGAGTGGAATCGGAGGTAAGGCTTTTTGCGGATGATGTTATTATCTATAGAGTGATAAATAAGTTACAAGATTGTCAGCAACTGCAACGTGACCTCGAAAATATTGTGAGATGGACAGCAGGCAATGGTATGTTGATAAACGGGGCTAAAAGTCAGGTTGTGAGTTTCACAAATAGGAAAAGTCCTCTCAGTTTTAATTACTGCGTTGATGGGGTGAAAGTTCCTTTTGGGGATCATTGTAAGTATCTAGGTGTTAATATAAGGAAAGATCTTCACTGGGGTAATCACATAAATGGGATTGTAAATAAAGGGTACCGATCTCTGCACATGGTTATGAGGGTGTTTAGGGGTTGTAGTAAGGATGTAAAGGAGAGTGCATATAAGTCTCTGGTAAGACCCCAACTAGAGCATGGTTCCAGTGTATGGGACCCTCACCAGGATTACCTGATTCAAGAACTGGAAAAAATCCAAAGAAAAGCAGCTCGATTTGTTCTGGGTGATTTCCGACAAAAGAGTAGCGTTACAAAAATGTTGCAATGTTTGGGTTGGGAAGAATTGAGAGAAAGAAGAAGAGCTGCTCGACTAAGTGGTATGTTCCGAGCTGTCAGCGGAGAGATGGCGTGGAATGACATTAGTAGACGAATAGGTTTGAATGGCGTCTATAAAAGTAGGAAAGATCACAATATGAAGATAAAGTTGGAATTCAAGAGGACAAACTGGGGCAAATATTCATTTATAAGAAGGGGAGTCAGGGATTGGAATAACTTACCAAGGGAGATGTTCAATAAATTTCCAATTTCTTTGAAATCATTTCGGAAAAGGCTAGGAAAACAACAGATAGGGAATCTGCCACCTGGGCGACTGCCTTGAATGCAGATCAGTATTGATTGATTGATTGAAGAAAGACAATACAGCTGAGAATGTTGCCATGGTGGCCAAATGGCACTCCAGATCTGGATGTCATCTATTTGGGCAGTAATCATCTGGGCTGCATATGCAATGGTTGGTTTGTTTTGTTTGTTTGTAACAATATAATAGGCATCAGACTGGTGTGTGGGGGTGTTTGTGTGGGCTTTTTGTTTATTAATAAGTATTAGCTAAATGTGTAAGTCAGTGACTTTGAACGTGGACTAGTTATTGGTTGCTAGGGATAATTTAATCCTACTTACATTGCTCAAGTAGTCTGTTAGTGACATGTTTCTGAAATGGAAACATGAAAGCATTACCATAACAAAACAAAAGTTAAATAGGCCTTATTTAATGACAAACAGGAACCTTGAACATTATGAAAGGTGGCTCATGAAAATTGCCCTACTTTGTGTGAAAGAGTCGCCCATGAAATGTACACTGCTGCTGAATGTCCAACCAACATCATGACTGTGCGTAGAGAGTTAACATTCCATGGTTGATCAGTTCCCAACCAGTCAAACATTTCCCTTGTGAACATTAAGTACCACGTAAAGTGGTGTTAATTGTGATATCACTTGACAGTGGAAACTGGAATATGTAATTTGAAGTGATGAATTGCCTTATACCATGTTGCAGCATATTGCCAACTGAGAAATTTTAAGAGGGGTAGGGGTATATTTTATGAAATGGCCTTGGTCCTCTTGTAATATTAAATGGAAGTCTCAAATGTAGAAGAGTTCAAGGGCATTTTGACCAGTTATTTGGTCTTTGTGGTAGAAGACGCTTCAACATTATTCCTTTTCATAAAGCAAAGTATATACAGCACAAGATAGGTTTGTTGATAGTAGGGTTACAGAAATGGAGTGATGAGCACAGATTTCTGACCTGAATCCCATAGAACAACTTTGGGATGAACTACATCAACTTTACTCTAGATTCCAATGACCTACATCGTGAAAACTACCTAACTACAGTTCTTTTCAAAGAATTCGCTAGCATTTCTCTAGAGATGTTCAGAGTAAATCTCCGTGACAAAACTGTCACATAGGCAATGTGTGGGCCAGCTACTGGAAAGTGGGTCAGAGGAACAATCTATTTACAGTTTTGTGTAAGCGTGTAACAAGTTGATGAATATAATAAATAAAATCATGAATAAAAATATATAAATATTTTTATTCAAAAACTTAATAAAATTAATAAGCATAATTAACTGAAATGTCCGTAGTATGGGCACCAGAGTTCACCAGAATGGATCCCTCGAATTTAGATAAGAGCATGATAAACTGTATATCCCAGGGCGTGTACATAATGCTGCGTACTGGTACATCTGCTGCAGGCCTTACCTAACCTCCTGAAAACGACTAATTAGGTAGGAACTGCACCTAGGTTCATCAATAACACTGATTCTAAAATAGCTAACCATATTCTGAACAAATTCCGTGCATGAGCACCTCATCAACATACAACATTATACATATAATACACACATAAAATATTGCTGGAAGACTCCATATTTACAACAATAACAATAATGAAAACCGTGGGAAAACGAAAGCGAGAACTAAGCTACCATTTGTAGATAGTCCGATGAACAAAGTACATGTATGAAGATAAATACCCTTCACTGTCTCTATATCAATTCGACTTACCGATTCTCATAATCGGCAGTTATCACATCACACAGATACTGTACCTTGTACTACTGTGTTCACATATTTTAACACTTGTTGTAAAGATATATACACACACGTCTGTCGATCCTCAACATAAATTATGGAAAGTCTGAGATAGCTTTCACCAACATATAATGCTAGGCCGCCACAAGTGCTACAATACTTAATGCGCAAGCACTCTCCACAATCAGCCACTTTCCACGAACATAACAAGACTACGCTCCACGAACGTTTGAAGTCCAGTCCATTGCAGCCGTGTCACTCCAGTACCGTGTATCAGCACCACTTCCTTCCCGTACAGTGTCAGTTGTGGGTCTCTTCCGTAGTGATAGGTTGTAGTTGTCTTCCTTCTCGTTCCTTTACAATGTACTCGTTTGCCGCCGTATGATCAACCTATATAGACATCAACATCCCCCTCCTCTCAGATGATACGTCTGGATTGGTGCTTGCCCGCCAATCATGAGTGATCCTCTTGTCAAGACCTTGCTCCCAAGAGATAAACAAACTCTGGGGTTTGCCTCGGATGAGTCAACGAACTTCCTAATACAACAACAAGCTCATCTCATCAGGCTGGGATATATACATGACTCATTGAATATCCCGACACAAGTACATCACAACAAACACTGGGGTATCCACATGACTCAACCAAATTACCAGAGTTATTAAAGCAATGTTTTCCCACTCGTGCAAAACAAATTACTCATACCTACATATGTGGATATCTTCCAGCTTACCAATATAAATGGCAAAATATACAAATGAAATACTGATGATAATAATAATGATAAAAATAATAATAATAATAATAATAAATCGAATACTGACAATAATATCTCTAACTTCTACATATAATTTGGGGGTGTGATATATGTACTATCACAAGTGTCTGGATACTTTTGATTAAATAGATTAATTAGATTCATATGTACTTATATACGTATTAAGTTAATGGTGTTGATATTTATGGAAGTGTGAAATTTAGCCTGTTTTATCCCAAATCTTCAAATTTTTCTTGTATCATTCCTATCCAGTTTTTTGCCCTCCTTCCACCACTCCTCTCTAAATATTCTCTCCACCTCCACATGTCTTCTTCTCGGTTTTCCTCTCGGCCCCTTCCTCTCCAGTCTCTGCTCCATGTCTCCCTTGGGATTCTCCCCTCTTCCATTCTTTTCACATGCCCAAACCACTTTAGGGGATACCTTGTTCTTCTATATCCAGCTTCCATGTGATTCACTTATTTCAATGTTCATACTTCTGAGGAACTTCATTTCTGCTGCCTGGATTGTGGTGTCCTCGCTGGAGGTTATGGTCCAAGTCTTGCAAGTCTTAGTAAAAAAACAAAAAAACAAAAACAATACCAGCTCAAAATAAGCCTTATGAAGGGTTTTCTTATGATTAATTGGGATGTCTTCCTTCCATACCAAATCTCTGATGCCTTGGTAAAAATCCATTTGCTTGTTGCATTGTCTGATGTATTTTCTCTTAATAGTCCCCATAATTCCCAAATTCTTAAAACTTTCAACTGCTTCCCTTCCTGTCTCTCCTTGTCCTGACCAGTGTTTTACTTTCCTCTCTACTTATTCTGAGATCTTATTCCATATATTCAGCTGAGTCTAAACTTCCAATGATCACAATGTCATCTGCAAACAACCATGCCTTCGTGCCATGTAGGAGCCTTACCTTTACTTCCTTGTGAATTTCATCGATTCTGACGACAAACAGAGAAGGTGACTGTCCAATTGCCTATTTCTAATCCAGACCAATTTGAATTGCCTGCCTTTGTCTTGACACATCTCTTTGAGACCATGCACATAGCCTCGTGGAGCAGAAATTGAATTTATATTATAAGAATTATTTTGAATTAAGTTTACTTGCTGTTGATGTTCACTTTTTTGAAGGTGTTGAAGTTTTGAAGGTTGAATAACAAATACAAATGTTGTATACAGGTGTGAGAGAGCCTCTTCAGAGGTGGGAGATGTGCATTGAAACTGTACAAAAATATATGGGATTTGCATTGGCAGCCCTCAGCAGTGAAGCACTGAGCAGTACAGAACGAGAATCCAGCAAGGCGAAAGTAAGTAAATATTGAGGTTTGGAATTCTATTATTTCTATTGAAATGTATATCTCAAAAGTTTATTAATGTAGAGAAATATCCTGTTGCTTCTTTTTTTGCACGAGGCTCACGCTGTGCATTCTTAATCCTGTTCTCTCTCCCTTGATAAGTTTTTAATTTCTTAGTCACGTGCAGGGCTGAGTAGCTCAGGCAGTAGAGGAAAGGCCTCCTGAGCTCAAGTTGGCAGGTTTGATCCCAGCTTAATCCAGTGGTATTTTATGGTGCTACATCACGCCAGCCTCCTGTCTGTAGATTCACTGGCTCATAAAATAACTCCTGTGGGACAACATTCCGGCACCTGAGCATTTCTGAAAACTGTAAAAGTAATTAGTTGGACGTTAAACCAATAACAATATTGTTTTAGTCTTGTATTTTTTCTTAAGTTGTTGTTTGCTCTCTTTGATTGAAGGAGAAACATGAATAGAAACTTCTGCAGGATGTTTTACCATATACTGTAGTATCAAAGATAAGGAATATTAACTTATGTTTCAGTAGTGTAAACTCTTGTTTATTCTTGTGGGTTATTACTGACTGACTGACTGACTGACTGTAGGTTTTTTCTAGTGGCTTTACGTCACACCAACACAAGTAAGTCTTATGGCAACGATAGGATAGGAAATGATTAGGAGTTGGAAGGATGCAGCCGTGGCCTTAATTGAAGTACAGCCCCATCATTTGCCTGGTGTGAAAATGGGAAACCGTGGAAAACCATCTTCAGGGCTGCTGACAGTGGAATTCGAACCCACTATCTCCCAAATGCAAGCTCACAACTGCGCACCCCTAACCGCATGGCCAACTCGCCCGGTAGTATTAGTAGTAGTAATAGTTTTATGTTCTAATTATTTCTGCGGTTCTCAGAGACACCAGTAGTAAGCTCTTAAAAGCTATTATTATTTTGTATTCCTTCTGGTCGTTAAGGCGTCAAATCTATATGCTCTGGGACAGAATGTCGGCCAGTGGAGTAGGGGAGGTGGTACAATTTCTAATCACTAGATTGTGTGCCAAAAGCCTGGATTCAGTTCAAAACCCCTCTGCAGTCTTCATATAGAGTGAGGACACTGACCTTGTTGATAGAGATTTGTCCATTGGATGGGGACATTAAGCCTTGAGCAGACCCTTGGTGTTAATCAATAGGAGTGGGCTATATGCTGACATGGGGTTTCACCCTCTCCAAACATCGTCGTCATCATCTTCATCACCAATATAAATGGTCCGTTATTGGACATCAACACCTATATCATCATCATCATCATCATACTACATTCAGACGTGCAGGTTGCCCATGGCTTGTACCAGGCAAGCTGAACATGTCCTCAGACACTCCCGGCATCAAAAGCCATATGACAAATTTTTTTTTTTGCCAGGGGCTTTACGTCGCACCGACACAGATAGGTCTTATGGCGACGATGGGAGAGGAAAGGCCTAGGAGTTGGAAGGAAGCGGCCGTGGCCTTAATTAAGGTACAGCCCCAGCATTTGCCTGGTGTGAAAATGGGAAACCACGGAAAACCATCTTCAGGGCTGCCGATAGTGGGATTCGAACCTACTATCTCCCGGATGCAAGCTCACAGCCGCGCGCCTCTACGCGCACGGCCAACTCGCCCGGTCATATGATAAATAAATAAATAAATAAATAAATACTGAATTATTTTGTTATGCTTTATAACAAGCAGAGCTTGAATTGTGTAATTGTTTATTCCCTCACCCACAGGTTGGAGAGATATTCAATAATATACAAGAAGCTGTGCGGAATAGCTTGGACAAAGCAACGTGGTTTGGGAAGGAACTTCAACTATTTGCCCTCAAGAAGGTAAGTAAAGAGTGAAATTGTTTATTTTGTAGGTACTTTTAAATTTTGTAACTTAATCCAATTACCCTCCAGGGTTGGTTTTTTCCTCGGACTCAGCGAGGGATCCTACCTCTACCACCGCTAGAGCAGTGTCCTGGCGTGTGAGACTTTGGGTCGGGGTATACAACTGGGAAGGGGATCAGTACCTTGCCCAGGTGGCCTCAGCTCCTATGCTGAACAGTGGCCTTGTGGGGGGATGGGAAGATTGGAAGGGATAGATAAGGAATAGGGAAGGAAGCAGCCGTGGCCTTAAGTTAGGTACCATCCTGGCATTTGCCTGGAGGAGAAGTGGGAAACCACGGAACACCACTTTGAGGATGGCTGAGGTGGAAATTGAACCCCCTCTACTCAGTTGACCTTCCGACACTGAGAGAACCCGTTTCAGGCCTTGTACCACTTTCCATATTTCATGGCAGAGCCAGGAATCGAACTCGGGCCTCCAGGGTCGGCAGCTAATCACACTAACCACTACACCACAGAGGCGGCTTGATATGTATATATTATATAAAAGCCATATACCACACACTGATCACAAAGTGTCCAGGTCCAAAACACCTAGAAAGCTGAAATTAGGAACATCTTTAGCCCTAGAGGTGCACTAAGAAAGGATTTTCCAAAATTCATCTCCTGCCCTAGATTTAGGCCCTTTACTACAATAGCATGGCCTAGTATAGGCAAAAATGAATTTGTTGTTCTGTGATGGTACAAAGCTCATTTTAAGTCTTATTATACAATGAGAAAATCTAGTTGAGTGCCTTTGGGACACTGAAAACCATGTTTTAAGGCCCTAAAACCAACCGCTTTCAAGATATTGGCACCACACTGCTACTGCTATCCAAAGTGCTGGAGAGCAGATGTTGATGGACTCACAAACAAGGTGATTGCAAGCATTGCAACTTCCACTTGGGCAGATTGCATAAAGTGTCCAGAAAGATTGCAGGAAGGAGATATTCTGTGAGAGATATTCACGATGCTCACTGTCAGTTGTCTCACGTACAGCAACACAATCAAATGTGCTTCTTTGTGCTGCTGTCTCATTTATAGCAATATGATCAGATGTGCTTCTGCATTCTATCAGACAGCTTTATACTGTTCATTGAACTAACCTTTAATTTGTCATACGTATCTTCTTTTCTTTTATGTCTTGTATCTTTTCCTCTTAATACTTTCCACCTTTTCAGACTCATTTTGGTCACAAAACTATAGTTGTTCTACCAGGCTTTCTTAGAGCTCCTGTTTTTGTACACGGTGGTTCCTGTTACTCTGAGTTGACTCTCTATTTTTCCTTTTCTTTTCCATATCTATCTTCTATACCTAGAAAAGCACCGATGAGCTTCTGTATGCAGCTGTCTCATTTACAGCAGTATGATCAGATGTGCTTCTGCATTCTATCATACAGGCTTCATACTGCTTCATACATCTCATTGAAGTATTTGTCATATACATCTTATCTTCTTTTCTTTTGTTCTTAATACTTTCCACCTTTTCAGACTCATTTTGGTCACAATGTTATAGTTGTTCTACCAGGTTTTCCTTTCTGTTTACCTACAGCTCCTGTATACTGTACTTCCTGCCTCTCATAGTTGACACTGTTTTCCGTTTCCATAAGGGGATTCATTAGGTATGGAGCTCATTGCTATTGGTGGCATAATGATACCTCACCACATTTTACCTATGAAGGGAGATGGGTCCTGTTTTTTTCTATTCACTATCCTTCTTAATGTACAGCACTGACTCGCTGGCGCCTTGGGTACGGGTTAGTGACGTACAGCACATTTGTAACAAACGGCAATGGTGTCAATTCTTTACTAAGATGCCGCGTGGAAACATGTACAGAATCATAATTGAGTACCAGGCTTACCTGTCCCTTCCCACCTCATGCACCATCCTCTGTGAAATTGTGGCGAGCTGGTGAAATATAGCCTCACCATCTAGTGGTGCATCGTAAAGGGAAGATAATACAGATTGAAGAGCCTGTTGAGGGAAGGGCCATGTTACATTTTAAGTGTTCTGGTCTCTGATGTCATCGCATTTTGTACCACATACTCTTCATTGTGTCCCTTCTCGTAAACAACCACCTCTTATCGCTAGCCCTGTCCTTACATCGCTTAATGTAATCAGCCCTGCAAGTTTTTTTTTTGCTCAGGGCTCTGCCAATGACAAAAACGACAATGAATTTCCTTTCACTGATTATCATCCTCTTCCTAAAACAAGTGTCTTTCTGTTTTGCCTGATGATTATCTAAATTCTTCCTCTTACTCGAAAAATACACTGACTGACAGAGCAAATGCAACACCAAGAAGGAGTGGTTCGAAAGGGATGAAAGTTGGGGAAAAAACAGAGACGGCACGGACGAATAATTGATGTTTATTTCAAACCGATATGCAGGTTACACAATGCGCACGGCATCGACTCAGTAGGATGTAGGACCACCGCGAGCGGCGATGCACGCAGAAACACGTCGAGGTACAGAGTCAGTAAGAGTGCGGATGGTGTCCTGAGGGATGGTTCTCCATTCTCTGTCAACCATTTGCCACAGTTGGTCGTCCGTACGAGGCTGGGGCAGAGTTTGCAAATGGCGTCCAATGAGATCCCACACGTGTTCGATTGGTGAGAGATCCGGAGAGTACGCTGGCCACGGAAGCATCTGTACACCTCGTAGAGCCTGTTGGGAGATGCGAGCAGTGTGTGGGCGGGCATTATCCTGCTGAAACAGAGCATTGGGCAGCCCCTGAAGGTACGGGAGTGCCACCGGCCGCAGCACATGCTGCACGTAGCGGTGGGCATTTAACGTGCCTTGAATACGCACTAGAGGTGACGTGGAATCATACGCAATAGCGCCCCAAACCATGATGCCGCGTTGTCTAACGGTAGGGCGCTCCACAGTTACTGCCGGATTTGACCTTTCTCCACGCCAATGCCACACTCTTCTGCGGTGACTATCACTGACAGAACAGAAGCGTGACTCATCGGAGAACACGACGTTCCGCCATTCCCTCATCCAAGTCGCTCTAGCCCGGCACCATGCCAGGCGTGCACGTCTATGCTGTGGAGTCAATGGTAGTCTTCTGAGCGGACGCCGGGAGTGCAGGCCTCCTTCAGCCAATCGACGGGAAATTATTCTGGTCGATATTGGAACAGCCAGGGTGTCTTGCACATGCTAAAGAATGGCGGTTGATGTGGCGTGCGGGGCTGCCACTGCTTGGCGGCGGATGCGCCGATCCTCGCGTGCTGACGTCACTCAGGCTGCGCCTGGACCCCTCGCACGTGCCACATGTCCCTGCGCCAACCATCTTCGCCACAGGCGCTGCACCGTGGACACATCCCTATGGGTATCGGCTGCGATTTGACGAAGCGACCAACCTGCCCTTCTCAGCCCGATCACCATACCCCTCGTAAAGTCGTCTGTCTGCTGGAAATGCCTCCGTTGATGGCGGCCTGGCATTCTTAGCTATGCATGTGTCCTGTGGCACACGACAACACGTTCTACAATGACTGTCGGCTGAGAAATCACGGTACGAAGTGGGCCATTCACCAACGCCGTGTCCCATTTATCGTTCGCTACGTGTGCAGCACAGCGGCGCATTTCACATCATGAGCATACCTCAGTGACGTCAGTCTACCCTGCAATTGGCATAAAGTTCTGACCACTCCTTCTTGGTGTTGCATTTGCTCTGTCAGTCAGTGTAATTCAAAAGTTCCATCTTCCAACGAAAAGCAAAGAGAAACAAATTGCCACGCTAGATTCATCGATAGAATTATGATTAAAAAACATAGGGATTCTGTAAAAATATTGAAAGAAATATGATGCTAATAGAGAGGCTGTTAGTAAATACACTAAAAAAAATCCTGAAGTAAATCAAAAAGCTGTTAGGAGATACAATGAAAATAAATAATTGATCCTGTGGAAAACAAAATCTTTATTGAGATTCAAATACGACCGCAATACAGATTAGAGTAATGACATAGTTACTGCTATTGGACAGAAAGTTGACTGCAAGAATTCGTACGATCCGGGAGATAGTGTGTTCGAACCCCACTGTCGGCAGCCGTGAAGATGGTTTTCCGTGGTTTCCCATTTTCACACCAGGCAAATGCTGGGGCTGTACCTTAATTAAGACCACGGCCGCTTCCTTCACATTCCCAAGCCTCTCCTCTCCCATCGTTGCCATAAGACCTATCTGTGTCGGTGCGACGTAAAACAAACAACGAACAGAATTTGTACGTTCATGAACACCAGATAGTTCATTCCAAGCTATGTGTTATGTCTTAAGTCATACTTTCATAATGTGTGTACATCGGTTATGCTCCCTCCCCCACCACCGTCTTACATCATTATCATCTTCTGGTTTTCTCCACATACTTTCTTTCCATTCTTCAGCTCTGTTCTATTCTATCCTGGTGTCTTTCATTACATTTTATTTCTTCTATCACTTACATCCCTGATTCATCTGATGTCCTCTCTGTCACTTCTCATGCACACACGGTGTGATAGAACATCTTAATTGTAGAGTAATATTGTCGTCAGTTCCCGCTTGGAGCACTGTGCCGGCACACAGCGAGCCACCTGGTGACGAATGAGCGTAGCACTACAGCTCCAACGGTAATGCATTCTTAAATTCAAACCCTCATTTTTGTAGAAGTCTTCCTTGTGAACGGTCGAGATTTTCTTCTGAAGACATGGAGCAAAGTTCTCTGCAAAACGTAAAGATTTTCACCTTGTTAGCATCAATGTTTACATCTTAATCTATTGCAGTCTCCTTAATCAGTGTTTGGTTGATATGTACACCAAGATAGAAAGAGAAAGACTGGATTTCATCAGACACAACCAAAGTAAATTGCAGTCGGAAAATTGCATACACCTGCGGAGCACTATGTGCAAAGGGGATGAGACAAGTTTCTGATCTTGGCGAGAGGTTATGCTTTCTTCAAATTTTCCTGCACATGCACGAGTGGACTCAGGATACTATGACATTTATGTCAGTATGGTCGTCCTGATCAGTTCATTACATTTACATGTAACCTAAAGTGGACCAAGATACAAGAGGTATTAAATGTCAGAGAAAAGCCGCAAGACAGGCATGACATTATTGCTTGGGTATTTCATATAAACATTAAAAAAATTATCATTTTCTTGACTAAAGGATCTATTATTGGCCTTAGTAGGTGTTACATGTACACTGTGGAGTGGCAGACGTGCGGTTTGCCACTCTCTCACATCTTACTTTGGCTTCAAGACAGAGCCATGACTACCCAGATCAGCAGTGTCATAAGCGCTGAGATCCCCAATACAGAAGTCAGAAAATCTATGATGATTCACGGGCTGTGTGGAAATCTGAACAGAAGTTCACCATTGGCGGCTCTTGTAGCAAGGGATACCCATGTCCACTAACCAAGGATGCTCAAACCGCAGATGATGGTTAGCTCCACTGCAGCAGACGATCTCATTCTGATGGCACATTTACAGTTAATATAAATGGAGTAGACCTTGATAATCTGTGGATGGTGCTGTACAATCCTGTCTTGTCCCAAACCTTTAAGGCCCATATTAAAGTTGAACTATGTAATGGTGTAAGGTTGATAACGTTTATCTGCAAATATGTTAACAAGGACAGTAACCAAGCAGTGTTTGGCTTAGAGAACTAGTGGGATGAAGTTATGACTATGCATCAACAGTTAGAAAATTTCATGATCGAAATACAAACTCCATTCTGAATGCATGGTGCACACCAGAACTTGCATCACTCTGCAGCCATAAAGCACTTCTCTACAGTAAATAAAATAATCATCCACACAATTAAAGAGGAATATAAAAGTTACTGCAAAAGAGTTGCAACCCTGAAAAGGACTCTCAAGAAGTCGTATTATGATAATCAATTTAAAAACAATCTACACAACACTAAACACACCTGGCAATTCATAAATGAAGTCCTTGGTAAACCTTCAAAATCAACAATCAATATTGCTCGTATCAAGATAGAGAATGAATGTTTTGAAGATGAAAGTGACATTTGCAATGCCCTGAATAATTATTTTATCTCGGTCCCTGCCACACTACCTTCAAATATTGTTCCTCGCCCTGAACATACTGCTACAATCAACAATCATCCTAATTCCCTTTTCTTCGAACCATGTTCTCCAGAAGACATGTCTGCAGTTATCAGTTCCCTCAAACATGCTTGCTCAGTTGCTAGTGATGGTATTTCCAGTAAACTTCTCAAAGTCTGTAATCATGCACTCTCTGGTCCAACATCTGAATTTATTAACTGCTCTTTGGCAAAAGGAATCGTCCCTGATTCATTAAATATATCTAGAGTGGTTCCTATACATGAACAGAATGATAGATCCGACTCGGGAAACTGCCGACCCATCTCAGTACCACCTGAATTATCTAAAATCTTAGAAACTTGTTAAAGTCGGGCTTATTAGTTACCTCAAAAAATGCAATTATTTTTCCAGACTTCAATATAGCTTCAGAGAAAAGGCTGGGGTGAATCCTACCATAATGGATATTATAATTGAACTTCAAAATTATATTGATAAATGTTACAAGACTGCTGGGTTGTTTATTGATTTAAGGAAGGCTTTTGATACTCTTAGCCACAAACTTATGATATACAAACTGGAAAAGGTAGGTGTGAGAGTACCCCACTGTCCTGGTTTAAGGATTTCTTATCAAATCAACAACAATATGTTCAGATTGGCATGAATAAAAGTAAACCACAAAATATCACCTTTGGTGTACCACAAGGTTCCATATTGGGTCCAATTTTGTTTCTCATATTTATTAATGGCATAGCCCTGTGCTCTTTTAAGGGTAAAATATCACTTCTGGCAGATGATACTTCAGCAGACAACCAGCATGACTGTCATGTCTTAGATGAATGGCTGAGAAAAAATCTCCTAACAGCCAATTACTAAAAAACTGTCTGTATGATGTTCCATAAACCAAAAAATTACCTAAATGCAACTACAAATATATTATTTGGCACTTCGAAGTTGCAATGGTTTAAAGAAGTTAAACATCTTGGACTAATAATTGATAGTGCTTTCTCCTGGGCACCTCATATATTAAACTTAAAAAATAAAATCTCTGTCTTGGTTGGTATCATTGGCAAGATTAAGTACCTACATTGAATTGACACTCTTCATCTAATTTATTTCACAATGATACAATCTCAACTTTTTTACTTGTGTTTCATTTGGGGCAAAACAACCCAAAATAACTTAAATACTTTGGAGGTCTTACAAAACAGGGTTATTAGATTTATGTATGGATTCCATCAACTATATTCTCAAAATAAAATGTACTCTGCAACCAGTATATTACCACTTAAGCAATTAATCTCATTAAATGCATCACTTCTTATTCACAAAGTCTTGCATAATAAAATGTTTACCAACTCTGAATTACCTAAAGTCACTGACATCCATTCATATAAGACGAGGCAAAAAAAAAAATATATATACAAAATAAATTATACAGCAAGGTTTGACCCTAAGGGAGTGCAACACTTACTTATATCTGAATATAAGTGTTCCTGACAATATAGCAATCATCTCTAAAATTATGCCATTTCATAATAAGCTTAAGAAGTACCTCTTAGGCACCATGAATGTGTAACAGTTATTTCTCTTATATTTTTATTCCCAAAGTCATCTTAAAAGTTGAAAACGTTGTTCCTCCTGTATTGTTACTTTGATAATAATCCACTTACTTAATGTAATCCTCTCCATTAGGTAAATAGTGATACTCAAAACTTACGTAAAACCACTATTATTACTCTTTCACTTTTAGACCTTAGACCTTAATCTACCATTGTTTTGATTATCTATGTATTGTTCCTCTTGACAGAGCTCTTGCTCTCTGGAACCATATTTATCATAAATTAAAAAAATTTAAAATGTTGTATGAGGCAGGGTGCTACCAGGTGTATGCGTAAGTATTTTCCGGTTTCACTAAGAGATGGCACCAGCGAACAGTACGCAGCATATGAATTTGACACATACGTCAGTTTATTTGCCTGACATTAACCTACCAACACACACAAGTTGAGTCTGCCAAACGCTATTGTCTGTGTTGTATCATTCAGTGATCATGTGGACGTTTGTGCCTGAAAAAGAACATTGTGTTGCTTTTCATATTTAATCAAAAGAAAAAGACTGTGGAAAGTCATCGTTTGCTGGTAGAAACATATGGTGAACATGCTCCGTCAATTAGAACATGCGAGATATGGTTTTGACAATTTAAACGTGGTGATTTCAATCTGAAAGACAGTGCACGCTCTGGTAGACCACAAAAGTGCAAAGACGAGCAAGCCCGGCAAAACCATCAATGCACAACGCTGTTGCCAACAAATGATTAATTTAAATCACGCATTGATCGAAAGACAACCAGAATGGGCCAGAAGACATGACAGAGTGATTTTGCTACCCGACAATGCGCCGTCTCACACAGCAAAACTAGTGAAAGACACCTTGAAATCGCGTGAATGGGACCACCTTCCACGCCCGCTGAACTTTCCCGACCTGGCCCCATCTGACAATCACCTCTTTGCATCAGTGGGGTACGCACTCGCAGAGTAGCACTTTAGCAATTTCGAGGAAGTTGGAAAATGGTTCGACAAATGGTTTGCCGCAAAAGACAAGCAGTTTTTCTGGCATGGTATTCATAACTTACCTGAAGATGGGCAAAGTGTGTAGAAGCTGATTGCCAATATTTTGAATAAACAAAAAATGAATTTTACTTGAAAATTACCTGTTTTCTTTACCACAAAAACTGGCAAAAACTTATGCATACACCTGGTATATTAGTAGTTCTGAAGCTGCATGGAGAGTCTTATGTTTCCCTATTCATGAAAGATGTCCTCATGTCATGCGTCTGTCTGTCTGTCTGTCTGTTTGTCTGTCTGTCAATTTCGAGAACGGTCAAAGAGTTTATTTTACATCCGATAGTGCCGCATATAAAGTGCCAGACTCCTTGGTTGAATGGTCAGTGTTGAGGACTTTGTTTCAGAGGGTCCTTTGTTTGATTCCTAGCTGGATCGAGGATTTTAATCACATCTGATTAATTCTTCTTTTTCACAGTAGGCAAGTGCTGGCTGTGGCTGTACCTTAATAAGGCCATGGCCACTTCGTTCACACTCCTAGCCCTTTCCTAAACCCATCGTTACCATAAGACCTATCTGTGTCAGTGCAACGTAATGCCAATTGAAAAATAAAAAGGATGAAATGATTGGTTGAGTGTACACCATACATCCAAACACTGCTAAATGCTATTTTGCAACTCCTTTTTAACAAAGTTTAACCCTCAATCAGGCGCGCCCTTCCGACGAACTCTCTCAGGCGCGCACGGTCTTTTAGACTGCAGCGATTATTTTCATAATTTATTGTACGGCCTTGGGAATCTAATAAAAATGTTGAAGTTTAATACTGTTGCAAGTAAGTTTACTTTTATTTAGATAATATTTTTTAAAACTTACGTACTGAATGACCGCATTAGAAAAATAAAAACTTGTTGAAAATTGAGTTGATTTACAAATAAATTTTGAAACCTTTGAAAAATAACTTTCTTTCTGTTTTTTTTTTTTTTTTTTTGCTAGTTGCGTTACGTTGCACCGACACAGATAGGTCTTATGGCGACGATGGGAAAGGAAAGGCCTAGGAATGGGAAGGAAGCGGCCGTGGCCTTAATTAAGGTACAGCCCCAGCATTTGCCTGGTGTGAAAATGGGAAACCACGGAAAACCATATTCACGGCTGCCGACAGTGGGGTTCGAATCCACTATCTCACGGATGTGAGCTCACAGCTGCGCGCTCCTAACCGCACGGCCAACTCGCCCAGTTTTCTGGTTTGTAAAATGTAAGCTATTTGAACTAGATATATATTTATCCTCCCCTTCATCCATTGTCACTGTAATATTTCTGGCATGGGTAATCATAAATTAAAACACCGTTTTTTCAGAAATATTTGTACTTCAAATTATAAAAACATTTAATTTTACAGCATAAAAACCACCTTTGTAAAAAACATGTATATGAGAGAATTATACATTATTTTACGTATATTTGAGTTCATATTAAAATTCAATTTTGCACTATTTTCTTTATGTGAACACACTGAAGAATTATTGTAATTGTTTTAACCAAATATTGATATAGTCGACAATCTTTTGTACAATATTGTCTTGGAAAAAATAGCTCCCAGGTTTCAGTTGGAGTTTTAACATTCCTGGCTAAACCTTTAGGCCCTGGAAGGCTTGTTACAATATTATTACCTGGTCCACGACCAGTCCTTGTGAATATTGGGTGCGCACGCCATTCTGTCTCACCGCCCTTGCCTGTCAAATTCACTTTAGAAAAAACCAGCACCGCGTCCGTCATCACCAGATAGCTCAATACCTGTATCATGTTCACTAACCTCAAGATTGTCAGTTTCACTTTCATCATCACTTTGTGGCTGTCTGGAAGTATCTTCTGCTGCCTCATCTACTTCTTCCAATAGGCATCCTATTGCTTGGTCTCTGTCTTTCACAAATTCAGTTATTCTTTCACTTTCTTCCTCTTCAACACTCTCTATCAATAATCGGATCCTTTCCTCTTCAGCAGGATCCAATTGAGATGTATATGCACATGAAACTAAACAAATCTAGTGAAACACAGCCGGGCACGTACTGGTCACAATGACCGAGACACAAGTTACACTAACGGGTGCACCGGTGTAAAAGACCGCAGACTGACTCGACCATCTACCTCCCTGTCTACAGGGCGACTGAGGAGGGGCTACCCTATCAGGTGGCTAGATGATCCCTTGGGGAGATAGTCTGGAGGAGGGAGGGCATAGCTGACCTTCAGACGGATTCCTTGTCCAAAACTTTTAGAGGTCGGTCGTTTAGACCACTACGCGCCCGATTAAGGGTTAAGTGCCTACTGGCTTTAACAATGTTAAGGAGTGTTAGGTTTGGTTTATCCTACTTATCGGTCTGCTTGCTGAGCATTGGTTTTTATTTTTTATTTTTTATGATGGTACTCATCGGAATCACACTCTTGAGGAAACTGCGATTTCTGACTCGCCTTACAAGCTATGATAACTATTTGCTGTCATGCTGGTGCTCTGTCGATTGGCAGATCCTTTAGCACTTTGGGAAAACCACAGACACACTCTTTCTGAGGATATAAAAAGGCAGATGAGTGAAATTCAGGAGGTTGGCATTGAACACTGTATCAGCATTGTTTATAACAAATGCTTTGTGTTAGAAAACATAGTACTTTCAGTTAACCGGCCACTTAAGCAGTTTGGTCTTCCCTCACCATCAAATAATATAAATGAAGTTAGCATCAGTCATGAATACCTGAGAGAAATTTCTTATGAAGTATTACAACTTTCTCAATTACTTGCTCAAAATTTACTAAACTCAACACCAAACAAAATAAGGGTTATCAAGAGGTCATTAATAATAATAATAATAATAATAATAATGTTATTTGCTTTACGTCCCACTAACTACTTTTTCGGTCTTCGGAGATGCCGAGGTGCCAGAATTTAGTCCCGCGGGTGTTCTTGTATGTGCCAGTAAATCTACAGACACGAAGCTGACGTATTTGAGAATCTTCAAATATCACCGGACTGAGCCAGGATCGAACCTGCCACATTGGGGTCAGAAGGCCAGTGCCTTAACTGTCTGAGCCACTCAGCCTGGCAAGAGGTCATTAATAGTGTTGGTTTAGATTCTGGGCAGCTTTTCTTTCTTGATGCTCCAGGTAGACCAGGCAAAATGTTTTTGGTAAATCTGATTCTTGCCAGTTTAAGGAAAACCAAGAAAATAGTGATCTCAGTAGCTTCATCAGGTATACACTTTGTGAGATGGTGGGAAGAACACAAATTGCCTTTTACTTGAATTTCTCTGCAACTCCTCTTTGTTATATTTTAAAACAGAATGATACTGCTCAGGTACTTAAAGAGTGCGAGCTGATAGTCTGGGGTCAGTATACTATGGCTCATAAAGGAGGAATTGAAGCATTGGACAAAGCTCTCCAGGACATTCAGAGTAGTCAACATCTGATGGATGGGATGACTGTATTACTGGCTGGAGACTTCCAGCAGACACTACCTGACTACCTGACTGATGAGGTAAAAGCCTGCCTCAGGTCATCTTACCTATGACCTGAAGTCCAAGCCTGCCTCAGGTCATCCTACCTATGACCTGAAGTCCAAGTCCTATCTTTGTGAGACAATAAGATGGTCCATCATAAAGGTGATTTGAATGCTGAAGAGTTTCCAACTGACTTCTTGAAATTGGTGATGAAGGTTTAAAGGGAGAAGATTGCCAAGTGCATAATCTAGTACATTTCAGTGAAGTTGTTAAAGATTTGAAAATTTTGTGTGATAAAATTTACCCTGGCTTAACTGATTCACAGATTTAGACCCAAATTGGCTCAAGGAGAGAGCTATTTTCATGACACCACAGCAAGTATCAGTGATTCCTTATTGCTATTCCTACTAAGATGGTGAGATACAAGTCTGTGGACTCCATGGTGGAGATAGAGGACATGGTCCATTACTCTGTGGAGTTCTTCCATACCCTTTAAAACCACCAGGTTTTCCACCTCATATTGGGGCACCTTTCTGCAAATGAAGTCTTTACATAGTAACATGATCAAGAAAACCATCTTCATGGGATGTGGTGTGGGAGAAACCATTTTCATCCCCCACATTCCTTTGATTTCCTCAGACTACCATTTCCTATTCAAGCGACTGCACCTTCCCGTTAAACTATGCTTCGAAATGACAATTAACAAAGCTCAGGTGCAGTCTTTAAAAGTTACTTTGCTAGTGTGGATTTAAGGAGTGATGATCCTTCCTATGGTCAGTTATACAAAACCAGTTCATGTGTAAGTTCTCCTGACAGCCTTGTTGTTCTGCAGCTACAAGGACAAACAAAAAATGTAATGTACAAGGAAGTTTCATAAGAAACCTAAGTTGAACAACAAGCTTGGACAACATAATTTGAACAGAAGTAGAATTCATTAGTGACTGGCTGTAGGCAAGGGAGCTTGCCATTGTTTCTATATTCGATTTTGGCTATCTGGGGACCACGGTAAGTAACTCTGTGCATTCATCTTAATCTTTCTTTTCTTGACTTCCAATACTTCTTCATCCATTCACTTTCCTGTTTCCTCCTCTCTGGTTTCCTCTTCTCCTTCTTCTGGAGACCCTTGAAATTTTGTATCAATTATAATGATAACTCCCCAAGCTGACTGTGATTTGCAGTAGGCGAGGAGACCTGCTATGATAATGAAAACTTCCCAAGTCAATTATGATTGGAAGTAGGAAATGGTGGTCTGCCATTATATTGAAAACTCCCCAACTCGAATGTGACTGAAAGTAGGAAATGGGGCCCGCTTTTGTAATGAACCCTCCCAAAATTGTGACTGGCAGTAGGTACAGGAGCCTACCATTGTCCCGAAAACTCCCCATCTTGATTGCGACTTCAACAACCACCTTGGACAACATAATTTGAATGGCAGTAGAAATAGTCTTTATGACTACTACATAATTCAGTTTTGACAGGCTGTAGGCAAGGGACCCTGCCATAATAACGAGAATCTCCAAGGTCGAGTGTGACAGACAATAGGCAAGAGGGCCTACATCCATGCCTGCTGAACTACTGCTGCCATCTCTGGAGAAGTTTGGCAATTAGTGTAACTGTTCGCTCTCCTAATCTTCATACTTGAGGAGACGAAAGGTAATAGTTAGGGACACATGAATATAAATATGAATTATATGTGGCTCGCCCGCAAATTGCCACACAAATAGAATCAATTATCACTCCATGGTTTCCCATTTCTCTCTGTATTGTTTGGGCGCCAGTTTTACAGTTTTAAACAAAACTGTACAGCAAAATTTATATTTAATAGCATAGATACTTATACTTAAATCACAGGGGTAGGATTTTAAATAATTAACCATTAAGTATTGCTTTGAGAAAGAAAATTAATCCAATATCTGGTCAAATGATTTTTTAAACAAAAAATTGAGATGAGTCGGAAAAGTACCTTTTAGCTTGGAGGAAATTAAGAATTTAACGTTACTGTAATTTAATGTTGCTTGCATTGTCTAATTGTGGCTCACCAATTGTAGCTTCCGTTGAGGTCATCTGTATTCCATGGTTACTCGTTCCCCTTTTTCCGTTGCAGACTGGCTCCATGGACATCCTTCCTTCCTTCTGTGATATGGTTTGGGCTATCTGGACTAGCACTCCCTAATTGCCTAGTCTTTAAATTAGACATTGGCCCTATGCTTGTGAAAATTGATCACCATTTATCGTATGAGGAGAAAATTCAGTATTGTGAATTTTTCAATGTTATCAGAAATCTTAATCCAACTTAGCTATTCTACTGATACAATACAGACTTGTACCAAGTTCCGTGGACTTGAACTAACGTAGTTCTTCGTCCAGAATAATTATAGAATATATCACAAGCCGTATGCTTGTTTCATCTCACCCTGATCTGACAACATCACAGCAGCTACATACTGTGTCTTGAAGCGACAACTCACTGTCCTGAAAATACTTGTCTTGAAGCGACCACTCACTGTCTCAAAAATAAATTGTAGTTGTCTTGAGAAATGCTCCGCGCAAGATAATATACTTGAGCTCTCCCCACTCTTGGTAACTGCTCCATGCCAAATCTCTTTACAACGAAGCATCTGATTCGTAGATCTCATATCATATCTTCCCTCTCATCATTCTTCACCTGTAACAAGTAGGCATGTCGATGATGTAGTCTCCTAGCTTGGGCTAGCCTCGTGCGCGTCACTGTATAATACATTGCTCACGAGTTAAAGCCCATGAGTCATTTCAACTTCCCAAGCGTCAAGAATAACTTTTCCGTGTATACAATATGAGATGAAATGACACAAACTCAGTCAACATATTGACCATATTTACAGTATATAATGAATTCCTATCTTATAATTTAAATAATAAATGATGTTCTAATATGTACAATATGATTCCAAAAGCCTTATTTACAATTGATTGAAGTTAAATTAATATGTGTTAATGAATAATTGCCGATGGCTGATAAACTTGATATCGAGTAATATCACGTAATAGGACTGTACAATAAATTAGTATGGCTGGAGAAGCCTGGACGTTTACATATGCCCTCCTGTTATTTACAAATATAACATATATGAAAATAACACACTACACCAATATGGTTGATACATACATCATTGCCTCTTATAAACACTTAATAAAAACATATATAATCAAATCTTGTATCTCACTGTAGAGTGTCTGTTCCAATGATACTACATAACACTTGTAATAATTCCTGCCGATATTCTTCCGAAAGTTTGTCAGCAACACTCATAATATTTACAACATAACAACAGGTAAATAACACTATCTTTGCACTTCACCGACAAAGTGTTCTGCAGTTCCAGGTTATTATAATTATATACACCACACACATGTTATCACACGTGGCTTACCTCTTTTAGGTGGCAGCAAGCAATTTCTTGTTTTTATTGCAAAAAATATATACTTAGAAAATTATTGCGTTAATTTCCTTCTGCAGTTACAATAAATAATTCCCAAGTTATTCATGGCTTCTACAATATTGTCAGGTCTAGGTTCACAACCTATACATGCATTCACATTTTCTAACTGAAGTACATTTAGTGTTATCAAAACAACACCTGGGAGATATTCTCAGAAATATATCGTCTCAGAGAGCGAATATTATAAGAGCCCAACATGACACGATTACCATCTTTCAATCTGTATGCACACGGATCAAGCCGACAATGAATCTGGAATGGACCCTGATACAACAAAAAGAATTTCTTCGTCACCTTCTCTTCACTGGACGAGAGCATGGGAACACGTAACAGAACAAAATCTCCTACCTGAAATTCGTCTAATACCTGATGTTTCTGCTGTTTGCTATGCTTCTCAGCCACTTTAATCAAATTCTCTCTCGCTAGTCTGACATATATCTTAGTCCCGCTGAGGTTCCTGTGTAATACCTAGTATTTTTGTCAGCTTATTCCTTGGATTGCTGCCAAAATGAACCTCTAATGGAGTGAATTTCGTACTTTCATGCTGTACCATATTAATCCATTTCTCAATCAAAGCTAAAGAACCCACCCACGCAGTGTGCTTGTCATGAACTAAAGATCTAAACATCCTACCTAATTCCTTCATCGTGCGTTCACACATATTCCCTTGTGGGTTCCTGATTGAGGAAAAAACATGTGTGATACCTAACTCAAGTCATCACAGCCTTCCACTTCATCGAGGTAAATTGACATCCACTATCAGATAATAACCTCCTAGGCGTACCTAATTCTTGAACATACTAATAATCTTACTACAACCAAGACCTGTTGCTTTTCTCATCGGATACAGTTTGACTAACTTAGAAAAAACATCAATCACCACAAACAGGTATTGATAGCCATATTTACCACGAACTACGGGTCCAAATAAGTCTATACAAACAAGATCACCCGTTTTCTCAGTAATGACCGCTTTGCCTAGGTCCTTCGAGATACCTATTGGGAGCTTTACTCCGTTGGCATAAATCACAAGAGGAAATAGTTTTCCTAATTTCCCTTCCCATCTTATCCCATACAACACTTTACTTGTTCCATAATGTCCCAACTCTTTATGAATGAACCAAATTAATTCTTTTCTCAATGATTTGGGTACACATATACGCCAACGATCATCACCACAATTCTTCGTTAAAAATTGATCAACCATCCTATAAGTGTGCCTACCTTTCTTCACACTTTCCTGATCTCTGTTTTCAAGTTCACTTATCACATCTTTACACTCACTATCCTGAGATTATTCAAACCGCATCATTTTTAATCTATTCAAAGCTTCCTTATTGTCTTTATGAAGACATGCACAGATTAAAATGCCTTCTTGAGTCTTAAAGACACTACCTTCATTACACAAATCCCGGTCTCTGGATAGCAAATCGGCCAACACATTATTCTTGCCCTTAATGTATACCACTTTAAAATCATACTCCTGTATTGCTAAAATCCATCTACTGACCCTATTAGATGACAATTTACAAGTAGAAATAAAAGATAACGCATGATGGTCAGTCCAGATCTCAAATTTCGTACCCAACACGTACATCCTAAACTTACTTAGAGAATATATAATCACTAAGAACTCTAATTCAGTTATCGTATAGCGTTTCTGAGCTGCACTTAGCCCTCTCGAAGCCAACGAAACAATCCCTAAGTTGTTCTCATCATCCTCCTGACATAGAACTCCGGCAATACCACAATGTGATGCACCAGTCATCATAACATACTTCCTGTCACCTCTAGGATATTTCAGAATCACAGCTTTCCTAAAACCATCTTTTAGCTCTTCAAATGCCTTCTCATGGTATTCTGCCCACTTCCACTTATTGCCAGCTTTCAGCAAATCTCTAAACGGCTCTAATAGGTAGGAAAATCTTACTACAAATCTTCTAAAAAAAGTTACGTACTCAAATGTATGATCTCAATTCTTTTATATTCCTGGGCCATTTTGCATTCAATATTTTCTCTATTCTCATGCTTTCTGGAGTCGCACCTACTGCAGATACACAGTGTCCTAAAACGATGACTTCAGCTTACAAAATATGCATTTCTCCAGTTTAAGAGTGAAACCTGCCTATTCCAACTTGGTAAATACCCTGTCGAGATGTTCTAAATGCTCTTCAAGACCACTAGACGAAATGACTAAATCATCAATATAAAGCAATATTCAAAGCACGAATTAAAGCAGAAGAACTAGTACGAGTACCATATGGGACACGGCAGAATTGATACAGATTACCCTTGTGACTGAAAGCTGTTAAGGTCTATCTTCCTCCCTTAACAGAATCTGCCAAAAACTACTCCGTAAATCTACAGTAGAAAACCACACTTTGCCTTGAAAATCCTGTATCAGCTCCTCTACAGTTAACGATTTTAATTGATCTGCCACAATACGTCTATTCATCTCCCTCGCATCAATACATAAACGGACAGAACCATCGCTCTTAGGCATGATCAATAAAGGATTGACACACTGACTACTCGAAACTTCAATAATACCATCCTCTAACATGGCTTCTATTTGATTGCCTACTGCTTTAGCATATTTATGTGGTATCGGATATCTCGGTCCAGCGAATATACTTTGATCCAGCACTGAAAATGAGTGTTCATACACATGTGTTTTACCAGGTTTCAATGAAAATACTTCCTTGTGTTTTCTCAACACATACAACAATTGGTCCCTCTGACCTTCTTCCAAATTGCTACTATCTACTGCTTCTCTCAAAGCATCATCTTGGTTCTCCTCTAACCACACTTCACATAACTTAAAATTTGCTCTTTCTTCTTCATCTTTTGAAACATCGTTGACACACCACATGTTACAAACCTCCACTTTCGTTTGAACTTCGGCATCCCACTGACTTCAATATCCTCATTATCCCACCTTAAATATACCATCGCCTCATTGTAATCTAACCGAGCTGAGTATAAACTTAGCCAGTCAGATTCTAAGATAACATCAAATATAAGGTTTGGAATAACAAGACATATCTGAATTTTCGACTTCCCGTTAATACAAATAGGCATGGCAACTTGTTTACATATTTGCTTGGATCGTTTACCTACAGCAGTAACGATATTTGTGGATTTCACAGGCATTTCTTCAATCTCAATATTCTCCTTTTTTCTGTCCTCATACCACTTCGAACTTACACATGACCTTTGACTGCCTGAATCTAATAAAGCCTGATAATGCGCCCTCCATACTTCGATCGTAACAATGGGGTTATCACTTTACCTAGCAACTTCGACTTGATCCACTACCACTTCCCGTAATAACTCATCTCTGACATCGAGATCATAATTCATGTGCGTCATTACACAATTTCTCACAACATGTACTGAAGACTGATAATCTGATCTCTCATTACCGTCTACTGTTAGTTTAAATTACTCTGTCTCCTTGTATCCTGTTTTCGGTTTGTAACTTCCTCAACATTACGTTCCCTCTGAACATTCCTATTTTGCTGGTGTGACTGATTACCTATATTTTATTGTTTCACTTGAAATTGACCACGGTGATTGTGTTCTGGTCTTCTGGGTGGTGTTTGATGGTTTGTGTACTCTCGTGTACTATTACTATTTCCTAACGCATCAAAACTTGCTAGCAATCTTTTCATTCCTTGAATAGACTCTATCTGTTGCATACAGCTAGCTTCGCGGGTTTTGTTGGGAAAATGTCTGAGCAATAATTTCAAAATATCTCTCTCCGCTGACATCCAATCTACGTTTTTACAAATCATCACGTGGGCCAGAAAATTTCCGAAAGACAATTCGCTCTCTCCCCCTGCTTTGTATAACTTTACTCCAGAATTTCTCTGTGAAATATTTCTGGAATTCCACTATACTGGTCATGTTGCTCTTGTACACCACAAACGATGATTCTGCTTCCCCAATAAAAGCATTGCCAATTATTTCAAATGCTTCTTCCCATTCAATGACTCCTTCTTCTATTCGCTTTTCAAAGCGTTTCTTCACAGTGTTTAAAAATCTAAAGGGTTTGTCTGCCTCCCATTGAATTTTGGTAGTTCAGTTTCACATATGAAATTTGTACCATGGCACTGACTTCCTATATTACCCTGCTTTTCTCTGATTTATTTACGTATTTGTGCCTCCGACCTATCAATACGTTCATTTATTATTTTCTCTCTTGTTTCTACGTCACTCGCAAACTTTTCATTACATATTTTAGCATTAATCTCTATCTTATCGCACAGATCATTGTATTGTTGTTGTACTTGTTCTCTAACTTTACTAGCTTCTCCTACTTGTTCCTGAATTTTACGATTAATTCCTGTGATCTGCTGGTCTACTTCGCTCCTAACTTCACAATTTTCTTTCTCTACCAACTCCATTACTTCGCTTTTATGTTCACTTAACTTTCTTTCTACTTCTTTCTCATGTTGACTACGTCTCATCTCCAGTTCCCCTAACTGTTTATCAAAAAGTTTCTGCTGCTCTAGTGTTTCATCTAATATATGATTTAAAGCATCCATCCTAGTATGAACTTCTCTGCTAATTTCCGTTTTCGTCTGTTCTATCTCGTTTCTATTTTCTTTAATCTCTGTCTGCGTTCTCTCTACTTCCTTCCTAATTTCATCTGTTTCCTTCCTAATTTCATCTGTTTCCTTCCTAATTTCATCTGTTTCCTTCCTAATTTCATCCATTTGCTGTAATGTCCCTTGCATCATCAAAAACAGTTGTTGAATATTCATTTCACTATTTGTATTACCTTCTTTCTTGCCCTCCATTCTAGCTACATCAGATTCTGTGCTATTTTCCATGCTCCCACCACTCTCTACTGTTTTATCTACTTCAATGCTCTTATCTACAACATTCCTAGAATTCAGCACCTCGCCTACCTTTACTAAATTTCCGCTACGTAATTTCATGTCCTTTTCACCTTGTGCAGCCATGATTCTCCCAAAATCACACATATAACCCCTGCAAACACAGACACTACTTTTACTGCTTTCCTATCACGAATACTTAATGGTTTTCGAGTTCCACGTTGGTGCGACAAATGAAACTGTTCGCTCTCCTAATCTTCATACTTGAGGAGACGAAAGTTAATAGCTGGGGACACATGAATATAAATATAAACTATATGTGGCTTGCCCGCAAATTGCCGTGCAAATAGAATCAATAATCACTCCATGGTTTCCCATTTCTCTATGTATTGTTTGGGCGCCAGCTTTACAGTTTTAAACAAAACTGTACAGCAAAATTTATATTTAATAGCATAGAGACTTATACTTAAATCACAGGGGTAGGATTTTAAATAATTAACCATTACGTATTGCTTTGAGAAAGAAAATTAACGCAATATCTGGTCAAATGAACGTTACTGTAATTTAATGTTGCTTGCATTGTCTAATTGTGGCTCACCAATTGTAGCTTCCGTTGAGGTCATCTGTATTCCGTGGTTACTCGTTGCCCTTTTCTCGTTGCAGACTGGCTCCATGGACATCCTTCCTTCCTTCTGCGATATGGTTTGGGCTATCTGGACTAGCACTCCCTAATTGCCTAGTCTTTAAATTAGACATTGGCCCTATGCTTGTGAAAATTGATCACCATTTATCGTATGAGGAGAAAATTCAGTATTGTGAATTTTTCAATGTTATCAGAAATCTTAATCCAACTTAGCTATTCTACTGATACAATACAGACTTGTCCTAAGTTCCGTGGACTCGAACTAACATAGTTCTTCGTCCAGAATAATTATAGAATATATCACAAGCCGTATGCTTGTTTCATCTCACCCTGATCCGACAACATCACAGCAGCTACATACTGTGTCTTGAAGCGACAACTCACTGTCCTGAAAATACTTGTCTCGAAGCGACCACTCACTGTCTCAAAAATAAATTATAGTTGTCTTGAGAATTGCTCCACGCAAGATAATATACATGAGCTCTCCCCACTCTTGGTAACTGCTCCATACCAATTCTTTACAACGAAGCATCTGATTCGTAGATCTCATATCATATCTTCCCTCTCATCATTCTTCACCCGTAACAAGTAGGCATGTCGATGATGTAGTCTCCTAGCTTGGGCTAGCCTCGCGCGCAGGTCGCTTTATAATACATTGCTCATGAGTTAAAATCCATGAGTCATTTCAACTTCCCAAGCGTCAAGAATAACTTTTCAGTGTATACAATATGAGATGAAATGACACAAACTCAGACTCAACATTGTTACCTCTGCTACAGTGGTTACACAAAACAAGGCACAAACAGAGTTAAAAGGGGGAGTTAAGGGCAAACTACATAATATAAAAGGTCACTACACACTCGGAACAAGACAGTAGCTAACATTACGCTGATCTGCAACAAAACATGCACGTAAATATCAGTGGGGCCAACTAGGGAACCACAAACCGGGAAGATGAGAAGGGCTGGGAACCTACCAAAGGCATGGACATGGCTTAGATGGCGGATTCCGAAATAAATGGCCGTGATCCTTAGATATGAAGAATATTATTTACCAAATAATTTTACAAATACATTCTAAGTTACGAGCTATAAGTTCAGTGGTATCCATAGTTCATTTCGTATCAGTGTAATTTCAAATTTCAAAACAACTATACATCTAGTTACCAATGCAGTAGTACAATGCAATTTACAGGTTATCCAAAGTCTAGCGTACCTTAAGTGATACAGAACTACCAGAGGCAAACCCCAAGGGAAATAATATTAAACTACAATATACATATTTTAATGAAACAAGGAATGGGAATGCCTCAGAAACGAACAGGTAAGTCCAGCTGAAAAACTAAGGCGTCATAAGTAAATAATTTGGTGAATCTAGGTGAGGTTAGGGCAGACTCCTGTATGAAGAACAAATCGGAACATTACGGAAATTTTAGCAGGAACGGAATTCAAGAGTGCTTACCCGAGGAGAGTGCCATCCCGGGAACCGGGGGACGTCATCCAGATAGGCTGCTCGCAGACAGATAAACCGAGACTGACAGAATTCAGGATACATAATTAATTCGAACACTGCCTCGCTCACTATATATAGGAATTACTGGCCTTGGAGGCAGCCAATCAGCATGCACGTGTTCCCTATCGCCACCTAGACTCACCAATGACAACCTTACTTTCGATCGCGAACTTTGACTAACATTCTAGAATACGCATGATCGCGAAAGTCGTATTTTTCCAGAATAGACAGAACACACTTTCTAGAACACATACCAACAAAGTAACACACCCTGTACAAAAGTTATGTAACTTTCTGGATCTTTCCAGGAACTATAGACAGAATTCTACTATTTACAAATGCCTATGTTACAACATTATACAGTACAGGTTAGGTCAATAAAAATAAAACATCATATGATATTTTACAAACAAAGTAAAAAAAAAAATACATTCCACTCGCATTACATAGTTCACTTGTAACAAACATATTGACCATATTTACAGTATATAATGAATTCCTATCTTATAATTTAAATAATAAATGATGTTCTAATATGTACAATATGATTCCGAAAGCCTTATTTACAATTGATTGAAGTTAAATTAATATGTGTTAATGAATAATTGCCGATGGCGGATAATCTTGATATCGAGTGATATCACGTAATAGGACTGTACAATAAATTAGTATGGCTGGAGAAGCCTGGACAGTTACATTAGTAGCAGTCACTAGCCAGCGATGCTTATTTCATCCATCTCTGAGTATTGATAACTGTGCATTAGAATTTTATATAGGATAACTCCCATTAAAATATGAAAAATTAATATTTATTTTTCATTGAAAATACAAGGGATGTAACACATCAATCGCATGTATGGCAAATTCGCCACTGCTAAGAACAAGTGAACACGTTGAGTCAGCTTTGACAAACATGAGTGTGTGACCTGGTGATAAAACATAGAATAATTTACCACGAGCAAGAGTGATTATATCCTCTTGAGTTGATAGTATTATATAAATGAAAAATATTTATTTATTTCTTTCTTTCTTTCTTTCTTTCTCTCTTTGACTTTAGCAGTGGCAAAGTTAGGGCCCGTGGCCCTCTCTTACACTTAACCACGTGAATTAAAATTTAATACATATATAAAAGAGATATTCTATTCTATTCTATTCTATTCTATTCTATTCTATTCTATTCTATTTGCAAATCAGGGATAACAAACCTAAATAACATACAAAGAAGAATGAAAGCGAAGCTCAACCATTAAAACAAGATAACGAGTAATCTGCAGCATAAAAGTAAAAAAGAATGAGAAAAGTCGTAATGAAAAGTTACATACTAACTGAAAAATCATAAGCAGTGCATAAACAGAACACAATACATAATAAATTAACAAAAATAAAAGTGTGGCAGTAAACAGCGATCTATGTACACGAGTTCAAAACTAAATATCATATACATTTACTCTATAACTATAAAAATATAACAACAACCTAATGATATGGATCTATTCAGAAGAGAATGAAGTGTGGAGGGTTGGGGGTTGATTAGCTCAGTTGTTTGGGCTGCTGGTCTCCCATCTGGAAGGCTGAGTTTTGAATCCTGATTGATTCTGGGTCAAGATTTTCACCTTAGGAATCACGTGGCATCAGGAATGGCAAGTCGTAAACCCCTGGCCGAAACCAAAATGAACCTGGGTGGCTCCAGCGACCCCAGAAATAACCAGGGTAAGCTGAAGAAAGTTTCTTAATGAAGTATGCAGGGAACTAAGTTAATATGAACACCCTTACCCGCTCCCCATATCTTAGTGAATTTTCAACTACACTTTTCACAGAATGGTTCAGTGAGGAAGCAATCAACAAGTTTATCCAAATAAAAGAAACCATTAAAAACAGTATGTTGCCTTCTGTTTCAAAGATATATTTAGGTCAAATAATCTTCTATTTAATAACTGTACTTTTGAATAGGTGATATGTGCTTTAAAACTTGTTAGAATGAGCTTGTACTTGCTGAATATTGTTCAATGTTTCCCTTCATTGTAACATTTTTTGTAAACATGAGCATTTTTTTCTGAACCGCTGCAAATTCCTTGCAGCTCAGTAAGTACAGTTCATTAGATTACCACAAGCCATACTGAACTCTGATAATGCAGTAGAACTTTATTTCATGTGGTCCCTTGATATTCCCATACAATGTTAAAAATGTGTGTTTAATTTGAACATTATATTGTTTAATTCAAAGTAAAAATACCATATTAAAACTTGCATATTTTCAAGAAATCATGTAAGGATTATAGAACACTGCCTGGGTGGAGGAGAAAAGTAGTGTAGAATTGTTCTTTGCTGGAAACGGAACTGCAGCTGTTGCGAAGCTAAGAAAAGGTTCAAACTCTTGGCCATCTTAGGGTAAGTTCCCTGAATAGTCTTCTGGGTAGTAAAATTTGAGTTTCCGTAACTGAAAAATTCTGCTCTTTAGGCTTAAACACAGAACTCCTGTCGTACGTACGACGCTGTAACTGGTGTAAAACCTTCAATTATTATGTTTAATATATTTTAATTATAGTTTATTTAATGCCAAATTATCTTTTATTAAGTGTTAAACATGACTAGTATATGGTTCCTGTGTAAATATGTAGTATAAAATTGTATAACCTCAAATATGTATTGTATAACCTAAAAATCTATAGAGTCAAAAGCGGTAGAAAATTCCATAATGTTCGTATGTTAGTCTTATTGTACTATAATTGGTGTATATGAAGGGTTCTGGAAACTTACTGTAAGGTTTTATTATCCAGATACATGTAGAGACATTACGAATGTTATAGATATTTCCATGTACATTTTTAAATATTGAAAGAACATTCGAGTACCCATTCGACTAGCTGGTCGATCGATGTTTCGAGTGTGTTTCATTAGAGTGTCGTAAGAACTCTTCCAGAAGTCGATCATTCTAGATGGTTGGTTGAATAGTATAAATATCGAGCTGCCAAGTCAGCGGGTCAGTCAGATCATTGGACTCGAGTAAGTGAGTGAGGCGGGGAATTCAAGAGAGAGTATTTATAAAATCCTCCTATCAATACAAGTCAAGTCAAGACTTGTATTGATAGGAGGATTTTATAAATATTTTCTTTTGTAAAGTGATAACCGTCAATACGGAGTGAGATTCATAACTTGCAAGAGAGAGTATGTTTTAGTGCGCGCGTCAGTGTTGTTGATATCTGTACTTGTCAGAATCGACTTCAGGGTACTCCGCTATTGAGTGTTGTATATAGTGTCAATGCTGCTGTGTAAAACTGTGTGTTGTGACGATACTCCACATGGAGTTGATAACTGTCACCAGATGAAATGAGACATTCCACTTCTACTGATTATCCACAAAGACAAACACAATATGCTGTCAGTTGTGTACACTAGTTTATTTACAAATTATTACACAAATTCTATTTACACATGCACTAATGGACTGCCATCATGAAACAAAACACTACTACAAGAGAATAAGCAGATATTGTAGCAAATGCATGTCAACAAAACCAATTCACATACTTGTTTTCAACCACATGGCTAATACGACTTCCACACAAGTCTCATAAAACAACTCCTGTTAAATAATAACTCAACTCCACCATTTATATATGTTGCCTGGCCAGGCTTCTAGAAGGATATTATGCAACATATTTTCTCATAATTATTCTAGAGTGCCTAATAGCCTAGTTATAATGTAAAGAAGTTTCTACAATTATCTAGTACCAAGGATACCTATTCTGGATATTACAGGGTGTTGCATGCACAATATTGTAGTAGATTATACATAATTTATATAGGTAATAATAAATTATATACTATTGATTATTTGTTCTTACATTAAATAAACTCATATTAATATATATACAGCACATGTTTCATGACATAACCTTACAAATAATATGATTGTGCATACATGACTATGTAAATACGGTAATAATAATAGTAATAATAATAATAGTAATAATAATAATAATGATAATATTAAATGGAAGTAAACACTTCATAGCCATACCTCACAAGTCATAATAATAAATAATCATAAAAATAATAATTCAAGCTTAATAATGGCATTATTTATCCATGGGTTAAAGAGTATGGTTTTCAAGTTATATTAGTTTATTACACTTGCGTCACTACCAAGGGCACGGAAGATGGATACGTGACAAAATATCCATTCTAATTCCAGGGATTAAGCGACAATGGCTAGCATTGAAGCCAGCCTGGTTCATTTAAATAATGTTTGTACTGTCAGAGTTGATGTTTACTTTTTGTTTCTGAAGTAATTATTTTATTTCATGAAATGCCACATACCGTTTTATGGTCTGTTATTGTTTCATCCTATTCTACTGTCATTGACTCTAGGAACCAGTTAAAAAGTAGGGATTGTTTTGAATTTGAGATTTGAGTAAGTTTTCTTCTTCTTCCTGATACGTTTCTTCTTATGCAGGTTGTTCACAGAGCCTCTTCCAATCTTCTCTTTTTTCCCATATTCTATCGTTCAAATCATAAATCTCCGATTTATGTCATCCTCCACCTGATCCCTCCATCTTGTTCGTGGTCTTCCAATTGGTCTTCTTCCATTTTCTGTCCAGCCAGAGCTCTTCTTGGTAATCTTTCTTGTCCCATTCTTTTGATGTGGCCGAATCATTTTAGCCTATTTCTCTCTATGGTTTCTTTTAGAGGGTTGGTCTGTAGCGTGTTTCATATTGTTTCATTTCTTATCTTGTCCATCCTTGTTTTACTCAACATCCCTTGCAGAAAGCTCTGTCGCTTGTAATCTACTTACATCTTTCTTTGTAAAAGTCCAACATTCTGCTCCATAGGTCAATATTGGCAAATAATACGATTTATATATCATGTTTTTTGCTTTGGTAGGTACTTTCCAATTTCTTATTATGTCTGATACACAGTAATACAATTTTGAGCAATTTCCTATCCTCTCCAAAATTTCTTCCTTGATGTTTCCTTTCCCAGTTACCTTACTTCCTCGGTATTTGAAAGCATCTACTTCTTTAAGAATTTTTCCATTACACCTAACATCCTTAATTTTTTGTGGGTTAAAAAAACAATGATTTGAGTAAGTACAGTGTGTGATATTGCTTAATTTGAAAATTCATGATTAATTCAATTTTTTATGGACCTTTCAGGTTCAAATAAACCAAATTCCACTATAAATATTGTTTTCTCTTTCCTTGCAGCAACTGATTATGAATCCATCCTTTTCTTTCTCCTTAAAATAATAACTCTTTCTAGTACGTTTTATATTTGTGATGTAGAAGTGGTGTTATAAAACTGTAAGATTTCCAATTTGCATGTCTTGCAGGTAAACTCAATGGTGCTGCAAGTTGGATTTCCAGCACAAATGCTGTCGAAGACTTACCTACAGGAATATTACTCTAATCTATTAATCCACAAGCACAACTTACTTCAGAACATTCGTAATGCTGTCGACTTCCAAATAGCCATGCAGAGAAGTTGGTTAATGGAACCTCGAGAAGAGTATAAGTGAGTACAGGATGAAAATTTTGAAGGAAATGTAAATAAGGAATTAGATACTGTCATAAAGTGTGGTCTGTACTATCTCTTTACAGACTGAATTGAAGTAGTAAATAATTTCATCCCCATGACACATTCTGAATTTGTGAGCTAAGGACAGAAATAGTCTAAGGGTGTATGCTCGTAGTTTAATTGATGAACTTTCACCCATATAAGCTCATAGCTTGTGAGCTTGGCTGATGTTGAACTTGTGGGATTACTGAAATTATTATATTTTACTCTTGTTCATTTACTCCTACTGCACAACGATATTTCTAAGTCGGTGATTTTTAATAAAACATGGAAGTTTCTTGACCTTTGTTATTGACAAAATAATTTGAGCAGCAACTAGCTGCAGGTCTATCAGTTTTTCAAAACATGGATGGTAATTATTAATTATATGGCTGATTTTTGATCTGTTAAAATTTTTGTCTGTATAAATACAGAATGGATATTTGTAATCCAGGAGCTGCCTTTATGAGGTGGTAAAGGTGTGCTCAGTTCACCTGGAACAACATGAGTTCAATTCTCCATCAGGAAGTCTGAAAAATTTAAGAAATGAGTTTTCAACTTCCGGAGGTTCCCATGGCACTGAGAAAATAGCCTACACAAAAAATGAATACCAGGTTAATTCCTGGGGACAGAGGGGGGGGCACTCTACGCCGATCAAGTGCCGAGGTTGCAGGTGGTAGAAGCATTTACCCCCACCACTTCAAGCACTTTCATGTCCTGTACCAAGATTACTTTGCTTTAGCTTTATATTTGTAATCCACTAGGCTGTGAAGATATCAGATATGTTGTATCTCCCTTTCTCTGAGTAACTAAATAATAAGTTATGAGAGCGGCGCATATCATGCTGCCATGCTGCAAATAAATAAGAACCTGGCAGACTCGCACACATCTAATGTCGCACTGTTTTTATTTCTGACCAACATTATCACAAGACGACACTGCTCCATTAGTCATCTTTAAGCTTGTTAAAAGGGGCAGCAAAAAGAAACACAGGCTCAGTTCTATATAAAAGATTTCTTAATTTGTCATAGCTGGTCTGTAAGATTTTAATAACATAAGCAATCATTACTATGTATCTCAATACATTCACAATCTTCTGATTTTCCACCACATCATATTGGTGCTGCATTACACAAACTTTTAAGTGTGTTTTTTTTAACATTAATTTCAAGAATGGATGCATCAACATTTAGCATAGAAAATAGCATAGAAGAATGTACACTCTCAGAAACTGAAAGAAAGAACACCTTGACGCAAGTGAATAAAGCCCGACATACTTGCATGGGACACTACGATAGGGCAGTGCATGTGATGATCAATCGCGCAGCGCTGCGGACCCACCAAGAACCGCATTATCAGCCGTGGAATGTTGCAAACTGCACAACAGTTGGTCATCTCCAGAGCCAGTGGCAGCTAGTTTGCTGTGTCATACGGAGCTCTGTCTGTGTCTGCAACATTGTTAGCATGCCGCGACAGCATGTACATCAAGCATTTGTGCAATTGGCGGAGTTTGAGCAAGGTTGTATGGTAGGCCTGCAGGAGGCCGCGTGGTTGTACTGCAAAATTGCGCAACACGTGGGGCAAAAGGTCTCCGGAGTGCATCAGTGTTATTGCCATTGGTCAGCATTGCCATTGCACCTGCCCATCGGCCTGGATCCAGACAGCGGCGATGCACAGATGCACTCCAAGACCGTCGCATCTTACTGCGCGCCATATTGGACCGCACCATGATTTCACAACAAATTAGGGACACTGTTGCTCCGGGGATGTCAGCGAGGAGCATTTGCAACTGTCTCCGTGAAGCAAGGCTATGATCCTGCGTGCCGTTATGGCGTCTTCCGCTCACGACCCACATCGAGCAGCCCTCCTCCAGTGGTGTCACGATACGCGCTTATGGAAGGATGAATGAAGACGTGTCGTCGTCAGTCGCTTTTGCCTTGGTGCCAGTGATGATCCTATGCATGTGTGGTGTTGTATAGGTGAGCACCAACGTCTGGAGTGTGTATGACAGAGGCACACAGTCCAATACCTGGCATGATGGTGTGGGGAGCGATATCATACACTGGCCATTCTCCTCTGGATATCGTTGAGGGAACATTGAACATTGTATGGTATATCCAAACCATCATTCAACCCGTCGTACTACCGTTTATGCACCAACAAGGCAATGTGCTTTTCTAACAGGACAGTGCACTTCCCCATGTATCCGAAGCCACCCAACATGCTCTCCCGATCCTGTCCATGTGCCTAAGGCCTAGCTCAATGGAGAGACGCGTGGTTTGTCCGGAAAAAGAGAAAATGGGTTCAAAATTCTATGCAAAGTAAATATACGCACCAATGAAGACAGGTCTAAGAAATACATAATCTTTAAATGAAAAACTTGGGTTTAAAGATCAATAAACTTTAATTATGGAAATTGCATGAGAAAATTACGTCAACGTACAAACTTTACAAGGATATGCACAAATATAACACGGTATCACAAAGCGTGACCCTTCGATGTGAGTAGAAGACTCAAAGTGAGAGTCTTTATAAGTGGTGAATCAGCTGACTCATATGCCCGTTCAGATTTATTTATGTTGAATTCGATCCGCAAGTGGCGTAAAGCCTTAAGAAAGTTATATAAAGAAAACGCAAGTAAACAAGATACCATTCGCATTGTAACGCCCAAATATTACATGAATAAAAAGCCGAATACATTGGTAAACATAAATACACAATGCAGTCTTGGAACTGACAGCACTAACCCCATAATAACACAGAAGCTAAATACGGATGGCCCATATGCAGATGAGAAGTCAGAACTTCCACCCCAGCAAAACAGCCCGTACTGTCTCCCGTAAGTTAACACAACACTGAATGCACAATATGACAACATCACAAAAACAAACATACACTTCTATATAACAGATATCTGAAAGGGAATACATGTGAATATACACTTAAATAGCAATTGGCATGTTCTTCAGTCATCCTCCAGGATGTCTGACTGTATGCAGGCACGCCCCCTCGGCATGTGTCTGTAGTAACCAAAACAAGGTCTCAGCTGGAGAGCGTAAATGAATGGCGAGTGTGAAAGTGATCAGCTGTCAGAACCTCCCCTCTGATTTGGGACAAGTTAACGGGACCTGCATTGCCGCACCCTGCCACACCTTGCTGCCAGCCCTCTCTTGTACTTTAATGCCATACAAACGAACTTTCATGGCTGCTAAATAACCTTGACTTCCTGCTCACAGGCAGAAGCAAATTACATTAAAGAAATTTTTCTCGGAAATTATCCCTTCCAGTAATACCAGCCGTCTCTGGGCTCCTTATTTCATGTCTTCTCATTAGCACTCACGGTCAACACAAAATCTCTATCAGTGCTCTCGGCTTTCACAACAACAGTATGCCGGTTCATAACTTGGCCATATCACGGCTCTTCACCTCGTTGCCTCGCAACTCAACATCTGTATCTCCACGGCAGTGCTAACATAACATGGCGCATACTGGCCATCTAAATATGTCCCTACCAATCACATCTCATATCCCTAGCTATGGTTCGGTTCCTCGCTTAATCGTATAGAAGATCTTGCTACAACGGTGATAAATAGTTCAATACACTCTGCTCGAAGTACCAGCTGTAAAGACATGCAACAAAACCCTTCCTATCCTTAACTACCTCTCGTTCTGGCTTCATTCCCTGCACAACATCTGAGGTCATAGCACCTCCACACATTAAAATGATCATGACTTCGGTATAATCTTGCACCAACAACACGGTGCCGTAGGAATATTGTAAACAGACACGATAACTGACTAAACTACCATTCCCTTTAACCAATAATAAACAAAGCTAAGTATAATATATAGGAATGGATTGTCAGCCCCAATTACTAATTAATTGATGAAGAAAAATCATGTATGCGTAAGGCATCGAAGTAAAGCAAACTAACATGCATATTTACCAATTAACTTAATATAAGATAGGGCTCAATCCGAACGATCGTATTTAGCATGCAAAAAAATGTGGATCAAACTCGACCAACTTTTGCTTCATCGCTTCCGGCTCGGTGGCCGGGACTCCTGTTTCACCTAGCCCATCAGGTTGCTGGAGACGTCTGGTCTGGAATGATGGTCTTCAATCCCCGGGACGGTCTGGATCATGTTCTGGGTTTTCTTTCTTTCCCTAATACAGGAAGTTCTTCTTTCTTGAACATAGATAAACAGGCACAGCTGACTGGAACACGAACACAGTGATATAATTTGCCTATTATGCACTGATAATTACGAGCTTCTAACACTCTATTAATTAATGTCACAGTTTACTAATTAATTAACGAATCACAATCTAATTTCTGCGTGAATCGATCATATCAATGATGCTTAATATAAATGTTCATCTTGAGTTGTTGCACGAAAAGCACGCGGTCTTATATTATGAGGACAGTTCGCACGGCACACTGAATATCACACAATGGAAAGTACAATCGCGGCGCGACTAATCAACTTCAACCGACGACGACAAGTAGCTGCAGCAGACTGCCGTGAGGTTCGCGGCTACTATTATCACATCGGGCTGGGGACGCCTGGCACATGGATTCCGTTAGGTTCGTTTGAATCTTCTTTGTAGTATCACCGTTGCCTCTTCAACCGCCGCTTTGTTTGAATTTCATAATGCTTAAATTATTCGCATGATATCGAGGTGATATTTTATGAGAATCCTAAATTACCAGCATGCAGCATCTGGTCAGATCGGCATTAACTACTGCTCCTGTTAATAAAAAGAGTAGAACAAATGACAGTCTATCGGTCCTGGACCTCTCATATTTGCGGGCGTAAGGTTGGTAGTATCTCTTCTATGTCACTGCTGTCGAAGCTCTCTGTCACATCACCACTATATTTTCTGTTTAACTACCCTGGTTCAAAAGTTTGAACTTAACGTTCTTGGAGATGTTGGTCTACCACACTTATCTGTTACCGTTAGAATGTACCTGTGTAGGCGGCACTCCCTAATTCACACAATGCAAGTCTTACTCAGCCTTTCTTCACTTTTCAGGATGATAGAAACTGATGAATAAAATGAAATGTACTGTAGATCCCATTGCTCTTATGGTAGGTATATTAATTGAACCGTGAACAGGTGATATGGTTCAGTATGTCAACTACCCTTGCCAGCGCGATCCCCAGATCTGTCCCCCATTGAGCATGTTTGGGACCGGATGAAATGTCATCTTGCGCGGTCTGCACTACTGCCAGGAAATCTGGCCCAATTGAGGCACCAGGTTGGAAATCACATGGGAGGCCACTCCGCACGACTACATTCATCACCTCTACATTTGTCTCCATGGGAGAATTGCAGCCTGCATTGCTGCAGAAGGAGGGTATCCATAGTACTAGCGCCGACATTGTACACGCCCTGTCGACTGTACTCAGATGCGTATGGTTCCATCGTTGTGATAGTGTGATGTATACGTCCTCAAGAGAGTGTCAAAAAAATTTCCCTTTGCTGGGTCAACGAATTCATGGTGTTCCTTTTTCATTTTTTCTGGAGTATATTTTAGTGCGAAGTTTTTAGATACTCAAATAATTGTAATTTTTGTCTTGTGTCCTAGGAAGTAAGCGTGTTTTGCAGGTTTTTTGATATCACTGATGAAGAGAATGGTAAAATTTTTTTCAGAATAATTATAATTATTATAATTTATTATATTAATTATAATTTAATGAAAACAATAAATACTGACAGGGTGGACCCATTAAGAACCCTCTGTGTTAATTGATTGGCTGCATGGTGTGCAGTGCAGGCTGTGAGCTTGAATTCGGGAGATGAGTTGTCTGAACCCCACTATCGGCAGTCTTGAATGTTTTTTTGTTTTTTCACATTTTTGCACCAGGAAAATGCTGTGACTGTCCCTGAATTAAGGCCATGGATACTACCTTCCCAGTCCTAACCCTTACCTAGCCCATAGTCGCTGAAAACCTGTCTGAGTTAATGCAACGTCAAACGCTACTGTGCTGCTTTTTTAACTTGTGTATGCTGACCTTCACTGGATGTGGGACAAGCTTCAACAGAGTATTTAGATGTTGAATGACCAAGCAAGTGACAAAGCTGTTTGGGTCACGTTGCTATCAGCATGCATTGGGGGGATCGTGGGTTCGAACCACACTGTTGGCAGCCCTGAAGATGGTTTTCCGTGGTTTCCCATTTCCACATGAGGCAAATAATGGGGCTGTACCTTAATTGAGGCCATAGTCCACTCCTAGACCTTTCCAACCCAATTGCAGCCATAAGACTTGTCTGTGGTGGTGCAATGTAAAGCAAATTGTAAAAAGAAATAAAAATTGAATGTCATAATGTAGCATGCAATTTTCACTTTCATAGCTCTGTTAATTTATGATGGATTTGGATTATTTTTACAATATTTGTACCTTCAATTATCAGATTATATCATTAATACAGCTTACTTTAACAAAGGATTAAGTGTTTTTGCAGAGAATGGTAGGAGTGCTAGAATTATTATTGTGACAATTATTTATGCAAGGGAAAAAATTATTGTAATTATTCAGGCATATGAATAAGATAAGTTCCGTATAAACACTATGGAAGACCAGTTTGAATGTTAATTTAAGCTAGTCTACAATATTCAGAGCTTTCAATTGCCAAAGATGAAATGACAAATTTTCTAGACCAATTTGTAATGTTGTTATGGAAGTATTTTTATTTTTACCATTTAATGTTAGTTACATTCTATTTTAATTCCAGATGGATTGCTGCTATGTCAGAAAATACTGTTTCATATATCCCTACTGCTAACAAGGTTGTTGTACCACAGTGGTTGTTAGTGCCTCCATTCTTCCATTCGCAGTATCCCAGGTAAGTTGAAAATTCAACTTGTTTCTGAATACCTTAATTTATTTTGATAATTCATCGTGAACCGAGCTCGATAGCTACAGTCGCTTAAGTACGGCCAGTATCCAGTAATGTAGATGTTGATTCCCATAGGGAACCTAAAATATTTGTCCTGAATGAGTAAATTTATAATACCAATATAATGGTCCATTATTGGACATTATAAATTTTCCAGCTAACTCATTCTTGGTTGCCTGCGTTTCGCCCTCATGTGCTAAGTTAGGCTCGTCAGTTGGGACTTAGCACACCACCCAAGACGCAAGGCTAGTGCATACCGTGGAGGCCACTGCATAGGCTATTTGAATTCAAAATTCAAATTCAAATTCAAATTCAAAATTCAAATTCAAATAGCCTATGCAGTGGCCTCCACGGTATGCACTAGCCTTGCGTCTTGGGTGGTGTGCTAAGTCCCAACTGACGAGCCTAACTTAGCACACGAGGGCGAAACGCAGGCAACCAAGAATGAGTTAGCTGGAAAATTTATAATGTCCAATAACGGACCATTATATTGGTATTGCAGTATCCAGTATTCGGGAGATAGTAGGTTCGAACCCCACTGTCGGCAGCCCTGAAGATGCTTTTCCGTGGTTTCCCATTTTCACACCAGGCAAATGCTGGGGTTGTACCTTAATTAAGGCCATGGCCGCTTCCTTCCCACTCCTAGCCCTTCCTTGTCCCATCGTCACCATAAGACCTATCTGTGTCGGTGCGACGTAAAGCAAAAAAATATTTTTAAAAAATTCATCGTGAGTTAATGCTTAAGAAGTAGATTTTAAAGTTTAGTTTTATCCCTTAAAGATGCTCTGTCTTTAAAGAGGGAAGCAAATCTGTTTGAAGGAAATCGTCTTGACTCTACATAAAAAAAGAAATCTAGAACAATAAAATAAATCCATGCATGAGTAGAGAATTCTGCGAGAGCATTTGGTTGTCATGCTAACCTCCAGTTTTCAGTACATTACACATCTGCACTACCCTTCTGTCCATGTGCCCCTTTGAACTTGAATTTATGGCATAATTTCCCAAGTGACAATCATCTGTCTGTAAGGATGAAAAACATGAAATTCTGGGTTTAAGGCTCTTCTCTAAAGATAATAGGCAACTTGATGTCTTTGGAGTGTATAGACCGGGAAAGGGTAGTGCTGATGCTGATTCAGAATTATTGATAAGATAATCAGCTATGTTGGAAATGATATGGAAAGGAATGTGATAGTAGCAGGTGATCTCAATTTACCAAATGTCAATTGGGAAGGTAATGCGAACGACAGGAAGTATGAACAACAAATGGCAAATAAGTTAATATGGGAAGGGCAGCTGATTCAGAAAGTGATGGAACCAACTAGAGGGAAGAATATTTTGGATGTGGTGCTGATAAAACCAGATGAGCTCTATTGAAAAACCAAAGTAATAGATGGTATTAGTGATCATGCTGCTGTTTTTGTCGTAGTTAAAAATAAATGTGAAAGAAAGGAAGGTATTAAAATTAGGACTATTAGGCAGTACCATATGGCTGATAAAACAGGCACAAGGGAGTTTTAAAAAAGTAACTATGATCGCTGGAAAATGGTAAATAAAAATGTAAACAGACTCTGGGATGGGTTTAAAGCAATTGTTGAGGAATGTGAAAATAGGTTTGTACCTTTAAAGGTGGTAAGGAATGGTAAGGATCCACTATATTATAACAGAGAAGTAAAGAGACTAAGGAGGAGGTGCAGGTTGGAACGAAATAGAGTTAGAAATGGTTATGGAATTAAGGAGAAATTGAAGGAACTTACTAGGAAATTGAATCTAACAAAGAAGTCAGCTAAGGATAACATGATGGCAAGCATAATTGGTGGTCATACAAATTTTTGTGAAAAATGGAAGGGTATGTATAGGTACTTTTAAGGCAGAAACAGGTTCAAAGGAGGACATTCCAGGAATCATTAATGTACAAGGGGGGGTCTGTATGCGAGGATCTTCAAAAGGCAGAAGTATTTAGTCAGCAGTATGTAAAGATTGTTGGTTACAAGGATAATGTCCAGATAGGAGAGGTGAGTAATGCTAAAAAAGTATTAAAATTTACCTATGATAACAATGACATTTACAGTAAGATACAAAAGTTGAAAACTAGAAAAGCAGCTGGAATTGATACGATTTCTGGGGATATACTAAAGGCAATGGTTTGGGATATAGTACCATATCTGAAATACTTATTTGATTATTGTTTGGTTGAAGGAGCTATACCAAATTGAGAGTTGCTATAGTAGCCCCTGTGTATAAAGGAAAGGGTGATAGACATAAAGCTGAAAATTACAGGCCAGTCAGTTTGACATGCATTGTATGTAAGCTTTGGGAAAGCATTCTTTCTGATTATATTAGACATGTTTGCAAAATTAATAACTGTTTTGACAGAAGGCAGTTTGGGTTTAGGAAAGGTTATTCCACTGAAGCTCAGCTTGTAGGATTTCAGCAAGATATAGCAGATATCCTGGATTCAGGAGGCCAAATGGACTGTATTGTGATTGACCTATCTAAGGCATTTGATAGGGTAGATCATGGAAGATTACTGGCAAAAATGAGTGCTATTGGACTAGAAAAAAGAGTGATTGAATGGGTGGCTATATTTCTAGAAAATAAAACTCAGAGAATTAGAGTAGGTAAAGCTTTATCTGACCCTGTGATTATTAAGAGGGGAATTCCTCAAGGCAGTATTATTGGACCTTTGTTTTCTTATATATTGCACCTCTCCAGGGTTCCAGTGCATAATAATTCATCTTAATTGGCTTATGAAGTGGCTGAAAGGATTTCATTGATGAGACCCTCGAACAGACCCTGGATTCGAAGTCCATCACCCATACTTGAGTCTTTACTCGGCTGGCTCAAGAGCTTGGGTATGTGGTATGTTCGGAGAGGGGCTTAAACTGTTTCATTCTAAGTAGGGGGAAGGAGTCTCAAATTTCAGAGGAATACGAATATACTACTAAATGAGAAGGAAGATCATCTATTTTTGCAAACACATTTTTAATTAGCTAAGGAAACACTTGTAATATGCTACATAAAGATATGCCGAGATATTTCCATATGCAACACATTAATTCATAAATTAGGTTTGAGCTTCAGATGTCTCTTTTTGTCCATCATATTCGCATCTATCACTTCATAACCTTCTAAAATTATTGAATATACATCAAAAGGGCATCCCCTTTCAGAACTATTTAACACACGGAAGACCTTATCATATATCATATTAAAACACTTTACACATATCTTTCACAGAGGCATATCTCCTTTACAGCATGAATTATTTCACTCAATTTATCCTTCAATTTATATATCACAATGCCCTGAGATCATGTTAGCTGAGGTTTACTACAAAATTCCTGAGCGCATTTTAAACAAATGATAGTTATGTCACATTGTCTACGTTAATGACCTTGTCTAACTTATCAAACGGAGTATTAACTCCCTCATAACGCCTGCTTCACTGGGATTATCTATGCACTAATATTAACATGTGACATTTCAATTCAACGATGTCCCTATAAACCTTAAACATATCAATCAACAACAATATCTTACATCATATGACACATGATAAACACTCATTAGAAGAAATATCATAACACCCTGCATTTCAACTCCATGGGCCGGGCTGAGTGGCTCAGATGGTTAAGGCGCTGGCCTTCTGGCCCCAACTTGGCAGGTTCGATCCTGGCTCATTCCGGTGGTATTTGAAGGTGCTCAAATACGTCAGCCTCGCGTCGGTAGATTTACTGGCACGTAAATGAACTCCTGCAGGACAAAATTCCAGCACCTTGGCGTCTCCAAAAACCGAAAAAGTAGTTTGTGGGACATAAAGCAAATAACATTATTATTATCATCTCCATGGAGAGAACAGTATCTGGCATAATCCATCTCACTTGCCAATGGTGGGCAACAATCCTTGCCAGAATTTGGGACTTGAACCCAAGGACTTTGACGTGTGGGGGTATAACAACCTGAAAATCCTATAGCGGTCTTTACTTTAATAAAAACAAATAATAGAAACATGGGAGGATTTCACTCATCTATAAGATTTTGGATCTATATGACGATGTTAATTTCTTGATTTATGCATGTCTTCGTTGTACTATGGGAAGAAAAAAACAAACTAAATGTATCTCCTTTTACAAAGTGGCAAACAAACTTTGCTGGAGCCTCCCCTCACCATTCCCTCATAAAACTGTCAGGTGGGTCGGCCGAGACAGCCCGCTCTTCTCCCCTGCAGGGCAGAGCTTCAGACTTCACCTGCTATTCTTAAATATTCATATCATCGCAGAAACATTCTCTTCCTTCGAACCATTAATGCTCTCACCATAACATCATATACCAGCCTACATTTGGCCTCAATTATCTTATTCACAAGGCGGCGTTCTACATTGCCATACATATACCGGGTGGTACAGCTGCCCCTATTTTTTCCCAAACATATGCAACCAGCTAGGAATTAAATGTCGCTTAGTCCTATCTTGCGCAACATCTTACAGCAACTTTATGTCCAGTTTGTCCGATATAGACTTCCCCGCACACTGCAGAAACGGTACAAGATGCAGTAAGTGAAGTCTATCTCAAAAACACTGTACCATTTTATGTAGAGTGGAGTCCAATAGCTGCACAGCAGATGTGATAGCCTACGCGATGTAATTACTATCCTTACAGGGTTCCATAAAGTCATAAAACTGGACCACAAGACTATAACACATAAGTAACTTTACGAAGCGAGAATTTTCGCTCTTCTCGTGAATACAGAGTTATAAGAGCGAAAGGGTCCGGCGGGAAGTAGCTGCGCGGATTTAGGCATGTTGAATGTACGTGAATAAGCTACAGGGAGCAATGACAGTTCGAAACCTTATTGAGTCATGCCATTTTTTTCATTTCGTACTCTTCAAGGCACCCTTTACGAAGATCTGACTTTTCTGGTCTTGGATATTCTTCTAAGGAAGTTATAATAAACAGACATAATAATTATCGCCACATAAGTACCGACTACGGACTACTTCTTTGAGAATACCACCTGAAACATAATGCTGGACTCATTTAACCAAGTAATGGGTACATACTCTATTCGTAGGGAACGGTTGCAGCCATCTGGGCTTAAGAGAGAGACATGATTCTTTAGCACTCTCTGGTGTTTGCAGCAAGGTGAACCTGTCTGCACATTCGAGTTCAGAACTTTTACTATTCAAGATCAGTTTCGAAGCGATAGCGTACATTATTCCATTAGTACAGAGATACGAGACCTATTCCTCGTCGCCTGGAGTGACTACATGGTACTAATCGCAGCTAGCATGTGATTGATTTTTCATGGATTCATAGTTCGAGTCTAGCTACGAGCTTTTCATTTTTATTTTCATACTCTTAAGGCATTCGTTAGTTAGGGTTTAACTTATTAAGGTCTAACTTGTCCGCCTCTGTTGTGTAGTGGTTAGTATGATTAGTTGCCACCCCTGGAGGCCCGGGTTCGATTCCCGGTTCTGCCAAGAAATTTGAAAAGTGGTACGATGGCTGGAACGGGGTCCACTCAGCCTCGGGAGGTCAAATGAGTAGAGGTGGGTTTGATTCCCACCTCAGCCATCCTGGAAGTGGTTTTCTGTGGTTTCCCACTTCTCCTCCAGGCAAATGCCGGGATGGTACCTAACTTAAGGCTTCCTTCCCTCTTTCCTGTCTATCCCTTTCAATCTTCCCATCCCCTGCAAGACACCTGTTCAGCATAGCAGGTGAGGCCGCCTGGGCGAGGTACTGGTCATCCTCCTCAGTTTCATCCCCGACCCAGAGTCTGAAACTCCAGGACACTGCCCTTGAGGTGGTAAAGAGGGGATCTCTCACTGAGTCCGAGGGAAAACCCGACCCTGAAGGGTAAAAAGATTAAGAAGAAGAAGGTCTAACTTCCTTAAGTCTCAAAAGTCACTTTTCACCTTTAGAAATAAAGCATACATCAGAAAGGAATAATAACATGCGACTTTTATATGACAATCGGCTACAACGAATGAAGCGCACTGCACTTCTTACTGTCACCATTATGACACACCCATTCAACCAAACAACTGCGCACGTTCAACTCGAAGAACGAAAGGACTTCATACGTAGGGCACATGAAACAGCACATAGTAATCTTTACAGCAAAGTGCAGGCAGGTTCCACCACATACGCTGCAGCAAGCAAGAACGACTTACCTCTACCGTGCTCAGATATACATTAACGAAGGAGGTGGTCATTTTGAACATTTCCTTCATGGCCATGCACAAGCCCATTGCACCTCTGTCGGTAATAGCTTATTTTGCTGCAAGTAGCTCTTTTAAGAGCTACTTAGAAATGAACATAACAGAGCACCTGCAACATGAGAACTGATCATGATTTAGTTCTGTCTTCAACAACGCGACTCACACGAACATTTAACAATGAAATTTTAAAAATCGCTCTATGTAGTACCCGAACCTCTGACTAACGAACACCGCTTTCCTCCTCTAACTTCAAACACACTGGGCTATCACGAGCTTTCGATTGTCAGCGATATATCAACACTACTTCTAGTCATTCAGCCATCATATTCTCTGTACATGAAGTTTCTGTGATACAGAATTTTCATGATTCTTGACAATCATTCGGTATTTTATCGTTAATGCTGATTTCGTTGACACGAATAAACGAATTATATAAAGCGTAGTAAGACCAGACATCGCTGTTAGTAGCCGAGGTCAATATTTTTAGGTTAGGCTATAATCTGCGGGTTGCATAAAACTGAGTGAATAGGGGCAGCTGTACCACTCGGTATATTCAACAGGGGAATTCATATATTTAAACAACACTGTACTCTCAGAATACGAGCCTACAAATTAAGTTCAGTTTTCTCATCCCTCATGCCCCAAGACTATGCATATTTAAATAGAAGATCCTAGCCTTCAGAATTTAAAAAGAAATTCACGGTTAATCGCGATCTATATAATTCACTTACATCCCCACAGTTGACCTTGTGTTGTCTTGAAGTTTTCAGTCTTAAATCTATACAGGAGGAATTTCTACCACTATGTGACATGCAATCAAGAATGAATAATCGGAAACACTTATGATGAATCATAGCGTTTAATTGTAACTTTAGGATGACTGGATCATACTACAAAAATTTATCCCTTTACATTATGTCACGTCACCTGTAAGCTAGGCTAGGGCCTTATAACTACCATGCAATATTCCCCCATAATGACTGAAATAAGTGGTTCAACACCACGAAGAGAACCAAAAGAAAAATCAGACAAATAACTACAATCCCTCTGAAGCGCCGTTATGGTCAAATAAAGGTATTTACGTGCATGCTATTTATTTACGTTACCATGACTTTAACTATCATGCTTATAAGTTCAAAAAATATACTCAGCACTCAGATATCTGCGATCAGCTTTCTTCAGGGAGTACAGCCATGATTTAAGCTGCCATTACGATGTCTTCACTTGCGATGGCCCCCAGAGTCGTCCTCTGTCGGTTCATCTGCATGTTGGTTGGATCCTCATCTGGTGTCGGAAGTTCTCGAATATCTCTGCTGTGTTGGAGTAACTGCACGGCAGACAGCTCACAGGCCTTCTTCAAACCCGACGCTCTCGGAGGTCAAATATGCAAATGAGGGAGAACTAATTTGTCATAAATGCACTAATTGTGTTATGCATCATAACTCTGTTATGACTAGGGATACCATAAACTCAAACATCCTAGCCCTATATCAGTATTTGTCCTGTAGACCAATGTTGATACTTTCATTTGCATACTCCAGTTCTCCAAAAGTAATTCAATCTCAGAACACCGCACACTGGCTGGTCACCATCACAGGATATAAATGTTAAACATTTATGTTTTACTTATTACTGATCATTAGTCGACCCACTCCATTTCACTAATCATTGATATGATATACAACTCACTGTGTTTGAGAGATTACGGAGGGTACTGCCCATTCTACAGAAATGGTAGCTAATAAGCCGCTCATTGTTATTATAGGTTCAAGCCTCACTATAGCACTGCTATCGAACTATCTCGTTATTGGATCACTTCCTTCATTTAACCTCATTTATACGATCATTTATATAACTCGTATAATGCAGCATAATCCACTATATTCACTCAGATCAATTTCGTAACTGCACACGTAATAATTCACTTCAATCGACCACTTCGTTTTACAATCCTGTGCCGCTCTGACACATAATCAAAGTAAAATATTATCACATAAAGATCATAGCAAACTGAATTAAAGACATAACAGATATTTGGTACGCAGTGCACTGTCACTCACTATGTGTTGTCATTTACCATTACACAATACTGTTCACTAAGAACCTTCACAATGTGAAAACACTGAATATTGAAACCGAATATTTTCTAAAGAATGGGTCTGCTGATTAGACTGAATGCACTGGATATACTGCATATACTGCCGTCTCGCCACTAGCATTTATAGTGAGAAGCCTTATTTCTTGGAGAGGGAGTTAGGCCACGCCCTCTTGTCCAACAACATTCCGTTGAAAGGTAGATTTAAAAGTTGAGTTTGATATCAAATTAAAGCCTGTACATCCTTCTTTCCACTGATTAACTTTCGTTCCAAGTCCTTCGCGGGTTCATCTGTAATCATAAAAGCGTCAGTATCAATTCTCAGTGGGTGGAGCCTGACTCCTGGGATTTCTAAGTTTTCCTGGTCCTGTCAGAGTCGAACATATGGTTTCAATCTCCTCATGCCATCAACTATCTGCGTACTTCCTATTATTCTTATTATGTAGAATGGTTCTTGGCATGATAAATCCACATAAAGTCTCCTCATTCATCGAAGTCATAACTCGAAATTATCCATGAAGTATTTCTGAGTTATTACTGTTAATATCATCGAAACAGTTGAAAGCTATGCATTGGTACCACTAGATATTTAGGGGAATACATGGGGTGATATTGTCTCGCATGTTGAGACGACTTCTTTCAGGCTGTTTCGTGACCTCACTTCTCAGTCATGTGACGCTTGTCTCGTTCCAGCTCTCTCGCTTAGAGAAGGAGCGAACTCCACGTACAAGCGCTTGTACTCCCTCTTTTTCCCAATTGCGCGCAACGGGAGGAGGGGCGCACGACTCTACGGCGAGCAGCTCGAGTCCCAGAACCGTCAAGAATATCCTCGTTTGGTGGCTATTTAACGTAGAACTGCACGGAAAACGGCAGATTCTCTATGAAGGATGTCTCTATATACATATGACGATGTCATGAACGGTTACATTATATCCATGATATGTGTAAAGAAGTGGAATCAGAGATAAGGCTGTTTGCAGATGATGTTATTCTGTACAGAGTAATAAATAAATACAAGATTGTGAGCGGCTGCAGGGTGACCTCGATAGTGTTGTTAGATGGATGGTGGGCAATGGTATGATGATAAACGGGGTTAAAAGTGAGGTTGTGAGTTTCACAAATAGGAAAAGTCCTCGCAGTTTTAATTACTGCGTTGATGGGGTGAAAGTTCCTTTTGGGGATCATTGTAAGTACCTAGGTGTTAATATAAGAAAATACCTTAATTGGGGTAATCACATAAATATGATTGTTAATAAAGGGTACAGATCTCTGCACATGGTTATGAGGGTATTTAGGGGTTGTAGTAAGGATGTAAAGGAGAGGGCATATAAGTCTCTGGTAAGACCCCAACTAGAGTATGGTTCCAGTGTATGGGACCCTCACCAGGATTACTTGATTCAAGAACTAGAAAAAATCCAAAGAAAAGAAGCTCGATTTGTTCTGGGTGATTTCCGACAAAAGAGTAGCATTACAAAAATGTTGCGATGTTTGGGCTGGGAAGACTTGGGAGAAAGGAGACGAGCTGCTCGATTAAGTGGTATGTTACATGTAATAAATATCATTTTTGGTCTGTATTGATGATATTTGATTGAAATAACATTAAGTTATTTATTAGACCACCTAATCAATACAAAATCGTCTTGGATGATTTACATAAATTTGTTAACTAATAGTGGTACATGTTTCGCCTTCCCTGAAGGGATCATCAGCCATAGTCTTAACCTTAAATTAAAAATAAGCGTCTAAATAACATGTAATAATGAAATGAATTTTAAAATCTTGAAGAGATTTGAAGTAAAATAACAGTAAAAATAACGATGATGGTTTAAAAATACAATGTGATGAGATATAATAGTGGAAGTATTAACAAAATTAACACCAGAAGGCTGCTAAAATAAGTGCAATGGATAAAACAACAGATTGTTATACAACAAGTAGTAAGATTGCATAAAAATAAAGTTGATAGTCTGGCGGTTATAATTAGACGATGGCAAAAAATCGTATATAATCAAAGTAAAGAAGAGAGAATAAAAGTCAAAGTTAGTTCTTCAACTTCTATTCTACAACTTCATATCCTCAACGTGTTCTACAACTTCACCATATGCCTCTGACTTTCGTCTTTTATCTTCAAGATCATGATTAACTTCGGATCTCTCAACCAACCTCAGCCATAGTCTTAACCTTAAATTAAAAATAAGCGTCTAAATAACATGTAATAATGAAATGAATTTTTAAAATCTTGAAGAGATTTGAAGTAAAATAACATTAAAAATAACGATGATGATTGTTGATTTACACATATCATGGATATAATGTAACCGTTCATGACATCGTCACCGGGCGAGTTGGCCGTGCGCGTAGAGGCACGCGGCTGTGAGCTTGCATCCGGGAGATAGTAGGTTCGAATCCCACTATCGGCAGCCCTGAAGATGGTTTTCCGTGGTTTCCCATTTTCACACCAGGCAAATGCTGGGGCTGTACCTTAACTAAGGCCACGGCCGCTTCCTTCCCACTCCTAGCCCTTTCCTGTCCCATCGTCGCCGTAAGACCTATCTGTGTCTGTGCGACGTAAAACAACTAGCATGACATCGTCATATGTATATAGAGACATCCTTCATAGAGAAGGGGTCTTGGATGATTTACATAAATTTGTTAACTAATAGTGGTACATGTTTTGCCTTCCCTGAAGGGATCATCAGCCATAGTCTTAACCTTAAATTAAAAATAAGCGTCTAAATAACATGTAATAATGAAATGAATTTTAAAATCTTGTTATACAACAAGTAGTAAGATTGCATAAAAATAAAGTTGATAGTCTGGCGGTTATAATTAGACGATGGCGAAAAATCTTGAAGAGATTTGAAGTAAAATAACATTAAAAATAACGATGATGATTGTTGATTTACACATATCATGGATATAATGTAACCGTTCATGACATCGTCATATGTATATAGAGACATCCTTCATAGAGAAGGGGTCTTGGATCTTCTTCTTCTTTTCCTGCCGCTTTTTACACACCTGTGGGGTTGCGGGTGCGAACTGCGTCGCACATGTGGATTTGGCCCTGTTTTTACGGCCGGATGCCCTTCCTGACGCCAACCCTCTATGGAGGGATGTAAGCACTATTGCGTGTTTCTGTGGTGGTTGGTAGTGTAGTGTGTTGTCTGAATATGATGAGGAGAGTGTTGGGACGGACATATACACCCAGTCCCCGAGCCAGAAGAATTAATCAGAAGCGATTAAAATCCCCGACCCGGCCGGGAATCGAACCCGGGACCCTCTGAACCGAAGGCCAGTACGCTGACCATTCAGCCAACGAGTCGGACAGAAGGGGTCTTGGATGATTTACATAAATTTGTTAACTAATAGTGGTACATGTGGTACATGTTGGATTAAAAGTTCGTTATATACAATAGGATTGTTAAAACTGAGCCGTCTTCTTGACTTTATTAGGTATAGAAACGTAGTATTTTTAATGCTGTATGTATAGTGGTTGGAACTGTAATTTAATTTGTCCTACAGTTGTTAGGCGGACATAGCTTCTCAGTTGAATGGAACCCTCTACAGCGGTATACTTCGCGTGACGGCTGCAGCACAACGAGTGTGTCACACATGTTCTGTAATAAATAATGTTGTAAATACCATCCAACAACATTGTATTTTGTATTGAAAAGGTGGAACCCACTAGATTCTAATTTAATTGTGATCTCAGTTCAGTACGGACAAAAATATGAAGTTCCTTACGTTTAATACTGTCAGTGGAGAGATGGCGTGGGAGGACATCAGTAGACGATTAAGTTTGAGTGGTGTCTTTAAAAGTAGGAAAGATCACAATATGAAGATAAAGTTGGAATTCAAGAGGACAAATTGGGGCAAATATTCATTTATAGGAAGGGGAGTTAGGGATTGGAATAACTTACCAAGGGAAATGTTCAGTAATTTTCCAATTTATTTGTGATCATTTAAGAAAAGGCTAGGAAAACAACAGATAGGGAATCTGCCACCTGGGTGACTGCCCTAAATGCAGATCAGTAGTGATTGATTGAATTATTATTGTTATCATCATTATTATTATTATTATTATTATTGTTATTATTATTATTATTATTATTATTATTATTATTATTATTATTATTATTATTGTTATTGTTATTATTATTATTATTATTATTATTATTGGGGGCCATCTAGGACCATGTTATGTCTTGTACCATTTGTCAGTTTGCTTTGCTTTCTTCTGAGCCCAGAATTTCCTCATTCTCTGCAAGTGGGCCAGCTTGCGTTCTTCTGTTCAGGTGTTACCTTGTCTTCTTTTCAGTTGCTTGTCTCAGTTTATCCCATTCGTCAGTATCTTTTCGTGGAAGAGATCTATTGAAGGTGTCTTCAGGTTTTATATGCAGCATTTGGAGATCATCTTTGGTATTCATAAAGCAGGGCATTGTGGTTTTGGGTTTGGAGTCAAAAAAGTGAAAGATCTGTTTAGTTAGCCTGTTTCCGTCCATTCGTTTGAGATGACCGTAATATCGTGCCCATCTCTTACGGATTGTTTCTGTAATTTTCTCTTTTACTGTACACTTCTTTGTTGGACTTTTTGTAATGGGTTCCATTCTTGTAATTGGATCCCATGATACTTCTGATGATTTTGCACACTTTTTCCTCCATTTCTTCAAGGAGTCTTTTATTATCATTTAGGGATAGGGTTTCAGCTGCATACATAACTACTGGTTTCAGAACAGTTCCATAATGATGTAGTTTAGTATTTTGGGACAGGCATTTTTTGTTGTAGATTGAGCATGACATTTGATAGGCTATTTCAAGTTTGTGTACTCGTTCCTTAAGTGCTTCTTTGTCCAGTCCATTTTTCATTATGATCTCACCCAGATACTTAAATTATTCTACTCGGTTGATCTTCCTGTATTTTGTCTGGAGTTTTGCTGGGCCATCTTTGATGTTAGTTATTACTTCAGTTTTTTTCAAAAGATATCTGCAAGCCAGTTTGTTCATCGATTTCTTTTAGAAGGTCGATTTGCATCTTAGCAGTTTCTACATCATTTGACAGAATGGTGATGTCATCAGCAAATGCTAGACAGTCGATCATGATCCCTTTAGATTTTGTTCCAATTCTCAGAGGACTATAATCAGCTTCTAATAATTTTGTTTTCCAGGTCCTAATGATCTCTTCAAGCACGCAGTTGAAAAGCATCTGGGAGAGCCCATCACCTTGTCTGACTCCAGTTTTGACCTTGAATGAATCTGATAGACATCCTAGAAACTTTACTTTGGATTTTGTGTCAGTCAGGGTGGCTCTAATTAATGTCAGCAGTTTAAGGTCAACCCCGAATTCGTTGAGGATGTTTAGCAGAATCTCACGGTCTATCGAATTGTAGGCCTTCTTATAGTCCACAAAGACTGACATGTACTGTTTGGACCTGAAATTACAATGCCTGAAGATTGTTTTGAGGTTGTGGATCTGTTCAGCAGTTGAATGACCCTTCCTGAAGTCGTTGGTATTTGCCTATTTGATACTCGACTTGGGCTTCTAGATGTTCCAGGATAGCAAGTAAGAGAATTTTGTACATTACCGGTAGCAGGGATATTCCTCTATAGTTCTTGACGTTTTTCATGCTGCCTTTTTTGTTTTTGTGCAACGGATGGATCAACACCATTTTCCAGTCTTTGGGTAGGATTTCTTCTTTCCAAATTTGTTCTATTTGTTTCTGCAAGATTTCAACTGTTGCTTCAGGGGCATATCTCCAAAGTTCTACAATGACAGAGTCTTCTCCAGGCACTTTGTTGTTTTTTGAGTCGGGCAATGGGATGCTTGATTTTGTCTTTGTTGGATGGTCTCGCTTCTGGGCATCTGAGTATGGGTTCTTCGGTCTTGATGGGATTATTGGGTTGATAGCAGTTCTTAAAGTAGTCAGTGAGGATGGTACAGTTTACTTCATCTGAGATCGCCAATGTACAGTCCTTTCGCTGAAAGCACAGTGATGGATGTTTATAGCTCGTATGTTTATTATGATTGTTATTATTATTAATTTTGCTAGTGGCTTTATGTTGCACCAACACAGACAGCTCTTCAATGGTGGGATAGGAAAGGGCTAGGAGTGGGATGGAAGCGGCCGTGGCCTTAATTAAGGTACACCCCCAGCATTTGCCTGGTGTGAAAATGGAAAACCACAGGAAACCATCTTCAAAGCTGCCGAGAGTGGGATTTGAACCCACTATCTCCCGGATGCAAGCTCACAGCTGCGTGCCCCTAACCGCACGGCTAACTTGCCCGGTATTATTGTTATTATTATTATTATTATTATTATTATTATTATTATTATTGCTGGCTTGGTACAGCCCTTGCAAGACAGACCCTCCGATGAAGGTGGGCAGCATGTGCTGTGTATAGGAAAATCATGCTACTGCAGGGGAGTATTGTGTTGTATTTGGTGTATGACTTGCAGGGATGTTTGGGACAGCAGAAGAAACCCAGTCCCCAAGCCAAGCGAATTAATAATTTAAGACTGTATTCCCCAATATGGCCAGAATTCGAACCCGGAGCCTCCTAAATGGAAGACAGCTATGCTGACCATTCAGTCAAAGAGCTGGATAACAGCAAATTATGGTAGACAATAGACCATCCAGAAATTCACTTACCAATAATATACCTAGTCAACATTTAACTCATTTTCACCAGCCATTCATTAATCTTTCTAACACTAACTTCGACAGTGGGGAAATTACTATACTGTCAAAAGGCCCTAAACATAATTGGTCCAATTATAATACATCGAACGTTACTAAAAATTGAGCTATAGAAACAGAAGCAATTATCAATAAAATGCCTCAGGATACACATGACGAACTTAGACATGAAGCTAAAAAACAACTAAATCGCATTTTCAGTTCTTCTGTGCACACCTTAACTCCATCACAACTCGCAGATAGGAAAAAAGATTCTTCAACTTAAGAATAAGATTAAGAATACTAAAACCATAGTTACCAAGGCAGATAAAGGCAACACTACTGTCATCATACATACCATCAGACAGGATTCCGTACACCCTGCCAATCACAAGTGTGCTACCTACAACAGTCTAGTACACCGCGCTTTTAATATACCTATGTCCAAATCAGACTTAAACAGAGTTGAATACTATACGCAATATTGCACTCCACAATGGCTACAACCATAACTTCATAGAACACATATTAAATAAATTCAGGCACCGACCGCAATCCACTTTAAAGAAAGAAATAGATAAATCCAAAACCTTCTCATCGTTTACGTTTAATCCCAACATTTACAGGGTCACAAATATTTTTAAGAAGCGTAACACTAACATTTCCTTCAGAACCAATAACAGAAATCCCAACATACTGCATAATTCTAACACAGTTAATGTTTCTAACCCTTTCAACAAGTCAGGTGTATATAGATTCCACTGTAACAACTGTGCCAGCACTTATATTGGACAAACGGGTAGATCCTTTAAGGTCACATACACCGAACACGTAAATGCAATTAAGTATAGGAGATTTTCTGCACTAGGGCAACACGTAAATGACTATAAACATCAATTCCAAGGTATCAATAATGATATAGATATTATCGAAATAATCAATAAAGGCCTAATACTTGATCTAACTGAACAGTGTTTCATCCTTCTCCATCAATACTATAATCCAGACCTTAATCTTAATGTCATATCTGAAAAACCCACAATTCTGTTTGACACACTTATCTCAATAATTAATAATCTAAAAATCACCAAAAGTCAATCAGTTCACAAAATAATCCATAACACGCTTGCTTATTACCCCCTCCGTTGTCCCCGCCCTCCTGATCTATGTCCCTCCTCTACCGCGATCTCCCCTTCCCCGACCTAATACGCTCTGCCTCCCCCTGTTCTCTCTGACGGCCTGCTGTCTGCTACCAAGCTTATCAGTTCCTCTTTTACTCTTCAACATTCAACTTGGCACTCGAGGTGAGTTTCTATTTACATATAATTCTTTCCGGGCATTTGTCTCATTTGTCGTTCTAACACGCGGCTCAGTCTCTTATTTTAGGTTCCGTCTTTGGTTCGAGATACTTCCAGAGTTTTTACAAGATCCACTCGATAATACTAGTCTCTCGAAACCTAGTCTGCTCTTCTATATTAACTTACAATTTTAAGCCACAATTTACGGTCAGGAAAAAACCAAGCCATACAACGAACTTACCCATTTTACTTAATTAACTTTTAGGGATCTAATAACCTGTGATACTATGTCATATCATCAGATTTTAGCTATATAAGAGATTTTTATACAAAAATCCACACAATGTTAAGTCCAAGTTGAATGCCTCAGAAATTTTAATTAGTACACATTTATGAGGAACTTCTTTCACTTGAATAACGCTGTAGCAATTAGCTCATCGGCATATCCATATTGATTACAAATGTTTAAAAATTGACATCAAGATGTTCAAACAGATAAACCAAATTTTACACATACCACAAGAACTGGAAAGTAGTTAACACTTGCGGATACACAGACCAAGTTATACAATGGACTTATCCTTTTTGTTTACTGAAATCTAATGGATATAATAACCTGCGACACAGAAGCCGTGCTATATTTTAGCTGTATAAGACATTTATTTAAACTTCACACATTGCTATATCCAAGTTGAATAATTATTGAACATCTACTAGGAACTTTACCAACTGGTGGTTGTAACTAGTCCATCAGCCTATCTATAATGACTGCAGATGTTATTATTGAACTAAGAAACTTAATTTTATATATGCCATGATGACTACAAAGTAGCTACGGCCCATATTGTTCTTACAATGTGAAAAAAGCTCATTCCACTTTTGTAATTTTAACTGTACAAATATTGTGGTGTACACCTTTCTATATTCAATTTTAATGATAAAAACCCTTGTACATATGTAAAGTAATTCAGTTCAAGCACATACATTTTTAAAAATATTGTTAATAATTTTAAGAAATGTAATGTACTCTATGTCCAATGTCTTTGTCTTACTTCCTAGGCTGATGATTGGATACTCTATTGCCGAAACCAGTCCCAAATAAAATGAATATGTGATGAGTTTATAACTGTCACTATTTCTTGTATTGAATAGGTGGATCCCCATACCTAACAATTTTGAATGTAAATCTCGATTCAATACAAAACCTAAAAATGAACTTTTTGACACTAGATATGGAATAGTTATGCATTGCTCTTGCACTTCAGTGGCTGCTCATGTTTGGACTTTGTGATTTTTTAAGTATTTTTCCCTGTGCCTGTGTTTTTCTATAGACTGAGTCAGTTTCTAGAAACACTGAGTCTCAGAATTCTCTTAAAATTATAATCTGACAATTTGCTTCTCTGGTTTGGTGTGGATGCTTTCAAAATTCAAAATAGTTGCTCGCAGACATGTGGGGAACCAAACATGCTACACATTCTTGCAGCAAACCTATGTAACTGCAGGAAACTTTCTTGAGGGAAATATTTGTAAAATATCACATATGTATCTATTATCCTTGTATTTGCATCTTAGATCCCTATCACACTGTAAGTTAATCAGATTCCCTCCCTGTCCCATTCCAGCCTTCCTCTTAATTGCTCAGTTTCTTATTCTGTTTAGTTTCTCTACAGCCATAAAGCTGCTCTTATGTCACAAGTTAGGAGTTGGTTGAGGCTTGCTTATGGAATTGGGTTGAATAATTGTACTGACCTGGATTATTTACTGAGGTCAGTTTGAACATCCCTCTCCTCAGAGAACAGTTCTTAATTCCTGAGAGAAACTTGCCTTAAACTCAAGGGATCCCCATGTCATCAGTATAACACATCAGCTAATCTTTCAAAATAATTCTACCATCCATAAACATAACCTCAAACAAGAACATTCCTTATATACCTGCCATTATAGAACAATAAGCCAGAAGGAAACTTTCTATGTGTTAGTAAATGTGTTGTAAAATTCATGCAATATTAAATCTAATAATAGTTAAAAACAATTCCTCTCAAAATTATAGGCACTTTTGTTGGGATGTTGTTCCTACTTTGTTGAAGAATATTTGTCTTGCACACTCAAGGAGATGGCTATGCAGTACAGATTGTCTGCTTTAACTGTAAACTTACTGTTAGGAGATGACAGTTTGAAATGTCATCATTTGCTGCCTGAAGATGGTTTTTCCATGGTTTCCCAGTTTACTCACGGCTGGAGCTGTACATTAATCAAATAATAATAATTAGTTTTACGTAGGGTGAAATCCATATGTGTGATGCAGTTCACCTCCACGACCCTACAGGTGTGGGAAAAATAGAAGAAGAAGAAGAAGAAGAAGATTGGTTTTATGTCCCACCATCTACTTTTACAGTTTTTGAAGACGCTGAGTTGCTGACATATTTGAGCAACTTCAAATACCAATGGACTGAGCCAGCTTGAGCTCAGAAGGCCAGCACTGTATCGTCTGAGCTACTCAGCCCGGCTATCTTAAATGGGGAGTGTGTTCAAAAGGTGCTATTTCCACTTCAGAATAAAAATTAGTATTTCTTCCATATACACCGCAGTAGTTGAATACTATTGAATGTCATGAGTAATCCAGACAAGACAGATGTCATTCCTTAAAATTTGTACCATATCCGATTTTGGGTACATTCCATGTGCCTTTTGTTACATGTTTCTTGCGATTTTCCTGCAACTTTCTTATGACAAAAATAGTGCCTTTTGAACGAAAGCCATGCCAGTTAATTGCCAAGTCATAGCCCTTTCTTGTCCATGTGTCACTAAAAATGTAACTTGTGTTAGTGCTTTGTTAAATAGCTCGCAAGGAAAGTTTCATAGCGATTCTTTTACTTAAATCTGTTTGCATGTTTAGCGTACTCTTATGATATTTCTCTGTTATTTGTATTTTCTCTTTTACTGTGTACAAGAGGTGAGTAATGTATGTAATGTAATATACAACCTGTGACGATCAAGTTCGCTGAATAGTCCTGTACTATCAACATAGATGAACAATGCACAACAGTGACCTTACTGTCCTCAAAATAGTCCCCTCCCATAACTATGCACTGCTGAGATCGGCGAAGAAGAAGAAGAAGAAGAAGAAGAAGAAGAAGAAGAAGAAGAAGAAGAAGAAGAAGAAGAAGAAGAAGATTGGTTTTTTGTCCCACCATCTACTTTTACGGTTTTTGAAGACGCTGAGTTGCTAACATATTTGAGCAACTTCAAATACCAATGGACTGAGCCAGCTTGAGCTCAGAAGGCCAGCACTGAAAACTTTGCAAGAAGGCTTCTTTTGGGATGGTGTTCAAAATTCTCGTCACGTTTCGTTGGATGTCAGGAATATTGTCAAACCTCTTTCCTTTCAAAGCGAGTTTGTTGCGTGACTTTTCGGCTCCAACCTTTTTCCGACGAGGGGATCCCAGAGAACGCCATTCCATGTTTTGCCGTTTTGTTTCAGGGTCGTACCTGAGACACCAGGTTTCATCCTCAGTGACAATACAGTTCAAGAAATTTGGTGTCGCATCCGCCGTTACGACAGAATCCTGTCAAGCCTCTAAATGTGCCTGCTTCTGATCTGATCGTCATTCAAGTGATGTGGCACAAGACAAGAACACGTTTTCCCCTTCCTTAACTTCTGGGTAACGATTTGTCGCATGAATTCACGGTTAATCTGCAGTTCATCCACTATCATGTGCACAGTTAATCACTGATCGTTCGTGATTAATGTCACCTTCTCAATGTTTTCATCACTGACGGCGGTCGCCGGTCTTCCGCTATGGGGGTTGTCAGAAACACTTTCCCGGCCTCCTCGAAAACGGGTGAACCGCTCATACACACACTTCAAGGACAGTGATTGATCTTCATAAACACGTACCAGCATCGCATGCGTTTCTTTTGGTGTCTTGCCACGCTTAAAACAAAACTGTACATTGATCTTTTGGTCGTTCATGTTCCTGTTCACAGTTCAGAACCAATGCCCTAAAGCACTGTGTCAAACAGGTCGTACACGGCACACACACGATGCTCAACTGAACAACATTGGGAGCAGGTGGTCAAAACTTGCTGCTACGCAGGTGCAGCATTGTGTGTCGCCAGTGTTGCCGGATCGACTGTTCTGAATTCATTCACCGAACTTTATTGTCACAGATTGTATGTATGTATGTATGTACGTATGTATGTATGTATGTATGTATGTATGTATGTATGTATGTATGTATGTATGTATGTATGTATATACATTAATAATAATGTTATTGGTTTTGAGTGCAAATCTCTCTCTCTCTCTCACTCTTTTTCCCCCTCTCTCCAACTTGCATATGACATGGTTGGTACTACTGCTATATCTTGCTGACGTAATATGATTAGTAAATAGTAAATAAATATATGAGCACTCCTTTTTTGTTACTGGTAACATTCACTACTAGTTTTGCTTATTGTTACTATTGCTAATAAAGGAAAGAAAAACAGTGACAAATACAGTCTTTTCCACAAGAGTTTAACTCCCTTGTAAAGGTGTTGTCTACATGTTTACAATAGAATTAAACTCTGGTAAAAAATACTGTAACAACAGTAAAAGGTAAGACTTGGTGCAATTTAAAGCTTACATTATTATTAATAATTTTTACCTAGTAATGAAACTGAGGATGAAGAAATTCATGCTCATTATTCCAGTGCCTGATGTTATGTCCCTTTCTTGCTGCTTCCTTTCCCCATTTAGAACTGTAAGTTTACATGATATGGGATGGTATACTAATCAAAGTTATGTCTTTTCCTGTGGTAGTTCCCTCCTGTATGGTGGTATTGGTGTGAAATTGGCTTCTGCTGTAGTATCAGCCATTCTTCCCTGGAACATCCTCTATGATGGTGATGGTGTGCTGTTGTCGGATAACAGACCAGAGGTCAATCAGTCAATGAAGGCCGTTCGAGAAGCTCAGAAATCTATTATCCATGACATAGAAGCAAGCAATACAGCTTCGTCATTTGTAGCAAACCGCACATCGCTATCAACAGTCATCCATATAGCTGCAGTACGTCAAGCATATGTGGTAAGCATACATATTGTTGTTCAGAGTAGAATATAGAAACTTAGAATCAGTCGAAAGTCTTTTAATTTTTTAGCATAGAAGGGTACAAACATTATTTCATTTTCCCTTTCTAGGCTCTTATTGAGGCACTGAAAGGAGTGCCGCACGTGCATCAACCTGGTATGGTGACCTTCGAAAGTGAGCAGCTTTTCTTTGTCACATATGCACAGGTATGTTGCCCCTCTTTCTCAACTATCAAGTTACTTTACTTTGTCACATATGCACAGGTATAGTGATCTCCTTGTAGACTATCAAGTTACTTTACTTTGTCACGTATGCACAGGTATGTTGCCCCTCTTTCTCAACTATCAAGTTACTTTACTTTGTCACATATGCACAGGTATAGTGATCTCCTTGTAGACTATCAAGTTACTTTACTTTGTCACATATGCACAGGTATGGTGACCTCCTTGTAGACTATCAAGTTACTTTACTTTGTCACATATGCACAGGTATGGTGACCTCCTTGTAGACTATCAAGTTACTTTACTTTGTCACGTATGCACAGGTATGGTGACCTCCTTGTAGACTATCAAGTTACTTTTGTTTTTCACATATACAGTGGAACCTATATATATTGCTTTTGGTGGGATTGCAAACAGAACTATAGATGCAGAAAAACGATGAATGTGGAAAATAACAGTTATAAAGCAATTGCTAACATAATGCTTGAAAACAAAGCACATATAATTATAGACAGACTTAAAACACATAATGAGTAATGTAATGATAAAAAATATAACAGTACAAATTTTATTCCTTCACACTACCTATTTGCAAAAAATTGTCACAGTACTTACTTTTAACATCTTTTGAAAAAGTCCTTAATAGATGTTTGTTTCGGGCCTGATTATGTTCCACGCGGAGCAATGCACTTTCAGTATTAAAAATAGTTTTCTGCTGCTGATATCATGAGCGTACATGTAGGCTCTAAGTGTTTAGAATGCACTCAGAGCTTCAGAAATGTTTGGCGCTGGTTTGACCTCTTCTTCACTCTCACGGTCTTGTAGCACACATTCATCAGTAAATGTTGTGATATTGCTACATAAATCCTCTACACTGAGAACCGAACACTTGAGAAGTTCACTGTCTATTGACGCATACGTATGAAATTCCACGCTGTTCACGCCCAGCTTTTCCCAATTGTCCCACATAGGTTTCTTATCAACGACATTATCAATATATTTGACGCCTTCATTGTATGATAAAGATGATGATTCCCATATGAAACCTGAAATATTTGTTCCAAATGAGTAAATTTATAATGCCAACTGTATTGGTACTTTCATTATAGCCGCACTTCTGGAAACGGTTATGAATTGTGACTGGCGAGATCTGATGCCAAGCCATTGTTACGAAATGAATTGCCTGCAGGACGTTGATTTTCATTTCTGCTCTCTTTCCATTGCCCACGAGACACACGGCCCTATGCACTAACTGATTCCTGTAAGACTGTTTGAGACACTTTATAATGCCTACATCTAATGGTTGCAGGATGTTAGTGGTATTAGGGAGGAAAAAATCTATACATTACGAAGGATTGCAAGGTCCTTTGGATTGGCATCGCAGTTGTCTATGAACAGAACTATCTTCCTTTCCTGAGTTCCCATGGAAGCGTCCAGCACACGAAGAAATCCTGCAAAAATGTTGGTGGTCGCCTAAGCTTTGGTGTTGGAAAAATATTGAACTGCTAACTTCTGAGTGTTTTTGAAACACCTGGGTTTCAGGAACTTCCCTATAACAACGGGTACATGCTTATTAGATCCGTCACTGTTACAGTACAAAAGAGGAGTCCTGCGTCTTTCACTCTTTTCCCCACCAAGTTATGAAACTCCTCGTACTGCTTGTGTACGGTCAGGAAGGAAATTGTAAAAGTAGCCCATTTCATTTGCATTGTAAATGTCTCAGGTTCATATTCCTCGAGCAGCGCCAGCAGGTTTTCCAACCACAGTTCCATACCTTATGATCTACAGCAGATATTTCGCATACTTGCTTCTTACACACTAGCCTGTGCTGCTCCTTGAAGTGGGAGATCCATCTATTGAGAGCTGAGAAATTCTTGATGTTCATTCTTTCCACGAAATTGAGAGCTTTCTCTCATAAGATCCTGCTGCCCACAGGAATGCCTGATACTGCACTTGATACCAGGCAAAGAGAAGTATAACCTCCAACTTGCTGTATGTAAATTCTTTACCAGTCTTTCTTTTCTGTATGGACGTCCCATGTTTTTCTACTTGGTCACATATTTTACGTTTCTTACTCATAATGGAATTTTAATGTTCATGGCACTAAACCTAGTCATTTAGCAGTTTTGATTTTCTTTTCGGAAGGATTTTCTCAACTTCTTTGATAATTCAAAGTCTTTCATCCAAGGTTCTAATTTGCTTAAAAGGTCATGTTATTTTTAGTTATATAAAAAAATCCACAAAATATGACAATTCAATGACAACTATACACGCTAAGTAAAATACAGTAGACTCTCAATTATCTGTGGTAATCGGGAGTTGGAAAGCCATGGATAATTGAAAACCATGGAAAAACCTTAAATGAGTAGGAAATAATATTTAAGAAGGCATTTGCTGCATTAAAATTCTATGAAGATAAACCTTTTGATTTGAAAGGATTTATCAATTTTAATTCAAATAAAGTTACAGTAGGTCTACGCTACTTATGGTCATGTAATGTATGCACAGTACTCACAGTTTCTCTTCACACAATCGGTTAATGTAATTACACTGTAGATTATCTTGCCACATATGTATGAAATTCCATGCTGTTCATGCCCAGCTTTTCCCAGTTGTCACACGCAGGTTCCTTATCAATGACGTCAATATATTCAACACTTTCATTTTAGCCGCACTTCCGACAACAGTTATGAATTGTGACTTCTTCAGTGAAGTGGTTTGTTTCTTAAGTATGCCATTACGAATTTTCCGCAGAACCAGCTTATTGGCGAGGGGAGCATCTTCTTGTTGTTCCATGTAGACCATCAGCCCTTCAGCGCACTGAAGTTCAACTCCATGGCTGATAAGGTTTTACAGAATGAGAGGAATATTGCCGTCTTCATCACTTTCATTAGCTTTACCAATTTACCTTCAAAATATCACTGTCACTCAAAACCTCGTGACTGCTTTTGGTTCGCTCAACTTCAAAGCACTCTGAAATGCAATCACTGTTTATGTTACTACATCTTGGGGTAGATTGCAAGACATTTGCTAGCGCAGCTACTGAAAATTCTTCACCGTCTTTGAAACTGAGATCTGCTTCCACACTCTCTGGAATGAAACCTAGGTTTTTCCATGACTTGGCTATGGTTGATACCTTCACCATACGCCATGCCTTTGGCACGTGACCGTGGGTCATCTTGCTCGGTCCCACAGTTTACTGCAGATAATCGAGTCTACTGTACAGTACTGTACTGTAAGAATGTAGGCTACACGCAGATCTCGCTTGCCTTGGATACTGAAGTTAAAACTTGGATGAAAGTAATGGAGTGACTTGGATGATGTCATAACAGTTAGTCATGCAATATGGCAGTGTGTGTATTGATATGACGATTGATCAGGATTTCGAGTTTGTCGGGACAGAAGTCAATGAATGATAGATCTGGGGAAAACAGTACATCGAAGAACAATAAATCAATTTTTTTTACGCAGATCATATTGTGTACGTTCTCGGGGCTGAGAATTACGAATGATAGATCCAGGAAAATGACAGTTCTGGGAATGATCAATCGAGGTTCCACTGTACACAGACATGTTACCCCTCCTTGTAGACTATCAAGTTACTTTTCTTTGTCACATATGCACAGGTGCACATATGCATATTCTACGCTGGCAAGTTACTTTCCTTTGCTACATATGCCCAGATATGTTACACCTCTTTCTAGACTATCAAGTTACTTTTCTTTGTCTCATATGCGCATGGATGTTGCCCCTCTTTCTAGACTTTCAAGTGACTTCTCTATGTCATGTATGCACAGGTATGATACCCTTCCTTGTAGACTATCAAGTTACTTTTCTTTGTCGTGTAGGTACAGGTATGTTGCCCCTTTTTCTAGACTATCAAGTTACTTTCCTTTGTCATGTATGCACAGGTATGTTTCCCCTCTTTCTAGATTATCACGTTACTTTTCTTTGTTATGTATGCTTCTCCTTTTAGACTATAAAGTTACATTTCAGGCTTCTCAACTATTTTTGATAAGAATTTGAATCATTCAGTTTATCTGGAGTCATAAATGTTGACAGATATTTGAATTATACTTCCTCTTCTGTTTACTACTGCAAGGGGTGTATTAATATTTTAAGAATTATAGATAATGCACTTGGTGTGCAATTTATTGTGGAACCCGTGAGGAATTTAGAAATGATTCTTTGGTAGCCATTTAACATCACCTTAACACTTACAGTTTTTCTGCAACGTTGCTGTAGAGTAGGGCTGAACTAAGAAGAAAGTGGCCATGGCTGTTAAGTTGTAGAAATGGTAACCATGCAAAACTATACCTCAGGATTGGGGATAGTTCACCTGACACAAATGTTTATTTGTTGTTAACATGAAGGTCATGTTATATATGAGGCAGTCTTATATGCACATCTTTTCTTTCTTCATGTAATATTCTATGTATAATGGTACTTCAGGACCATCTTATACATGGTGATGATGTGCTGTTGTCAGGTAACAGATAACCGACAGACCCTAAGTTCATAATCTTTCTTGAAATTATTATCTTACACTGGAGGTATGGAAGTAGTTTATATTAAATTCATGTATTTGAGGATAATCTGTTCATATTTTAAAAAACTTAACATAAGTCTATTTTCAGTAAAGACACCTTTAATACAAAAACAGGTTTAAATGAAATGACTGTATCATCTAGTTATATGCGAAGAACAAGCATTTTGCTTACTATACTTTTGAATCTAAGAACTGAACCTGATTCTGCTTGGTTGTCTTCCAGTACTGTTTCTGCTGAAGCTGCTTATTTCTTAAATGATGTCTTACAAGGAAGGTGCACAAAGGTTCCTGGTTAAGATTTTGATGAAACTGTCACATTTCTTGTTATAAAGATACCAAAAATATTGTTTATAACCAGCAAAGCTCACCCAAATATGCACCTATGTTAAGGTATGCTTGGACAGCATCTGTTTTTTTACCATGTACAAATAAGGATATGTTTCACAATGTATTATAAATCAACTTTCAAGTAAGTGCAAATAGTTTATTTCCAGAATATGAAGACAGTGCATTTATTGTGTTTGCTTGGTGTGAGGAACAGCTGTGTTTCAGCACTGCATTGTGACAGTCCTTTATCATGATCTGGAGTGAAGACACTCTTTTATATATACTATATATAGTTTTATGTACACCTTCAAAGTTGTTTGTTTGTTTGTTAACCCTAGAACGCTAACCCTTTGTAAATTTTATGGTGGTAGGTAGCAGAACGGTATAGTTTATTGCCTTCCGCGCATGCGTGCCTTCCGCCATTTTGTTTAGCTGATTTATTTGAGCAGTTATTGACTGTGGCATGTGCGATTGTTGATATATTTGCTCATTCTTGTAATAATTGGGTGGGTGTCATCATATTGACGAACGGTTAGTGATAGTGTGAACTTATAAGTATAATGTGTCTTCATGACTTTTTGACATTTATACTTATTTTATTTATTTTCTTGGTAGTTTTGGTTTCTTTGCAATGCAAATAACCCACATCCATAATTTTAAGGTTTTAATTGAATATGTTGTGTTATAAAATTCATTTCTTATAAAATGTGCTCATTTAATATTTTTTGTGTTTCAGGTTTTCTATATTTAATAAATAATCACATAAAATTATTTAATATCTATGTATTTTGATTCATGTTAAGTTTAGAACACTATAGGAACTCTAAATAACTAAAATCTTGCCAAATATAAGCTGTTACATAGAAAATATAACAATTATAAATTGGAGTAGTCAAATTTATGAAGGGTTAGTAATAATGTGTGGCGAAATAGGGTTAGTATTCTGGGGTTAATCATCTGATCCATATTTCAGATACACAGAGGTCTGCAAGGTAAGAGATTGATTGTAATTACTAGAGGCTGGGTTGTTCAGCGATACTAGTTTAGAATGCATCATATAATTTGTAAAGTAGCAAGTGGCATTTAGCCTGTTCTGTGGTTATGTAGGTGAGTTGCATAAAGTTTAGAGGTTCTAATAGGTCATATCTCTATTATTTTTGTAAATCTCACTGTAGAACCGTGAGCAGCCTAGAAGAATCTTGTTACTATTCTAACTTATTAGTGCTACAAAATCTGGGCTCTAGTAATTACATTTACAACTGGCATTAAAGTACCATACATAAAAGATTGTTCATTTTATTATTACAGTCATGGTATAAACAAAGTAACAGTATCAAAGATTCAAAGATAGATTTACAAATTACAAGTTTCTTCTATGGCAGCAGTGTCCAGAATTCCACACATTGTGCAGAGGTCCAGACAGTGTGATTCAGAAACACTGGCCAGCACAGTTCCCCCTCCATTCATGTCCATCTTTGCTTCTCCATCTCTTCGTGTGGCGGGGAAGTCTCCTCACCCATCACATCTTTACAGGATAGGTGTCACTAATTTTTCAGTGAGAATTACAAAACAAAACAAAACAAAAATTATTGTTGATAAAATATTAAGCTTTTCAATTATAAATCAATCAAATTGCATGTCACGTGAAGGGAGGGGCTGCAAAGAACAACAAATAATTTGACATCAGAATTTTGTTCTTGGAATTTTGAATTGTTTGACCCAATAAACTTTCAACAGTTTTCTTTTTTTTTCTTTTTTGTACAAAAATAGAAAAATATTAATGTGACTAGTAGTGTAAAAAAACAATTGACTATTAGATTAAACACAGAGGATATTTGTATGTTTCTACATTGACAAACATATGTCTACTTTTACACAACACTAAAACTAGAACATGCTTGCTAATATACAAAATATAAATAGTTGCTTTCCTTTTAATTAGTGTTATTTTTGTGAATAAACCATCGTCTTACAATCAGGCACAAATGAATGTGTTACAGACAAGCATAAACAACTTCTCAAATTATCATCTGAAAGGTCTGTTCGCAACCTTGGTTTATTTAGTTTTAATAATGAAAAGAATGTTCACACACAAAGGTAGCTATAATTTATTGAATAATCCCTTGATGCTTCCTGAATCGAGACCTTGTGGACTTATGACGGATTGACATGATCGAGCGCAGCAGCCTACAGCCATCAGCAGGGCCCACATTTGGTGACATGTCATCTTTTAACTGGTGCATCATATACCTCGCTAACTTATATATAAATCATGATCATGGTCCCCTGATTACAGAGTAATTCTTCCATCATTTTTTTACAATTTTTAAAAACTTTTATGTAATATTGTTTTCCCTCACAATTTTGTCCTTTTCATCAATTTGTTAGATTAATACCTTGTTTTTTAAGCCTTTTTTCTTTGTTCTGCATTATTAATTTATCATTTTTATGCTTTTATGTTGAGTAATCAACGTATCTAAATATTGTTGGAGCTTTCAAGAAACAAGAATACTCAAACATGAAAAGGTTCAGTACACAGTTTGAAAACAGTGAAACAAAGTAACCTTCTACAAACCTTATCCGTTTGAAAATTCCCATCCCTAGAGAGCAACGAGACATTGTTTCTAATCTGTATGGGCTTACGATGAGGGGAAAGGGGGGGGGGGGGTATTATCACAATAGCAGGCACAAAATTCATATTTCAGTCAGGTTATTGAAGTGCCTGAGTACTAACATGGCATATACATGCTTGTTAATTTTGTTTTACACTGTGCAAGTTTTATTTGTTTGAGTGTGATTGACTTCATGTGTTAGAATGCCAGTGATACAACCATCTAAAAGGATTTACCATTCAACAACATGTGGGTTGCGATGTACACAAATCCAGAATATCAACACATGCCAGGGATTGCATAATATCCCAATAAAGTGGAGGAAACAGAACTAGGGTAGTGTGTTATCCAGGAATCAAGTTAAGGCAGATGATGAGGAAAGGGAGGGAGGAGGGTAAGGAGAAGGTGGTAATCTTTCACGTTGGAACCAACAATGTAAGGCAAGCAGGAATATGTACTAATGTAGTTGGGGATGTGTGGGATCTAGTTATAGCAGCATGGAAGAAGTTTAAGGAAGCAGAGATAGTTATCAGTAGGATACTGTGTAGAAGGGATACTGACTGGAGCGTAATTGGAGATTTAAACAAGACTATGGGATGAGTGTGTGGGGAAATGGGAGTGAGGTTCGTGGATCCTAATGGGTGGATAGGAGATGGGGATCTACGCTCAGATAGTCTTCACTTGAACTGCAGTGGTACGTGTAAGTTAGGAAGTTTGTTTAGAAGGGTTATAATGAGGTACATTCAGAGAAATGGGTGGACTAAAGAGTGGCGATAAAGGTACAGGGATCCAGAAGTCAAGTAGGGATGACATAAAAATGTTAGTGTTGAACTGTAGGAGTATTGTAAAGAAAGGAATAGAATGAAGTAATTTAATAGATATATACTTACCAGATGTTGTAATAGAAGTTGAATCATGGCTGAGAAATGATGTAATGGATGCAGAAATGTTCTCACAGAACTGGAGTGTTTATTGTAGAGACAGGATAGGAATTGTAGGAGGGGAATATTCAATCTGGAGAAAGAAGAATTTGTAAGCTGTTAAAGAGTTAAAGATGACAAACATGAAATTCTAGGTCTAAGGCTCATCTCGAGAGATAATAGGCAGCTTGATGTTCTTGTAGTGTACAGACCTGGAAAGGGTGACACAGACATTGATTCAGAATTATTTGATAAAATTATGAGCTATGTAAGGAAACTATGCAGAAAGGATCCTGATTGTAGCACGTGATCTCAGTTTACCAAATGTCATTTAGGAAGGGAATCCAAATAACAGGAATCATGACAAACAAATGGCAAATAAGTTACTCTGGGAAGGACAGCTGAATCAGAAATTGACAGAAACAACTAGAGGGAAGAATATTCCAGACATGGTGCTGATAAACCCAGATGAGCTCTTTAGAGAAACTGACGTAATAGATGGTAATAATAATAATAATAATAATAATAATAATAATAATAATAATAATAATAATAATAATAATGTTGTTTGCTTTATGTCCCACTAAATACTTTTACGGTTTTCGAAGACACCGAGGTGCTGGAATTAAGTCCCGCAGGAGTTCTTTTACGTACCACTAAATCTACCGACATGAGGCTGACATATTTGAGCACTTTCAAACACCACTGGACTGAGCCAGAATTGAACCTGCCATGTTGGGGTCAGAAGGACAATGCCTCAACCATCTGAGCCACTCCACCCGGCATTGACGATGGTGATGGTATTAATGACCACAAAGCTGTTTTTGTCGTAGTTAAAAAGAAATGTGATAGAAAGGAAGGTCGTAAACGACTTTTAGGCAGTACCATGTGGCTGATAAAAAGTAATTATGATTGGTGGAAAATGGTAAATAAAAATGTAAACATACTGTTGAGGAATGTGAAAACAGGTATGTACCTCTTAAAGATGGTAAGGAATGTTTAATGCCCGCTTTATAATAACAGAAAAGTAAAGAGACTAAGAAGGAGGTGGAGATTAGAAAGAAATCAAGTTAGAAATGGTTGTGGAACTAAGGAGAAATTGAAGGAACTTGCTAGGAAATTGAATCTACCAAAGAAGTCAGCTGAGGATAACATGATGGCACATGTTAATGAAGAATGGAAGTGTACATATAGGTACTTTAAGGCAGAAACAGGTTCCAAGAAGGACATTCCAGGAATCATTAATGAACAAAGGAATGTGTATGTGAGGGTCTACAGAAGGCAGAATTATTCAGTCAGCAGTATGAAAAGATTGTTAGTTACAAGGATAGTGTCCAGATAGAGTAGGTGACTAATACTAACGAAGTATTGAAATTTACCTACGATAACAGAGACATTTACAATCAGCTGCAAAGGTTGAAAACTGGAAAAGCATCTGAAATTGATAAGATTTCTGGGGATATACTAAAGACAACAGGTTGGGATATAGTACCATACAAGTAATTTGATTACTGTTTTCATGAAGGAGCTATACCAAATGCATGGGGAGTTGCTGTATTAGCCCCTGTGTATAAAGGAAAGGGTGATAAACATAAAGCCAAAAATTACAGGTCAGTCAATTTGGCATGGGTTACTTGTAAACTGTAGGAAACCATTCTTTCTGATTTTATTAGACATGTTTGCAAAATAAATACAGTAGAAGTCAGTTATAGCGAGAATTCATAACGGCGAAAAATTTGCTCACAATAACGGATTGTCGTTATATCCGATTTTTGTATAAAAGTCGGAAAACCCTTCATGCATTTTAAAATCGGTATGAAACGGCAATGAGTTTGTTCAAAACTTGCGTTTCCGCAGATGATATCCACTCTACGGCTTACTTGTTTGTTATTTTTCGTAATCCGATACTACGTGAAAGTGTATACTACGTGAAAGTTTATTTCATTCAAAAAAAATATAGTTCCGTATTTCTCCGAATCGAAGGTGAACTCCACTTTTCCTTTCAAAAAAAATTAAAACAGGCTCAAAAAGAAGTTTGTACAATCATACAGGCCTACGCATTTTAGACTATTTTTAGACGCCGAACATTGACTTCCGTCACGCCGTACCGGTACCTATTTCTTTTTTTGCGGCTGCACAATTTTACTTTATTTCCGCGGGTTTAAGGACCATTAACTTAATATTGGCATCATAATACCGAAGAGAACTTGTTGAAAATTTTCCGGCAATACCTATTCCACGCGTCTCTACAATACAACGATCCATCAGGAAATTATTCTTGCTGTCTATAAAACTGTTACTTTTACGCAGCGTCAGATATAACCGGCTACCGCTACACGTACGTCTCCCTTGTCGGACGCGGCCAAATTCAACGGCTAGCGACGTATAGGCCTAATCGCGAACGTTGAAAGTCAACGAACGAGTTTATTGCGCCTTGGTATGGCCAACCGCCCTTGTGTTTTTCGTGCACATACCTCACAATTTCATCATCGACTTCTTTAAAGCGTCCTTGTTGCGGACCACTGAATGCATTTTTTGTACAGTACGCATTTTTTTCTTCATTATTTTTTTGTCTTCACGCTAACGCCAAATACTGGCTTTAGTTAGGCCTATGCCGTATTTTCGTGCGGCTGCACAATTATTCTACATTTCCGAGTGTTTAATAAACATTAACTTAAACTTGGCATCATAATATCGACTAGATCCCGTCGAAAATTTGCCGGCAATACCTTTTCCACGTATCTTTACAATACTACTATCCATCTCGAAAATATTCCTGCTGTCTATAAACCTTAATTTTACTAAGCGTCAAGTGCAATAGACGCGTTATGACTCTGCCACTGAGTAGCCATGGCTTTTCTAAGAATTCGAAGGGTCGCACGCTTTGATGCCATTCTGTAGATTTGAGAAACACACAGGCACTGTACAACCGGTAGCGATGTGTAGTCAAGAGGCGGTCGTTTATTGCCAATGAGTTCTGTGCGCGTGTGAAAAGAAGCAGCGTGGTTACCGCGGTAGTAGCCAGTGGTATCCATTAAGTTACTGTTAGGCCGCGAATGTAACAACTCTCGAGTTTTCGCATGAGATTCTGAGGAAAAAAAGTCTTGGATTCGGAGAAATACGGTATCACTCCAGAGATTTCTGTGGCTAACACCTCAGCTTTTTTCTTCAAACAGCGTCACCTAACCTAACCGTATATGTAGCCTATCATGAAAACATATTTGAAACGCATGTAGAGAAATAACTTCCTCACGAAAAATTTGCATGTAAATAACCGTAACTAGACGCAAGAAGATATGAAATATCCTCTGAAATCAGTGATGTACTCTGCCATATCTTGAGGTGTATGACATACTTACGTAATTTACGTATATAACATTAAAATTAAGATATCTTTTATTCAGTCTTTATTCTTACGAGTTAACAACTGCTATCGGCCACGTCATTTACGCACTTATTACGAAAACGTGTTATCCTCTTTCATTTCGAATTTTCTTTAGAGAACAGCAGTCGATGGTTATCACTAATCAACTCCAACCTCGCCTTTGAATGTAAACGAGAAAGCTCGCAAATGCATAAAGTGAGAAAACTATACCGTGCCGAAGATGATCGATCGCATTTTGTTGCACATGTTTCAGTTTTCTTATTCAAACAGCGTCACGTATCCTAACTTAACCGTACTATACGTATGATAAAAACACACTTCAAACGCCGGTAGAGAAATTATACCTTTCTCGCAATAAATTTTCATAATAGCCTTTCCGTAATTTAACCGGACGCGACAAAATACAAACTAACCTATGAAATCAGTTAAGCACTCTGCCATATCTCGAGGTGTATCCAATTCTTACTTAAATGCAGTATTTAGCCTCAAAATTAAGCGGTCGTTTAGTCAGCCTTAATTGTTAACGAGTTAACAACCGTTATCGGACACGTTATTTACGCATTTATTACGAAAACATGTTCTCTTTCATTTCGAATTTTCTTTACGGAACAGCTGTCGACGGATATTACTAATCGACTCCGACATCGCCTTCGAATGTCGACGAGAGAAATCGCTAGTGCACATAACGAGGAAACGATGCCGAAGGTAATCGATCGTATGCAATATCATCGCTGGTGTGCATAAATATCGGTAACGAAAAAATCGCGTGCGCTTGATCGCTCGTAATAACGGATGCGCCAGTGATGGGGTTCTCGCTGTAACCGAAGGACGATACACAGTTTAATATAGGAATTTTGAAGGGACAGAAAAAGTCGTCGCTATAATGGAAGTCTCGTTATATGCCATACTCGTTATAGCGGAATTCTACTGTAACAGGTTTGATCGAAGGCAGTTTACATTTAGAAAATGTTAATCCTCTGAAACTCAACATGTAGCAATCCAGCAAGATATAGCAGATATGTTTGATCCAGGAGGTCATATGGACTATATCACGATTGACCTATCTAAGGCATTTCATAGGGTAGACTACTGGAAAAAATGAGTGCAATTGGACTAGACCAAAGAGTGACTGGATAGTTGGCTATATTTCTAAAAAATAGAACTCTGAGAATTAGAGTAGATGAAGCATTATCTGATCCTGTAATCATTAACACATTCAGTGCGGATCACGCGCTGGGTGCGTGCCGCTACTTTATAAGCATGTGCCTCCGCACGTCATGTGATGGTTGCTAGGAAATATGAATCACAGGTTTCCCACATGGTAACAAAGGCTCTGATTGTCATCTCACACATCGTGTAAGTCTAGTCTCCTAGCAGATTCATCCGTAGCCATATTTTGCGCATGCGTATTCTGTTTCCTGCGTATTTCCTCTCCAGAGTTGTCCTCATACGTCATCAGTCATTTATGGGATCTTTGAGCAGCAAGACCACTTCAATGCGAGGCAAGACACTGCATTTTCTGTTTGTTATTACTTCAAGAGAATTAAGAGTGATTCCGCTTTTGAAATAAATAAATTCCACTACTGCGATATGTTCAGTAAAAGAACTGAACTTGTAATTGTCATTTATTCTTGCATCATATATGTGTATAACACGGAAGACCTTCTAATTGTCATTTATTCCTGCATCATATTTATAAGTAACTTGAAGGAACTTTCAGTAATCATTTTTGACTGCGTTGTGATGCTTATCGCTTGTGTTAGCTATAGGGTTTTCATTCTTGCTGTTATACTGATCACTTCTATTAGCCAAAGTGTTTCATTTTTGTTTGTCATATTCTGTTTTAGAGAAGTGTAAATATTAATATATTTATGTCTGTAACATACTTTACACATTTGTTTGCTATCCGCGGTAAATAATGCACAGTAATCTACCAACGCGCATGGCGCGTGATCCGTCTGGTGACCAGTATTACTTCTGGATTTCAACCACCGGGCGGGTCACGCACCAGGTGTGTGAGTGGGATAAGTCCACGAGTTCGATAGAACTCGTCCTACCAACGTACAAAACTTTGATAATTACAACTTTTAAAGAGTCCCACACAAATATTTTGCTCAGGTTGTTGGGTATGTAATGCTCTGCTAATACGCAGTGAACTTGTTAAGAGGGGAATTCCTCAAGGCAGTTTATTGGACCTTTATGTTTTCTTATATATATAAATGATATGAGTAAAATCTGGAATCAGAGATAAGGCTTTCTGTGGCTGATATTATATTGTATAGAGCAGAGGTGCTCATCTGGGCGCCCATTGTGACTAGCCCAGTGCGATGAGGCTGACGTGACGTAAATGCGGGCGGCTTGCGTAGTAAGCATACATCACAGTGAAACGAGAGAGCCAACACACTTGCAGGGAAGGGAACAGTGACATTCGATTGTCACTACTTAGCGAAATGCTTAATGGGTTACAGTATTTTCCTTTTTAAATCGCTATAATTGCAAGAAAACTGGCCTTTTCAAGATATTCTGGTTTGATGTATACTGTGCTCAATATAAACCGTCAGTTTTATTTTCTTACATTTATACATTCAAAGAAAACTATCACATTATAATTTTTGTGTTGTTATTTACAAAGGTACAGGGTTTAAGCGTACAAGCTACAATTTTTACAGTTCCTTGGATGGATATGACAGTATTTACTTTTCTTAAAATGTAACATTCCCGTTATTCATTCAGCAAAAAGTAATATATTTACATAATTCAACAAGTTAACTGCTTGTTTTTGCACAGTGTTCTAGTGTTGTTTAAATTTCCCTGTTCACTGAATTTGAAAGTAGTATTTAAATTTTATCAGGCGTCCAATGATAATAGTTAGCCTCTAAATCGTGAGGGAGTTTCATCACGAGTGGGGACATGGATATTTACCGTCCAAGATTAAAATTATTAAAGTAACCTATGTTATTCCCGGTAAGCATGAGTGTTTTGTTGGTGAGTTTATCAGGTAATTTAAACCCAAGCAACCACAAGCTGCAGTTTATTCACCTTAACGCTGTATTATAGAGAAATGTTTCTAAAGCGCCTCTTAAAATTTAATGGTCAAAATTGTAATTCATTACGTATATCACAAAAATATTTGAGGTTGTAGGTGTAGGCCTAACTCTTTATTGTATCCGGTCAAAATACAAAAACAGCAATGAACATAAATAACTTACCTCTTACAAAGTACATTGAAAATGATGTGGATATCTGCCCTCTTCTTTCATTGTTTTCTGCCTCCCTTTCAAACTTGTGTATCGCCGCAATGATCAAGAGTGACTGGGAGAACTTCGCCCAACCTTCACGGCTTGTGCATAACCACAACGTCACTGCGGTTGAATAGCTTATGCTCCTTGCCTGCCTGCCCGCCTACCTGCGGATGAAATGCCCAGCGTGAACGCCTCTTGTATAGAGTAATAAATAAGTTACCAGATTGTGAGCAAGTGCAAAAGGACCTCAACAATGTGGTGAGATGGATAGAAGGCATTGTTATGATGATAAACAGGATTAAAAGTCAGGTTATGAGTTTAGCTAATAGGAAAAGTTCTCTCAGTCTTAATTACTGCATTGATGGGGCGAAAGTTCCTTATGGGGATCACTGTAAGTACCTAGGTGCTAATATAAGGAAAGATCTTCATTGGGGTAATCACATAAATAGGATTTTAAGTAAAGTGTACAGATCTCTGCACATGGTGATGAGTAGGGGTCGGATGTTGTTGACCTAAAGAATCACTGAAAATGATCAATAAAATGCCCTTAAATTTATGGAAAAAGGCTATAAAATAAGTAAAAATGGTTTCTAAATGTTTGACCAAACTGAATTCTGGTGACTGCATAACGAAGATTTTACAAGTAATATATCCCTATTCCATTCAGTGCTCAGCTCTTGCTAGATGCAGTACTTTACTCCCCTGAAGAATTTGTGAACACTCGTTACAGCTTTCAGATTTTTTTTTTCGTTCATGTCCTGTTGTACAACAAACTTCCTTTCCGCACTTACTTTAACACCGCACATGTAAACACGTCTTTTCCAAATTCATTCCCTAGCTGATACCGAGCAAGTTGTTGTGCGGTTTTCGTCATGTAGCTGTCAGCTTGAATTCCAGAGATAGTGAATTCGAACCCCACTGTCGGATGTATTCCATGTAGTTTCATCTTGTGAATTCTGAGAATACTGAGGTGTGGTGTACAAATAACTCATTAAAATTTACATGTATGTTTCAGAATTTGTGTGCACAGTCAACACAGCAACAAGTAGACCTGGATACCACAGCGAGCAGGCATCTTAATAGCAGTCAATTGTAAGTCAAAAAAAAAAAAAAAAAAAAGTTTTAATGAAATGACATTAATAGTATTTTATGTGGACAGTTTGATTCCCTGAGGTTCCTTTTCAGCACAGTTGCAAGTAATTAAGCTATTACTTGTCCGATCAGTCACAACCCCTTGCAAGTGAGTGTGCTGATGTTTGTTTGTATCTGTAGTGAAGGCACAAGATGGGAGTGAGCACATACACTCACATCACAGCCTTATTAGTGATTGTTAGCATGCTGGAAATGCAGTATACAGCTAGCATGTTATTGTGCTGCTGATAGCAATATTATAATGTATTTGAATGTTCAGTTTCCTGCAGACAACACCCATTAATGTTCAACATCTGAAGTAGGACTTTCGGCATCAAAATCTTCATCTGCTTTATTGGTTAACTCATTAGATATTTCTTTTGAGCTCCCATCAATGTCGCTCTCTGTCACACTAAAAAATGAACATTACTTTGATCACTGCTTTCTGCACCAACATCTCTGAGAATTCTGAGGTTCTGCCCCATTAATTTGTCACAAAGCTAGTAGAAATATCTTTCTGTACTTCATAATTCTCCGAGAAAGTTAGGCATACAACAATTTTGTCAAAAACATCAAGTTCTGTTTTCTTTGCAAGTGGTGGATTTGCCTTCTGTCCTTATCTGCTTTTTGACACTTCCTAGCTTCTCACTTCTACCTACAGCTTTAGGCTCTTCAGTACTTCAGAGAACTTCTTTTTTTTTTCACAGAATATTAAAGCATTGTATATTATCTTCCTCCTCTGTAAATGGATTACTGGTACTTTACGTGATTTGTTCAAAGGTACTTTAATTCTACTAAGTGCTACAGTTACGTTAACCAGCACACAAGTAATGAAAAAAAAAACTCATTTCAGACAGCATTTCACTCCACATGAACACAGGCAGCATTATTGCTAAGGCAGTTGACTAGGATTCCTGTACCATTCGTGCTGAGGTAACAGATTGCATCATTCTGTTTATAGCAAATAGTTCCCTTTGCTGCCACCAGTAATCACTCACCAGATGAGTAATAGCATTTTTTCTTGGCAGTGTGTATGCTCCTTAAAAAGAAAAAGTCTAAACTGTTTGTTAGGTCATCAGACTAAAGGTTGGTTGGATCCTAAAATAGTGCTACTAAAGTTTATGTGGTTATTAGGAAACCATAAAAGTAGATGGTAGCATCAAAATGAGGCATACTAGGCAAGATGACTAGTAAGAGAGTTTGCCATTACTTTCCTCACTGGATCAGAAAGTGCTATTGCAGCACAACTGACCCTATGAATAGCACTTTGTTAACTTTTTTTCTTTTTACAATTTGTTATAACACTCAGATGCACTAGCCATGCTCTGAATGTCATTACTCAGCACTGCTCATACCTCAGCAGCTTCCATACTATTACAGCCATAAATGAGATGAGACTTCAGTGGAAGCTACATTTTGCTCTGGCCTGTGCCAAGAGACAGATGTAAGAATACTTCTTCCAACCATCAAGAGACAACAAGAGGTGCAGAAGTCTGATGTTTTGACACATAATTGCCTACATAGTGCAATGAATAGACTTAACTGTAAACATACAGCAATGTGATGGGTAATAGACACAGAGGATTCAAGTATAAAGACTAGAAAGGATACTGCCAACGTAAAGACCACATCAAAGCCTGAATGTTTAAGATGTAAGTTAAAGTTGAGTCATTCGGTCCCAGGTTGTGGCAACATTTGTAGGCTATCCTGAAGTGTGATTTTTTCCCCCCCCGGGGTGTCACCTCCTTGCCACTCTAGTTCCCATTTTACCATGTGTTGTTTTGTTGGTCCCAATGGCATAGCAATGTTGAAACACTGTATCTTGTGAAATCTTTAAAGTTAATCAACAATGGATGTGGTGATTACTTGGATGGGTAGGCTCTGTGCTGAATCTTAAAGGAGGAGCAGAAAGAAACTGGCCACCGTACTGCAAGTAAGTTCTAGCCGAGAGTACCTGATCAGTGATCCCCTGGCCAAGCTGGGGGCACTGACAGGACATGTGACAACCAGGTTAGAATAAGGCATCAGCTTTATTTCTCCCCCTTTAACGACTACTGAAGAATTTCATTGAAGAGTATTACTTACCAAGCAAGTTGTTCACAGGTATTTTGAAAAATTAGGGTGCTGTCAATGGTGGATAGTAAATTGGATGAAAATCAGTGTGGTTTCAGACCATAGAGGGACTGTCAGGACCAGATTTTCAGTATCCTTCAAGTGATTAAAAAATGCTATGAGAGGAATAGACAGTTATGTTTATTTTTTGTAGATCTAGAGAAGGGAAAAGGTGTTAGCTATACTGGGGGATTATGGGATTAGGGGGTAAGTTATTACAGGTGATCAAATGCATTTTATGTTGACAATCAGGCAGTAGTGAGAACTGAAGTTAGAATGAGTTCTTGGTTCAGAGTAATTACAGGAGGTAAGGGTATGTTTCAGCTTTGTTGTTCATCATAGCCTGTGCAAGGACCATTTACTGAAAGTTATAAAATGGCAAGGAGGTATTCAGTTGGGTGAAAATGTAGTAAGCAGCTTTACCTGTTTTGATGCAATGGTCTTCATGGAAGACTGTGGTGTATGCAATCAAATATTTTGGGAGTATGATATGAAGATTAGCATTTTCAAGACTGAAGTGGTGTCAATAGGGAAGAAACTCAAGAGGATTGACTGTCAGGTTGGGAATACAAATCTGGAACAGTATTTGGAATATGTATTCTCCCAGGATGGTAGGATATTACGTGAAATAGAACCAAAATTCAGCAAAGCTAATGGGGTAGCCTTGCATTTGCAGTCAACGGGATTCTGTTTGAAAGAAGCGAGATCCTGCATGAAACTATTTTAGAAAGAAGCGAGTTTTGTTTTTGCTACTGGTTTAATGTCGCACTAACACATCAAAGGATTTTGGTGATGCACAGATGGGAAAGAACTAGGATTGGGAAGGAAGCAACTGTGGCCTTAATTAAGGTATAGCGCCTGCATTTGTGTCGTGTGAAAATTCAAGACCATGGAAAATTATCTTCAGGGCTGCTGACGATGGGATTTGAACCCACCATAAGCTCATAGCTACGCGACCAGCTTGCTTGGTCTGTTAACAGGTCATGAATGCCGTGTGGGTTATGTGTGGCCTGAAAGTGGGTCTTTTGAGAATTCATTAACAGATCATACGGAACCAGGCCTCATCTGAAAATCATGTACAGTAACAGATTCGTTTTTTCCTTGTCCAGCTCCTGCAACTAATGAATGGCAGTCATCTTGTATGACCATACTTTATTTACTGGATCCCTCTTTGACATATGGAATATGAATACCTCGCCTCCTGAGACAAACAACTTAACGATTTCCTAGGAACCCAAAGCAAATGAGTCTGAACATCTTCTGCCCAAACCAGATGCTTCGATGCAATGCTTGCCAGACTCTCTCAACAAAAACCCGGTTGTTTCTATCTTTCTTGCTATAACCAGTATCGTGTCTCTCTTTGGAGGATAGAGCACACCATTCACTCTCCTGAATGCCCGTTGCTAGGTTACAATGGTCTTCGTAATCCAATAATTTTTTGTTACAAACATGCGCTGAGGCAAATTGTAGTGCATCTTGAATGAACATATGGAAAAACAACAAGCAAGCCAGCAACAAGAAAAATTGAGGAAACAGTTGATCCTAACAAAGGATAACTTTTGTATTGTGGGCAAATATTGGTAAATGAATCTCCCGGAGTTTCTTCACATTTAGAAGGCAATCGCATCTTCCTATCTGCTATCAGACGGAAATGGGATTGTTTTGAAAACCACCCAATTTATCTACCTTCAGTTTTCATGATTAAAGTTATGAATTTTAAATTGTTTATGTTCTTGAAGTAGTGTGCTGAAGTCTTCAGATGTTTTAAATACTAGTTTGCTTGAACTCATTTTTGTGTGTGTGTTTTTTTTTTACTTTGAAAAAATGCTTAGAAGTTATAACAAAAAGAATGACACCATCACAAGTTGTCAGTATGGTCCAAGATTATTAAAATTAGCAGTAACATATGTGATGTTAAAAGTTACTTACTGTCATACAGGAAAGCATTCAATTTAAGTAGTATAATTTGGTGAGCGCTAGACAATAATGTAAATAAAATACGCTCCAAAAAATTTGGAAGTCAGTTAGTATTGAAAAGTGATATGCTGGCATAATTAACTATGAGTGTTGCACTGGGGATTTTCTTTCACTAAATTGGATAGTACATATGTGGTGAAAGGTTTGAAGGGCTGCATCAACATCAGGATGCAAAAATATTTTTCTAATAATCTACCAGGAAACAGTGGGAATGTTTATTTCTCAATCATTTGAATGCAATCACTGAACACTTAAGATAGGATATTAAAAGAGCTTGCATGAAATGAAACCAAAAATAAGTTGAACTTAGTACAGAGCATTCAATTAGTCAAAAATTAAAACTTATTTTTGGTGGCATTTCATATTATTTTTGGATATCCTAAGAAGGCAACATTATCAAAACTACTACTGTAAGAGACTATATATAACTGAAAATATCTGTCTGAAAACCATACTCATCTTATATGCACAATTTAAAAGGGAAGTAACAGGTAAGACAGGTCGAAACCTATCCTGAATTTTTTTAACACAATCGTTGTACTGCAAGAGGATAGCGTCCGGAGAATCAGCCTTGAGATTTAATTGCAAGGCTCCAAAATTGTACCTGGAATACTGGTACGCAAGCATGACGGGTGGCACAGCTGGACATTCCTGAGCCAGCTCGGAGTTGTGGTGTGGCGGGGCATGTATGCATGCAGTCTCTCGACCCACTCTGAAGCTGTATTGTTTCACTTGCTTGTCACTCACTCACAACAGTAAGTTATAGCAGAAATGACTGGTATAAATTGCATGACGATAACACAAGTTTTTGTACACAAAGCACAATGAATTAGAACTTCATTGTTCCACTGTTCTTCACACATTTATTTCTTCTTCTCCAAACAATATTTAACAGGCACTGCAAACTCAGGAGGTCGCTCTCTTATGTTGCAATCTATGAATGTTTTATCGTATCCAAACATTGTGGAGATGAAAACTGAAAATGTATGAAAGACTGCAGTTTAAGGAATGTGTGTCTGTGGTTCAATTTTAATATCATTATGAGAAGTTAGAATTTCTGTTAATCGGTAGTAAAAAGCGTTCCACTGTTGGAAGAAGAATTTGTCTAACGGGTGAATTATACCCATGGTACCTGCTTATCACTGGCCTTGAGTACCTGAGATGCCAGCACTGTCCACTCCTACCAACATGTATATGTATAATAATCGCGCTACTTCCCATTGATCTATATGAGAGATTTGCCACATAATTTTGGAGACTTGTAGTTATATATCTGGAGGCTGATTTTATGCATGTTATCCTGTTATAGTGCAATGATTGTGTCAAGAAAAATTGAGGATAGGCTTCGAGCTGTCTTACCTGTTACTTGTTAGCATGTAAAAAGTTACTAAATACAATTTCTTATAAAAATAAAATTAAAAGAACCTATTTGTATTCAAAATAATTCCATAAAGTTTGGAACTTCTAATAGTGAATGAGAATATACCACATGCATGTGAAATCACCCTGAACAGTGGGATAAATTTGGACACTTTCACATTTTGCTTCAGTCACACGTGTTCACCTACAATTTTTGCTAGTGGTATATTATATTTTATATAAATACTCCATTATTTTGATAATTACAATTAAAATCTAAGATAATCTATGCGAGTTAAGATTAAAGTAACCTGAAAGCTGTCTAGTTCCACTCTGTTGTACTCTAAAAAGAAGTTGTTTTTCTAATAAACTCCCAGGAAACAATGGAATCTTTATTCCTCAACAGTAATTTCTATGAGCACTGGAATTCATAGTGTTCCACATCAACAACCACCACCCCCAGCCCTACAACCAATTATGTCTTTGAAGGTAGGCTTCTCACCAGAACTAATAATAATCAGAGTTTCGATAACTAGAAATTTTGACATAACCAGAAAGATGTTTAAATGACTGAAGAATAACAGTAAACTGCTAAACGAAGGTAAATAATTTCCAAAATGTGCACAAATTACACCAAAACATAGCTGTGATTTTTTTAAACTTCTTATACGAGGGTCAAGTCATAAGTCATGGCAACTATTTTTTTTTTCCTCATGAACAGGAGAAAACACAGAAAATGTAAGATATGCATTTGGAAATATAGGGCATGTGCTTATGCATAGTGCATGAAGACAAATTCTGACTTCAGGGGATTCTCGTAGGAAAGTTACAGAATACAGGCCATTGGTAAACATTGTTTTATTATGCTATAGACAGCAAATACACAAGACTACGTACAAAGGACAGGTCTCCACTCGTTACAGACCTTCGAAATCCTCACCCAAGGTTTCCACTGTGTGTTGCTAGCGTTATTGTGTAGGATTATGGCGTTGTCCAAAAGATCTGGACGTTTGGTTTGCACTGCACGGCCCAATTGGTACAACAAAAGGGAATTGTAGTAAACTGCATTGACAGTGTGCCCCTCACGCACTGGATGACACAAAAGGACACCTTGAACATCGTATGCCAGGATTACCATAACCTTACTGGGCGACAGACTTTGTCGAACCTTGTGTCTCCATGGTGACTCCTGACGACGCCATTCACTTGACTGTCTCCTTAGTTGAGGTTCATAAGCACGTGCCCATGTTTCATCAACTGCAAAAATGCAATTCAACATGGCATTGGCATGCATTTCTGCCACGGAGAACTGCTATTTTAATATACAATCGTTGCTCTTGCTTGTTGACTTCCATTTTGTGACGCTCTTGCTCACACACTGAACTTGGGAGCATGCTTAGACCCACACTGTTGTTTACATACACCATCTAGTGGCATCGTAAGCAAGTACATACCGTACGTTTCCAAATGCATATCTTCAATTTTGTGTGTTGTCTCCTGTTCGCGAGAAAAAAAAATAGTTTCCATGACTTATGACTCGACCTACGTATTTAATATAAATACCACACACAAGCGACTAGAGCCTCCGTGGCTCAGGCGGCAGTGCACCGAACTCTCGCTGCTGGGTTCCGTGGTTCAAATCCTGGCCACTCCATGTGAGATTTGTATTGATAAAGTGGAGGCAGGACAAGTTTTTCTGCGGATACTCCAGTTTTCCCTGTCGTCTTTCATTACAGCAACACTTTCTGATATATTTCATTTCATCTGTCGGTCATTAATCATTGCCTCAGAGGAGTGAAACGGGCTTCGTCAGCCAGTACAATTCCTTTCCTCACTGTTAGATGGTGTTTCATTCATTCCATTCCTGACTCGGTCGAATGACTGGAAACAAGCTGATGATATTCATTTTCACCACACCCAAGTGAGAGTTGGCCAGCCTTGATTATAATATTTTAAATAAAAGTAATTAACAAAACCACTACCATACTGGACTGAATATAAATCAAATGAGTCTCTGAAAATCATATTCATATGTACAACTTTGCATGTTAGAAAAGTTACAAAATGCTAGTTCCCCTTAGCATCTATTTTGTGATACTTACCAACTTGCTGCATGTTCAGTGAAAGCATGTATTTTGAGTTGTCAGTCCTAAGGCTGGTTGGATTCCCAGCAGCTCCACCATCAGCTGTCATAGATGGTCCAGGCATCGCTGATGAGGTGTACTTGGGAAATGAGAAGTGAGGAAGTATCCCCATTGCTTTCCTCACTGAGTCAGAAGTTGCGATTACATATCAGTCTGCCATTCATAACAGAGACTGGCTGCATAAGGAACGGCATTACTAGTATTGCTTATGCCTCGGTCACTTTTGTATTGTCAAAGTCAAGGATGAGACTGAGCCAGATCAATGAAAGTAACAAATTTGTTCTAGCCCATACCAGAAGACACAGCAGTGCACCGTGAGTACTATGTCTCACAGCAAAGATAGGTTCAGTGAATATCTACACAATTTGTAAAATAATGTCAAAATGAGGAAAAAAAGTCAGTTGCTTCCTTCATAGTGGCTATCTAGGAAGACTATGAAAGTTAATTTCCATTTTTTAGCTTTCCGTGTCCTGGTACAGATTTAAGGATTTATGACCTGCTCCCTTGCCCCTTGCGATCCCTTCTCACATATGTTATAAACAAAAAATCCACTTATTTATATAATGAAAAAAGTCTTGAAATAAATTACAAGTTCGTCCTTCTTTCCTCAACCTCTGTCCTGCGTAATGTAATTTGACATTCATTGTCACTTTCCTTCCTCCATGAGCATATTTAGTTGCCAGTCTGCTCTGTACTCTCTGTGTAAGTTTTAAAATTATTCACTTTCTGAACTTCATGTTATGTAAAATCATTCTGAAAATTGGGCTTTTTTCTTTTTTTAAGGAAAAGCAGGTAGTGGACAAGTTAGTGGAAAAAAAAAATTGAAAGTGTTGTTGGGTTCAAAGGAAAAAGTATGTTAAATTGCAAAACATTTGTTTTCTTATTTTACATTGATGATTTTCATGAAAAATTTATCTAAGTAAGGGTAGCAATAATAGACGGATAGATGACATTTGAAAATTCACGTGATCCATTAATTTTGCTGGTCAGTGTACATACAATGCTGAACCTTAGATGGCAGAGCCTTTCTGGTCAGAGTTCTGAGCTGAAATATTATCACATAGCGGTATTTCTATGTTTGATCATTTTGGGACCCATATGTGCAGTATTAGGCCTATGTTCTGCTGTTATGTGAATTTGGATCACCCCTAATTTTAAAATATACAGTATCATACAGTGAAACATACATAGAAAGACAGGAACATGAATAAGAACATATAATTGTATAACACAATGACAGGTCATGTGGCAAGAGATAACAGCAGAAAGAAGAAACAATGACAAAAATGAAAACAGGAAAGGATAAGAATAATCTCCACACAGGCCTACTGATGTCTTCACATAGATAGTCGCTCTCCTTATCAAATCCATTTCTTCTGCATCCTTTCTCTTTCAGCTCTTAACAATATGAAACTGAGAACAAATCACCAGAGAAGGGAACATTTATCCCATCCTTTATTTAACACATTGAGCACTTGAGCAGGTTAGGGCATTGTAGGATAAAAATATAGTACGCCTAAGTAGTATTGTAGTGTAGTAGTATATTAATTACCTTATTGTCGTGTGATCTTTGTGTACTGTCCGAGACAATATTTCTTTCCTTTCAGTTTTTTTCACATAATAAGTTATTTTATTTTTCCTTTTCTTTTCATTTTTCCATAAAGAATGACTAAGGAGTGCAAGTGTAGGAACTGTGGATGTGGCCAGACTTTTAAGGAGTATGAGGGAGGAGTTGGATATTTTGAGGGAGATACAGTAATTAGGGTTCTCTCAGAAGACAGGAAGGAGGGTAGGCCCACTTCAAACAATGTATAGGATACTACAGTAGGTATAAGAGAGGGATGGGAAGGAAAGGGAAGAATTGTAGAAGACAGGTGGTCTAATGTTTTAAGGGGAAGGAGATTGCAGACTAAGGGCTGTATTCAGGATTAGAATTCAGGACAGGTGCCTGTGTCAAATCAGTACGAGTCACTGCAGGTAGAACAACAGAGGAAGTGTGGAAGTAGGAGGAAAGGGAAATGTAGAGTAGAGGATAGGAAAAGTCAGGTGGAACAGAGTCATGGGAGGCAGAAAAGGGAGGAGGAAGTAGCTTCTGCAGCTATCAGGAAAGATAGGGCTGACCAGGAGGCGAGGGGATCAAATGAGGTGGGTAGGGTTGAGGCTCTTGTCGTGTGGGATTCCATTGTTAGACATATGAGGAAAGTGTGTGGAGAAAAGGGAACCAGGGTAGAGTGTTATCTAGGAATTAGGTTAATGCAGATGTTGAGGAAAGTAGAAGAGAAGGATGAGGGAAAGGAGAAGATGGTAGTGTTTCACGTTGGTGCCAACAACGTAAGGCAAGCAGGTATAAGTACCAACATAGTTGGGGATGTGTGGGATCTGGTAAATGCACCACGGGTGAAGTTTAAGGAAGTGGAAATTGTTATCAGTGGAATAATGTATAGGAGGGATACTGACTGGAAGGTGATAGGGGATTTAAATGAGACTATGGAGTGGGTATGTGGGGAAACTGGAGTGAGATTTCTAGATCCTAATGGGTGGGTAGGAGATAAGGATCTGCGCTCAAATGGCCTCCACTTAAACTGCAGTGGTACATAGAAGTAGGAAATTTGTTTAGAAGGGTTATAGACAGGTACATTCAGGGAAATGGGGTGGCCTAGGCAGCAGTGATAAGGATACAGGAATTTGAAAGTCAAGTGGGGATGACATAAAAATGTTAGTATTGAACTGTAGAAGTATTATAAAGAAAGGAATAGAATTAAGTAATTTATTACATAAATACATAACAGATATTGTAATAGGAGTTGAATCATGGCTGAGAAATGATATACTGTAATGGATGCAGAAATTTTCTCACGGAACTGGAGTGTGTATCATAGAGATAGGATAGGAATGGTAGGAGTGGGAGTATTTACACTGGAGGAAGAGGAATTTGTAAGCTAAAAAAAAAGTTAAAGACAACAAACATGAAATTCTAGGTGTAAGGCTCATTCCTAAAGATAATAGACAACTTGATATCTTTGGAGTGTACAGACCGGGGAAGGGTAGTATTGACGCTGATTCAGAATTATTTGATAAGATAATCAGCTATGTGGGAAACGGCATGGAAAGGAATGTGATTGTAGCGGGAGATCTCGATTTACCAAATGTTAATTGGGAAGGTAATGCGAATGACAGGAAGCATAACCAACAAATGGCAAATAAGTTAATATGGGAAGGGCAGCTGATTCAGAAACTGATTAACCAACTAGAAGGAAGAATATTCTGGATATGGTACTGGTAAAACCAGATGAGCTCTATAGAGAAACCAAAGTAATAGATGGTATTAGTGATCACGAAGCCGGTTTTGTCGCAGTTAAAAATAAATGTGATAGAAAGGAAACTCTTAAAAGTAGGACTATTTGGCAATACCAGATGGCTGATAAAGCTGGCATGAGGGAGTTTTTAAAAAGTAACTATGATCGGTGGAAAAAAGGTAAATAAAAATGTAAACAGACCCTGGGTCTGCTTTAAAGCAGTTGTTGAGGAATGTGAAAACAGGTTTGTACCTTTTAAAGGTGGTAAGGAATGGTAAAGACCCACTTTATTATAACAGAGAAATAAAGAGACTAAGAAGGAGGTGCAGAATGGAAAGAAAGAGAGTTAGAAATGGCTGTGGAAGTAAGGAGAAATTGAAGGAACTTACTAGGAAATTGAATCTAGCAAAGGAGTCAGCTAAGGATAACATGATGGCAAGCATAATTGGCAGTCATACAATTTTTTTTGAAAAATGGAGGGGTATGTCTTATGCTCACAATCTTGAAGTACACTGTGAGAAACAGTCTCAAGGGTAATATCAAACAAGCAGTAAACCTAGAGATGTTATCAAGAGGTTAGCTTCATCCATTTACAAGACAGGAAGAAATATCACTGCCGATAACTGGTTCATCGATGTTGAATTAGTCAGCGAGTTGAAATCTATGGGGGTATTATACGTCGGAACTATAAAGAAAAATAAAAGATCAGTACCCCAAGTACTCCTAAATGTCAAGGATCTTCCTCTGTTTTCAAGCATGTTTGCATTTGGAGAGACATCAACTCTTGTATCATATGTCCAGAGAAGAAACAGAAATGTAATTGTCATCATGAGTCAGCACTTTGATGACAAGTTCGATGAAGACAGTGGAGAAGCGTTCTAACCAGACATGATAACATCTTATAACCAGACAAATTTTAGAGAATTTTTTTTTTTTTTTTTTTTTGCTAGGGGCTTTACGTCGCACCGACACAGATAGGTCTTATGGCGACGATGGGATAGGAAGGGCCTTGGAGTTGGAAGGAAGCGGCCGTGGCCTTAATTAAGGTACAGCCCCAGCATTTGCCTGGTGTGAAAATGGGAAACCACGGAAAACCATCTTCAGGGCTGCCGATAGTGGGATTCGAACCTACTATCTCCCGGATGCAAGCTCACAGCCGCGCGCCTGTACACGCACGGCCAACTCGCCCGGTTTAGAGAATATTATGGTCCTGTCCATATGAATGCTTCATCTCACCAGTGTTACACAATTTCAGCAGTACCTGTCTCCAATCCACGTGTCCTGATTAGTTCAGGAATGTTCGCAAGACAAAGTCAGGTCGAGCTTATCGATTGGCCACCTTGTGGGGCAGACGTAAAGCACATCAAGAACGTGTTGGCCGAGACGAGAGTAATGGTTGAAACCTGTCCCGATCCCATGCCAAATATGAACGATACTCTCTGGGATGTTGTCATTGAGGCATGGGATGAGATGGCAGTTGACAATACGTATGTTTCTGCCCTAATCGATTCCATGGCCACACGTCTAGAAGAGGCATTGCCTGGTCTCCTTACTGTGAGGACCACACAGAGGCCATTTTCAGGGCCACAAATAAGCATGCTCACCAGCAATAATGGCATGATAAATCAAAAGAAGTTACGTGACTTGCCATACAAGTCAGTGTAGGAATAAACATTAAAAAAAATATTTTACCGTACCAAGTCTCGAACTCCTTAACCCCAGAAATTTGTTATTTCAAATCTTCAGTTGACATAAGAGCTATGCCAGCATGCCTTCATACATCAACATTATCAAATAGGAGCACCAATTTCGAGGCCAGGATTAATAGGACATAATGAAAGCCAACGAGACCTAACAATATCAGTCTTAATGTAAATCAAGATTTTTTCATAAGAACATTCTGTTAATGAACTGGAATTGTGAATATTATAAAATTTTGAATGTATAAAGCTGAAGAAGGTTCAAAAGAACCAAAACATGTACTCTTCTAGTTTTTAGTCATGACAAAGATTCTCAATGTTTAAGTTATAAAATTGAAAATTGATAAGTTGGAAATATCAATGTGTTTTCTACAAGAGAAAATTTTGTATAATGATTTTCACAACCATAGGTGAGCAGCAGAACTCACAATTTAGCATGCACGGCTACCGCCTTGGATGACAGTATGTGCACGTTTGGAAGCACTTCATAAAACTATTACACAACTGCCAGACAAAACATAGTGCGTACAGTATATTATGACTATTGTGGCTACTGGATAGATATATTATATCCCAGGCCAAGAGATGTAACAAGCCATGTCTTGTGGCCATATAAGGCCAACGAAATAAACCATAACTTGGCAAGACCGTATTGCATGTCCTATCCTCCCAGCTGTACATGTTGCGGGCAACCATACCTTCCAGGGCACCCTCACTTTCTGTGTCGGCAATTGTATGCTAGCTCAGGAAAGTGAGTGATAGAGAGCTTATGCTACTTGTCAGGAGGTCTTTACCCACTTTAACTTGTTATTTCATTGTCAGAGCCATTGTGAGAGCCAACTTCAATCTTGCTTCTAATATCTGTTGTTCATATTTTTTGTGTGTGAAATAAACTCTTTCCGTTCTTTTGGTGACTTGTTTGATTGGTTACTGATTTAAAAAAAGTCTAAGTACAAAGCTCTTATGGTGATATGATTGGTATCTTGTTGTGTATTGCCCAGGTTAATGTCTTTGACAAAGTCTATCATAAGTGTGACTTCATGAAAATATTTGCTGTTGTATCTTCCTTATGCTATGATATAATTTTCAACCTTTTCCTGCAACAACAACAACAACAACAACAATAATAATAATAATAATAATAATAATAATAATAATGTTTGTTTGTTTCAGGCTACCCACAACTCTACGACAGTTACCCGAGTTCAGTCAGGCTTTCAGCTGCTCAAGTAGTGCTGAACATTATGCATCAAGCCCGTGCATGAAGATACTATGAGAAACTGTGACTGTGTTGTACGATGTTATAGAGATACCCGTCATGAAAATATACATTGTCATGATGATTTCTGTATCCTGTTAGTCATTATTCATGATTTAGTCCTGATGAAAAGATATAAGTACCGTATTCATGAACTTTTTAAAGACTATATTTTGATATGAAGAGATACTTTGATAACACTGAAATTAATATTAATGTTAGAAACAATAGAAATAGCATTCATTCTCATGGCATTATGCTGTTGTTTTTGTTATTGATGTTGTATATTACTAGATGTGTGTTGTACAAAGATATTCAGGTGGAATCTGTGATGACGTAGAAACTACTTGGGAGTTCTTCAATTTTTGTGTCAAAACTATTTATCATGATTATTCATGTACTGCATCTTCAAGAGCATCCATGCCCTACATCTGTGATTTAACAGTGCCCGTCAAGTGAACTTGAGATAGTGCGGGAGAGTCTTCAGTGAGTGTTACTGTATGGTATTTAATATGATGGACTTTGGAAACTTACTGTATATTATGATAGTCATATTTTACTAGTTTCTCTATGGAATTGGTTTACAGTGAGTGATCATTCTGTATTAATGGTATTCTAGACTTACAATGTTTTTGTAAATATTTGATATAAATAAATGCTTATTTTGTGCTAGAGGTATCTCTTCATTATTTCAAGATGGGTCACCAAAATTATTCTCCAACACCAGTGGGTGAAACTATGGCAGATATTGTTGGAAATGGGAGTTCCAAGCATCTTGTCTAGCTAATAAAATAATCTATATGATTGTACGTTTTAAATCTCATTCTGTATTGATGAAAAGTCTTATATTATCCTCCTTTTCAATACAAAAAACCCATCTATATTAGATGGGATAATACTGTATCTATACTGTACATGTTTCAGCCTGTCTAAAGACCATCCTCAGTAGAAGCTTAAATATTACATTTATGAAACAAATAAAATGTATGGAATTAAGAGACAATGATCATGATTAACATATTAAAAACATAATAAAAGCATGTTGAAGTAGAAAAATCCTCTCATCTAAAAACTCTTGACACTTTTGCGTCAATAGAGGCATGAGACTGACAAGGTTGTACCACTCGAGATGACAGCCTTTTAACGAATGATGCCCACTCATTATCACCTTATTGACGGTCTTACTATGCTGCACAACACAGATTTCCCATTTTAAAGGGATTAGCAAGTTTTATGTCAACCAAACGTGTTTTTAGATGAGAGGATTTTTTCTACCTCAACATGTTTTCGTGTTTTTAATATGTTAATCATGATTATTGTCTTTTAATTCCATACATTTTATTTGTTTGGATAAATGTAATATTTGAGCTTCTGCTGAGTGTTAATAGAGACATGAGACTGTCAAGATCGTACCACTTGAGATGACAGCTTTCTAACGCATGATGCGCACACATTATCCGCTTATTGATGGTCTTACTATGCTGCACAACACAGATTTCCACTTCTAAAAGGATTAGCAAGTTTTATGTCAACCACATGAGTTTTTAGATGACAGGATTTTTTTCTACCTCAATATGTTTTTATTATGTTTTTAATATATTAGATAGGCTGAAACATGTACCGTATAGATATTATCGCATCTAATATAGATGGTTTTTTGTGTTGAAAAGGAGGATAATATAAGACTTTTTTCTTTGTAAAGTAATATATATGAGTCTAACACAGCAGTTGTCAGGATACGTGCTTGATATCTTCAAGACACAAGAGTGTTCACCAAGGCTGTGTGTTGTCACTGGTACGCTTCACAATTTATAGTGAAAAAACTTCTGAGAGCTGCATTGGATGGACTGGTAGATTTCATGTTTGTGTCAGAAAGATACTGAATCTTCCATATGGAGACAGCACCATACTAACCCCCACAGCTGAGGCAGAAATGAAAGAGCTTATGGACTTTGTCAGAAATGAGAGCATCAACTTGCGGTCGCAGATCAACATGCAAAAGACAAAAATAATATTATAGTTGATAGAACTGGAAAAATAAAGGTATCCCGGCAAATGAAAACATTTCCAGATATGTTCTATCTTGGTGTTATAATAACTAATAACAAGAGCTGTGAAGTGGAGATCAAGAGAAGGATCAACATGGTCAAGAACACAATGACTCAATATCTCATATTTGGAAGGATTGCTTCATTTCAGTAAAGCTGAAGATGAGATTAATCCAAACTTCAGGATTTCCTGTCTTCCTCTAGAGTGCTAGAACACGGACCATAAGAGCTTCAGATCCAAGAAAGATCTACTCATTTAACATGTGGTGCTTCACATTCCTTAAATAGCATTTCTTACCAATGACTCCATCCTCAAAGAGCTAAGCATCAGCCTAAGGCTAATGGCAGTTCAATAACAAAGAATTCTCCAGATCTTTGGTCACATCATGTGATATTGAAAAGGCAATCTAAAAAAAAGAAAAGAATTGCCCAGATGAGGAAATGTTTCTGGGAATGTGGATGAGTTTCTGCTTGTTGGACAGACTGTATAAAACCTGCAACCAAGATGTTTGTCATACAAGCAACTCATTTGGCAAAATACGGAAACTTGTACAGAGAAATGTCTTCCAAGATCACAGCCCACAGAACTGAGGAAAAGAGGAGGAGGAGGAGGTAGATCTATAAAATCTAGATTCTCTCTACCAGATATTCCTAGCAATGGCAAAATCTTAATTATAACAAAAGAAGAATGTCATATTTATCCGTATTGATTATGTATCAATGGAAGCGAAAATAGATATATGACAACCAGTATGTGATGAATTGACTATTATTCAATAAATTGTCACATAAAGTATTGACTGGCTGATCTCTCTTAGCGTCTCTTGGTAAAAATCATGGTTTCTGCTCAAGGTAGGCAGTTTTGATGATGATGATGATGATAATAATTGTCTTTAACTTGAATACCTGTACACTTCAGAAAGCTCCAAACGATGTTGGCAATATGCATTCTAAGCCTTAGACCACATGAGGAATCACATGTGGCATTGGGATCTTGTCAATGTACCGTCAAGTACTTACAGATCCACTGCAAATGAACAGGAGATCAGCTTTTGTGTCAAGACTTCTGCCTGCCCACACCATAACAGACCCACCTCCATGAGCAATGGTAGATTGTACAGCTGTCAGTTAAAATCACTCCCCACATCTTCTCCAGACTCACACATGACCACCTGAATGTTATAATGTGAAACAGGATTCATCTGAGAATAGCATAGAATGCCAGTATTTTAGCTGCCAGTGCAGATGATCTCTAGCAAATTGCAGTTTCCTGGCATGATGTCATCTATCCAGTGCAGGTACTTGAGTGGGTTGTCTGGCTCTTAAATTGCCCTCTTGAACCCTGTTTCTGACTGGTCACTAATATAATTTGTACTCCAGAAGCCTGCTGTAGGTCCACCTGTAGTGCTTGTGCTGTAACTTGGCTGTTTTGGGGAACTTGTGGATGCACAAAACGATCCAGCCCTGGAGGTTGTTTCCCTTTGATGGCCCATGCCAGGGCACCTGGCAATGCTTCCAGTATCCTGGAGATGTTCCACATATACCAAATTGTATTCTGAGCAACCCATAGCATCCTGGCAATGTACCTCTGCAAATAGACTTCTTGTAGCAGTATTCATTCATAGGCAACTACTTCCCCCTTTACCTGTAGGATTCCAGCAAGATATTTTATATTCACGAGCTCAAATGGACTCTAATTGCTATTGACTTATCCAAGGCTTTTGATAAGGTAGATCATAGAAGATTGCTGACAAAAATCAGCGCTATAGAACTAGACAAATGAGTGGTTGAATGGGTGGCTAAATTTCTAGAAAATAAAACTCAGAGAATTAGAATTGGTGAAGTATTATCTGATCCTGTAATGATTAACATGTTCACTGCTATGTAAATTACACTTTCCCACCCCCAAAAACTGAAAATGAAAAAATGATATAAAACTTGCCAAATGTTGTCAATAATCCAAATATGTACCTATAAAGATGATACATGCCTAAATTAAAATTTCTGAAAATGTCTTAAGACCATGGGCCAGATTCGGCCCCTCAGCACCGTGCACTACACCCCTGATCGCTATTTTTTTGAAAATCTTATGTTATAATGAAAGATATTCTGGTAATTACTATTTGGGACATGTTATAAATTGGAAAACTGTAAAAACCTAATTTAGCTTTATTAATGTTGTTTTTTCACTATGTACAATCATTTTCAGCCCCGCCTACCATCTACCATTTGGTCCACTTGCATCACTTTGTGGTACTTGTCAAAGCAACCAACCAGGCAAAGCCCTAGCAAATCTGGACAGCCAGAACAGACCAATGTTGACTGTTTTTTACTTCCTGCTTTATAGCAGACCCTACACTTTTTCTGTTTGGTTCCTTCTTTGGAGTCTCACTCATCATTTTTCACCAACCGATGTATGCTGTTCTTTCTTAGAGGAGTGCGAACTAGCATTGCTAGATGGGGTGACAGAAGTGATTCCACTGTTTGTAGGCGAAAGTGGTATAAAACAATTTTTGGATTTCCAAGCCTGGTATTGTGCATGTTGAATAAGTGGAAAGCATTGATGATCATCAGTTGAATGATGTGGACAAAGAAATGTTTGTACCAGCAAAGGGTTTTCCGTTCAAAGGGACTGAACACCTTGAGTTGGTCACGTCGATCAGTCCCTTTCATGTGTGCATTATATTGGACTATTGTCCCTTTTATTTGTGACGGTGACCATTGTATTCTCAAATTGCTAGGTCCCTCCCTTTGCCCACCATAATTCCAACAGCGTACTGGGCGATGGTTCTAACTTTACTCAGTATTGCTGTCTTCACAATTGGAGAATTGTGCTTCCGGTTGGCTCGGAGGGTTACTGTACTCTGTGTGTTTTCTGACAGCAGTTTAGATGCTAGGGCAAAACTATTGTAATAATTGTCCTTGAACACTGCATGGCCATTACTCAGAAGTTGCTCCAAAAGATGCATAACCACATTTGTAGAATGTCCTTTCCCAGACAACTGGTCGTTGGCTCCGGCATACACAGCAAATTTGAAAGTAAGGACCTCAGGTTAATTTAGAACATAAAGTTTTATGGCATACTTATGCTGTTTTCCCCTTATGTACTGCTTGAAAATCAATGGACCCTGCCAAAGTACTATAACTCAATCAATGGACAGTTCCCGTGAAGGGTAATAAATGCTAGACACTATATTGTTGAAAAGAAATCAATTATTTGTCTCACCTTTTCGAGCCTGTCTAATGACTGTCTCACGACAAACAAATTCCAAAAAATTGTTATCAAGTAACAATAGAAACCAGTCAATTGGCTTGTTTTCTCCCAATATCGGAAACTAGCAGTTTATTTTCTTTACTAAATGGTAAATTATTGATGTATCTTCATTTCTACTAGGTACACCGGTTTAGGTAATCAAATTATACCAGTGAAACACCAGCTTCATCACACACATCCATTTATTATGAGCTGTTGACTACAATTGACTTTCACACACACCAAGCAATTCAAATGTTCAAAGAATAAAACTAACGAAGATAAACCACTCGACTACAATTATATGAGTTACCAACACACAACCTCAATGTTGTTTTCCTTAAGATATATACAAGATATGATACATGACATTTTATTTTTATGAGAAAACCACAACATTCCCACACTCCCTCCTTTTCTCAAAAAAAAAAAAAAAAAAAAAACTACACTTCAATCAATTGTCCTCTTATTGCAAACCTATAAGCTTATACAAACTCTTAAGCTTGTTGCTTGATAATTCTTTGTGAACATGTCTGCAGCATTTCTCTCTGATGCTACATATACAAACTCAATGAACCCCATTTCTACTAGCTCTCTACATACATGGTACATGATGTCAATATGTTTTGACCTTTCACTCACATTATCGTTTTTACTTGATTTAATTGCTGCTGCATTGTCAGCAATAACTTGACAAGGTATATCCATAAACCTTTCCAGCCCTAGCTCTGATAGAAAATCCTTCATCCAAGTTACTTCTCGAGATACCTCTGCCATTGCCATGTATTCAGCATCCATGGTAGATCTAGCAATACCACTCAGTTTCTTACTATATCATGATACTGCTCCCCCTGCCACTGTGGTTACATACCCACTCACTGATCTTCTAGACTTACTATCTCCTCCCAAATCTGCATCACAGAACACTTGTACTGACTCCTCACTATTTTTGAAACACACTTTAAATCTCTAGTACCACATAGATACCGTATTTCATGATATGCTTCACTTCTTTCCAATCTTTAATCTTAGGTTTTTGACAATTTTGACTAACTTTACTTACCGCAAATGCAATGTCAGGTCTAGTATTATTTGACAAATATAGTAAACTTCCTACTGCTCTCTGATAAATGGTATAATCAAATTCCTGCTCATCATTTTTAGCTGCTGAATACCCACTTGGTAAAATAGTCTTACTCGGTTTACAGTCACTCATGGAAAAATCAGCAAGTAATTTGTCAATGTACAAACTCTGACTCAACATAACCCCTTCTTTTGTCTGTTCTATTTTTATTGACAGTAAGTTTGTTGCTTTCCCTAGATCTTTAATCTCTAACTTATCTGCCAACCTTATTATAACCAAGTTAACAACCTCCTTGTAATCTATTATAATTAAGTCGTCAATGTACAAGCCAATGATACAACACTCCTTTACATACACGCATGGTTCTTTGACACATTTCTTAAAATCTAGTCTTCTAATTACAGCATCAACACAAGCATTGCAGTCTTTACTCGAATTAGGTAGTCCATAGATGCTTTTCTTCAATTTACATACATAGTTTTGGACATCTTTTCCTACGAACAATTCCGGTTGTTCTACGTATACAGTACAACTGATTTCACTATTTAAGTAAGCACTAGTTACATCTAGATATTCTACCGTCCAACACTTACGTACTGCAATACCTATTATAACACATGACTCTGCTCTGGGTTCTAACTTCCTGCTGTCTACCCTCACAGCCCATGCCTGACATCCAAATACTTTCAATCTACCTATTTCTTCCTGATCCAACTTCCTATTGAACCACAGCTCATACGGTATCTGAAAATTTATTGCTGAGGATGGGCACCTATTTCTTAAATACACTGCAGTCATTACCGCTTCTCCCCAGAATTCTTTTGGTAACCCAGACTGGATCAGTAGACATCTAACAGTATCAAACATCGTTCTATTCTGCCTTTCTGCTAATCCGTTTTGTTGTGGAGTGTACGGTACAGACCTCCTATGAGTAACACCACATTTTTGCAACTGTGCTTGAAACCTGCTACATGTATACTCTGTACCACTGTCAGATTGCACTAACTTAATTCCTACACCATGTAATTTCTCTGCCTTTGCCCAATACCTATTAAACACCTCTAACACTTCATTCTTTTTTTTTTTCACACATACTGCCACATTATACCTGGAGTATTCATCATTCATTGTTACAACATATTCAGCCTTCCCAAGTGATGGACTAATTTTTCCAATTACATAAGTGTGCACAACATCAAGGGTTTTTTTCTGCCTTATGCTCACAAGACTTAGTACTCCCTTGTTACTTAATTTCCCTTGAATGCATACAGAACAAGTTTTAATATAATTACTTCTTTTCAATTCTAACATAGGCAATTTAAACAAAGCTTCAGAATGTACGTGTCCATATCTTTCATGCCACAACCTAACCTGCCCAACACATTTAAATGCTACATTGTTATTACATTCTTGATCTATTATTTGATCACAATCACTCATAGCTTCAATATTGTTTCTTCCCTCTGTCTGTACTACATATACATTATTCCTCCTGTTTGCAACAAACAATGTTTCATCTCCATTCTTATCTACAACCACTGCTTTCTCACCTGCAAATCCTACTTTGAAACCTTTGCTGGTTAACTTACCAACTGATATTAAATTTGTACCTAAGTTTGGTACATACAACACGTCCATAAATGTAATTGTCCATCCTGTTGACATTTTTACATTCACCTTACCTATACCTTTAATATCCAGCTTACTGTTATCTCCTATTTCTACATTCCCGGTTACATTTGTTAACATGTCTATAAACATCTAATTTGTTGGACACACATGATGGAATGCACCTGAATTGAACAGCCAATCTCTAATTTTCTCAGTTCCTACAAAAACTACCACACTCATTGCTTTATCTACTACATGTATAATTTCTGAGCTTACCACTTTTCCACTCGCATTCACTGATTTACTCTCCTGTGATGATTTGTCACTCTTCATTGTTGGACATATTTTTGAATAATGTCCTGATCTACCACAATTGAAGTACTTTTGGGTACTGCAACAATATTTAGATACCGTACATGTCCCTGTTTACCGCAATTGTAGCAACTATAATGTTTTCCTCGTCCCACGTCTTCCTTCTTGATATCTCGCTTCTGTTGAACAACCATGGCTTGAACTTCATTCTCCTCATGTTTTCCAGTGTCGTAAGCCTGCCTTCCATTTTGCTGAAGTTTCCTTCTGCTTTCCTCAGTGGGTAATCTCGCCTTCACCTTCGAGTACCTGGAGTATTCATCATTCATTGTTACAACATATTCAGCCTTCCCAAGTGATGGACTAATTTTTCCAATTACATCAGTGTGCACAACATCAAGGGTTTTTTTCTGCCTTATGCTCACAAGACTTAGGTACTCCCTTGTTACTTAATTTCCCCTGAATGCATACAGAACAAGTTTTAATATAATTACTTCTTTTCAATTCTAACATAGGCAATTTAAACAAAGCTTCAGAATGTACATGTCCATATCTTTCATGCCACAACCTAACCTGCCCAACACATTTAAATGCTACATTGTTATTACATTCTTGATCTATTATTTGATCACAGTCACTCGCCAAATCAGCTTCCAAGGTAGGTATACAAACTGCATATTCCTCTGTAAGATTTCCGATGATCATTCTTGCAACTTGTTGATCTGTGAACTCCTATCCGGCTTTACTCGTTCTCCTCCACAGTGGATTTATTTTTGCGAAGTATTCTTGCACACTCATGTCCTTGGGCTTGACAAAATTAGTTAACTGTTTGGTTACAGCACCATTCACTAGCCCTCCGTCATTGCACAACTCGTCCAGGTTTTCCCATGCCTTTTTCGCTGATTCAATATCTGCAATGTCACTTTCAAAATCTTCTCCGACATATTTGAAAATAACCGCTAACGCGATCACATTGTTTCGCACTCGTCGTCTCTTTTCTGTGTGAGGCAGTTGACAACCTGGCGTATCCTCATACCCACTGATCTCTATACCCGGATGGCTGGTAGCTTGGGTAGCAGTAAGCCGAATAGAAGATGACTGGCGTAGTAAGATGGCAGCGAGCGCATGGTGCAATAGACCACGAGGAGTGCGCTTGCTTTGTATATGCTTAGTTCAGTGACGCCAGGCCTCTTGATTGTAGTTCCACGAGTGTTCTGTGCTGTGTTATTGCAAAGTAAATAGTAGTGTATTTTACGAATTTAGGTTCGTTGCCTTGTAGTATACTTGTGGATTACAAGATTCAATTTAAATATGTATGTGTTTATCTGAAATATGAATGAAGAAACATTCTACGGGGTATTAACATACCGCAGTGTTCAGCTTATGGATGTACAAACAGAACCGATCAGCAGAAGGAGAAATCATTTCATCGGGGAGTTTTATACTGTACATAAGAATCTTCCTAGGGTAGTGTTTTGAGTTTTAGGTTTATTGTATCTTTTTTCGCATATTCCGGGAGCAAAATGGCAATTAATTTTTGTAGGTTTCCTTTCTCGAGACCCGAACTTCTAAGATCATGGATTAGGAGTATCAGGCGGGAGAATTGAGAGCCTTCTAAAACAGCTGTTCTCTGCTCGGATCACTTAGAGGAAGACTGTTTTGATGGAAATGGACAAACTGTACACCTTAGAAGTGATGTACAGCCAACTGTTTTCAATTTTACTGAACATTAACTGCAAGTAAAGATTTACTTTTTTTATTATTTTTATTTCTCATAATTAAACTGACGGTTTCGATGAAATAATTGCCGTGACCTTATAACAATCTAAGAAAATGAAGTCTGGAGGAATTCTAGACCTTATTTACATCAGTAATAATTATGGGTTTCAGACACTGGAGTGGTGGGAGAAGGGAAAGTGTGGTGGGTGTTTGGGGCTATCCCATTATACTATTCGTGGTATTTGGGACTCTTTTAACTGGTGTTACATATTTCTGATGATGACTATCAATATCGCTTTGCTAGCTGAATTTAATTAAAGAGGTCTGTAATAGTAAATTAAGCTGCAGGTAATGTGATATATTGACAAGTTTTGAATATTTTCTGGTTTTATAAATGTGTACATTTGCTTCATCATCATCATCATCATCATCATCATCTGTTTACCCTCCAGGTTCGGCTTTTCCCTCGGACTCAGCGAGGGATCCCACCTCTACCGCCTCAAGGGCAGTGTCCTGGAGCTTCAGACTCTTGGTCGGGGGATACAACTGGGGAGTATGACCAGTACCTCGCCCAGGCGGCCTCACCTGGTATGGTGAACAGGGGCCTTGTAGGGGGATGGGAAGATTGGAAAGGATAGGCAAGGATGAGGGAAGGAAGCGGCCGTGGCCTTAAGTTAGGTACCATCCCGGCATTCGCCTGGAGGTGAAGTGGGAAACCACGGAAAACCACTTCGAGGATGGCTGAGGTGGGAATCGAACCCACCTCTACTCAGTTGACCTCCCGAGGCTGAGTGGACCCCGTTCCAGCCCTCGTACCACTTTTCAAATTTCGTGGCAGAGCCGGGAATCGAACCCGGACCTCCGGGGGTGGCAGCTAATCACGCTAACCACTACATCACAGAGGCGGAACATTTGCTTCAATTATATTTTAATTTGATAATATGCGCGTTATTTCATGGAAACAGGAATCAGAAATTCATTATCAAGTACCGATTACGATATGTCGAATCTAGGCCTGTATAGTGAGCTACGTTTATAGGTACATCATTTTAAGAATGCATAATTTCGTGGCATACATGTATACAATTTACAGCAATGTTTCCAGAAACTCGTTTTCACTCGTATTGTGTTACCGATCGCTAATTGCATGTATTCAGCACCTAAGTTAATATTTGTTGGCCGTTATTATACACTCATGTTTATTGTTATCCCGGAGATTTACTGACATTGGAATGACGTGTCAGTGATCCCAATGTCCTTATGCTTTGAGTGAACATGTCTCTATATTTTTAATTATTCCAATGCGCCATTAATTGCGACTTAAAATTGACTATATTATCATTGCTTCTCCATAAGGAGAGCTCTAGGTTGGGTACGCCAACATGGCGAACCGCGCGCTCAACTTGGCGTACTTTCTCCTGCAGCGGAGCAGTGGCGGCTCGTGAAAAAATCGTCCTACGTGCTACAAGAAACAAGCTAAATACGCTGTTTTAAATCTGTATATTGCCATGATGAACAACGCATACTTCAAACTTGGTAGTAATAATAATAATAATAATAATAATAATAATAATAATAATAATAATAATAATAATAATAATAATAATAATAATAATAATAATAATAATAATACAACTTTTCTCACAATTTATAACTCAGAACAAACAAAAACAACATTAATTTGGAAGCAGATGAATTATTCGACAACTGTCTACGAGATAAATAATTCATTCGAGAAATATTGTTTTTACTAACCGAATGGCGCAACTTACATCAGTGCAAATAGAATCGTGGGAATATAGATCCCCACTAAGAACACTAATTTAATTTCACTTTATATACACTGCAGTGGATAAATAATTTCATAAATCTCCGTATAAACTTTAGCGCTAACACAATGACAGAAAAAACACGCACCAGTAATATAGCCGCGAGATTAAAAACCGCACAAAGCAACTGAAAGAGCTACCAACTGATTCATTGGAACCTTCCCTATTACCAGAGTAAATGTTTGGCTCCATGGCTAAATGGTTAGCGCGCTGGCCTTTGGTCACAGGGATCCCGGGGTCGATTCCCGGCAGGGTCTGGAATTTTAACCATCATTGGGTGTATGTGTTATCTTCATCATCATTTCATCCTCATCACGACTCGCAGGTCGCCTACGGGAGTCAAATCAAAAGACCTGCATCTGGCGAGTCGAACATGTCCTCGGATACTTCCGGCACTAATAGCCATACGCTATTTCATTTCACCAGAGTAAATTACATTGTAATGCGGGATAACATTTAGAGTCACTCAAAGATTCTTTGACTCACCTACGAATTCCTTATTTTTGACACAAAAGGAAGATGGATATTTTAATAAGCATGTGTGAGATAGATTGCCTCCACTTACGCTTTACTTTCGAGCCCAGATGATGCTACTCTCTAGTGGCAGATTCGCTCACCACGTTCAACATAAGCACGGCCGACTGGATCCCTCGCTGCGCCCCGGGTAGCAGGAGACATCGAGCACTTCTACCCCCTTGCGGGAGAGGAAGTAACTATAGACGGGATCAGTGAAAGTTGATCCCGGTTTATGGTATACTCCGCCGGTTAGGGGGAGTGTTGCAAGCTTGGCTGCGCCTGCGTATTGCTTCCTTCAGGCTACAGGCAAGGGCTCACTTCACATGAGCACGAGCATTGTTCCCCGGGAGAACGGCGCTAGGTGTTCGACAGATCTCGTCCTGATTTGCACAAAACACAAATTCATATCGTACTCAGAACAACGAAAAGGCACCAGCATAATTGTACTGTACATAAATAATATTCCTTACAGTTCCAAGCTACGTGCTGGAGCCCGGTAGCACGTACTGACCGGCCGCCACTGCAGCGGAGACCTGCCATCAGCGATCCATGTATAGAGATCAGTGCTCATACCCTATTATTGATTCCAGTTGTAATCGTGCAAGCGAAGAGGAAGGTTGTTCTGTTCTGTTCTGTTCTGTTCGTGAAGTAAGAGGAAGGTTGTTGAGTGAGTGCTGACATGGGGATTTCAATAGAATTGTACCGGGCGACGATAGAACGTTGGCACGGTAGAGGCAGGCCCACGAGACGCAACATGAGTTGCAGAGCCGGACAGCAGGTGAGTTTGATTTCAGTTTTGATGGCTGCATCAGTGATGGCAGTGTTGTTGGTCATCGAGGGGGTCGAGATGAACCCCGGACCTGATCATGATAATGCGGTTGGATGGGAAGAGATGGAGAAGATAAGGGAAATCGGTAAGGCTCAAGCTCAAGCTGAACAAATGAGAGTTACTACTAGAGCAATCTAGTGAACTACGAGAAATAGTGAAAGAGGAGATAGGCAAGGTGACAGAAATGGTGGTCCAAAATAATAAAGAAATATCAAGTTTGAGGGATAAGGTGAGGAGAATGGAGGAGGAGATAAAAGAATTGAGATGGCAGGAGAAAAAGCGACAGCAAGAAATCCGAAAGAAAAATATTTTTATATATGGGCTACCCGAGGACACTAAAGAAGATCTGGTATCCAAAGTGTTGGAGCTAATTAACGAGAGGTTGAAGATTAGCTGCAGGGAGGCCGATATAGACGAGATACATAGAATGGGGAAAGCAAAACGCAAGAGACCAGTGAGAGTAAGGTTCGTATCAACCCTACTAGTGAAGAAGATTTTGTATAATACAAGCCAATTGAAAGGTGAAAAATTATGGATCAAACAGGAGATGGAGAGAGAAGCATTCAGGAACCAGAAAATGCTGCAGTTCCACCTAGGAAAAGCTAGGCGTGCAGGATTAATGGCCTACACAAGGCGCAACAAATTAGTGGTGGGTGACGACAAGTGGACCAGAACATGGGGGGTAGAGCAGTTAAAGAATATGTACAACGCAGCGAGTACATTGGCCGAGGAGGAAGGTGAACGCACGAGGCAGCTGAGATCAGCAGAAGGCGGAGCAGCGTGTGACGACCAGATAGTGAAGCGACAAGGACAGAGAGAGGAAGAAGCAGACGCAGAGACAACAAATAGTGAGGGCAGTCTTGGTGACCTTCAGCGACAGCTGAGTGCTGACTCCATGAGAGACGCAACACCGAAACGCAGACGTGTGAGTCTCAAGTACTTCTGGCACAGAAAAGGTAATTTAAACGGGGGTGGTCTCGATAGGGAATGTGTTAATACTCTAGATGAGAACTCTGATGAACTGGGTGTTACTAGGATTACAAGGTCTAAGAAGAACAGCCAGAGTGAGGGGCAGGGGAAAAAGAAATAACTAGAGATAATAGTTGGGTGCATCAATATTGAAGGCCTTAGAAGTAAGTTACAGAATGAATCTTTTAAAGAGTTATTACGTAGCTTGCATATCCTCGCATGTGTGGAAACCTGGATTCCACCTAAAAGTAATGTAGAAATAGAAGAGTTCACGGTCTACTATAAGGCAAAAGAAAGACGAACCGACAGGGGTAGATATCCGGGTGGGATAATGGTTATGTTTAGGGAGGATTTGCAAGCTAGAACAGTCCAAATTGAATCAGAAATGGAGGAGATGATGTGGGTCAAAATAAAGATGTACGATGAGAATGAGCCAGATTTATGTACTGGTTTTGTCTACAACCCTCCTGAAGCCTCGCCATTTGCGAAAAGGAATTTCTTTGATGAATTGGCACTAGAAATTAATAGAATTCAAAACATTTTTGAGGATGCAGGCATTCTAATAATGGGGGACTTCAATGCGAGGGTTGCTGACCAGAAGCCGATGTACGACAAGGAGGCAGAAGAAGTTTATGTACCAAAGAGAGTGAGCCAGGATAAGAGCTGTAAAAAAATGGAGAAAAGATACTAGAGCTGTGTGGTACGGTAGAACTATATATTTTGAATGGATGGTGGCATGGCGACGAATTTGGGAACCTGACATACATAACGGAAACAGGGGGTGGTAGCACAGACTTGGCGCTATGCTCCAGGAATGCGTTGCCGGTGATTAAATGCATGAAGGTCAAGGAATGGGGTGAGTCACATCATCTACCAATTATTGTCAGAGTAAAAGATAGAGAGGATAGGGCATTAACAAGCAATACGATAAAATTCAAAGAAACGTTAGTTACTAAATACAGGTGAAGGGAAGAGCTAAAGAATGAGTTCATGAACTATTATGAGGGAGAAATAGGCCAGATACTGAAAGCTGGAATAGACTCAATGATCGAGATTAACCAAACTAGTACAGCAGTTAAAATAATCAATAAAGATGGCAGGGGAGAAGATGAGGATAAAGGAGGGGCAGAACATAATAGGAAAAGGTTGGTACAATGACGAATGCAGGCATAAAATGTATGAAGTACTGAAAGCATTGAAGGCGTATAGAAAGCATGGGGGAGAAAACCATAGGATGGAATTTTGTAACTTGAGAAGAGAATATAGGGAATTGCTGTATACAACCAAGTCCGAATGGCAGGAGCAGAGAGTTGTGGAATTAGATAGCAATACAAAACAGAATGATAGTATGAAAGTATGGAGTAGAATTAGGAGGATTTGTGGAATGCGGAAACTTCCGCGGCAGACTGAAATAAATCAGGCTATCTGGCTGGAGCACTATAAGAAACTATTAGAGGTTGAAGATAGGTGGAGATCGAGAATAAATGAAAACGGAATATCGGTAGGGCTGGAGTGTACTGTGCCTGCATTAGACAAGGAAATATCGATAGAAGAAATAAGAGAGGTCTTAGAGAAAGCCAAGAAAGGCAAATCAGGAGCGATTTCGGGCATCACTAAAACGAGTTTTGGAAGCAGGTGGCGCAGAATAAGGATATCCTAGAAAGTAAGGTGAAACTATTTAACAGAATATTTGAAGGAGGGGAGTTTCCAAAATCTTGGCAAGAGGGAGTGATCTGCCCAATCTACAAGAGGAAAGAAGGTAAATCTAACCCAAATAATTACAGGGGCATAACGTTGCTGGATACATTAAGTAAAATATACACAGGTGTGTTAGCAAAAAGGTTAATGAAGTGGGCAGAGGGGGGATCGATTCTGGAGAGACTTCAGTCAGGCTTTAGAGAAAGGATGAGGACAACAGATAATATATTTGTAGTGAAAACAATAATGGATAAGTAAGTAAAAAAGAAAGGTGGAAAATTGTACATTACTGCTATTGACTTGGAAAAAGCATTTCTGTGAGCAGAGGGGCGGTCGTAGCCAAGATGAGAAGGATAGGGGTGTCTCAAAAGATGATAAGAGCGGTTGAAAACGTATATTTAGAAGTGAAGTGTTCAATTAAAGCTAAGGAGGGAGCAGTATTTGGGGAAATATTCTCTAAAGTAGGGTTGAAACAGGGTTGTAAGTTGTCACCAGTACTTTTCCTACTGTTTATAAATGATATCTTTCAATCGAAAGGTTTTGAGGCAGGGGTTTGTCCAAGTCTTGAGAACCAGGATATTCCGGGTCTCATTTTTGCTGACGACATCCTTCTACTCACTTTGACACCCAATAGTATGCAGGGTAGTATAAATGTAGTGGTAAATTACTGTAAAGAGTGGAATTTAAAAATGAATGCACAGAAAACCAAGGTAATGGTGTGCAAAAAAAGATATAAATTGTCAAAGAATGAAAAATGGTGAATGGGCGAGACGAGGTTAGAAGTTGTCAAGAAAGTGGAATACTTGGGTTTGATATTACTGTAAGTGGAAATGGGAAATGGACAGAGCAAATAAAAAGATCGAAACTAAAAGGTACGAGTGCACTGTCAGCCATTAACATACTAGAGAAGAATCAATCAATCAATCAATCAATACTGATCTGCATTTAGGGCAGTCGCTCAGGTGGCAGATTCCCTATCTGTTGTTTTCCTAGCTTTTTCCTAAATGATTTCAAATAAATTGGAAATTTATTGAACGTCTCCCTTGGTAAGTTATTCCAATCCCTAACTCCCCTTCCTATAAATGAATATTTTCCCCAGTTTGTCCTCTTGAATTCCAACTTTATCTTCATATTGTGATCTTTCCTATTTTTATAAACGCCACTCCAACGTATTCGTCTACTAATGTCATTCCAAGCCATCTCTCCGCTGACAGCTCGGAACATACCACTTAGTCGAGCAGCTCGTCTTCTTTCCCTCAATTCTTCCCAACCCAAACTTTGCAACATTTTTTGTAACGCTACTCTTTTGTCGGAAATCACCCAGAACAAATCGAGCTGCTTTTATTTGGATTTTTTCCAGTTTTTGAATCAGGTAATCCTGGTGAGGGTCCCATACACTGGAACCATACTCTAGTTGGGTTCTTACCAGAGACTTATATGCCCTCTCCTTTACATTCTTACTACAACCCCTAAACACCCTCATATCCATGTGCAGAGATCTGTAGTCTTTATTTACAATCCCATTTATGTGATTACCCCAATGAAGATCTTTCCTTATATTAACACCTAGATACTTACAATGATCCCCAAAAGGAACTTTCACCCCATCAACGCAGTAATTAAAACTGAGAGGACTTTTCCTATTTGTGAAACTCACAACCTGACTTTTAACCCCGTTTATCAACATACCATTGCCTGCTGTCCATCTCACAACATTTTCGAGGTCACGCTGTAGTTGCTCACAATCTTGTAACTTATTTATCACTCTATAGAAAATATCATCCGCAAAAAGCCTTACCTCCGATTCCACTCCTTTACTCATATCATTTATATATATATAAGAAAACATAAAGGTCCGATAATACTGTCTTGAGTAATTCCCGTCTTAATTATTACAGGGTCAGATAAAGCTTCAACTACTCTAATTATCTGAGATCTATTTTCTAGAACTATAGCAACCCATTCAGTCACTCTTTTGTCTAGTCCAATTGCACTCATTGTAGAAGCAATGTAGAAGATGCCCAACACAGACTACAGAGTGTATAAAATGTTTTTAATGCAGTAGTTAAATCTAGAGTGTTTTACGGAGCGGAAATTTGGGGAGTTGAAGGAAGGGTTGATTCACTTGATACAATCACGAGTAGATTTGGTAAAATAATTATGGGTTTACCCAGTTGTACAGCTAACTGTGGAGTGAGAATGATGTACAAAGATATAAGCCTGAAAGTGGATATTATTAAAAGGATAATTAAGTATTGGCTGAGAATGAAGTGCGAGACGGGGGCGAAGTATTACAGATAGCATATCAACACCAAATGGAACATCAGAACCAAGGATACTGGGTGGATGGGGTACGGAACATTTTGGAAACGATAAGAATGGGATATTACTGGAAAAGAGACTGTATAGAGAAGATAAGAATATGTAAAAAAATAGTTGTAAGAATTAAGGATATTGAAAAGCAATGTATTGATGCACAATGTAGAAGTAAGAGGTCATTAGAAGAATTTTGTAATGTAAGTGGGAGAATGAGGATAAATGTAGAGATTATAACAGAAAAGGGAATGAGGGGTATAATATGGTGGTTAATGGGGATACATAAAAGTAAAGCATACAGACGAAACAGAGTTGAAAATAAATGTTTACTATGTTCTGAAGAAATGGGATGGGCACACCTTATAAAAGATTATTCAATGACAAAGCAAATACGAGATAAATTTATAGATGAGGAGGATGTAAAGAAAATTGAGAAAGAAAATCAGTTGTAAAGTTATTGAACAGAGAATGGATGCACCCGGGGAGAATCGCAAAATTATTTAACATTATTAGGGGAATGTGGAGTAGGAAACTGAGGGAAGGAAAGGATGTGTTTCATGTCAGCCAGGAACTGAATTGTACCTAAGGTAACTCCGTTGAAGCCTAGAGCCATTAGGTACGTAGGCTTAAGGTATAGTATGGAACTACCTTGTTGCAATAGTTCTATTAGTCTGCCGTATTGCCGAATACTAATTTTCATATTTCCCTTTCCTTAATAGCCCGTAAAGGCAATATTGAGATTCTTTGAGGTTTTGTTTATAATCTGAAAAGATATCGATATCCGTAGATATTTCGGTTTTTCTTTCGAAATGCCATCTATCAACCTTACTCCAAAATTCAGTTTACATTATTCTTTCTCCGTTCAATCTCTAATCATCTGTTTGATATTAATATTCATCGAATGTACCAGTTATTAACACAATTCTCAATACTTATCTCAAGTTACTCCTTCTAATTTTGTACAACTTACTGTATGTATCACAAATTATGAAACGGTTACAATACCCTCTTCCTATTACTGATTCCCATACATTTTTCAACAACAGCTCTTGTTTCACATTTAATGCCCACGAAAAATAGTTGTCCACTGTATACTTGGCCACATTCCTATTCAGTGTTTCTTCACCGGTCCACGAGGTCGCCATTTTCCCCGTCAATAATGTCACAATTTGCTTTGTCCGTTAATTCTCGTTACTCCATTTCAACTTATATTGTCCGAAATTTACTGCTGCGTTTTGGCGCTCTGGAGCCCTAGGCCCATAACCTGTTGATGTATATTCATTTCTGCTCGTTACACCGGTTTAGGTAATCAAATTATACCAGTGAAACACCAGCTTCATCACACACATCCATTTATTACGACCTGTTGACTACAACTGACTTTCACACACACAAAGCAATTCAAATGTTCAGAGAATAAAACAAACGAAGATAAACCACTTGACTAAAATTATATGCGTTACAAACACATAACCTCAATGTTGTTTTCCTTAAGATATATACAAGATATGATACATGACATTTTATTTTTTATGAGAAAACCACAACATTCCAACATAAATTCTTCAAGTTGAATGTTCGATTCGACCAGGTTGGGTTGAGTTCAGGTTCATCCTTACTTTCTGAACTATCCGATTCAGAATCAGCACTTCCTTCACTCGTAAACTCATCAATGTCGGGCACACCAATACAATGAGCCATCACACACTTATGATAAAAACAATTTACATATAATTCGAAGTAATAACATATAGGACCACTACTGCCACAATCGTAAAAATCACCAAAAGATGCGAGTGACAAGCGGCGAGAGAAAATACTCTCTTGTTCATAAAAACCAGAACACCTTGAAAGACTAGAGATAGGAAGTTCATATTCACAGGACAAGTGCATTTGTAAGTTCTGAAGAAATGATTATCATTTGAATCATGTCGGCGCTCAGGTTCAAGGTCCACATCAATATCTTTGCGGACCACCACCGACTGGTAAAATGTGCCTGCGACTCTCGTTGTTGCTATAAACAGAAGGTAATAGATCAGTATGCCTGGAGCAGATGTTCAGGATGCCTCGCAGACGTATGCGAGATCCTCACAGTCAAATGAGTAACATTGCTGCTCGTGTGGGACGAAGTGTGTCGGCAGTGCAAGAGGTGTGTACACAATGGCTTGATGCAAGTGTAATGGACTAGTATAACTTGGAAACAATTCTCTAAACTGATGGGTAAATAGTGGAAATATCGAGCTCGATCAGTAGGTATTATTATTATTATTATTATTATTATTATTATTATTATTATTATTATTATTATTATTATTATTATTATCATGACTTGTGAAGTGTGGCTATGAAGTTGTTTACATCTATTAGTATTAATATTATTTACGTAGTTATGTACGGACTTTATTTGGTATAAATCGTGGTCGTATCATTTATTATTTGTGTGTTGTATGATCTGTCTTGTGTAACAGAACATGTGAAGTTATGTCACGATACGTCTGCTGTATGTATATTAATAAAACTTTGTTTAATATAAGAACACGTAATTAATAGTATATAATTTATTATTACCTGTAAATATGATGTATAAATCCAATGTAATGTTGTACAACACAGGGCAAGATTCCAGAACAACACACCTTTGTCACTCGAGTTTTTTTTGCTAGTTGCTTTACGTCGCACCGACACAGATAGGTCTTATGGCGACGATGGGACAAGAAAGGGCTAGGGTTGGGAAGGAAGCGGCCGTGGACTTAATTAAGGTACAGCCCCAGCATTTGCTTTGTGTGGAAATGGGAAACCACGGAAAACCATTTTCAGTGCTGCCGACAGTGGGGTTCGAACCTACTATCTTCCGAATACTGGATACTGGCCGCACTTAAGCGACTGCAGCTATCGAGCTCGGTCACTCGAGTTTTATAGAATGTTCTATCCATTTGTACATAGGTTATTGGAGGCTCGAGAAGATACGAGAAAATATGTTGTGTCATACGTTTCTAGATGCCTGGCCAGGCAGGGTATATAAAGAGACAGTCTCGGGAGTTGAGTTGTTAGCGAAAGTCGCTAGTCGAATACAGTATGTGAACTCATGAGGTGATTTTGTTGTGTTGGTAGTTGGTTGACATGCTAATAAAGCAGTCAAGTGTTCTGTTCAAAAAGGTTAGTTCATTAATGTGTGTGTATAATGTGTACCTATATAATTTGTAAATAAAACAGTGTAGGTACACAATTGACAGAATCTCGTGCGTGTGTGCAGCGGCATCGCGCTGGCCTCTCACCATTGGCTTCCGTGGATCAAATCCTGGTCACTATCACTCAATTTGAGATTTGTGCTGGACAAAGTAGAGGCGGGACAGGTTTTTCTCTGGGTACTAGGTTTTCCCTGTCATAATTATTTCCAGTAACACTTTCCAATATCATTTCATTCCATCTGTCATTTATTAGTCATTGACCCAGAGGAGTGCGACAGGCTTCGGCAGCCTGCACAAAATTCCTATCCTCGCCGCTAGATAGGGGCTTCGTTCCATTCGTGACCCGGTCGAATGACTGGAAACGGGCTGTGGATTTTCATTTTCATTTATTTTCTGTGTGCGTCTTTGTGAATTCAATAAATGGCGATTATGTGACAGGACTAAAGAATAATTTCCGGTAGTGAATAAGAGTATAAGTGGAAATCTGTATAAAATGAAAGTGATACCTAAAACAACTTCAAGACGAACTCGGAAAACGAAATCTGCCGACGAACGGTAGTAAGAGAACATTGAAGACACGGCTAGATGAAGACCTCAGTAAAAACGGCGAAGATGCCTAAAAGTTTTATATCGAGGTGGAAGAACAACCCGGCCCTCGTCATCGGAAAATGAGGTAAATATGACCACAGTGTGTTAAAACTTAATGAGCATGATACAGACACTCAATGGTAAGATCTCCAAAGGTAATTCCACCTTAACAGAACAGATTTCACACATTAATTTCACCTTACCACGACAGATTCCGACAACATTTCGAAAGTAAATGACAAAATTTCAAGACGTCAATTCCGCCTTAACAAAACAGATTTCCGAAAAATTACGAAGGTAGATGACAAGATTTCTCAACCGAACACAGACAAAAATCTCAAGTGTACACGCAGGTTGACAAAGTAGAACAGTGCATAGAATTGAAAATTTCAACCGTATATGATAACTAGAGCCAGGATTTCCATGCACTATCAAATCTCAAAATATGCATGCATTCATGCACTATCAAATGATGGAACATGCACAATAAACTGGAAAATATATGCACTATCAAAATTCAGTTCAACAGTGTTATTTTTTCACTTCCTTTTGAAACATTGGACTGTAACTAATTTCTCCACGTTTTCTTCATTTAATTTCATTCCTTTATCTGACAGAACATATCTGAACACAGAAGAAAATGATATTTCTGCGCCATAAGAAGCGACAGGTTCATACTTAAATTAAGACATTTAGGACGAAGTATACCTGGTGTTATCTCTTTTCAAAAATTAACTTAGGAACTCCTTTCCTCAGTCCATTTAGACATGAGATCTCTTCATAGACTTTTAACAGGTGGCATTACTTCAACAGTTCACACAGTAAAGTCCAACATTAAATTACAAATTGAAACGTGTAGGCTATGCGCGCTGCTTTCCAACTCCCTTCTTTTCTCTATTATTTTGGCCTCAGACATGTGAACAGTGAGAGTTCGGACTTCGGGGCAGGAAATTCCAGGAAAACAAAACAGGATTCAGTGAACCCAAGGTTTGGAAGCTGCTATCTCAGTAACGCGATGTCACAGTGGTGTGATTCTTAGTATTAATTTCTTCGTCTAACACGGACATAAAAAGAAGAAATAGCATTTAGTAATGCAACATTTATGGTTTAGTCTTTACTGGGATACTATATTTATAAGGATTAGCGCAGTTGACGTGGGGCCTTCCCGCTTATGTCAACGTTTACTCAAGTAACAGAAAAGAAAGTGCTTGGCTAACTGGGTTACAGGACCTCTATGCATCTGGTTGCCGGACAATTGCGGTCACGGACATTTGCGGTCGCCGGACATGTGCGGTCACTGAGATAAACTTGTTCCCACTCACAGAAATTCCCTAGTTGTCACAGGACATTTGTGGTCACTGCAGCAAGGGGTGGGCCTCATTAGCTTAATCTCGGGGTATCCCCGCTAACCTGCCCAGCTCCTCTCGCTCCTTGCAGATCAACGTTTTTCTCTGGCGGGTACTATTTAGAGATTGATACCTTCGGCCACAAACACCATTCTATACCGAAACTTCCTGGCGTGAGTGCTGTATTTACTATTGTGTGCTGTGATGGAGTTGACAGTTACTAATCAAGGAAATCGTTGTGCACTTTACAAAGGTTATATGTACAGAAAGTGTAGGGAGAGTCAACCTGGTATCATCACCTGGGTTTGTCTGAAGGAGAAGAACAACTGTAAAGGGCGGCTGAGGACAAGAGGCGAAGAAATACTTCATACAGTCGTTCATCAATGTGGACCACCTGAAGAATCGGCCTTCACAGTGAAAAAGCAGGTTCAAGACGCAAAAAAGAGAGCAAGAGAAGAAGCGACTCCACTATCACAGATTTATGTGCAGGAGTCGGGTGATCTGCATAATAGGGGCTACGACTTTGTCACTGATATGCCAGCTGAAGAAACTTTAAAACGAACAATGCGTCGGCAACGAAATCATGCACGCGGACTTCAAGTAGAGCCAAAAACAAGTGCTCAGATAATTCTTAATGAAGAGGCGTTAAGGATGAATAATGTCAGCCCGTTTCTTTTAGCTGACGACGGTATGGGAGAAAGAATTATAACTTTTAGTGCCGAAAAAGGTAGAGAAAGTCTTAATCATTGTGCGCAATTTTTTATGGATGGCACGTTCAAGAGTTGCAGCAAACAATTCGCCCAGATATATACCATTCACGCAGACCTTGGAGGCCGGAGTGATGAAAGCAACGTTTATCCAGTCGTTTTTGCATTCCTGCCTAACAAAAAGAAAGGATCTTATATTCGTTTCTTTCGCCTTATCTTGGAAGCGGTTCCCCAATGGAATCCTAAGAAAATCACTATTGACTTCGAAGCAGCTACGATATCAGTCACCGGGCGAGTTGGCCGTGCGCGTAGAGGCGCGCGGCTGTGAGCTTGCATCCGGGAGATAGTAGGTTCGAATCCCACTATCGGCAGCCCTGAAGATGGTTTTCCGTGGTTTCCCATTTTCACACCAGGCAAATGCTGGGGCTGTACCTTAATTAAGGCCACGGCCGCTTCCTTCCAACTCCTAGGCTTTTCCCATCCCATCGTCGCCATAAGACCTATCTGTGTCGGTGCGACGTAAAGCCCCTAGCAAAAAAAACCGATATCAGTCCTACGTGAAGTATTTCCGTCAGCAGAGTTAAGTGGCTGTTTTTTTTTTCACATGAAGCAATGTCTGTGGAGAAAAGTACAGGAATTTGGCCTGACGAGCGACTACAAGGAGAACGAAGATATACGTCTCCACATCCGAATGTGCGCTGCTCTGGCATTTTTGAAGCCAAATGACGTCAGTGAGGGATGGCTGGTGATACATTCTCAGGCTCCTTCTACAGAAAAACTTACTCGCTTCTTCGACTATTTTGTAGACGTATGTCTTGAAAACAGCGAGATATCAATCACTATGTGGAGCTGTTACAAAAAGCGACATCGAACAACTAATACTGTAGAGGGACGGCATCACAAGATCAGCTCTTTAGTTGGAAATCCACTTCATCGATTCGACGATTTGGTGGTTTGTTTAAAGAAGGAAGCAGAAGCGACGAACTGCATGCACCTGAAACTGGAGCTCAATCTTGAAGGTAAGAGGAGGAAGACGAAATATGTGCAGAAAGATGACAGGATTGAAAGAATCCTTAAGAAATATGAAGAAACCTGCGATATCAGGTCCTGCTTAAAGGCAATTTCTTACATAGAAAAACTAGCGTAATCTTCTTGCTGCTTCAGGTATTCCTAATGCAAATAGGTGTGTACAAAGGAACAAAATTATAACGACGCTTACCTAAAGTTGACAAAAATAATTGACGAAGCTTAGTTACAGCTGATTTTAAACACGCCAAAATGATTTTAATACAATCATTATGCCAGACCAAAGCCTGGATAAAGTGTGATGGGAATCAGCATTTTAAAACATATAATTTACTGTCAACCAAATTATTGTATGTACTCGAGTTTGGAGGCTGTGACCCCTTGTGAGTGGGGGACGCAGATGTAGAATACATCTACGGTATCCCCTGCCTGTCGTAAGAGGCCCCGGTGGCTCACAACTTGGGAGCGTGGGTTGGCAGGTTCGAACGTGCCAAGTTGGGGCCAAAAGGCCGGCGCCTCAATAGTGTGAGCCACTGAGTCCGGCATTTCTAATTCTTTCCCATTCCATTTTCTCCGAAAAAAATGTTATCGTGACGTTAGACTACTAGAAATAAATATATAAATAAGTTAATTAAATTAACGATGAATTAACTTTTGTTTTTCTAAAAATGAAGGACTGGTGCGGAATAAAACAGTGTCTTTTACCTAGGCCTACCTTTAATTTTTCCCCGACGAATAAATAGGAAATTTATTTTTTGAATTAGCCTCTGATGTTTGTGTATAAAAATTCACTTTGTGGTGTATTAGAGTTTAAATATCAAATATACGAGCTTGTATATCTGCGTGACTGTTTATACCGTGGTAGTCACGGAATCTTTTCGTGGTGGTGGTGATTACTGTTTTTATGAGAAAGTAGAACGTGCCATCATCCTCCCTTAAAACTAACCAGATAAAGTAGACTAGGTCCGACTCTCTTTTAGGAGAAAAGAAGGGAATGGCCACGATGGACGTGAAAATGTAAGACTGCTTGGGCTTTTCAGGGTGCCAGAAGAGAACAAGAGTTAACCAAGCGAGGCTCGTTAGGAAATAGATTAGAATATATTTATCATCTACAGAATTGTATGTCACCTAACACGTGACATGACTTGTTCTTCTCCTTTAGACACACCCAGATGACGATTTCATGTTGACTTTCTCTATACTTTCGGTACATATAACGATTTTCCTTATCAGTAATCCATTACAGCACACAACAGTAAATACTTACACCAGGAAGTTTCGATATAGAATTGTGTTTGTGTCTGAAGGTATCAGTCTCTAAATGACGCCCGCGAGAGAAAAATGTTGATCTGCAAGGAGCGAGAGGAGCTCGGGCAGGTTAGCGGGGATACCCTGAGATTAAGCTAATGAGGCCCACCCCCTGCTGCAGTGACCGCAAATGTCCTGTGACAACTAGGGAATTTCTATGAGTGGGCACAAGTTTATCTCAGTGACCGCAAATGTCCGTGATTTTGTGATGACCGCAAATGTCCGGACACCATGCACCTAACTTTGGTTGTCAAGTAGTATACTAGGAATACGTTTTCTTTCTCCCTTAATAACAGACAAATAACATGGACGTACAGTCCCAAATTCTGCAAACCCATGTTCAAAAAGACACTATCAAGCAAGTTAACATAATATATGCGTCAAAAGTCAGAAGAAAATTCATATAATCCAATATAAATTTCCAATTATTCGCTATAAAATGCAAAATTTTCAAAATAAGCATTATGCATGAATTTTCTCCCAAAAAGGCCAAAACATGTAAACATGCACGGAAAAATTACGGTTGTTTGGAATTGGTTATTCATAAAATGAATATTTGCAAAGTTTCAGATGTGTATCCCGCTTATTTAGGAACATGCATTTGCATGGAAATTCGGGCTCGAATGATAACATTTCGCAGATCAATTCCCAAATTAGCAACGTCACCAATCAATTAATGCAGCAGACATCGGACATCAGGTCAAAACTGGAACGAGTTGAGCAGATCGATAGTAGGGTAGCCAGCTGGAAGGGGACATCTCGAACCTCAAGGAAGAGGTGGAAATCCAGGTTTCCGGCATCAAACAACAGGTTGAGGGGTGAATTTCTACCGTCGAGGGAAATTTTGGAAGCCGTATCCCTGCCGATGAAGGACATTTTGGGAGCCATATTTCTGCCATTGAAGGAACGTTAGAAAACCGGAATTCGACCATCAAGGGATATGTTCAGAATATGAGAGAGACCATCAGTAGTATGAGGTGTGGTGGTACTGAAACAATGGGAGCTGAATCAGCATTTTCCCACGAGGTCATTAAACCCATGACATCATGAACACGCGACCGTGACGTCACGAGCACGTGGCCTTGTTTGTAAACAGAAGCCCGTGCTTTGTGATAGCTGCGGACCCTAACCTCATTTTTTCGGGCAAGAGCACATCGCTAACCTCACTGCTGCAATCTCGACAGGGCCTAACCTCATTGTTGCCATCTTAAATACGTAGGGGCGTGGGATTAAAAGTCCACGTGCTTTGACAGCTGTCAAGATGACAGGTCCCAACCACGTGGGCACGGAATTTAAACAAGTGAAGGTAGCTAACCTCAATGCGGCCATCTCGACAGGGCCTAACCTCATTGTTGCCACCTTAAGCACGTAGGGAGGCGGAATATAAAATTCACGTGCTTTTGACAGCTGTCATCTTGACAGGTCCTTTGAACACTGGGGTTCGGAATTTAAACAAGTGAACGTGGCTAACCTCACTGCTACCATCTTAACTGCGTCTAACATCACTGCTGCCACCTTAAGTAAGTAGGGACGTGCGAAATTTAAAATCCACGTGCTTTTAACAGCTGTCAAGACGACAGGTCATAACCACGTGCACTTGTCGAACAAGTGAACGCGGCTAACCTGACTGCTGCCATCTTGACAGACCATAACCTCATTGCTGCCATCTTAACCCTGTAGGGCCGCGGAATTTGAACAGCTGTCATGGCTAACCTCACTGCTGTTATCTTGACAGGTCCTAACCACGTGCACTTGTTTTGCCGCAGAATTACGAAAAAGTGATCGATTGCTATAATCTCACTGGTATTCTCTTGACTTAACTACGTGCGGACGCGGAACATTTTGAAAAAGGGAACGATTCTAACGGAACATAGCCAGGGGGCCTAACCTCAGTTGATTAAGGCTAGCTGCCCTTCTCGACATCACACTATCTTGCTAGAAATCATAATTTTGTTATTAATACAATCAAAGGGCTAACTAATGATGATCTCCTAGTCTAGTTTGCAAGGAATAACGGATAAGAGGATTAGTAAAATCTTTATCGTTAATATTATCTTTTTTCTGGTGCAGATATACTTACGTTATTAAACTGAAAAGCATGGTGTAGCGTTGTCCTCTTGTTCTTTTCACCTCCTAATATGATGCGTCTCATACGTTTTTACTTCCCCTTTTTACTCTATTCGTTTGATCAAAGAAGAGGAGGGAGCGGTAGGAGGAGGATGCGGTAAGGAGAAGGTAATAATTTTTACCCTTTCTCAAGTTTTTCATTTTCATAACAGGTTTTGTTCCAAAAATCAAAAATAGATGGGCAAGGGAAGAGGAATAGATGTATGTGTTGATAATCTAATTTAATAACTATGAACAAAATACCATTTTAGATTTTTGTTGATAAAAGAAGAGGAGTGAGCGGTAGGAGGAGGATGTGGTAAGGAGGAGGTCGTACTTTTTACATATTCGTAACAGGTTTTTTGTTCTAACATCATAAATAGATCGACAAAGGAAGAGGAATAGATGTGTGATGATAATCTATTTTAGTAAAATAAAACAATATACAATTTTTGTATTATTTACAGTGTTGGATTTAGTGGGTGGTCTGCAGGACTGCAGCCCCCCGGTTCTTCATACGTAATTTACACGACGGCTTTGTACAAGTACCTTCAGGATGAAGAGTTCAACTTCTGGATGAAATTCTGTCATCATATCATGCCTCATGTTGATATTTTATACAATCAACTTCAAAATCGGCAGGAAGATGTAGCAACAATTCGTTGCCATGTTTCAAACTTTGTTAAAACTCTTAATGATGTGAGACATACAATACTGGACTCCAACGAAATTTCCGAAACCGGAAATTTAAACAAACGACACCATGTTCAGGAAACTGCGACAAGAGTGTCTGCGGTCAAGGAAGTCTGTGACATCATCATAACCCAGGCAAATTGCCGGTTTCAATTTACAAATCATCTCCAAGTGTCAACTATGGTGATATGGCATCAAATTTTTCTTCCTTCATATCAGATTTTCCTGAGAAAGAGCTAAATGACTGTATACGACATTTTCCTACTTTTGACAAAAACCCTACAAACTGAACTATCCGTTTTATACTCCAGAGAAGAATTCAGATCACTAGCTGGTTCCTATCCAGCTGCTTTAGTTCATCATCTCGAACAATCTTCAGTCATCACTTTCAGAAGTAGTGAAACTTCCTCGCATTGCAGCAACTCTGCCAACTACCACGAGTGAACCGGAAAGGTGTTTCTCAGCGATGAAGAGGACAAAAACGTACCTCCTCAGAACTATGGGTGAAGAAAGACTGACAGCTCTGGCAATGCTGTCAATGGAAACTACTTTGATGAGATATATACCAAATTTCAATGAGAAGTTTATCAACATATTTTCAATCTACAAGTCTCTCTCTCCATAATCTCCAAAATATTAGAAACTATTGTCAAAAAGAGACTTCTCACTTTTTTAAACAATAATAATTTCTTTTACAATGCACAATATGGCTTTCGTGAAAATTCTAACACTGAAATAGCAACCGTAGATCTCATAAATCTGCTGCAAGAGTCAATTGATTCTAATAATTTTGCTGGTGGTTTGTTTATAGATCTTTTTTTTAATTTTTTTTGTTTTTTTTGCTAGGGGCTTTACGTCGCACCAACACAGATAGGTCTTATGGCGACGATGTTTATAGATCTAAAGAAGGCCTTTGATACAGTGGACCATGAAAGATTGTTGGCTAAATTAGAGAGAGCAGGAGTTTCTTGTGTTGCTTTAAAGTGGTTTGATAATTATCTGTCTGATAGAAAACAGTATGTAGTGCTGAATGACTGTAGGAGCTCAGCAATTAGAGTAACCCATGGCTTTCCACAGGGGTCGGTATTAGGGCCGATACTCTTTCTAGTCTACATCAACGACATTGCAACTTGCCGTTTGAAAGGACGTATTACCCTATATGCCGACGACACAAACTTGTTCTATACTGGTTGCAATATACACTCCATTGTTAAAGATATGCAGGAAGACCTCAATACTCTGTGCTTGTGGTTTCAAGCAAATAAATTAACAATTAATGTGCAAAAGACTAATTATATGATAATGACAAAACAAGGTCAGAATAAAATCCCGCACAGTAAAATATATATGCAGAATACTGAAATAAAACTAGTTAGTACTGTCAAATATCTTGGGTTGGTTATTGATAGGAACTTGAACTGGACAGACCATGTTGAATACATTACTAAAACGATCACACCTGTTGCAGAAATTTTAAAGAAACTTAGTTATCTTATCCCACAACATCTTCTAAAACAGATCTACTACTCTTTAACTCATAGTCACCTACAATATTTGAATGTAATCTGGATGCGGTGTAAAAAGTCTGACTTGAATGAGCTAATGGTAGTACAAAATAGAGCTGTTAGAAATATACTTAATCTTCCCTACCTAACGCCAATAAAATATCTATACCTAAGTGCTAAAATACCACCCCTAAGCATGAGTACAGAATTCAATACAGCTGTACTCATGTATAAAATAAAACATAAATTTATACATCACAACACTGCATATACTCTGAATTCTGACAACCATCCATATAGTACTAGGCACGCGAATGACTCTGCCTTATACAATGTTCGCTCTTATAAATATGGTATAAACAGCTTGAAGTTCTCTGCGATCCAGTTATTTAATAACATCCCTGTGGAGGTAAAAACAGCACCAACTTTGGCAAAATTCAAACAAAGAGTCAAGCATTATTTTTGGGAAAGTACAGTGCTCTTTAAATCAAAATATCAATTGTCATTTAAGTCATTCTCCCAAACGATATTGCAAACTGTCCGGAAGTATTCTTGTACCTCTGCAACTTTTATGTTATATAAATATAAATACCGTACTCTGTAATCTGTTCTTGTACCTCTGCAACTCTGTGTTATGTATATGTACTGTAAATACTCTGTAATTAATTCTTGTACGTCAGCAACTTTTATGTTATGTAATTGTAAATAATTGTAAATAATCTGAAATCTATTCTTGTACTTCTGCAACTCTTATGTTATGTAAATGAAAATACTCTGTAATCTATTCTTATACCTTTGCAACTTTCTTGTTATGTAAATGTAAATACAGTCAGAAATAATTCTCCGTAATCCTCATATTGATGATCTATATATTTTATATATTGTATGTGTTTATATGCTCAAACATTTACTAATAATCTTATATACACAAACTATATTTTGATGTGTAAGTGCCCGCCAGTATGTAATATCCTGTACAATTACTATGTATGAGCCTGCAGGCTCGTTGGAATTAATTGAAATGAATGAATGAATGAATGAATGAATGAATGAATGAATGAATGAATGCAGCTCATCTATAAATAAGATAAAATTATGTAATTACACATGTAGCTCCCCTAGTGTTAAATGCACGAGCCGCCACTGATTATTTATCATTATTATTATTGACATTATTATTGGTGATTTTTTAAATATTTCAAGTTAAACTATTGTAGTAAAAATAAACATTATAGCATTCTTGTATTATTATTAGTGATTTTGAACATTTCAGAACATGTTTTACATATGTATTATTTTTGAAAATAAACATAATGTTACATTTTGAATATGTGATTGATACTTTACATCTTGAATAGCCCTATAGAAAAATAGAATTTTAAATAAATGATGATGTAGTAATATTTTGAGGATGATATTTCCCCTTTTTACAGATAATTATAATATTTACAATAATAAAAGTTTTATGAATATTATTTACACATAAAATCATGGCATAACAAACAGCTATATGTTGTTGTGCCCCCATAGCACACTCGTAAGAGAATCGCTATTCCACACACGTTTATTATCAAATGGAATTAATGAACATTTATTCTGCTCAATTGTAAAAACATGATGTCTGCATGTTTGTATTATTTTCTGTGTACAAAAAGCAGGATTTTTAGATGCTAGTACATTACGATAGTGTTGAACATGTAAATGGTTAACTACACTTGAACGTACGCCTTTTGCCTTTCTCACAGATTGTGAATTTTCTGTCTCATATGCATACATTTTTGGTCCTAAACCACGCATTGACATGCATTGTATGTAAGCTTTTGGAAGGCATTCTTTCTGATTATATTAGACATGTTTGTGAAATTAATAACTGGTTCGATAGAAGGCAGTTCGGTTTTCGGAAAGGTTATTCCACTGAACCTCAACTTGTAGGATTCCAGCAAGATATAGCAGATATCTTGGATTCTGGAGGTCAAATGGACTGTATCGCGATTGACCTGTCTAAAGTATTTGATAGGGTGGATCATGGAAGATTACTGGCAAAAATGAGTGCAATTGGACTAGACAAAAGAGTGACCGAATGGGTTGCTATATTTCTAGAAAATAGATCTCAGAGAATTGAAGCTTTATCTGACCATGTAATAATTAAAAGGGGAATTCCTCAAGGCAGTATTATCGGACCTTTATGTTTTCTTATATATATAAATGATATATATAAAGGAGTGGAATCGGAGGTAAGGCTTTTTGCGGACGATGTTATTCTCTATAGAGTGATAAATAAGTTACAAGATTGTGAGCAACTGCAACGTGACCTCGAAAATATTGTGAGATGGACAGCAGGTAATGGTATGTTGATAAACGGGGTTAAAAGTTAAAAGTCAGGTTGTGAGTTTCACAAATAGGAAAAGTCCTCTCAGTTTTAATTACTGCTTTGATGGGGTGAAAGTTCCTTTGGAGGATCATTATAGGTATCTGGGTGTTAATATACGGAAAGATCTTCATTGGGGTAATCACATAAATGGGATTGTAAATAAAGGGTACAGATCTCTGTACATGGTTATGGGGGGTGTTTAGGGGTTGTAGTAAGGATGTAAAGGAGAGGGCATATAAGTCTCTGGTAAGAACCCAACTAGAGTATGGTTCCAGTGTATGGGACCCTCACCAGGGTTACCTGATTCAAGAACTGGAAAAATCCAAAGAAAAGCAGCTCGATTTGTTCTGGATGATTTCCGACAAAAGAGTAGCGTTACAAAAATGTTGCAAAGTTTGGGTTGGGAAGAACTGAGAGAAAGAAGAAGAGCTGCTCGACTAAGTGGTATGTTCCGAGCTGTCAGCGGAGAGATGGCGTGGAATGACATTAGTAGACGATTTAGTTTGAGTGGCGTTTATAAAAGTAGCAAAGATCACAATATAAAGATAAAGTTAGAATTCTAGAGGACAAACTGGGGCAAATATTCATTTATAGGAAGGGGAGTTAGGGATTGGAATAACTTACCAAGGGAGACGTTCAATACATTTTCTAATGCAGATCAGTATTCATTCAGTATTCATTCATAAACTTTGCCATAATATTCATACCAAATTCATCTTTCATAAAACCTATGACTTTCTTATTAAGTGGCTTAATGTTAAATTGATTAGATGGTAAAAAGGAAGAAGTGTCGAAGTATTCAGAATAATTTCGCATTACATTGCAGACGTTCGTATTCCGAATATGATAAATAAACTATCTGTATCCATATACAAAAGTGAAAGATCTGAAAAATGCTGCTTTGCAAATCCATAATGAAAATCATACATTTTCAGTTTTGAAAAATCTAGTATGACAACTCCTAAATAAATTGGCTTCGCATAAACGATCTCGTTTTTTTCATTTCAACAGAAATAAGGTCACGATCGATGACATGATGGGATTTAAAATTCGCGTTCGAGATGTACTTGCGTGCCCCATACCGTCCATCCCATTTCCCATTTATTAATTAAATGAATGTCGCGATATTTGCGTACATTTTCCATAGATTGAGTTATTCGTAAGTTTGGAAAACGTACTCTCAAATGTTGATGTAGCACGTTGACGATACTCTGTATTTAAATCCATGTACGATTTTGTGCCATGCTTCCTGCTTAAACGCAATAATACGGTAAATACACTCTAATTGTAAGCCGTATTCTATACATTGAACAAGACATTGTATGTGAATAACATACAACATGCTATGATGTATTATCAGGAGGAATCATTTTTTCAGCATAAAAAGGAAGGTTAGAATGTGAATTATGCAGGTTAGAAGGATATGCAAGTGTAGCCTCTAACACGAAACCGCGATTAGGATCTTTAGCAGCTAGAAAAACATCAAAATGTTCAGTTTCACTTTCTGTTAGTCATACAATATCTTTATACGGTAATGCCAGTGACATTGCTTACCCATACAAATTATTAACATCGAAATAGATAAGATAATAATCTTCCTTCTCTGAATCATAATTCTTGAGCGAAACAGGTCCACGGCGAATTCCGCGTTCAAACAACAAAAGCATGTCAGCATCAATAAGAAGATCAAGTTTAACTCAGGTATACTTTAATATGGCACCCCACGAAAGACCGGGAGTCGTGTAGTAATAGCAAGGGTCAAATCCACAAATAGTTTAATACTTTTTACGGAACTTCTCAGACACACCACAGAGTAAAAGTGTGTCTACCTTTAAATTCAAGTCTGCATATTCACCTAATGACTTTATATGAAATGTTGACCACACATTACATGCATGCAAATAGTCTTCATCTGAAATCGGTATTGTATGCTTATCGCATGAGGATGAGATTTGTGATGGTGTACTACATTCATTAAATACACAAGTAAATGCAGACTGAGGAGGTAATTTTGTTTCTTCTAACGTTTGAAAGCTTTGAATATAGTCATATGGCAGAATACGTTTTCTTACATAAAGTTCAAATTTCTCAGGATCTGGAAAATACTGATGAATGTATTTTAAGTCCTCGCTTGAAAGTCAATTTACAAGTGTATCAAGAGAAAAGTTTATAAATTTTTAGGAATCTAGAAAGCGAATGCTAATATCACCTACACGATAACTGAATGAAATGAAGCGTTCAAGATTGTGTGCAATTACAGCGAACGTTGTGCAACTTAATCGTGTAAACTCTCGAACAATGAATTGGCTGTCGTAGCCCGACAAGTTATGAAAAAAAGCAAAGAATAAATTTAGGAACACGATATAAAATGTTGCATGATGATGTGCAGGTCCGTGATATCTTCCAGTAAAGTGGCAGTGATCTCTAACCTTAATCTCTGGGAATGTACTTGCCTGTTTACAGATTTGACATTCATCTGTTATATCATGCATAATCATATCGTCCAATGTCATTTGAATTGGAACTGGATGTGATATAAGAAAGTCAGCACATTATGCTAACTCTTGTAATTCATTTAACAGCCAACAGTTTTATCCGTGATTTATCTTAAAAATGATAATGATGAATCATATAAACAAACAACTTTGTATGCTACAGAAAACGGTGTATGCTTCTGTATATAATCAGTATATGGTTCTGTCAAGTCTGGTTGGCAACGGTAAAAAGTTGCTGTAAAACATTCGAAATCTGCATAAACAGTAAACGGAACAGGTTCCTGACGATAATAATTCTCAAATTTCATTTCGGCATTTTTGCTATTTGCAAGAACAAGTTTTACGGCTGGGTGTGTTGTACACTCAAATAAGTGTGTAGCTAACATGCGTTCCGTTCTAAAGTATTGCGAGCATCTGTCACATATATACTTCTTTCCACCGTGCAATGAAAGTTGCGAGTATAAAAATCGTGAAAGGTTTGTTATAAGATAGTAGTGGCTTATGTTTTCATCGCAAGCGTACAAAAGATGAATATGGTGTTGTTTTCGAGAAGAAGCTGTATAAAGTGGTCCTACAATACTCTTTCCGTTTACACCGTACACAGAAAATGAAAATTGGGATTGTTTTTCTCAAATTTAGAAATGTTTCTTAAGTCCACTGGAAAAGTAACATTGTCAAAATTTAATGCCTATTGCAACTCAATAAACATACCTTCATACTTTGTTCTTGAAGGATTGTGTATTGCTGGTTTTTAATGCCAATGCGATACACCATAGAAAGCAATAGTCATCATTATTCTGAATATAGATAACAGCCATTTTATCTGCAATGGTTTTCGGAAGTGGGAATATTGTCTACCGGAATTTAATGGATCAAATTTACAGACATTAATCTGAAGATGAGAAATACTTTGAAGAGTTTTATTGCTCGCACCCTCTTCAAACTTTTAAATTTGGCAAGCAATTCGTCTACAATGTAGAAGCCTCCGTGGCTCAGGCGGCAGCGCGCCGGCCTCTGACCGCTGTGTTCTGTGGTTCAAATCACGGTCACTCAATGTGAGATTTGTGCTGGACAAAGCGGAGGCGAGACAGGTTTTTCTCCGGGTACTCCGGTAATCATTGCCCCAGAGGAGTGCGACAGGCTTCGGCAGCCGGCGCAATTCCTATCCTCGCCACTAGATAGGGGCTTCATTCATTCCATTCCTGACCCGGTCTAATGACTGGAAACAGGCTGTGGATTTTCAATTCGTCTACAATGTGTTTACGAAACCATTATGAAATATTATCAGAACATAACAACCGGGCGAGTTGGCCGTGCGGTTTGGGGCGCGCGGCTGTGAGCTTGCATCCGGGAGATGACGGGTCCGAATCCCACTGTCGGCAGCCCTGAAGATGGTTTTTCGTGGTGTCCCATTTTCACACCAGGAAAATGCTGGGGCTGATCCTTAATTAAGGCCACGACCGCTTCCTTCCAACTCCTAGGCCTTTCTTATCCCATCGTCGCCATAAGATCCATCTGTGTCGGTGCGACGTAAAGCCACTAGCAAAAAAAGAACACAACAGTTTTGTCATTTTCGAAGATGTATAAAAAGTTTCATGAATTTCTTCATTATCTTTAAAAAGGAACAAGCAAGTGAGGCATTTAGCTTAAGCGCGGTATGCGTAGTTAGTAAAGAAGTCACTTTTTCTTCAAATACATTATAGCAAGATATTAAAATCGAATTTGGATCTAAAATATTCAATGAATTTCTTATAATACCACTTAGTATACGTGATGAAAAACAGTTTCTCAATTACATGCCATGATATTAAATTAAATATCTACAAATCTAAGAATACATGTGTTGTTTTCTATTCCATGATATATTAAGGCAATTGTTCTTTGATTTATGTTATCTAATTCCGAATCTGATAACGCATTAAATCTATTAGGCAGAAAGAAACCACCTCCCTAGTCCTTGCTGTGATGTGAATACTGCAAAAAATACTCCAATCAGTAAACATCTGTCGCTCTGTACAAAAAGATAATATCTAAAACAGAAAGATTAAAATCTAATAATAATAATAATAATAATAATAATAATAATAATAATAATAATAATAATAATTTTAAAAATCAAACTTACCTTTATATTAATGTTGAAAATCAAGCCGCAAGATTTTCAGGAGATATCAATCACCGATGATGGAGTAGACAGCAGATAGCAACTCCCTAGTCCTTTCTGCGATCGTTCAAATCACCTTCCTAGTCCTTTCTGCGATGTGAATACGGCAAAATCATTCTAATCCGTAAACGTTTGTCGCTCCGTACAAATGAAGATAATATCTAAAAAGAAAGATAAAAATCAAATAATAATAATAATAATAATAATAATAATAATAATAATAATAATAATAACGACCTTCTAAACTGTGAAAAACCAGGCAACCCCATCAAAACAAACAAACAAACAAACAAACCAGTGAGCCAGAACGTGCCATCTTCTCCACCAAATCGCGATGAAATCAAACGCCACATAGACTGAAAAATAACAAGGCTCTTGGTGAAGACTCCATGATTGCGGAACTGTGCACCGGAAGAAGCAATTGACATCCTAAACCAAACCATTGTAGATATATGGGAAAAAGAACGACTACCAGAGGACTGGAAGCTAGCCTTGATTCATCCTTTACACACGAAAGTAAATATGAGAGATGTGAACAATTACCGTGGAATTTCTCTTCTGTCAGTAGCCTACAAGATCCTGTCGCTATCCATCCTTGAAGGACTAGAACAGCAAGTTGAACACAAACTCGGGGAATACCAAGAAGGTTTTCGGAAAGGCCGATCAAGTGCAGAAAAAATACTTAACCTCAAAACCATATTACGATACCATATGCTGGGAGGTCGAACCTATATATCTTCATTTGTAGACTTGAGGAAAGCATACGACTCCATCGACCGTGGTGTGTTGCGTAACATCCTTGGAGAAATGGGAGTCAATGAGAAACTGCTGGCGATAATAAGGGCAACACTAACTAATACCAAATCCAAAATAAAATTCCAAGGATGTCTCTCTGAACCCTTTGAGATCAAGACAGGCGTTTGACAGAGATATGGGCTGTCACCTCTTTTGTTCAACTGCGTACTTGAGATGATAATACAGGAGTGGCGAAATACGTTAAAAGAAAGAAAGCTTTACAAATCCGTAAGGATTGGGACAAAGACAAATGGAGTGGAAATAGATTGCTTGGCGTTCACTGATGATATAGCCCTTATGACAGAAAATTTCGCAAGTGCAACAGAACAGATCAATGTGTTGAATGAAGTAGCAGAACAAACAGGTTTACAAATTTCCTTTCAAAAGACAGAAGTAATGTCAAATATCAGAGATGGTACGGCACAAATAAACACCAAATATGGAACGATAAACCGTGTTAGTAAATTTAAATACCTTGGGGAATCGATTCAGCAAAATGGACTGGACAAAGAGGCCATAGCAGCAAGAATCAAGAAAATGGAAGTCACTTTCCAAACCACCCGCAACAAAAAGTGCTATTCCCTGTCCGTTTTTTTACGATGAGCACATTGGATTGCTGTCTACCACCACGTTCTTACACACGCACAGGTAATATATATTTTGCTCACTGCTGTTAACGATAAACCAATAATACTGTAATTTTACGATAAAGGAGCATTAATAAACAGTGCATGTGCCTATGCGTAAAAACTATTTTCAGGACTGATAACTAGCATTTGCCTGGTATGGAAATGTTAAGCCGCGGAAAACCATTTTCTGATAAGTATATATTGATTTGTGACCTACCACCATCATGGAAACTATATTCATGGCTGGCATTTGTTTCTACGTTCTTATACACACGCACACAGATATTTGTATACGAATACTCAATTATAATTATTTGGTTTTACGATAATATAAAATGCACGTCTGAACAGACCAAATACCTAAACAGTATCTGTACTGTGCTGACGTACTGCACTACTCCTATCTTTGTCCATATGATACGACGTAGACAGGGGTAACCAATATGCCGAAACATATATAATAGCTTCGGTAGTGGTTTTACAACACACAGATTATCACAACCAGTTCCAATTCGAATGTTATTGGATGATATGATTATGCGTGGATAGATGTAAGCTTGAGGAATTTACTTCCGGTAACCTGGCTAGGAATCGAACCCTAATCTCACGAACTAGCTGTAAGCTTATAGGGGCCCCTTTTAGTCACCCCTTACGACAGGCAGGGGATACCCTGTGTACTCTCAAGTTCAGATCCTATGGGTGTCCCTTTTAGTAGCCTCTTACAACAGGCGGATGATACTATAGGTGCACCCAAGATAGGAGCTTGTAGATGGACACCTTTTATTCACCTCTTACAACAAACAGAGATAGCGTAAGTGTTTACAAGTTGTAAGCCCATGGGTGACCCTTTTATTCACATCTTACGACAGGCAGGGGATACTGTGTGTACTCTTAAGTTGAGAGCGCATGGGTTCTCATTTTTAGTAGCCTCTTACGACAGGCAGAGTATACTGTATGTGCTTTCAAGATAAGAGCTCATGGATGCCCCTTTTAGTCACCTCTCACAACAAGCAGGCGATACCGGGTGTACTCTTAAGTTGAGAGCCTATAGGTGGTTCTTTTAACCGCCTCTTACAACATTCCGAGGATACTGTATGTGCTTCCATGATGAAAGCTCATGGTTCCCCCTTTTAGCCACCTCTTACGACAGACAGGGGATACAGTGTTTTGCTCTTAAGTTGAGAGCACATGGATCCCCCTTTTAGCAGTCTCTTACGACAGGCAGAGGATACCGTATGGGCTTCCAAGGTAAGAGCTCATAGATGCCCCTTTTAGTCACGTCTTACGACAGGCAGGGGATACTGTGTGTACTCTTAAGTTGAGAGCACATGGGTCCCCCTTTTAGCAGCCTCTTACGACAGGCAGGGGATACTGTATGTGCTTTCAAGATAAGAGCTCATGGATGCCCCTTTTAGTCATCTCTTAAAACAGACAGGGGATACCGTGTATGATTCTTAGTTGAGAGCGCATAGGTCTGCACACAGTATTGTATACCCCTTGGCAACAGGCATGCCAGCGAGTAGGAAGCGATGGGTCTAATTTCACGCAAGTCAGCGGTCACCTTGTATACACATGCCGTCGTCGAGACGTATAGACATAGAACATAAAGGAAACTAAATTAGTGAGTTACTATTTAATTCGTTTGTTCAGTCTAAACGATATGTAATGTCATCTAGACTGTAGTGTTGTACCTGCTAAGTTGAGAATAGAATCCCATTGCCTTAGCCGTCTAAGCTACTCAGCCCCCCGGCTATCAGGCGGGGACGCCGAGGTGCCGGAATTTTCTTCCCCGCAGGAGTTCCGTTACGTAAATTTATCGTCATAAGGCTGACGTATGTGGGCACCTTTAAATACTACCGGACTGAGCCAGGATCGAACCTGCTATGTTGAGATTAGAAGGCTAGCGCCTTAACCGCCTAAGATACTCTACCTCCAAAATTTAAGAATAATAGGAGGGGCTTGTATGTGTTGGCAGGTCGCCTCCAGCCCCCGGTTATCATGCGGTATCGCCGAGGTGCCGGAATTTTCTTCCCCGCAGGTGTTCCTTTACGTAAATTTATCGACAACAGGCTGGCGTATGTGAGCACCTTTAAATACTATCGGACTTAGACAGGATCGAACCTGCTAAGTTGAGATTAGAATGCTAGTGCCTTAACCGTCTAAGTTACTCTGTCCCAAAATTTAAGAATAGCAGGAGGGGCTTGTTTGTTAGAAGGTCGCCTCTAGAGTTACACTACCTCAGGACACGAGTTTGTTAAGACTATGTTAACCGTATGTTAAGACGTTATATCTATATAGACGACAGTAGTGCGAACTGGGTGCCTTATGTTTTACGGTTGGATGTCGACAACCCTATACGGCAATGTGTTGACTGAATATAAAAAAGGTACTTGTTCAAACATCAGAGTCTCCGAGCGAGAAGAAATAATGATTTTAAATTCAGTTTCCCATATTATATTCTAAGTGTGAATCAGTCATAGAGCGAGCAGTCCGCTGGACCCTCTCTGTAGACTTCAACAGGAAGCAAGCTATCAATTTTCTGTAGACACAGCACATACCTGTTTGACCATCTCTTAGATGCAAGCTTACAGCTGCGCGCCACACGGCTGGCCCACATAGTATTGAGATTTATAATAAAATAATATTTAATATTGTACCCGATGTAGTCAGTCTGCGAACACGAGACACCCCAGGGGTGCTCAGTTCGATGGCTGTAGGCTTATAAAATAAATGAATGTGGCAGGATTATCATAGGGTTCATCGAATAAGCACGTTCCAGGTATAGAACAAATATGACACTTTTATTTAAAATAAATGAAATATTAACCATCCTGAAGTCTGTGATTATGACTATGATCACTACGTTATGTAATTTAATATGGCTCTTGATGTAACAAACCTAAGTACAAACAAATGGGATGGTACACGGCAATTGTTTCCCTAATATTCTAACAGAGTATTTTACATTGTTAAAATTTTTTATCGTCTTTAAAGTCATTAAATTATCTATATAAAGTTGAATCAAAAATTGTCATTCAGAAAAATGAGGTCTGGGCCAAGCCTTCATCGACAATCTGGAAAAAAATGTAGTAATTGTAAGAACGAGTATAATAAAGAAATATCTAAGTTAACAATTATAGCAAAAATAAAATTTACATTCGTTATCTTATCAATTTTGTAGTTGTAAAATGAAAAGTTGAATTTGCCTTGGTTTTCTCTAAGTTAATCCGAGACGTCGGATATACCTGTTCACGTCGTCTCACATCTCTTTTCGTGAGAATTAATACTGAACTTTAAGCATCTGATCAATAATTAAACAAAATAAAACGCCTTCTGAGCTTACGAACATAAGTAAATGGGGAGATTATCATCCATGTGGAAATCCCGTCCACTATCCATCGATAATATCAAAGTGTCACACATTTTCAGAACAGAACACATATAGAAAATAATTCTCTAACTACTAACAAATTACTACGTCTACAGCTAACTACGGAAATTATCAAGAAGACTGTGATTACCAAGAAGAAAATATCTACACTATTTACATGTCGACGAGTGTCGATCAACCATATTACTCTCCTGTTAACAGATTTATTACTTTCCGGTAAGATTGAGTTACCTCATGAGAGCGAAAAATTGCATCAACGAATGAACTTGCATAGTCACGAATCAAATATTATTTAGATATTTCATCGAAGACCTGTTCTTCAGACCTAAGGCCTTCACGAACATTCACCTGCACCTTCAACTTGGAATTATTGAATTACTTGAGAAAAGTTGGGATATTCCCACGAATTAAGAAGTACAACGATTAACATGGACTTTCATTTTCTTCATCTGAAGACACTAATATTAGACTACACTGCATTCATCTCGAATAATCCATTAACATGTGAAAAGCTCAGTTTCACGAAGATTCATATCATGCGCAATTATTCCATATACTCTACACGTACAGTGTACCACAATGACGACTCTAACTTGTCGCATCCTAATCTCAAATATGTGTAGCCACGAGCTATCAGGACCTACCATCGTCCTACAAATACATAATATCCACTTAAATGTGTCTTGATGATTAATTACTCCAACTAATTATCACATGCCCAATGCACATATTCACATTAAATTCGTACATAGAATTCAGACTCAATATCCCGATGACACGTTATCTCAAACACGAGGTACAAGTAGAAGTTCCATTACAAGGAAAATATTGAAAATATTGACAAAATATCCTATCATTAAATCCATCGGACATAAATTAATTCATATTCGTGACGAAATTCACTCAATAAGCAAAGATGGTGTCGATAACACATGGATAACTCTATCAGAACCCTCACTGTCAAATTCATGGCCACATGGTCATTAAGCAATCGCCTGTGTCAGTTTTACGACATATTCGAGCAAATAGACAACCATAAAATGTGTCAAAATAGCTACTAAGAAGAAAGAAAGAATAGAACAAAACTACATAGAACAGATATAAATGAGACGTAATCGACTTAACTTAAGGAGAAATCTTCACGTCTGGAAGTCTGGGTTCTCAATCAGCCATGCTAGGATGAAAGAATCTGCATCCCGACGCCGCCGACGGTGGTCGAAGGTTTAGAACTTCATGGTGAAGCACTGGTAATCCATAGTGCGAAGTTCCGTCCTCTTCTGGAAATGATCACGTCCAAGTCTTCCGCGTCCACTCGTGAGAAAGCTGAAACTTACACAAAGTGCTTTAGAATAAATTCCAAACACACACGTAACTGTATTTCGGAAATGACACGTACTTAAGGGATTAATATCTGCACATTCGACGTCTGATCACAGCACTGTTCTAAGTTGTATACAATTATCATAAGTGTAGAGCACAGGAGTGAAGCCACTGTTCCTGACGACAGTATTCACGAAGTTCCACGTTGAAAATCTTGCTGTCAAGGGCTCTGAGCGACTGAAGGTGATAGTCCAGGAACACGTCCGTATGTGTGAGAGTGAGTACTCTTATCACATGACTTAAATATCGTGTCTGGTGCACATGCACGGAAGTAAAGTCAATTTAGATACTAAATTCTTCTACCGTATGAATATACAACTTTATCACCATTTTAGCCACAAGGTCGTGTAAATTATTTCAAAAATTTTAGTTTTTAATTTATATCCTCTCAATGTGTTATTATTTATCCAGTTGATTTTAATTTAATCCTTGAGCCTTCCGTAAATATGCATGTCACGCCACCAAAGATATTATAAGTATTTCATTCATATCGTTCCTCGCAATGACAAGTGACACGCGCTAGCATCTTTCTTTCTCTCGCCAACCTTCATTTTTTAAAAATTTTTATTCTGTTAGCCGACCGGCCGCCCTCTTCACGTAAAAAGAACTTGTTCTCGTCGTCGCCCAAGGTCGCGCGCACCCCATCTCGCCGACAAGCGAACACAAGCCACACCAAAACCTGTCTAGTCAGCTGTGGCCTCACGGTCACAATATATAGTTTAAAATGTTACAGTTTCCCTATCTTGAACGTAATGTCTGCCTTTACTATTATAACACTTTACCATGTCGGTGCAATAATAATCCGACATAAATAAAACGTTCCATTATTATTTTTACAGACAAAACAAAAAACCATGAGTTTAGTAGCGTATGCTTTTAGTCAATACCCCGGGCTGCATCTCTGGATACAAGCTCACAGCTGCGCACCCCTAACTGCACGGCTAACTCGCTGTTACTTTATTATTGGGGCCTCTAACAGCTGGGGGTCCGTGGTTCAAATCTCGGTCACTCTATGTGTGTAAACAAAGCGGAAACAATAATCACCATTACTACTGATGAGCTAGCACGACGTAGGTTATATAGACCTTCAGCCGGCCTACAGATCATAGTAAAACTCCCTAGGCCTAGACGGGAATCGAACCTACGGTTATAAGCCAGGATTGAATCTGCCAAGTTGTAGATAACGTCGTGGTAACGGAGTTTTGTCCCGCAGGAGTTCCTTAACATGATAGTGCTAGTAGTAGAGGACTAGGTTCGATTTCTCCAGGCTCTGCTACGAACCACGAGCGGTATCGCGGAATTTGCCTACCAAGCGACTGCTGCTCAGCCACCCAAGGGCATGCAGATTACGAGGTAATGTGCATGGTCAGCATGCCAAATCTTTCTCATCCAAGAGAGAGTGGATTCGAATCCCACTGTCGCTTCTGAAGCGACCGCTTCGCGCGGGTCAGAATCGATTTATAGCCACACAGCCCTCCAACCAAGCCGTTTGACATACAGTTTATTTCTACATCGTCGAATAACACGTTCGTTTTAATAGTAATCACGATATTTTGAATAGTAGTGGTAATTATTGTTGTCTACCAAGCGACTGCTGCTCAGCTCACGAAGGCCTGTAGATTACGAGGTAATATGTGTGTGTGGGTGTGTGGTCAGCATAATAAATCCTCCTCATCTAGGAGATACTGGCTAAACTGCCCTCTAACTATACTATTTTACACCGAGCTTGATAGTTGCAGTCGCTTAAGTGCGGCCAGTATCCAGTATTCGGTAGATAGTGGGTTAGAGCACAGTATCGGCAGCCCTGAAGATGGTTTTCTGTGGTTTCTCATTTTCACACCAGGCAAATGCTGGGACTGTACCATAAATAAGGCCATGGCCACTTCCTTCCCACTCCTAGCACTTTCCTTTCCCATCGTCGCCATAAGACGTATCTGTGTCGGTGCGACGTAAAGCAACTTGCAAACAAACTATTTTACATACAGTTTATTTTCACAACGTCGAATAACACGTTCGTTTAAATAGTGATTACGATATTTTGAATAGTAGTAGTAGAGATTATTGCTTTTAAGAATGTAAAACCGAAGAAAAGATTTTCTGTTCAGAATACGACGCGAATGTGTGCTGCCTATTCACTTCTTTACTGTAAGATAACGACAGCCTATACATTTGTTCTATGTCTTGTGTAGCAGGATTGAACCTGTACAGATTGTCAACATGTTCTATCATGTTCAGGTTACGCGTCGGATAGAGTGACGTAAAGTTCTAGCGACGGTGCAGATAGTAGAGGGGGAAGGGCTATCCAACACAGGAGGGGCATCTGTCCGTAAAACTGTGAGGAGGAGGAACGCGGCTAAGCCCCGTCGGAGGAGGAGGAACGCGGCCATGTCCCGTCGGAGGAGGAGGCATTTACCTGACCTCCGTGACGTTACGCTGTCGAGAAGGGCAGCTAGCCTTAAAACTATAATCCTCTGTAGTTAAGCCCCTGCCTATGTGAACATCAGTGAGATTAGCTACGTTCAAACAATTCCGCGCCAAAAACAAGTGCACGTGGTTAGGACCTGACAAGATAGTAGCTGTCACCTTAACAACTGTTCAAATTCCACGCACCTACATCGTTAAGATGGCAGCAGTGAGGATAGGTCCTGTCAAGATGGCAGCAGTGAGGTTAGCTACGTTCACTTGTTCCGCACCCACGTGGTTAAGACTTGTCATCTTGACAGCTGTCAAAACCACGTGGATTTTATATTTGCGCCCATTAGGTCGTTAAGATGGCATCAGTGAAGTTAGGCTCTGTTAAGATGGTAGCACTGAGGTTAGTCACGTTCACTCGGTCAAAATCCGCGCCCACGTGGTTAGGACCTGTTATCTTAACAGCTGTTAATAGCGCGTGAATTCTAAATTCCTCGCCATCTACGTGGTTAAGATGGCAGCAGTGAGGTTAGAGTCTGTTAAGATGGCAGCAGTGAGGTTATCCACGTTCACTTGTTCAAACTCCGCGCCCACGGCAAGATGACAGCTGTCCAAAGCGCGTAGATTTTAAAATTCTGCGCCCCTAGGTGCTTAAGATAGCAACAATGAGGTTAGGGTCTGTTAAGATGGCAGCAGTGAGACTAGGAGCGCCCACGTGCTTAAAAGGGTGAGGTTAGGGTCCGTCAAGATGACAGCTGTCAACAATCACGTGGCCTTGTTTGTAAACAATAGCACGTGGTCATGACATCACGGTCACGTGGTCACGACGTCATGGGGTCAATGATCTTGGTCGGGGTCAATGAACTCGTGGAAAAATGCTGATTCCGCTCGCATTGTTTCAGTACCACCACAGCTCATACTACTACCATCCTTCACGCCGTAGAAGAGTAAATCGAACAGGACTTATCACCACGCCTTCAACCCCCTCAAACTTAACCGGCAATACAGGACACCTGGACCCGCAGGTGATTAAAGAGAGCCCTCTGGAGTTCCATGGGAGACTGGAAGAGAACCCGACCAGTTTCATCGAGGGATCGGTCAGTCTACTAGGAAAGACTAATCTTGATGCAAGTGTAAAAGACTAAGTGTAATAGACTAGTATAACTTGGTAAGAATTCTCTAACCCATGGGTAAATAATGGAAATATTATTATTATTATTATTATTATTATTATTATTATTATTATTATTATTATTATTATTATTATTATTATTATTATTATGATTTGTGAGGTGTAGCTATGAAGTTGTTTACATCTATTAGCATTATTATTATTTACGTAGTTATGTCCGGACTTTTGTTTGGTATAATCATGATCATATTATTTGTGAGGTTAGGTCATGTCATGAAACATCAGCTGTATATAAATGTTTTAATATGAGTTTATTTAATGAGTTTATTTATTATAAAAACACGTAATTAATAATATATAATTTATTATTACCTGTATATATGGTGTATAATACAACGCGACGTTGTGCAACACACTGTAAAAATTCCAGAACAACGCTATGTTCGACTGGAATTGCGTAGGAAACATCCTTGCATTGTAAATAGGCTATTGGAGACTCTCGAAATTACGAGAAAACATGCTGTGTCATATTCTTCTAGAAGGCTGGCCAGGCAACGTATATAAACAGGCAGTCTTGGGAGTTGAGTAGAGTTGTTTTAACGAGTTGCTAGTGAAAGTCTTGAAGTCGTGTTATGATTCTGTTGACATTATAATGTAGTAGTCTTCTTATTATTATTCTTCTTCTACATCTTCGCAGGGGCGGTTTCTCCATAAGGCTGCAGATTTGCGCTACCCCCATTAATTTTGTATGTTTATTTTAGGTACAATTTTTTAAATTTAGATTACTCAAGTACTCAAGCAGGTTAAACTTTTCAAGAGAAGGTTAGTATTATACGTAGTTATGTCCGAACTTTTGCTTGGTATAATCATGATCGTGGAGAGTCAACCTGTGGCAGGATGAAACCACGGCTGCTTAGAGCATCCAGCGTTAAGAAAAACTACATGCCTTATGGGCTTTTACTTCTATTGGTGTTACCCATTTTAGTTCTACATGTATATAAAAATTATAATGAATTCCTATCAAAATCTATAATTTTTCTTATGAAACAAGCATTGGTTGTGCCATACAATACCAAGGAAGACGTAAAAACATTTTGATATCTTTGAGTTTATCCTTTTAAATATCGTATATGCGGTTCAGTACACGGAACAGCCGGCCATGCTTGTCGCATTGCGCGCCACATTTCAGCGTGTAGTGCGGAAGTGTGTACAGTAGTCAACACGTGTAATAACTCAGCTTAACCACTGCGAATCATCATTGGTGAGGTCAGTGCGGCATGTTTCCCTTTTTGTGTGTGTCACTCATTACAGTGATTGGTTATGTAAGGGAGATATTCGGCAGAGTGAAGGTCTTCCTGGGGCGCATAATGTTTTGTTATAAATACAGTATATTGTGTTTCATTTTTCGTGTATTGCATTGCTTTTTGTTGTGTGTATCGTGTATTATCTTTTTCTGTTTAGTATTTTATATAATCAATCAGCGAGTAATACATTTAAATTATAGCTGAACATGTGAAAAGGAGAAGTAGTGAAGTTGTCAGGAGAAAGGAATGGCAAATGGTGCTTAATTCATTTTCATATTTGAAAACAAAGCATCCAGGACGAAGTGTAAACTGGGTAGTAGATAAAGTCGCAAAGTTTTTAGGAATTTCGAGGTCTTCTGTCTTCAAAATAAGGAAGGAAGCCAGCGAAGGGCCATTCCAGAGTCCCAGCAAGAAGCGGGAAAGGAACGCAGTAATTCCAGACTCATTAAATACGATGATTTTGTCAGAAGTGGAATACGGCGCACTGTTCATGAATTCTATTTTAGAGATGAACCGCCAACTCTGAACACAATCCTCACTTCCGTAAACAGCAACCCCGAAATACCTGATTTTAAGAAATCATACGAATTGGTCATTCAGCGTTCTGTATTTTATGTTGCGGAAGAATATTTAAGTTATCGTATTTTGTGATAAACATGAAGCCCTTGCATCTGTTGTCACGAGTAAATTTATCTGAAATGAGCTGAAGGATACATCACCGAGACAGAGATATCTCGCCGTCATCTTCCTGTGTTGTAACCACACAGTATTTGCCTTAATAATGAAATGTTTCTGGGGGCTAATAGACTCAGCACTGCGCTCCCTTAAAGCAACAACGATAATGAAACTTTCTCAGATATAACAAACAAGACAATCATTTCGGTTTCTGGGCATGCATATTATTATTATTATTATTATTATTATTATTATTATTATTATTATTATTATTATTATTATTATTATTATTATTATTATTTAGTTTGCATCCCTGCATGTTCAAACTCGTACTCTATTTCGAATGATACAGTCAGTGGCTATTATCCTTAGAAACGTTATGGCAAAACGAAATGTCATGACTGTAATTTCATTAATTCATTAATGACTGGAGATAATCTGGCATTTACAACAGCTGTACCAAGCGATGTATAATTTTATGTCATCACTGTATTTCACAAGCAGTGTCCGAGACTCGGTGAGTGAGCGAGTATGGCAACAGTGGAAGGCAGCAGGCCCATAAGGCCTGTAGTCTTTTCTTAACTCTGGATGCTCTATAGAGGGGTGAGCGGGGCTGCTAGGGGTTGCTTTTAGGCTGTTAGAGGGTTGCGCGGGGAGTGCAAAAGATAGGCGTGGCTTCTTATATATAGCTTAAATGGAGGTTTTTCAACCTGGCTCCTCCTGCGTAACCAACTACTAGCAAAGTCGCTAGAGGCCGTTGCTGCTCAATATGACAGTCTGTTATAGAACACGGATGTCATCTAGCGACATTGGATGGAAGTTTATTTGCTGGATATATAACTAATGGCTTTAAATTTGAAAATAAAAACTGCCATTTCTTTTAGTATAGTCTTGAGCTTTGTTATGTGCGTTGATTTCATTGATTTCATTTACTTTTATAGTGTAAACATTCGTATAATCGTGTGTGTTTTTATTATTGTGTGTTTTTATCGGTTAGTGGTATTTTGCCAGATCATGAATTCGGTGCAGTTTTTAATGTCTAGGCCGTTTCCGCAACGGACTGCCGAAGAAAAATCCGAGGTGAAACGAATGGGTAGCCAAACATTCACATAATGCAAACGATCAAGACAAAAAGTAGAACCTTCAATAGGAACTTCAGTCCAGAGATTTACAAGAAACATGAATGGTTATGTGGATGTGAGGTCAATAATGCCTTATACTGGTTTCCATGCATACTTTTCGGAGGGAAAGATTTATGGGTAAAGCAAGGTATGAGGGATATACAGCATCCTCACGATCGTATTAAAAACACGAATCTTCTTCACCTTATATGAAGAACTCAATACCGTAAGTTTAGCCATGTATGGAAATGCTAATATAGCTGCACAGATGGACACTGTTTATAGAAGGAACATCCAGCTACATAATGACAGGGTTACGCAGAACAGGCATGTCCTGAATATTGTAATAAACTGTGTAAGATTTTGTGGCTCATTTGAGTTAACGTTGAGGGGCCAAAATGAATCAGGCACATCACAGAACCCTGGTGTTTATCGTGGCTTGATTAATTTCAGTCCTGAGCTTGATAGTGTTTTGAGAGGCCACTTAGAAAAGGTGGCGGTATTTTAAGGGCACCTCTAAAACTATTCAGAATGAAAATCTTCAGTGTATGTTAGAGATGTATTAAGAGGAAATAACCAAAGAAATTAAAGATGCAAACTTCATGGCCGTCATAGCTGATGAAACTATTTCATATGGTTATTATCTATAGGTATCTAGTAAATAACAAACCTGTAGAAAGATTTTGGAGTTTCATTCGACAAGGATGTCATCTAGCGACATTGGATGGAAGTTTATTTGCTGGATATATAACTAATGGCTTTAAATTTGAAAAAAAAACCAGCCATTTCTTTCAGTATAGTCTTGAGCTTTGTTATGTGCGTTGATTTCATTGATTTCATAGTGTAAACATTCATATCATCGTGTGTGTTTTTATTATTGTGCGTTTTTATCAGTTTATCATGATTCAGAATCACTGTCTGCGGCCATAATGTCCGAACTTGATTCTCATCTCAAAGGATGCCTAAATAAACTTACAGGACAGACTTATGATGGTGCATCTGTCATGGGAGGCACAAAACGTGGTGTCCAGGCCATTGTCAAAGAAAAGTATCCTGCAGCTTTTTACACACATTGCCATGCTCATCAACTTGACTTGATTATGTTGAATGCAGCATTAATAAACAGAAATGTGCGGATATGTTTTGCAAACCTTCAAGGACTATGCGCCTTTTTCTCAAATTCTCCTCAAAGAACTTCCATTCTTGATGAAGTTGTGCAGAAACGCTTGCCACGTTCGGTTCCGACGCGGTGGAATTTTCATTCCAGGACATTTTATACTGTTTTTGAACACAGGGAAGACCTGATTGAATGCATGCAAGTTATTCAAAGGAGATGTCAAACACTCGTTCAAGCTTCTGGGTATATAGGGAACTTGAAATATGACGATTTTATATACTGACTCTCTTTCTTTCACAAGATAATGCCTCATGTAGACCTTTTGCACAATCAACTGCAGAAGACTGATTGTAGTCCAGCTAAAGGCATTTGATAGAGAAATACAAAAAGTTAGAAACAGCGTGGAAGATGAGAAGCCACAGGAACAGTGAGAAAAGCGGAGAACTACAGAGCAGTGCGTGAACAGGGAGGCATTTGAAGTGTGTGATGTTATTATAGGGAAGTCAATGACAGGTTTAGCTTCACGGGATATCTTGTAGCTGCGACTTTGTTTCACTCTGAAAAATATTCTGAATATGACAGCAAGTTCCCAGAAGAGTCTCTGAAAGCTGCAGTAAAATCCTATCCATTTATTAATGGGAGCAAACTTAGCACGGAACTGTCTGTAATCTACACTAGAGAGGAGTCTAGTGTTATGTGTCTAATGGACTTCATTGCAGATAATAATTTGTTTGCTACATACAGTGAAATTTTTAAATGGTTGAAAGTGCTATTAACTATTCCGATGTCTACTGCAGAAGCAGAATGATGTTTCTCCACTCTAAATATAGTGTAAAAACATTTCTGAGGAACACAATGTCGCAAGACAGGTTGTCAGCTCTGGCATTCCTTTCAATAGAGCGAGTATTTGTGATTAATTTTTTTAATTTCGTGTGGCTATGTCTAGCCGGGTGCAGCCCTTGTAAGGCAGACCCTCCGATGAGGGTGGGCGGCATCTGCCATGTGTAGGTAACTGCGTGTTATTGTGGTGGAAGATAGTGTTATGTGTGGTATGTGAGTTGCAGGAATGTTGGGGACAGCACAAACACCCAGCCCCCGAGCCATTTAAATTAACTAATGAAGGTAAAATCCCCGACCTGGCCGGAAATCGAACCCAGGACCCGCTGAACCGAAGGCCAGTACGCTGACCATTCAGCCAACGAGTCGGACATTGTTTGTAATGAGAATCAGTGACTTTAATGCAAAAGTTATTGATACGTTTGCCATGTGTAAGGAGAGGAGGGCAGATTTCCTGTATAAGTAGGTGAGTTGTGAATTTTTATTTAATTAATTACTTAATTAATTGATTAATTAATTAATTAATTTTTATTTCTTTCTTTCTTTCTTTCTTTCTTTATTTATTTATTTATTTATTTATTTATTTATTTATTTATTTATTTATTTATTTATTTATTTATTTATTTGTAGACGTTTAATTTCGAAACCAGATACATTACAAAAGGAATTAGTCTATCTGAAAGTGTTTCAGTTAAATTTGGTAAAAGAGTTTTTAAATGAAAAAAATTGTTAATGGGTTGTAGTAATATTCCTGAAAATAGAAATGTAAAAGTTTTATTTTTAATGTTAAAAATGTATTGTTGATGTATCTGGAGTTGAAATTTAGCCTGTAATCATATTATATCATTGGTAAATATTGTGTACCACTGAACTTTTAAACCACCAGCCGCCATTGCATCTTCGTAGCACTGTTTCGTTTCAAGATGGCAGTTTACTAGTGCGTGTGTGTAGAATATGTGTAAATAACTTTTAAATAAAACAGTGTTTACAACTGACAGCATTTTGTGTGCGTCTTTGTGGCTACATCACTGGCGACCGTGACAAGGACTGAAGAATAAATTTCGGAATACAGGTGTAAGAGTATCAGAACAAAATGCAAGTGATACTGGAAGCTATGTCTGTACAACAACATAAAGACGAACTCGCAAAGAAAAATCTTCTGACGAACGGCAAGAAGAAATCACTGAAGACACGATTATGAGAGTATCTCATCGAAAACGGCGAAGATCCCGATAATTTTTTTATCGAGGTGGACGAAAATATGGACTCGTCATCGGAAAAGGAGGTAGATATGACAACAATGTGTTCCAATCTAATGATCATGATGCAGGCATTCAATGAAAAAATCTCAGACGTTAATTCACAACTCAATTCCAACTTAACATACCAAATTTCTAAAGTAACTGACAAAATTTCAGACGAAATTTCTCAAGCTAATATAGTTTTAACCGGACAAATATCTCAAGTGTACACGCAGGTTTACAAAGTAGAACAGTGCCTAGAATCGGAAATTTCAACCATCGATGATAAAATTTCGCAGATCCATTTCCCAAATTAGCGACGACATCAATCAATTAACACAGCAGATACCGGACATCAGGTCAAAACTGGGACAGGTTGAGCAAATCGATAGTAGGGTAAGTCAGCTGGAAAGGGATATCTCGAACCTCAAGGAGAAGATGGAAACCAAGGTTTCCGGCATAAAACAACAGGTTGAGGGGAGAATTCCCGCCGTCGAGGGAATTTTGCGAGTCGTATTTCTGCCGTTGAAGGAAGGTTAGAAAACCGGATTTCGACCATCAAGGGAGATGTGCAGAATACAAGAGAAACAATCCTTCACGCGGTAGAAGATTAAATCGAACAGGGCCTATCACCACACCTTCAAACATAACCGGCAACACAGGACACCTAGACCCGCAGGTGATTATAGGGAGCCTTCCGGAATTCCACGGGCGACTGGGAGAGAAACCGACTAGCTTCATCGAGGGATCGGTCAGTCTACTAGGAAGGACTAATCTACCGGAGGACATCTTCGTTCAACTCATCACACCGCGGTGAAAGGGGCAAGCCGCTACTTGGTGGATAACTTGAAGGGATTAAATTTAAACTGTTCTGATTTCAAGAGGGAATTTCTTGCTAGGTTTAATTCCGAAGGATGAAAGGCTCTGTGAAAAGGAAGCTACTGACTGATGCACAACCCATCGACATGAGAGCTAGCGCGTTCGTCCTCCGGAAGTAGTGTAGGTCCAGCGTGTCGACGCCGCTGACAACTTGATTCTAAGCGCTCACCTGGCCTCTTTCTTACCAACCTACGGCCATTATTGGACCCAAGACAGAAACAACTCTCATCTGAGAATACAACAGATCTCCAGTCCGCCCTCAGCTCTGAAGTCGTACATAGCAGTGATTCGGAGTTAGTAGCATGAACGCTACAGTACGTCTGGCTCGGAGCTGTCCCTCAAGTAATTGATTTGTTACAGTTCGCTGAGTCACTCTGGTGCCAGCTGAATCTCTAATGGCTGGTGCAGATGCAGTACAATCCATCACAGCCATGCGGCGTATACGGCACTATTCCTCTCCGTCATAGCCCGTATGTGGCCGGATCCCAGTCTTCATGAGACAGTACCCTCCCGCGACCAGTTTTGCCAACACCGATGCACTGTGGATACATCCCCACCAAGTCTTTCTGCAATATCGCGGAAAGAACATTCACTTTCTCGTAGCCCCATTGCATGGCCTCGTTCAAACTCAGTGAGCTGCTGATACTGCCTTCATTTCCACTATGCTTTACTTTCTGCATTCATTTTTATCTCGGCATTAGAGTTTCGTTCCCATTTATTTCCGATTTAAAATGTATGCAAAACGTACAGGAATGTTTGACTCACAGCGTCAACAACGGACGATATCCATATCATGAAGCCTCATATCAATGTACAGACATACAGCATTGTATAGCGGCCTCTAGGGTACTTATAAGAAGTATCCAGAAAGTCAGGTTTTCGGTCTCCCTGATACAAGAACCCTGGCTTAGACAGGGGCATATCATGGAACTAAAATGTGCAGGCTTCACTCTATTCAGTGGAGTGGCGGTGGAGAAGCCTAGAGCATGTATACTAGTTAAGCATCATAACGCTTGGGCTATGCCGGGCTTCATTACTAGAGACCTTGTAGCAGTTCTAGTGAGATATGAAGAAGGCGGACAGCCAAGAGACCTGGTTGTCTGTTCTGCATATTTCCCAGGAGACTCTCAATCTCCACCCCCGCCGGAGGAGTTCAAGAGACTGGTGATATACTGTAGCAAACAAGGACTTAGCCTCATAATAGGTTGTGACGCCAATGCTCATCACAGCATTTGGGGAAGTAAATATACAAACCGAAGAAGAGATAATTTCATAGAATTTCTATGTACAACTGATCTTGAGATCATGAACATAGGGGATACCCCTACCTTCATTAATAATAGGAGTGAGGCGATCATACTGTAGATCTTGCCCTGGGTTCCATGGGAATCATACAGGAATTTAAAGACTGGAAAGTTTCGTTGGAGCCTTCCTTGTCAGATCGCAGACACATTGTGTTTCATATAGAGGGCTCCTTCGAGATCCCATCTTACAGAAACCCTAGACGAACCAATTGGACGTCTTTTAGGGAGGACGTGAGGAGGGGACTGGAAGGAGGACCCTCAAATATAATTAAGAACAAAGAGGAGCTGGATCTCAGTGTGAGTTTTCTCACACAAACACTAGTTACCTCTTATGAATTAAACTGCCCAGTCGTTAAGGCAAAAAGAGTAACAGGAAGCTTCAAGTGGAACAGTTATCTTGAACACCTGAGGAGATTTTTTTTTTTTTGTTAAAAATGAAGCCATGTTTTCCAGTGTTGACTTAGGCTCCTTTTATAGTTACATGCCACATGCTACACGCCACACGCCAAGCATGGGAATTAACATTGTTCAAATGGGACCATTTTATACTTACCTGCTCGCGTCTCGCGGTCGCTTCCTCCCGCCAGGCATGTGACTGAGGCGGGTCGGGACGAGCAGGTGGCCGCCACGCCTGACATGTCACGCCGCGCGGGTGGGACCAAAACCTTATGGGAATGTTTATAGTCGACGCTTCATGCCGGGCGGTTCAGTACAGTTTGTGGTCTAGTCGAGTGCTAACCAGGACAATGGATGCTGGATTAGACACGGAACTGCTCATTAGCGAATGCAGTGTTGATCGGTATTATGGGATCCAGGTAACGAAGACTACAAAAATCGAGATCTCCGGAATAAGGCGTGGGAGTAAATCTGCAGCGTTATCACCCCTACGTATGAAGAAATATTCATATAATGCACACTCTCGAAACCAAACCGATTCGGGTCAGTCCCAATTGAGCGATGTCCTCCCAAACCAACCTTCTACATCTTTGTCTGATCCAGGTCAATTCCAAATTTACTATAATGATCCACATCAACGCCGGCCATCATATATTTGCCTAGATGAATCTACACATTCTTGGAAATCAGCAAGTTCTGAATAGTTTTAAATGTGAAATGACTAGTCAGCAGTATACAAAGGACATGAACTTTACTCAAAGCTAAAGTTACAAACATAATGTTAGAAATAATTTACATTTAGTTTTTTACATGGTATTTTATATAATGTTCTTTGTATTTAATACATCTGTAGATTGTAGTTTCACAGAACCGCTTTATTGAACGAATGGGCAGGAAGTGTTTTCTTGTAATATGGGACTGACATTATATTTTTCCAAATAATTCATCAAATGATTTTGGGGTCATCCTAAAATAATTAAAAACATTGTTTCGTCCTCTCGTGGGTCAGTGTAAAGGATTTTGAAAGCTCCTATCATATACTGTATATTTGAATGTTCAGAGGATGAAAACTGAAATGCCTTTTCCTCTTTTTTTCCCCTGCCCTTATCTCGCAGAGTTATGCAGCTGCGAATACTTTAGATGTAAACTCTGCCATTGTACCTGCTCGACAGATACGAAACTATAAAAGGGTCCTTTCCAAGTGCGAACGCCACATGCCTGGCTTCAAGCATGTGGCATGTAGCATGTGGCATGTAAGTATAAAAGGAGCCTTAGTTAAATGTAGCAAAGGCTTTTCAGTCTGTCAAACACATAGCAAATACAATGTAATGTAAATACAATGTAAATTAAAACACTAACATATGTTAGTGTGTGTTTTACAGATATGCTTTTAGTGTTTTAATTTACATTGTATTTGCTATGTGTTTGACAGACTGAAAAGCCTTTGCTACATTCACCTGAGGAGAAACACACGAAGCTTCTGGAATAAGTACAGGGAACTTCAGGATCAAGAAAGTTTAGATTCTTATGAAGAATCACAAAGAAAGTACAAGTCAGAAGTCAAAAAGGCTTCTAAGAAATCTTGGAGACAGTTTTGTGACTTCATCGAGAGTCAACATGAAGCGGCAAGGCTTCATAAAATTCTAACCCTGGATGGAAGGGCAAGGCTGGGCTCATTGGAGTCACCTTCGGGTGAATATACATCCACAGAGGGGGAGACCCTGAGCTTATTGCTTGATGCCTACTTTCCAGGTTCAGTAGTCACAAATAGTGAAGTAGAATCTAGCGGATCCTTCAGACCCGATAGAAGTGGCTGGAACGAAGCCGCAGAGATTGTTACCCCAAGAAGCCCAGGAATGGATGGGATCTTCCCAGCACTTCCCCAGGAAGCGGGCGCGGTCCTTATACCATACCTGGTCAGAATGTTTAGAGCCTGTCTCACTATGGGGTACGTGTACTCCTTGTGGCGTCAGGCGAAGGTAGTGTATATATCTAAACCCGGAAGATCTGCATATACTAGACCTAAGGATTATAGACCCATTAGTCTAACGTCTTTTCTTCTTAAGACTTTGGAAAGACTGGTGGATAGACATATCAGGGAGAAAGTATTAAGAGACTGTCCCCTGCATCCTCATCAACATGCATACCAACCAGGGAAGTCGGTTGAGACGGCACTACACCAGCTAGTTTCTAGGCTGGAGAGCGCCTTGGATCAGCAACAACTTGCTATGGTGGTATTCCTAGAGGGGCCTTTAACTACACATCTTTGGGCTCCATAGAACTTAGTCTAGAGAGAAGAGGAGTGAGCAGGATGCTCATAAAATGGATTATGGCCTCACTGCAGGGCCGTCAAGTTCTGTTTACCCTCAACGCAGTAATGTTGAGAGCTAATATAGACAAGGGGGTTCCACAGGGAGGAGTATTATCACCAACATTATGGTGTCTGGTAGTGGATGAACTACTTACCAGGTTAAATGTTGGAGGAATTTACGCCCAAGGCTATGCAGATGACATTAGCCTGATGGCGGTGGGAAATTTTCCCAGTACGGTTTCAGAGCTCGTACAGAGCTCCCTACGTAGGGTGGAAAGATGGTACCACGACACGGACTTGTCGGTTAATCCCGACAAGACGGAGTTCGTGGTATTTACCAGGAGGAGGAGGCTAGACGGACTGTCAGAGCCTTTCCTATTTGGGAAAAAATTAGTTAAGATAACCTCAGTCAAGTACCTTGGGTTAATCGTTGAGGCAAGACTGAGTTGGAAGAAACATATAGATTATAAGGTGGATAAGGCTCGCAAGATTATGTGGGCCTGTCGCAGGGCCGTCGGAAAGACTTGGGGCCTAGGACCTAAGGTGGTCCAGTAGCTCTATATTTCTATTGTACGGCCCACGATCACCTTTGCATCTTTAGTCTGGTGGCCAGGTTCGGAGAATAAAACTGTGACCACCAAGTTAAACAGTGTCCAAAGACTTGCGTGTCTAGGAATAACAGGGGCACTGGATACCACACCATTATGTGCAATGGAGGCCATCCTAGGTCTTCCCCCCTTACATTTATATGTTAAGGAAATAGCGGGAATGAGTGCTTACCGCCTCTGGTCACTCGGAGGATGGTCCTTCAAGAATCCGAATAGAGGTCATGCTTCCATTCTTACAAGGCTTCATCAGACCTGCCCTATGACGATGATCGGGGACCTGATGAAGCCTAGTTTTAGTCTGAATTATAAGTTCACAGTAGTTATACCCACAAGGGAGGAGTGGGACGCGGATGCTGGGGCCCGTCTTAGGTCTGGTGGCTGTACATGGTACACAGATGGCTCGCGGACAGAGACGGGCACAGGCGCTGGGGTCTGGGGACCTAAGACAAGGCTCTCCCTTCCCATGGGTAAATATGCTACTGTTTTCCAGGCCGAAGTATATGCAATACTGGCCTGTGCTGTATATATACACTGACTGACAGAGCAAATGCAACACCAAGAAGGAGTGGTTCGAAAGGGATGAAAGTTGGGGAAAAAACAGAGACGGCACGGACGAATAATTGATGTTTATTTCAAACCGATATGCAGGTTACACAATGCGCACGGCATCGACTCAGTAGGATGTAGGACCACCGCGAGCGGCGATGCACGCAGAAACACGTCGAGGTACAGAGTCAATAAGAGTGCGGATGGTGTCCTGAGGGATGGTTCTCCATTCTCTGTCAACCATTTGCCACAGTTGGTCGTCCGTACGAGGCTGGGGCAGAGTTTGCAAACGGCGTCCAATGAGATCCCACACGTGTTCGATTGGTGAGAGATCCGGAGAGTACGCTGGCCACGGAAGCATCTGTACACCTCGTAGAGCCTGTTGGGAGATGCGAGCAGTGTGTGGGCGGGAATTATCCTGCTGAAACAGAGCATTGGGCAGCCCCTGAAGGTACGGGAGTGCCACCGGCCGCAGCGCATGCTGCACGTAGCGGTGGGCATTTATCGTGCCTTGAATACGCACTAGAGGTGACGTGGAATCATACGCAATAGCGCCCGAAACCATGATGCCGCGTTGTCTAGCGGTAGGGCGCTCCACAGTTACGGCCGGATTTGACCTTTCTCCACGCCGACGCCACACGCGTCTGCGGTGACTATCACTGACAGAACAGAAGCGTGACTCATCGGAGAACACGACGTTCCGCCATTCCCTCATCCAAGTCGCTCTAGCCCGGCACCATGCCAGGCGTGCACGTCTATGCTGTGGAGTCAATGGTAGTCTTCTGAGCGGACGCCGGGAGTGCAGGCCTCCTTCAACCAATCGACGGGAAATTGTTCTGGTCGATATTGGAACAGCCAGGGTGTCTTGCACATGCTGAAGAATGGCGGTTGACGTGGCGTGCGGGGCTGCCACCGCTTGGCGGCGGATGCGCCGATCCTCGCGTGCTGACGTCACTCGGGCTGCGCCTGGACCCCTCGCACGTGCCACATGTCCCTGCGCCAACCATCTTCGCCACAGGCACTGCACCATGGACACATCCCTATGGGTATCGGCTGCGAATTGACGAAGCGACCAACCTGCCCTTCTCAGCCCGATCACCATACCCCTCGTAAAGTCGTCTGTCTGCTGGAAATGCCTCCGTTGACGGCGGCCTGGCATTCTTAGCTATACACGTGTTCTGTGGCACACGACAACACGTTCTACAATGACTGTCGGCTGAGAAATCACGGTACGAAGTGGGCCATTCGCCAACGCCGTGTCCCATTTATCGTTCGCTACGTGCGCAGCACAGCGGCGCATTTCACATCATGAGCATACCTCAGTGACGTCAGTCTACCCTGCAATTGGCATAAAGTTCTGACCATTCCTTCTTGGTGTTGCATTTGCTCTGTCAGTCAGTGTATATATGGAACATGCCTGGATATAGAAGATGCATCACAATTTGCAGTGATAGCCAGGCAGCGTTAAAAGCACTATGCGCAGTTAGAACAACATCAAAAATGGTATGGGAATGCCAAAGGATGTTGGATCAGCTGTGTGAACTTTGCTCAGTTACCCTATTATGGGTTCCTGGGCACACAGATATCAGTGGAAATGAAGAAGCTGACAAACTAGCGAAACAAGGCACAAAAGGTCCTTTCATAGGACCAGAGCCCTTCCTAGGAGTGTCACTCCGAAGCGTGAAACTGGTAATATCCCAGTGAACAAACCAGTCTCACTTAGACATTTGGAAGAGGCTAACCATAGCAAGGCAGGCACGTGAACTTATCGAAGGGCCTAGCCAAAGTTATAAAAAGGTCCTGATAAATTTGAATAAGACCAGAATGAGAATGGTAGTTGGACTGTTGACAGGACACAATACCTTACAGAGACACCTACACATCATGAAAATCAGTCAGGAATGTGAGCCCGGAAGACATCAGGAATGCCAACATCCGGACGCTGGTACCCTTTATAGGAGCACTAGGGCTGGACTAGGCAAACCCGTTTAAGGGACACAAAGGGTCTTCACAGACCTACGTGTGGAGCCCTGCGAAGGCAGGGCTCACCCTTTCTTTATCTATCTATCTATCTATCTATCTATCTATCTATCTAGCAAACTTGCTTTTCCGCCAGTGTTTATGAAGTTTATGTTTTAAATAAGAAATAAATGGGACCGAAGCTCTAATGCCGAGATGAAAATGAGTGCAAAAATTAAGGAATAGTGAAAATGAAACACAATTTTGGATTATTCAAGCTATCAATTAATAGAAAAGTGGAAAACTCTGTATAACTAGCGTAGGTTTCAGAACGAATGGGATACTCCATTATATGCGTGGACTTTGTGCGAAGAAAACCAAAAATATTGAAGAAGAAGAAGAAGAAGAGCTTTGAATCTGTATTACATAATTTCTCTTTCCACAAATCCTATTCATTTTATCTTTCTGTACAATAATTTGGTGTGTTATTCAAGCTTCTCGCAGTTTGCCCGTGGCGTATCATAAAATAAAGAAGTTGTGAACACTATAGTTTAAACAACCTAGTGTTAAATAAAACATGGAGGTAGACACTCGCGCACTTTATCGAATGGTGCTCCTATAAATTACGTTTAAAGATAGGCAATGAAATCAACAAATGACAATGTTATAATAACGGTGATATTTAAAACACTGCAGCACTTAGGGCCGCTTCACACTAGGCGACAGGAATCGGCGACCAGAATCGGTTACAGAGTAGCTCAGGTGAATTCCGTGTCGTCGTGCGGTAGCCGGCCGCGCTACTCAACCGCCTTCCCCGGCCTAGTGACAGTTTTTATAACGAGTTCCCAGGCAGAGGAGTGTCTCTTGCTGCTCTTATTATTGTCGAAAAGGAAGAATGAAAGCTTCGTAGGTTTCATTCACAATCTATGATGAAAGATCGTTTGGAGAAAGGACTTTTCTATAAACTATCCCATGATTTGTGTGATAATGGTACCAAGTTTTTTATAGTTACCGGTACTTCACTTTTCTCTGTAGACTACTGAGAAGACGGTACTATAGTTGTTTGTACAGCCTCATTTTGAAAATTGTTGGTTGATTCCCTTCAACCTTAATTTTAAAAGTAAAATCAAAAACGCTCGCAACAAGGTGCCTTAAATATCGTTCTCTCCACAACTTAATTAATAATTTAAAAAATTCCTGCCTGCCCTTGTATTGGCAAAATCTTCTCCATTATCTTTCTATTCTGCCTGACTTTTTCCCAATCAATTGAGGTCAGCATGACCCAATTTTACGGAGCGATATATTTACTATTGCGTGTAAATAGTCTCCGAGGCAGTGGCATTAACCATCATCATCATCATCATCATCATCTGTTTCCCCTCCAGGTTCGGTTTTTCCCTCGGACTCAGCGAGGGATACCACCTCTACCGCCTCAAGGGCAGTGACCTGGAGCTTCAGACTCTTGGTCGGGCGATACAACTGGGGAGAATGACCAGTACCTTGCCCAGGCGGCCTCACCTGCTATGCTGAACAGGGGCCTTGCGGGGGATGGGGAAGATTGGAAGGGATAGACAAGGAGGAGGGAAGGAAGCGGCCGTGGCCTTAAGTTAGGTACCATCCCGGCATTTGCCTGGAGAAGTGGGAAACCACGGAAAACCACTTCCAGGATGGCTGAGGTGGGAATCGAACCCACCTCTACTCAGTTGACCTCCCGAGGCTGAGTGGACCCCGTTCCAGCCCTCGTACCACTTTTCAAATTTCGTGGCAGAGCCGGGAATCGAACCCGGACCTCCGGGGGTGGCAGCTAATCACGCTAACCACTACACCACAGAGGCGGACGGCATTAACCATACGAAGTTAAAATACCCGACCGAGCAAACGACCGCGCGGTTTTGTGTCACGGAGCTATCATCTTGCGTTCGGGAGATAGGGAGTTCGAACTCCACTATAGGCATTCCTGAAGAAGGTTATCCGTGGTTTCCCATTTTCACACCAGGCAAGTGCTAGGTCTGTACTTTAATTAAGGGCACAGTCGCTTCCTTCCCACTCGTGTCCCTTTCCTGTGCCCTCGTCGCCATTAGACGTATGTGTCGGTGCTACCTAAGTAAATTGTAAAAAAATCCCCGGCTCGTTCGGAAATCGAACGCAGGACCTCTGGACCGAAGGACGCTGTGCTGAGCATATAGCCAATCAAGTCGGACAGCAAAACCTCATTTATCTTGAACATATAAAAGTGTTGTCGCTTATATTTGTAATATTTTAATTCCAAAGCTCCTTCCTTTCCTGGGATGTTCTTTCTTTAAAGTCGCTGAAAAACTGTGGCATTACTTCATACCATGTATTTCTCTTCTCAACTTCATTACTATAGCCTATTCGTCATAGCTTAAGTTCCAGGTGGACGCTGCTCAGTTTATATAATTAAATCATTCATACTGAATGCAATATACGGTACTGTATTTATTTAGTACGGAATACGCGACGGGAAGGAACTTGAAATGCACAGTGACACTGAAGGGTGTTTTGAATGGAACGCAAACAGGACGAGTAGCTGGGCTACACAGTCGCCTATAATAGTGTGAAGACTTCAGTGCAAAACAATGGTTCACCAGCTGTCGCCAGCCGGGGTTGCGGAATTTGCCTTGGCGACCAGTTTCACAAGCACGGGCGGCTGGTCGCCGATTCCAGTCGCCTAGTGTGAAGCGGCCCTAATTACCTAAACTGCCTTATACTGTGTGATTCAGCCGCCCCTTTCAATGTAGTTTTAGGCAACCTACAATATTAATTCCGTCATGAAAACATCTGCCCTGCCAGTATGCTCAGACAACACAACCGGATATCTTGGTATTTACCGCCAAGGACGCCGTAATATTATACTCGTGTCAAACAGTGGATGGCATGCGTGTGCCTCCTAGATAATAAATGAACCTGACACGTCGGAGAAACACTAAATCGATATTGTGACCGCAGTAAACCTAATAAATGCTATAAGCTGCACAGTGTGCCGTACGAAACAGTAGTGTAGTTGGTAAAGGCGCGGCGGAGAGGATTTACGTGTGAGCTACATGGTCAAAGGACATTGCTATATACATGATTTCAAGGCGTCATGTTTTGCGAGCGGACGGTAAAACTTGTCGGTAGGGTTCAAAATCGTGTACAAAATGTGCTCACTGGACATTAGTACCATACATTACGCCTGCAGGGAATAGCCACCTTGTAACCATATCGCACATTAGTTAGGTTGCATAAAACTGTATTAGAAGGGGCGACTGAATCACACGGTATACCAAATCCATCCGTCGGGTGTTCTTTGTTGCTAACGTGTCAATGACCTTCTCAATAAATGTAGGATGCTAAAAGGTTTGTTTTGTCACCTATTCAATACATATAAATTTTACAATTTAGGAATTTATTATTGATTCCACTTGAGACATGTTTCGCCCTTCATTGAGGGCATCATCAGTCAAATTATCTCCTCAAGGCAAAAATCAGGTACCTGGTTAGTAGTTGACATGCACAAATCAATACATATTATTAATACACATTACAAAAATTAAGTATGAGAAACAGTTGTACAATAGTGATGGTTGAACATATAGGTTTATAGATTTATAGAATAAGAAGTCAGCTAATCCATATAACGTATATATATTGTGATGTATATACAGACATCTTGGAGGTCTGATAGAGATTGTACAACTGTTTCTCATACTTAATTTTTGTAATGTGTATTAATAATATTTATTAATTTGTGCATGTCAACTACTAACCAGGTACCTGATTTTTGCCTTGAGGAGATAATTTGACTGATGATGCCCTCAATGAAGGGCGAAACATGACTCAAGTGGAATCAATAATAAATTCCTAAATTGTAAAATTTATATGTATTGAATAGGTGACAAAAACAAACCTTTTAGCATCCTACATTCAGTATCTTCAATACAGATAACAATGATTTTTATCACTTGCAACTTCTCAATAAAGGTGGCATCAGCGGGAAGTTCTCCTGAAAGTTTCTTTTTTTCCTACAGCATATTGCACCATTGTTGGAGCTGCTAGTTCCGATGTGCTAATCGCTGGCTTTTATGAGGCCTTCTGTGACCTTAAACCTACTTCTCTAAATTTGTTGCGAACTGTCTGCTCACTGACATTTGCACCAGTTGTTTCCCTCAGATCATTTTGGAAATCCTGAACAGTAGCACTCTGCCATCGAAATGCACAATTGACCACACAGCGGATTTTTCGCGCAGAAGATATCCGCTTTCTATGCTGGCCTGATTTCCCAGTGTAAAATTCTGTTTCCCTAAAACGTTTTCAGGCCCTTCCAACAACAGGGTCTGCACCAATATTCGTGTCTTCCTACAAGTGTGACTGCGAGGGATGGGTTCCGAATGGACTTGCGGAGAGTCAAGACTGCTGCCTCTGGAACGACACTCTTGACTCCAGTGTCGACTCTGCCGATGTATTAGCTCCACCTATAGACTGTTTTTGGAATCGCCTGGGTTTATACTTTCACGCTCCTCCCCTGATAAATTACGGTAACGATTAATACGAGAACAAGGGCAACATTATTAGCCAGCAAGCGTCATATAATGCTTCGGATAATCATCGTTACTGCAGCACTTTGGCAATAAATAATAATAATAATAATAATAATAATAATAATAATAATAATAATAATAATAATAATAATAATAATAATAATAATAAAATCATGTATCATATCTCATTATATTATCAATCAATATTTTGTTAATTTTGTGCCATTCCACTATTCCGGAAGTGAAATTCAGTCGAATTGGAGTAAACACGATTACCCACAACGAAATTAAACACAGTGAATAACTTTATAGAATATCACAGAAACTCAGGTTAACGCAATGTCGAATTATATATAATCATGATGGCAGTGAAAAAGACAAAACAGGGATTTGAACTGTTAAAAAACTAACACTGTAGAAAAAACACAAATGACTGACTAGCTTAGCGAGCAGACGTATCGCAATCAGGAAGCAAGTTGGAACAGTAAAAATATATCAAGAAAAGACAATTTGAGAAAAGAAGATATCAACCGCGATAAAACGTCGATATAACGCGAAGTACATCAGAATATCATCATAAAGCGCGTTTTTCTCATTTAAAACACGCAACAAGATTTGGAGACCAGCCATATTAAAGACGGCAAGAAGATAGTACGGTATTAACTAGAGAAGCAAATGCTCGAAATAGTGCGATATTATCATTAGAAAATTGATAAAGCAAATCCATATAACGTATATATATTGTGATGTATATACAGACATCTTGGAGGTCTGATAGAGATTAGAGATCACGCAGAGAAACTTTAAAAGAAAAATAACTGTACAGTATATTAGAAAGCTTTGATATGAATAACGTGCAACATCTGATTTCACAATTATATTATATCTTTGTATTTGAGCAAGACAAGGTAACGATGGCTTTCTAAAAGACGGAAGGCAGGTTATTTGGATAAACCCGAGCTGAACCAAGCTGAACCAACATCGCAGATGACGTCTACATAGCCAGCCATGCAGCAGGACAACCGCCCATGACAGCGGAGCATGAACGAACTATAACATCCTTCCATAAGCGAAGGAAAAAATAAGTTTCTTAAATAAAAATATGTAGATTGGTAGATGTTATTATGAGTTGATCAGTTGTAGCTAGAATTTTGACATTGTGTCGTTATCATCTTCAAAATAACCTAATTTATGTCAGATTCTCGTGAGTGATTTTGTTACTATATCGATATAAAGGGAATAGGTAGTCTTCGTAAAGGAATGTAACAAAGCTCCAGTTAGAAAACGGGATATTCTCTCCAAATATGTTATGCCATAGCAGACGTGAAGTTTTTACGAGTAGAATACTTTATGATGTTAATAAGAATCCAAGTGATATGTTAATATCTATGTAGGTGACATATGTAGATAAGACGTATAGGTGTAACATATGAGTAATAACACAGTAGAGGTTTCCACCTATTCAATACTAATATGTATTTACAATATTATAAATTACATGGAACTAGTTTCGACCCACCTAGGGGTCATCATCAGCCATATTAAAACATAAACAACTCTTGGCGAGATCCTAAAACATGATATTTTAACGGTAAGAATCTTATGGATTTATAATTTATAAAGTGAAGTGTGGTAGATGAAATGAGAGATGTTACAAGAAATATACATAATAAGAAGTTTGGAACAGAGTACAGATGTGGTGCTTAGTGTTGTGAGAGTTATACACTCATGGAGATCAGTAGGTCCTCGTAATAAAGAATACAATGTAAAATGACACATATAAAAATATAAAAATATATACAAATATGTACAAAGTCTGGAGAGTACAAAGTGATGCTCTTTATATGCCGAGTCAGCTTGACACTGATCAGCTTAAGCCGAGAGATTAGGCAGTTGGTGTATTAAAGCTGTGTTGACGGGCAGCATTGTTGATTGTTGGATGTGAAGTTATTTTTGAATTTCTGGTTAAGAATGTGGACACTGCGCGTGGAAATATTATTCTCAGATCTTAGCGGAAACCAAATTGGACCTATTAAAATGGAAAAAAGCCGGTAAAAAAACAAAGTACATGGAGAGAGGAAAAGGTTACCATAAAGTGAAAGGACGCTTACCTCACGCTGCGGTGTGTGTGGTTTAGCTGATGGTGTGCGAACCCGCACGCGCCTGCCCTCCTATCTGCCCACATTTCTCTTCCCGCCACCAGTCGCACACCATCAGCTAAACCACACACACCGCAGCGCGAGGTAAGCGTCCTTTCACTTTATGGTAACCTTTTCCCCTCTCCATGTACTTTGTTTTTTTACCGGCTTTTCTCCATTTTAATAGGTCCAATTTGGTTTCCGCTAAGATCTGAGAATAATATTTCCACGCGCAGTGTCCACATTCTTAACCAGAAATTCAAAAATAACTTCACATCCAACAATCAACAATGCTGCCCGTCAACACAGCTTTAATACACCAACTGCCTAATCTCTCGGCTTAAGGTGATCAGTGTCAAGCCGACTCGGCATATAAAGAGCATCACTTTGTACTCTCCAGACTTTGTACATATTTGTATATATTTTTATATTTTTATATGTGTTATTTTACATTGTATTCTTTATTACGAGGACCTACTGATCTCCATGAGTGTATAACTCTCACAACACTAAGCACCACATCTGTACTCTGTTCCAAACTTCTTATTATGTATATTTCTTGTAACATCTCTCATTTCATCTACCACACTTCACTTTATAAATTATAAATCCATAAGATTCTTACCGTTAAAATATCATGTTTTAGGATCTCGCCAAGAGTTGTTTATGTTTTAATATGGCTGATGATGACCCCTAGGTGGGTCGAAACTAGTTCCATGTAATTTATAATATTGTAAATACATATTAGTATTGAATAGGTGGAAACCTCTACTGTGTTATTACTCATATGTTATTCTCAGTTCAATACGGACCAACAACATGAAATTCATAACCCTTGACGTATAGGTGTTACGTTGTCATAATAAGTTAAGGTAACACGAGATATGGAAACGACAAGAATATACAAGATTACTTATGCGTCAAGAGAGGTTAGTCTGTGAAGAATTTAGCGTAATAAGGAGAGATATGATTTGAAATGAGTACCGGTAATGAAGAAGGTGTAATGCTGTTATATGAAAGAAATAAAAAATGAATTGGATGGAGATATGTGCTACGATGAAATAAAAGATGGAAATAGAATATTTGAAGTGAAAAATGAGATGATTGACGCAAATTAGGATTATATATATTCATGATTGAATAACATTATATGTTGTCGAGAATCCATATAGGCTACCGCACTGCGGTAACGGTGGCGTATTTTAACCTTCATGGAATATTATGGTAGGATTGAGTCATCTAAAGATGTCCTTATAAGAATGAGTATTCATTTACTTGGACATGTTAACTTATAGTTTCTTCTGAAAAGTTGCATTCTAACGCAGTAATTATGGCATACTTAGATTAATATGGATGATCATTGATATTTTTTAATAGGAATATAGATCAGTTGAATATCACAAAATGTCTTTAAGAATGATGTTTCCCAAATGATTTAAACTGATTCGCGCGAGGTCACATATTCATATTTAAGCTCACTAAGGCTAAGGCTACACGAGGCAGTAAGTAAATACAGTTGCAGCGATGATGAATCAGTCAGTCAGTCAGTCAGTCAGTCAGTCAGGACATGTTATTGTATATATATATATATATATATAGAGAGAGAGAGAGAGAGAGAGAGAGAGAGATGAACGAAAATGACATACGCAGTAAATACCGTCTTATGTGGCCACTGTCCAACAGCTAATGCAGTGAAAGAAATGGGCTCTGGCCTACCCCTTCAACAGCAAGACCATGAACTGCTTCCGTCGAACTGCATTTACCGGCAAGTGAGGCCCATTACACTGCAACACAAGGTGCACATTTTTCTCCTGTATTTGCTGCTGACTTCCAACAGCATTAACTGCTCGTGTGGCCGTAGCCTAAAGGATCTGAATACCTCGTGAGACTTAATGATTAATTCAGGTTGTATAGGGAAGTTAATGTTAGGCATGACTTTGAGTAATATGGTAATTTTAGTTGATAAAGAGCAGATTTTTGATAGTGAAGGAAAAAAAAAAAAAAAAAAAAAAAAAACCACAGGAAACTTACCACTCTTCCGGATGCTTATATTGTGATATGTCAAATATATTATCCTGAAATAATCCAACTTAAAATTAATAAACCTTATTTTAACAAAGTGTCCTAAGAAAAATTAGGAACAGTGACATGGACAGAGAATGATATCTACAAACAAGTGTAATACCTTAACGAAACCATAATTTTCCCTTGCTGATTTTCCATATGTTATCAATTTTATCTTTGAATGCTGTAATACGATTAACTATTAGCACATTTCAATTGTGATTAAAAGATGAGAATGAAGACTGTGATCACTAACAGATATTTTAAGTAACCAAATGTTAACTATTCATTTAATTTTGAAATTTAATTTCATAATTTCAATTTTTTTAAACTTAGATTTCTACAATTTTTCAATAAATAATAGTTGTTAACATTTTACATGAGGTCTTATTTATGATTTTCTATAATGATGTAAGGCAAGTTAGAGTTATGGCGATGAATTTTCGGGTACTTATGTGGTCAATTGATACGTCAGAAGGAGACGTCCATGGAGTTAGCTGGTAAATAGAATATTCCCCGACGTATGGGCATTCCCTCTGATCCCACATAAAACAATTATATATATTCAAGAACCCTGAGAGACTAGTCGGGATTTCTTTTACGTTACCCATCCTGGATGCGGAAAGGGCGTAATATTATTGTGCATCACAATAGCAGGCCCCGCAGTCTAGGGGATAGCAAGCCTACTTTTACTCAGAGGCCCCTGGTTCGACTGTGGCCAGGTCAGAGGTTTTTACAACTGAGGAGCTACCTGACGGTGAGTTAGCGGCTCCAGTCTAGAAAGCCAAGAATAACAGATGAAAGGATCTGTTGTCTTGACCACATGTCACATTGTAATCTGTAGGCCTTCAGGCTGAGCAGTGGTTGCTTGGGTGGCCAAGGCCCATCAGGATTGTCGCACTATGGTTTTTAATTTAAATAATAATAATAATAATAATAATCACCGTGAAATTGAACTTCATAAAACAAACAACCCATGAGTGCATGGAGTAAAATATTATGACACATTTTTGACCAATTATTGTTCATAATATTAATCTTAAATATTCACCAATACGAACACCAATTACTTAAAAATAAAAACCGGGCGAGAGCATAAAGTACAATATTACAATTTTTAACAGTTATTGTTCATAATAATAATAATAATAATAATAATAATAATAATAATAATAATAATAATAATAAAAGTTAAAGCTTGTAACAATCTGATTGGTACTGAACTTTGATAACTTTTCCCAATCTCATCTAAATAATGGAAAGGAAAAACAAGTGTGAAATCATATATAGAGAGATATTCCCAGTTTACCATTAATATACTTTATTTAGCAGACTAATTAAACCTCAATTAACAATGAATTGACTCACTTATTAAATGATGAAGTTTGGAAGCAGAAACAAGCTGTCCTTTTAGATATCGATAATAATAATAATAATAATAATAATAATAATAATAATAATAATAATAATAATAATAATAATAATAATAATAGAGGAAATAGCTGTAGAAGAACTGCGATTGATGAGTTGAGATTCTATTTGAAGACAACAGTGTATGAAGACGTCCAGATTTTGCTATTGGTTTTACATCGCACCGACACAGATAGGTCTTACGGCGATGATGGGATGGGATAGGGCTAGGAGAGGGAAGGAAGCGGCCGTGGCCTTAATTAAGGTACAGCCCCAGCATTTTCCTGGTGTAAAAAATGGGAAACCACAGAAAACCATCTTCAGGGCTGCCGACCGTGGGGCTCGAACCCCGGATGAAAGCTTACAGCTGCGTGCCCCTAACCGCATGATCAACTCGTCCGCTGATGTGCAGATTGTCCTTGTCTGTCATGTTTTCATGTTTTTCTCCTTGTCTCCGTTTCTATTGCTCTTTCTTCTGATGCTAACCTGTCATTGTGTTTGTCCTATTATGTGTTCCTGCAGCATTAAGAAGTATACCAAGTCACGATTTGTGTACTAGTACTTACCAAATGACTATACCCGACAAATTCATTTTCTTCATTTGCCTTTCTATTTACTAATAAGTTGACTACTATCACATTTGTACATGTTAGACTACCTAAGTTATTCGAGAAAGGTTTGGAGAGAATTAGTCTCAAAACATAAAGTCAATGTATTGCCAACAAAGCTTTTTATTTCAGCACAACAATATAATGAATAATTATAATAATACTGTATGTATGAAGAAAACTGGAAATGTTTTACTCAACTGAGTGACAAACAGTATAACCATGGCATGACATAATGATTGTACTACGCAAAAATACCATGCTATGAACACACCACAAATCTTACATCATGTCAGGGGCAAAAAATAAATAATTTCATAAAAGAAATACTGTATCAGTGACTATTAGAAACACATTAACAACAACACATTACACAAAGAGGACCCAGTACATGAAGCACAATTTGTGTTCATTCAAAATATTATAACAAATGTTTTCACATTGTTAAACTAATTTGTCCTACCCTTACCATTTGTAATTTAATCAATACTCCAACAATGATCATATTGCTGTAACAGAATATGAACCACGTAGTTACCAACTGAGAGTGAAATAATTAACCTTCAGAACCTATAGGAAACACAGAGCAAAAGTTAAATCAAGAAAGCACCGAATAAAGGCATGTTTTACTGAAACAATCTCTCAACTGGAAACATGGAATGGTGATGATGGTGATGATGACTACAAAATTATGTAATAGTTTTTAAGTCAACTAACAGTAAATTTTAACACCAGGTACCTGCAATTTACACCATTATTCTATCAACCAGGTCAGATTATTGCTCATAATTGTTTCGCAACAAATATAGTTGTCGAAATGTACGACAAATGGCTATACAGGATGATCTGAAAGGAAGTTATTCAGCCAGTTGCCCCCTACCTAGTCTGCAGCCAACCAAAGTGTTATGCCAATAAGTATTAATATATAAAAATGTATTCTTGAGTTTTACAATTTCAACTTTTGCTTGTATGGTATTTAAAAAATAGTACATTGTTAATGTTATACTATGTCTATATAAAAAAAATTCAAGAATTTGAAAGCAAAACAAGAACCGCATGACTCTGTAAGTTGTGATTTCTCAGGAATATGAAATGACCTTAAATACTATTTAAGCACTTGAGAAGAAACACTTGAAATCACGGGCGCCCGCAAGGGGGGGGGGGGGGGGGGAAGGGGTCGTGCTTGCCCCCCTGGAATTCTAAAACCGTTGATGTTCAATTGTTCAATATCATACCAGATTAGTTCATAAACTGAACATACTGACAGTCATCTAGCATTTGTTATAACTGGAAATTTCTGTAAACAATTTAATGTTGCTGACGTTATATTGCTTTTTATGAAAATGAAAACTTACAACCTGTTTTCCAGTCATTGACTGGGTCAGGGATGTAATAAATGAATCATATATAGGCTATTATTACGATGGGGTCGCCACTCCCAAAGTGATGTATATTAATGACTGATAGATGGTATGAAATGAGAATGGAGTCTGTTGCTGGAATGAAAGATGACAGGGAAAACCGGAGTACCCGGAGAAAAACTTGTTCCGCCTCCGCTTTGTCCAGCACAAATCTCACATGGAATGACCGGGATTTGAACCATGATATCCAGCGGTGAGAGGCCGACGTGCTGCCGCCTGAGCCACGGAGGCTCTACATTGATTTTTATATTCAAGAAAACTGTTAATGTGCCCGCCCTCCCCCTGAAAAATCCTGCGGGCGCCCATGCTTGAAATATAATTTAAACTTAGGTGTTTAATAAAAATGTTAGACATATTTTTTTAAAAATAAACTTAAAACGTGTATTTTTAAATCACTATACTAATTAACACTATCCTCTTACTTTTGGCTGGACACAAACATGTGCTTGTTTCATTGAGAAATTAACGTAACAACCAACAGATTTAAGAACATATCTACAGAGATTAGCCGACATAGGAAGCATATACTGTACCTTGTCTCACTGAATTTAGTAGGTAATATTAAAAAATTAAAAAAATCAACTGACTGTTATTCTGAACTCAGTATTTGAGTTCAAATATTTCAAACTGCAACAGAGAATTGTTATAGTATTTAACAAAATTATGACATTTCATTTTCCAACTGCACATACCCTTTGCTTCAAAATTTTAACAAAAGAAACTGTGATGGTAATTTGTCAAGAATAACTGTGAAGTCAAAAGTAGGAACCTTTTAGAACAACTAGGTGGAGATGCAGACTGGTTCATTTTTGGTAACGATTAACATGCAAACATTTGATCCATATGTATTAAAAAGTTTCTTTTGGTATGTTGATGTGCATGAGTTTCTTCTGTGCTACTGTTTTATATTTTTTAGAGTCCTTGTTTGTATCATAAACTGTAATAATAATAATGTTATTTGCTTTACATACCACTAACTACTTTTACGATTTTTGGAGATGCCGAGGTGCCGGAATTTAGTTCCACAGGAGTTCTTTTACGTGCCAGTGTATCTACCGACACGTGGCTGACATATTTGAGCACCTTCAAATACCACCGTACTGATCCAGGATCTAACCTGCCAAGTTGGGGTCAGAAGGCCAGCGTCTCAGTCGTCTGAGCCACTCAGCCAAGCTATCTTAAGCTGTAGCATTGTAAAATGTTATTTCTTATAGGATCATACTCGTATTACGTCGATAGTCATCTTGTGTTGAATAATAGTGTTCTATACTTCGCTCATTATTAATTTCAGTTATGTGTAGTGAAGTGCAGTGTGGTATGAGCATGGAGTGATCTTGTCCTTCTCTTGTTAAGTATTAGATAGAAAAACCATCCAGGAGTGGTTAAAAACAATGTGAGCTAAATGTTTTCACCAGATACTGTGAAGCGAGTACTGGCAGTACTCCTGAAGAGGTTATGACGTTCATGGTAGAGACAAGTGGTATTTCACGGATGAGTAATTATTTGACGAGTATTTACTGCATTAGAAAGGAATTCAGGAAAATACACTCAGCGAGGAAGAGCTTAGATGACTTCACATTGAAGCCAGGAAGAAAAGTAGTAAGATTATAACTTCTCAATGAAACTCATTAGAAATGTGTGGAGTCAAGTTCCAGGCTACATAGTGTGAAATAATAACAGTTTTACTACTGGACCACCATCAGAAAACTATTAATGGTAGGATTTACACTCATTACTCCTTAGTGTTGGGAATCGTGTGTTAAGCATGTAACTAAAGTGAAGGAAAATGGGAAATAGACATTATCATTGAAGATATTACACAATGTGATAGTGACAATGATATCATGGAGAGAATCACGTATTTTTAAATGTGAAATTCTGGTAAATACTGTATAGCTTTTATAAATGAGTACATGAATGGTTCCATTCTTATCAAATTCTTTCAGGACTGTTGAAATTTACATCCTGACATTTTATGCAGATGGTAGTTAAGGATATCCACATGGATGGGCATGTTTAAATCACCTCCCAGGTTTGGTAAGACAAGGTGTAATGGTCACCTGAATATGTGGTGATCATCTTAAGGCACCTTATACAACAGAACAGACATTACAGCTTACCCATGAGAATTCCAGCAGTAGTTGTCAACCGCAGTGTCATAGACATTCCACTGTACAGTCTTAAATACATTCTCCGTGCGGTTAGGGTCGCACAGCTGTGAACTTGCATTCGGGAGATAGTGGGTTCGAACCCCACTGTCGGCAATGCAGAAGATAGTTTTCCATAATTTCCCATTTTCACACCAGGCAAATTCTGGGGCTGTACCTTAATTAAGGCCATGGCCACATCCTTCTCACTCTTAGACCTTTCCTATCCCATCGTCACAATAAGACCTGTCTGTGTTGGTGCAACGTAAAGCAAACTGTAAATAAAATTATCTTAGGTCAACATGTAGAAATTGTGCATCATATTTTATTACTAGATGAGGCATTTCCTTCAAGGAGCGCCATCTTCAATTTCTACAACAGACACTCTAGCCTGTGGAAAATCCCCATGTTTTGTAGAAGATTCCATAACCAAACTGTGTGCTCCCTTAATGTTTTGATGGCAATGTTGGAAAGCAATATCATAGGACCTGGAATGATAATAATAATAATAATAATACTAATAATAATAATAATAATAATAATAATAATAATAATAATAATAATCATAATCTTCTTTTACTGCTTTTCCCACATCTGTGGGGTCGTAGGTGTGAAATGCATTGCACCAGTGGATTTGGCCCTGTTTTATGGCCGGATGCCCTTCCTGACACCAACCCTTTATGGAGGGATGTAATCACTGGTGGCTGGTAGTGTAGGGTGTTGTCTGAATGTGAAGAGGAACATGTTGGGACAAACACAAACACCCAGTCCCTGAACCAGAAGAATTAATCAGACACGATTAAAATCCCTAACCTGGCTGGGAATCGAACCTGGGACCCTGATAATAATAATAATAATAATAATAATAATAATAATAATTAGGGCCCGGATTTTTAGGTTCTTAAAAACCACGTTTTAGTTATTTAATAGCTCAAAATACCTTTTTTTTTGTTTTTTATCCTCCTGAAATAGTTATTAATGATCATTTCAATCATTACTAAAGTTATACTATTCATTCAAACTTTTTTTTGCAGTCGCTTAAGTGTAGCTAGTATCCAGTAATCGGGAGATGGTGGGTTCGAATCCCACTGTCGGCAGCCCTGAAGATAGTTTTCCGTGGTTTCCCATTTTAACACTAGGCAAATGCTGGGGCTGTACCTTAATTAAGGCCACGGCCGCTTCCTTCCCATTCCTAGGCCTTTCCTATCCCATCGTCGCCATAAGACATATCTGCGTCGGTGCGACGTAAAGGCAAGCTTCTTAAACTGCCTTCAATAATAACTTGATTAATAGGGAAAATTAATTTTAGTCCGTTGCATAATAATGTGTATAGAGCTAAACAGCCGGAGCTGGCGGTAGTCGGCTGTACACAATGACAGATGCACTGAAGCTGGCAAGTTAGGCGGGCTTGTACCTGCTAGATACAGGTCAGTGAACGCCAGGGGGTTGTCTCTTGATTTGTGCTGTACCCTAGTGGAATAGTATCGTATCACGTTATTATTCGCTCTCACTAGTTATACTTGCAAACCACTTCCAGTTCCAAACCATGAAGTCATTTCAAAAAGTCGTGCATAATGTTTATTTAAAAAAAATCATTCAATTTCATTAATATTTGGTACTTCAATTTCAAAATAACGTAATACTGTCTTGAATAGCCCATTTAGTTTTTTTTAGGTTTTAACGTCTTATTTAGTTATTTTTAGGTTTTATAAGATTCGAGTAATTTACTCCAATGATAATGAAATGGATAAGTAAGTTAAAATACTGCAGTTAGCTAGCAAGGAATAAAATAGTTTAAAACCTAAAAATCCGGGCCCTAATAATAATAATAATAATAATAATAATAATAATAATAATAATAATAATAATAATAATAATAATAATAATAATAATAACAACAACAACACCAACAATAACAAAACATATCCCTTCAACCGCTATAGATTTTAAGAGGCACTGAGACTAAGAATTTTGTCCTCCACAAAAGTTCCTTAATGTACTGGAAGGCAATAACGCAAAGTTGTCACATTAAGCTCTCAAATGACACCAACCTCAGTCAGGATCAAACTCTATTCCTTGGGAACAGAAATATGGTGATTACCTGATTACTTCACTGAGATTAGCTACTTCAAAGACTGAATGGACTGTCCTACCTACAGCTTTTGGAAGATATCCTACCAACATAACTAGAGAATGTTTCTCTCAAAATTAAATGTCAGATGCAGTTCCAGCAGGATGGAGAAGATCGCCGATGTGGTGTGCTGCCACCTAGATGAAATATTTCCCCAATAAAGGATTAAATGTACAGGCTCATTGACTGGTGAGAAGTCCCATACTAAATCCCTAGGATATTTTTCATTTGGGATTATACAAAATATGGAGAAGTGAAAACCTTACAAGAGCTACAGGAACATGTTTTGAAGCTGCCCATGACATCAACCAAAGCCATAGAATGCTCCGAGCCAAGTGTCCAAGATAATTTCTTTCCAAGGTGCAGCTAACGGTGGATATTTGAGTCACTGTTACTCTTAAAACATTCTATATGAGTTTGTCTAACTCAGTGTATGCCAATCCTTCTGCCTTTTCAATATTTGCAAGTATTTTCTCCTTATGGTACATCATTGATTGTCTGACTCTTTGGCTAAATGGTCAGTGTAGTGGCCTTCAGCTCACACGACCCCAGGTTTGGATGCCGGTTGGGCCGGAGGTTTTAGCCACGTTTGGTTAATTCCTCTGCCTCGGGGGCTGAGTCTTAATGCATACCTTCATTTAAGCACATCCCCTTACATAGAATTGGCATCGAAGAAAGCATTCAACTGTAAAACTGGGTTTAATCCACATAACTGCTGACCCCATGTAACTGGGAAAAGACCAAGAAAGAAAGAAATAAAGAAAGGTGCAACATTTGAACAGGAAACATTCCATTTTATTAATTTATAAATGCAATTTAATTCTGTTGTGGAATGCTTCAGTATACAGTTATTTAGGAAATACTGTGGAATTTAATTTATTTCAAAGTGTAAACTGTCCACTTAAATCTTAAATGAATACAAATGTTTCGTATTACATAACACCATTCATGTTTGTATATCATTTCCAGTTCATACATTAGTGTACACATTAATTTTGCCATACTTCACTGCTGCTAAGAGAAGAGGGATATGGAGGCTAGACTTTTGTTATTGTTAACATCTGAAGGGAACTCATGGCCTCGGAGCATGAGCCGCTGGAAACAACACAACACAGTTAATTTGCAGGTTACATTCGTACAGATTTCTGTAGTAACTGCTGGTAGTAGCAGCTATGTTGTCATTTACATTTCATGTTCATTTACATTTCTCAAAAACAGTGAAAGCTATAAAAATACCAGTATTCTTCAATAAATTGCCAAGATCTACTGAACATTTTATTTTGGAGTTAGAGCTACATTTCAACCCGTATACAGGCAGCTCCTATTTCTCTTTTATCTTTGAAGAGTAATTCTGGTACGAAGAAATGTTTCCTTCATAGAATGTAATAATTTTTTAAAATATACAAAAACTTGAACTTGAATAGTTTTCACAGCAAGTCTTCAAATTTACCAATTTTCACATGCAATTGACAAATACTTCCTTTCTGTATCATCCTGTACATCTATATCACAAATTTCACTAATCTGTAAATTATTTTTGCTGCATGATAATGGTGGTGGTGGTGGTGGTGGTGATGATCTAATGAACTAGAATAAATACAACTGGTCTAAGTAAATGATAAAGGAATAAAGCTATTCTGTAAATTTCAATAATATTCATCGTGATGTGAAACATCCCAGGCACTGGTTCTGATACACTGTTTACAGCAGATTTCTTTTTAAGGTGCACAAACAGAGAGCACAACATGCCCAATGACAATTTATACCAAAATATATTATTATTCATGCTGTGTATTATATATGCAAGTAATAGGCAGAACTGTAATCAATTCCTGTTAAATTCAAATGAAAAGCTGACAAACTGAACCAAACACAAAAGACCCTCCCCCCCACACACACACAAACAACTTACTTACTAACTTATGTAAAATGTAAGTATTTGTTGCTGCTGCAGTTTTAAATGGAATATGGTTTAATGAAGGCATCGATTGCATTGAAACTTGGTAAGATGATCAGTTAAGAGATCAGAAGATTGTTGCATGCCTGCCATTGTTACATAGGCTTTACACAGCATGACAAAGTGAGCGATTCTCAACAAGAATCCCGTAGTTTCCTATTTTGTGCTAAGAAATGATTATATTAATGGCATAAAGATTTATGTATGATTGCATACTACATAATATTTTTAGTTTCCACTATAAACAATAGAGAATTATTGAAATCCTATTATTTTGATAAATTCATTTAATGTACAGGTTCATAAAATAGGTTTGTAAAGTGTGAAAATCTATTCATGTCGTCAAAATCTCATTTTCAGTATAAAGCATTTTATGTAACTTTAAAAATGGGACAATCAGTATATTTGTAGAGTGCAATCGAGTGCATTCTATGTTATCATCAGCTAACTGCTCCAAGCTGCCCAGCTAATTTTCAGAAATTAATTATAATGCAACTATACATTTTATAGCAAAATTCTTTCTTTCTTCTTTCTTCATCCGTTACCCTCCAGGGTCGGTTTTACCCTTGGACTCAGTGGGGGATCCCACCTCTACCGCCTCAACGGCAGTGTCTTGGAGTAAGAGACTTTGGGTCGGGGGATACAACTGGGGGAGGACCAGTACCTCGCCCAAGCGGCCTCACCTGCTATGCTGAACAGGGCCTTGTGGAGGGATACAAAGTTGGAAAGGATAGGCAAATAAGAGGGAAGGAAGCACCCATGGCCTTAAGTTAGGTACCATCCCAGCATTTGCCTGGATGAGATGTGGGAAACCATTGAAAACCACATCAAGGATGGATGAGGTGGGAATCGAACCCACCTCCACTCAGTTGACCTCCCGAGGATGAGTGGACCCTGTTCCAGCCTATGTGCCACTTTTCAAATTTTGTGACAGAGCTGGGAATCGAACCCGGGCCTCTGGGCATGGCAGATAATCACGCTTATAGCAAAATACTTATCAAAATGAAATTTGGGAAGTTAATTGATGATTTCACTGAAATCGTGATTTGAAACACTGCATAATCTGGCACTGCAATTACAGAGGTTTTATCTTCATATTTTGCCTCATGACTTAGGATAAATTTTAGTCTGGCATCACAGCATTTGTGTAGATAGATTAAAACAAAATCTCAGTAAAAGAAAAGTTAGCTTCCTAGATTTGTCTGACGGTAGAAATAAGACAATCTGTACCAGCTTTCATGCATTAAATTTGGACAGCAGAATGATCTATTGTCAGCATAAGGCAGAGTTTCTTAAACTGTGGACTGTGGACCACAAGTAGTCCTTGAGGTCTGTCGTTGTGGTCCTCTGAGACTGAACACGTATTTGGTAAAACTGAGCATTTGTCTGAGAAAGACAGGAAAAACATCACTCTATAGTTCAGAAACACAAACTATAGGATTTCCACTGCAAAAGTTTTCTTCCATGGAATCATATGTTCAACAGACTACGGTTTTATGGAGTTTGGTAATTCCATGCAGCTTACATTGATCTCTTTATCTCTAAGGATTGACATTTTATGACATTTATGACCGTAGTTACTCTACCCCTCAACTACCAAGAAAGGGAACTGATTCCGTCAGAGCAAAAAGGGGGATAACTCATTTTAGAAGAATTTCTTTTGAGGAGGAAGAGAAAACTACTTTAAAAATTCTGTATAATAGATCATGTTTTGGTGTTTAGATAAGGTGGTTGAGGATATAAAGGTTCAAATGTAACCACACCAACAACAAAATATATTCACTGTTTCTGAAGTAAAAAAAAAAAAAAAGTAGTAGTTCCTAGCATGTGATATGGAGTAATTCAATTTTGGCACCAGTTTTGATAATTAAGAAAAGCAGAACAATATTATTCTTAATTCACTATTTAATACAATATTACAGAGAAAAGAATGCATATGGTAAGTTAGCAGGAATAAAAAATGTATAGCAACATTATCACTATTCTCATGTCGTCATCCTTTGAGAATGAATCATCATTTCCATAACATGAGGCCAAGTTCAAGGATTCATATAGTATCAAACGTCACTCCTCAGAACATACTGTGATACAAGCTTCATTGTGTCCTTCAGTTTTGCATTGTATTATACACAGAAGTCCTATGGGGTATAAGATTCTGAAGCTCACAGAGGCACAAAATAAAGCTGGGGATATCCCATTCTTGTACCCAAAAAAATAGGACTCAAAAACTTACAACCAATCAGAAAAAGCATTATGAGAAAAGTAGCTTTATCCCCTTCTAGCACCAAGGTCCTCAACTACTGTTGCAACAAGTTTCTTACATGTACACTCATGTTCATAAAAAACAGAACACCTTGAAAGACTGAAGATAGGAAGTTCATATTCACAGGATATGTTCATTAGCATGTTCTGCAGTAATGATTAGCATTTCAGTTACCTAGGTTCAGCATGTGTCCTGTTGCCTAGCAGGCACTGGGTCCTCCATGGGCACTGATAACTTGTTCTATGCGTGATGGCATCGACGTGTATAAAGTACGAATAGCGTCCTGGGGTATAGGCATCCATGCTGCATTCACCTGGTTCCACAGTTCATCTTCTCTGGACATAGGCGACAGGTCCGGTGATCGGGCGGACCACGGCAACTGTACGACATCTTGTGACAACAAGAAGGCACGTGTTCGTGCAACAACATGTGGTCACGTGGTCACGCACTGTCCTGCTGAAATATGGCATCTGGGGTGTCGTGCAGAAAGGGTATGGCTATGGGTCACAGGATGTCATTCAGTAGGTCAAACTGGTCACAGTGCCCTGGACATGCACCAAATGTGATTTGCGGTTGTACCCAAAAGCACCCCACACCATAAGGCCTTGAGCTGGCGCTGTATGTCTTGTGCGAATGCAGTTTATGTAATGCCTCTCCCCCTGTCTGCGGCGAACCAAAATGTGACCATTTTCAAGCAAATGGAACCTGGATTCATCTGAGAACACTAATTGCCGCCATTTCAGTCTCCAGTGACATCATTTCATACACCACTTCAGTCTAGCATGTTTATGCACATTAGTCAAAGGTAGATGGAGAAGTGGACGACGTGCCGGTAACCCAGACCATAATAAACGGTGATGGACTGTCACTCCTGACACTGTACAATGTGTTACACTGTTCCACTGTTGTGCCAGAGCCGAAGAGGACGCAGAGCTGTCTTGCAGTGCCATTAGGATGAGGTGTCGATCTTCTCACGGGGTGGTCTGGGCGGTGCGACCAGACCCATCTCTAATACCAATATAAATGGTCCATCTCGTCATGTTCTACGGCCTTCTGTGAACCATTCTGTACACACCCGTTGCACTGCCGACACACTTCGTCCCACATGAGCAGCAGTTTTCCCGGACGGATGCATCACGTTCTCTCATGGCAAAAATGCGCCCTCTTTCAAACTCACTCATTTGAAGGTACGGTTCTTGCATACATCTGCGAGGCATCCTGCAAGTCTTCTCGAGTCACACTGATCCATTACCTTCAGTTTATAGCGACAACGAGAGCCGGAGGCACATTTTATCAGTCGGTGGTGGTGCGCGGAGATATCGATGTGGACCTTGAACCTGAGGGCCGACATTGTTCAAATGCTAATCACTGATTCAGAACATACTAATGCACATGTCCTGTGAATATGAATTTCCTATCTCTAGACTTTCAAGGTGTTCTGTTTTTTATGAACAAGAATGTATGTGTTGGGTGCAATTTAATTTTTATTGTTCTCTCTCTTCTCATCTCACCAATAAAGAAAAGGGATTGCTGCTTCAATATTTTATTTTTATTATATGGAAACTTGTTATACATAGCTCAGAAAATAAATTCCCTTGCGTCAGATGACATAGTTACTCGCCAAATGAATGACACATGTAATAATGCAGAATTTCAACTTGTTAGCAGAATAAAATAAAGTCTGTTTAATTCAAAAATGTTTCAAACAATGCACAATTGATTCTTATGTCAGATTGAGTTTAATATTGACATTCATGAGCATGTATTATTTTCCAAAACTCTGCCAACTCGTTTAACTGGAAAACATATGAATATGTTTCATGCAGGAGCAGGAAAATGATTGGAAAAGATGCCTGGGGTTTTGATGAATTATATTGCCACTTTGCCTACGGTGAGCTCTCAAACACGTTCCAAACAAAAACCCAGGCCATAGATGTTGCTCCCAATGTTTCTAGGTCTGACTGTTACATTCACAGGGAAGCTTGATGCTTGTTTAAAGGGGCCTAACATCTAGCTCATCGGCCCACAGGGAAGCTTGGCATGGCTCAGACAGTCCATCATATTGTGATGGCATGCCCACTTCATAGATTCCATTGAGGATACTAAGAGCTTCATTCAGCAAGTAAAGAGGCAGTGATATGGCTAAATTCTCTGGACATTAAACTGTGATTGAAATTTACCTTCCACTGATCCTTATGTCCAATTGTTTTTATTTGTATTATTAATGTATATGGTTTTATTGTTCATTTTCTATTCCTGTAACCTCCATATATATATACACACACACTGTGACCGTATTGGTACGATGAATATTTATTATGAAATTAATATATGGGAAGAATACATGCTTCGAGCTTCTTTGTCCATACGGGAGCTAAGTCGCATCATATTGTGCAACATACCCGACTGGCTGGTGCCGAATTTAAGTGTTTCGTATTCAAGGGAACCCCCAAAGTGAGAGCGCACGACAAGGAAAGACAAGGAAGAAAAATACATCTAGTTAACTCCGCCCCTAAAACAAATGCTGGATCACAGTAGAGCCAATGTGAGAAGGTGATTTTGGAAGCATATTTGGTTAAACGTCACCTAAATTATACATAAAACACATGTCAAAATAAAATTGAGAATATTTGGTCCTTAGCAAAATTATAAGTCAGATTAATATAACATTTATGAAATTATGCCACCAAGCAATTATGTAATCGGCTGGAGCATACCCACGCTAGCAATGAACTATGCGCCCAATAGGGATTCCCCGCTGGAGGCCTGATATAGATGACAAATTATAATTAAAGTACCAATCAGTATGGGTTCCACATCACAGCAAGTAATATTGAATGTTGGGTCACACAATCTATCGCATCGCTATTACCGTAGACCTCGTAGATCTTGAGATCTAGAAACTGGAGTGGGGACCTTCCCTCTGTTCAACTCCCACCCTGAGTGAAACCATATAAGCATCCACCTGTGCGGGTGGGTGGAAAGTCGTCGCCAAGTCTTTGAAGCAGCCACACAGCCATTCTGTGGTTGCTGTTTGCTTTGTTTTTGTGTACTAACTTTGTGCAGTAATTGAGTACATTTATAGCACATTAATAGTGCAAAACTTTGAATAATCGGTAGTGCCGAACAAATTACGAGCCGAGCACGACACGCCGGGCATATGAACAAACTGTTCCGTACATTTATATCACGAGATTGTGACACTGTATCGTGCCATATATCAGTAGAGAGAAACTATGATCTAGTCAGTGCCTTGTGGTAGAGTCAAAGCCCATTGTGTGCTCATGAATAAACTGTGAAATCATGTGGATAAACACATGGGTATTGAAGAAGGAAGTTCCATGTAATATAATAGAAGTAGAATTTAAAGTTTAAACTGTAGTGGAAATATTACGGAGTGAGAGTTTTTGAGTGCAGAAAAACAGTTATTTGAGACAGGGTTTGAACATAGGAATCCACTATCACATTCTTTTTAAATTGCTTAAACTGTAGCAGTGTCGTAGCAGTGTCTGCTGTGTACTAACTTTGTCATTAAAGTAGGAATGCTTTTGCTGGAATCAGATTAATATTTAACTCTCCTACTGATAGGCGAATGCAATTATAGAATTGCCAGTCTCGAGTAAATATAACTGTGACGTGTTGAGAAGGATTCTCTGTGAACATGGTGTGGTTAGTATTGTTCCAGTGTTCGTGAATTCAAGGACCATGAAGACTTCAAGAATCGACGCAGGACGCTTGGAACCCATGGCCTACAACAGCTTCAACATGGAGTAAACTACGCTGCGAGCCCTCCGAGGCTTGAACGATGGACAACCCGACACAGTGTTGAGTACAAATTTTATGATTTTTTTGAATGCGGGTATTCTTTATTGTAAATAGGTAGATAATGTTAGGATAGAATTAGAATAATTTGATAAATATTAGACTGTCAGATTAGATTAGCTTAGAGAGGTCAGTAGGATTTTATCTTAATTATGTGAGATTATCTGGGAAGGAAACTAATGAGGCTAATTTCAAGCACTTTAGTCCAATTCATTTAATTCCATGAGCATGTGTTTGTTTATTTTATGGTCAAGAGTACTTAAGAAAGGGGAGAATTTCTTAAAGTTGATGTTAATTTAATGTAGTAGCCTTTTTCTGATTTAAATATTCAATATGAGTCAGAATAGCATGACGACAGGGTCTTCACAACTGCCAGTTGACATTATCTTAAATGTGGGACTAGAAAAGGCACTCTATTCATAATGTTAAATTTTTGTAGTTTAGATTGCATGTTTAGAGTAATAAATGGCTGTATAACCAGTGTGTGAAGAAAACGACGTGCCTGGGATCCGAAAGACCATCCTCCCAAATGTAGCTAGGCCCATATTTATTTATTATATGAGATTAAATGCTTTTATTTTATTTAAAGTTAATTCATTTTACAGTTACATATCCTTTGTTTAAGGTAATGATAATTTTAGCTTGTTGAGCAAGGGAAAATGTAGCAAAATCCCCAATATGATGAGCTGTGTCTGAACTCTGGCCTTCTGTGAATATGAGATGAAATAAAATGATATAGTGGCAAGATATTGTGAGATATTTGAAGAATGTAATGAACGCATGAGCTGATTTGAGCATTGAGAGAGATGCGTCAGTGTTATTGTGTTGAAATAATTAGCCGCAGAGATGCATTGAGAATATATCTATTTGTAGGGAAATGTGGTTTGAAGTAAGAACCTTCTCCCTTTGTCATGGGTGCGGCCCAGGCTAAGATTTATGGCTGACGGTTTAGCCTTGAGTGAGGGCGAGCAGTTAAGGGGATTGTCAGGCGAACAGAAGTCTCAATGTTGTATATGATGCTGGGTTTCCACATACAATTTCAGCTCATTATAAAAGAGGCATTAATATTTGGTTTCCTTATTTTGAGTAACAAAGATATGATTACATTTATCTCAGAGTAATTAATTATTACCCCTATTGAGCCGATAGCTAGGGATTTTCAGTATTCCCTTATGATGGTGAAATCAAGGCCACTAGTTTCAGTCCCAGGGCACATGAGGATTACCAGTCACACAGCGATGTGTTTACTGCAAGAATACAGCCAGTGTTTGTGTCATATGTCTTTCTTTTTCAGATGTTATACATTTCAGTGTATTTTATATGTAAATATTGCTTTTGTTTGAAATAAGATTTCGTGAGATCCATTTGTAGTGTTTGTTGATGTGAAGAGGTTCTGACCCTCTCGACCTTGTACTGTTGGTCATCAAATGTGGTGAGATGTGTGTTCACCCTAGTTCAGTTTATTATTATTATTATTATTATTATTATTATTATTATTATTGGATTACGTGTCATCATTATACGGGAAGTGTTTTTAGGTTTTTCTTCATCTCACGTTTTGTGTATAATTTAGTTGCGTTATATTTAAATTAGGCGGCCACTGTAAGACTAATCCCAGATTAAATAAGCGTTGTTTTGAACATGTAAATTGGGAATATTCCCGGGGAATACCTTCGCATTCATAAAATCAGTAATCATGTGTAAATAGATGATGTGCTTGAATGTTATTGTGATAGGATTTTAAAATTCGTACTCAACAATTAATAATTAAAAGAAGGGTTGATCAACATTTAATAATTGAAAGGAGAGTTACTCAATTATTTAATTAACAAATTAATGAACAATTTCAACAACAATTTAATTGATAATTAAAGCTAATGAATGATTTAATCCAGCTAATGACACTTGTGAAAGTTGCAATCAGATTTTATTTGATTTTGACAATGGGAGTTGGATCTCCATGGCTTCATTGAGTGTTAAATGATTCACTGGTATTAATTTATTTATATTATCAGGGTTATAAAATTTTGATTATGTGCTTTAATTAGAGTAATTAAATCTTTTAAGAATTTTTATGCTTATCATTTGCCAAGAAATGCATCCTAGTCTCTTCCGTTCATTTATGCCTGTAAGCTACATTTTAGGTAGTTATAGTTTCATAGCTGCAGACGGTCTGTGGGCCTGAGAGGCTGGTGCTCATATCTCGGAACAGAAGAGGTGTGGTTGACCTCACACTGTTGTAAGGGCATTTGTTATCTCATGAGTTCGGATTACTTTTTACAATCCAGATGAGGTGACATTTGTCACTAGAGAGAAAAGGTCCCTTGACTGTCGATCTCTGTGGCGTGTGGTCCCGTGTGTTCATGACCCGTTCGGGGTAAATTTCGTTGTCACATGGACCCATGAGCTATGGGGGTTGATAGGAAAGGTCCCAATATATAGTAAACAACAGTGTATCACATTGTAAACATTCATGCTGATTAAAAAACAAAAGAGAGGAAAAGAAAGGAAAGGAAAAAGAGGAATGAACTGCCTCATGTTCGTAGAATTATTTCTGTTACTTCAGAACATATTCATTAGTTCATCACTAATGTTCATGAGTACCAGGAAACAGCAGAAAGTCACATATCTTTCTACAAGATTATTTCTTTGCATAACCATCCCAGGCGGGGTCAAGTTTTCTATGTTCTCTGATCAGATTGAATATGCTGATGTGCTCAAAGGAATGTTTTGAAGGTAATTAGTCTGTCACTTACAAAATGGAAGGAATAAAACAAATTTCTAAATGACCTGAGTAAATTTAAGGTAACTAGCAATAAAAGATGGTAAGTATTGATAATTTATTTGAATGTTGTGATAAGTTATATTGTCAAGAATATTATCAAGAATATGATCAAGAATGAAACTGATACTGTAAACCTTAAGATATTGCCAAGAAAAATAGAAAATTTGAAAGAGCTTCCCATACATAAATGTAAAGAATATGCAAGTAACAAGTGCAGCAAATATTGTGTGGACACAGTGTTTGAAAGTAATAAACTATTCCATACTGTATATTTCATATACAATATATTTTATACCTTCATGAATAAACACCTTTTGTTCGAATATACTTCCATATTATCATTCCAATATGTAATGAACTTAAGTGACTAACATTTTTATCTTTTTTACAATTTGTTTTATGTCGCACCAACACAGATAGGTCTTATGGTGACGATGGGATAGGATAGAACGAGGAGCAGCCATGGCCTTTATTAAGATATGGCCCCAAAATATGCCTGGTGTGAAAATGGGTAACATTTTTCTCAACAGACAAAAAAACCAAGTCAAACACAATTATGATTTATTTACAAAACCCTCTAGAAGATTGCAACCTTTCTTTGGCACAGATTATTAGCTAGCACCGCATTTGTTTCATTCTGTCTGATGATTAAAGACTGATGGATAAATATGAGTGCAAACATTACACTTCTGCTGATCAATATTTCCCATTAGTGCTGACCGATATATGCCATTTCCTACGACTACTAGTTTCCTCGGAGATCATCCTACTTTCCGTATTGCTGCACCACTGCTGCGTGTCACCAGTCATTCACATGCAAAATGAAGCAAGATTATACTTAATGTAGTTCAATTGCAAGGAAGATCTATGAGACTTAATCAATTAATCAGTCAATCAGTCATTACCAATCTGCTGTCACCCAGGTGGCAGATTCCCAACCTGTTGTTTTGCAAAGAAATTGGAAATTTATTGAACATCTCCCTTGGTAAGTTATTCCAATCCCTAACTCCCCTTCCTATAAACGAATACTTGCCCCAATTTGTCCTCTAGAATTCCAACTTTATCTTCATATTGTCATCTATGTTATCGCATACCACTTAGTCAAGCAGCTTGTCCCTTTCTCACAAGTCTTCCTTGCCCAAACTTTGCAACATTTTTGTAATGCTACTCTTTTGTCTTTGTCAGAAATCACCCAGAACAAATCGAACTACTTTTTTTTTGCATACCAATCCAGAATCTGTCTAGAGTATGAGCTGTAAAAGGAAGCTGTGTAAGGAAAAAAGCCCACCTCCAGAATAGCTGCTATAGGTCATCGTTGTACAGTATCTGATTGAAATACAGTGTGGAATAAATGAAGGGCAGTGGTAACAAATCTTGGAAAGCAATAAAGAAACTCTTGCAAGGAGCCTTCTAAACAATTTCCAATATGGTGAATAATAATAATAATAATAATAATAATAATAATAATAATAATAATAATAATAATAATAATAATAATAATCTTCCATTCACAAGTAACATAGTGGCCCCTCCTGTCTCGATGTCTCTTGTCTTGAATTCCTTAAGTGGAGGGTCTACCCATCATCTTCTAGGTCTCGCTTTTGTTTTTCTTATCTTCTGTGACCAAGTCCATAAGTCACCTGGATATTACTTTTCTGGAATAATTTTGTCAGTAACCACAGAGAAAACTAATGGGAACTAATCAAGTGGTGTTGGGTGATGGCCTCAGCTGTCTTTACATTATTAGTACAGCCCTTGAAAGATAAAATTACCCATGCATACAGAGTTTCTCCAGATTCCAACATAATTTGAGATCAGGACATACATTAGGTAAAATCACAACATTTACTGACCACTGAGGGACATTGTATCTCATTTACTCTATCACTAGTACAGTTAGGAAGACTGAAATTACCCCAGGCCTTGATTGAAACTAATTAACGCTCTACCATGACAAGAAGGATACAAAATACATCTGTCCTCAGCTGATGTAGTTCCAGTGCAAGGAAGACCTGTGTGACTTAATATTACATACCAATCCAGAATATGTCTACAGTAAGAGCTGTAAAAGGAAGTTGTGTAAGGAGAAAAGACCACCTCCAAAATAGCCACTATAGGTCATCATTGCAGGTGGGATTTCGTCCACTTTCAGCCACCATCTCAACTCATAGACTCTTAGTGCACCACACTAGGGTGCTTGTTCTCCAGCTGAAACCCCTGTTAAAAAAAGTATGATTTTATTTAAAACTGTACATGTGATAGAAATCATCTGATATCACTCTGTGAGTAAACATTGAATACAAGCCAGGATTGGAAAATTATACAAACAAACTTATGAATTGTCATAACTCACCTTATGCTATTCTCATGGTGTACTACAATATTTACTCAACTGTTATTTTTTATTTATATTTTTATACAATTGGCTTTACATCGCACAATGGGATAGGAGAGGGCTAAGAGTGGGAAGGAAGCGGCCATGGCCTTAATTAAGGTACAGTCGTAACCAGCATTTGCCTGGTGTGAAAATGGGAAACCATGTAAAACCATCTTCAGGGCTGCCGACAGTGGGGTTCGAACACACTATCTTCCGAATGCAAGCTCACAGCTGCACGCAGCTAACAGCGTGACCAACTCACTCGGTAGTAAGCTGATAGATGCCGAGGAACTCCTTTATCTTCCTCTACATTACAAATATTTATAATTTAATGATTTGATACTCGATAAGTAAACTAAATAAGCCAAACAAACAATAAATGTCAGTGTCTATTGATTATATTGGTCACTTCTTAATGTCCAAAACCTGTCTTGCTGTTAACAGACATGGCAATAAACAAACAATAGCAATCTCTCTCATTATTTCAGACAACCAACAACAAATTCTCTTTTATTCACATACCATGATCCAACCATTGATGTAATTATTTCTAACTCTTCACTACTAAAACCCCCATTTCCTGTTGCTCCTACGTAATTGTACAATATTATTCCCACTATTTTCATACATGTTACTTGATTAAATTAGATTTTCTACAACTTGTTTCTAAATAGACAGAATTCATTTCACAAATTTTCTTTCAATAAAAAAAGATGAAATATCGTATGTTGTCTAATTCCCAAACCCAAGAAAGAAGATACATCTTCAAAATCTAAATTATACACAAAACTACTACTTCATATTAGCAAACTCCTTACACTCTTAAGGTCTGCGCACACCAACGAGGGACGCGGGAGCGGGAACGATCCCGTCGCAACCTATTATGATTACAGCGGGATATGGATCCATTCACACCGGTGCGTCACTCTCCCGCCTACATGGCGGGACTGCTGCGAACCATTTTCAGTTCGCTGCATGCAGCATTTTCCCGTGTCCCGCATTCATTGTGACAGTAGCAATGGCGACTGAACTGTTGATAGAGTGCGTTAAGAAACACCCAATGCTTTATGACATGAGTAATATAAGGAAGAAAGATACGTTGTGGGATGAAATAAGAAAAGAACTGCGTATACCTGATATCAGTTCTTTAATTTTATCACAAAACTGGTTTTTTTACACATTTCTCAGTTTGTGGATTTCCAGATACATGTAAGATGTATATTAAAACTATCTATACATTGTTGTTATGCATTATTATTATTATTATTATTATTATTATTATTATTATTATTATTATTATTATTATTATTATTATTATTATCAGGGCTAAATGGTATGCAGTATAAGTGTAAGATTGATAGTCTAATTATAGAGTACGTCGTATGTCACCACTACTATTATTATTATTATTATTATTATTATTATTATTAAATAAATTTCAATTGTGAGATATCCCGATGGATATATATTCTTACAATACTATGAGAACGACGTTAAATGAAAACATAAATTACCTAACGACAAGCAATTATATGAAAGCAAGACATTGGAAAAAATTATAACAAAACCAGGAATTTCATGATAACGAGAGAAGTATAAAAAAGCAATATATGAAAACAATTTTTATTTTCGTAAATTTAAAACGATTTTTCTACAGCATTTCATTCCCTACGTATTTCCGCCATGTCATCGTACTGTGGGTCCCCTCTGCTGAGACCACGTCTCTCTATTAAAGCAGTTTTATTGCTGGACAAAGCAGGGCCACATCCAGATGAACATGAACTTGTATGGGATGTGATGAAATTCGTGCTTTATTTTTACCCCTAACGTAACAAGTTTAATACAACCTATGGATCAGGCCGTTTTAGAATGTTTAAAAAGAAAGTATCGGCACCGCCTGCTACATTCACTCCTGGAAACAACAGAACGTGAGGAAGCCATCACGAACTTCCTCAAACAGATAGCCATGAAGGACGTTATATATTGAACGAACTTCGCAGCGACTAAGTTTCACTCCACTTCCTGCTTCCCGAGTTGGTGTGTGCAGAAAGATGAACTTCGCAGCGACCGTGGGATTGTAGGTTTCGCTCCTGCTCCCGCTTTGGTGTGTGCAGACCTTTAAATTGATAATCTACAAAACTTTAGCAAATGATCTCTTCATTCAAAAGTATGTTACATCTTTCTAGATGTTGTTTGAGTGATGTGTTACTCTCCACTAAATTGACCCTGAGAAGTATGAAACATGTGAACAGTTAGGGTTGAACTTTAAAATATGAATAATATGAGGTTTGATGTGGTATTGCAGTATACAAACCATGTTTGTATGATATGGATCTATAAAGTATTTTTACAACTCTAGCTGATACTATTGAAAGTATTACAGAATTACAGGAAAAATAAGAACAGGAAAAACAACAACTTCAAACTGAAATAAGTCAAAATACAGAATAAAATAAATTTAATGCTATGAATATATTTTTAATGACATGTTTTAATGACAAAATAACTGGTATTAGTCTTTCACAATGTCCAGGCACTTGAACTTTGTCCTGAAAGAGGCTATTCCAAGTGGGCCACCCCAGGCTGTCAGGATTGAGAGCAAGTCCTATATGAAAGAGACAACGAGTGTCTGGGAGACAGAGAGAGATAAAAATAATTCAAGAATTACCTTTCAAAAAATAATACAACAAAATAAAACTCTTCTTTTTTCCTGCATTTAGGATGACACATGATATTTCTTTGATTTCACCAACTTAGTGATGTCAGGGAAAATTGTTTGAACAGAATGGATGTGTAATACTGCTTCCAATGCAACAGCAGGCAAACATGACCAAGTTTTACTCTCATTCAGGTTCAAGTCTGAGAATGCGTATTTGCAGAGGTGCATAGGGCCAAGCACTGCAACTAATTTGCATGCCAATACATGGATACACAGATACTCTTTTTGTTCCAAGTTCTTAAAAATGCAAGGAGGCCCCCTGGAATATTGTAATGCCTACCTACATTGAAACCTTATCAGTTCTCTTTGAAATTTGGTTGGAGCATGTTCAAAATTTACAAAAAAACACATGATAAAAGGTTTAATTCAGGCAAAATTTCTTAAATATTTCTAAACCATTGCTGAAATGTTTAAGGGCTTCACAGTGACTACCATGGTTACAATCGGACAGGTCACATGGTTTTAAAGATGGGACTTCTTCAGAATCTTCCTCCTGAATTTGTTTTTTTAAACAATGAAATTTCCATCTTAAATACACAAATTCTGTCCCACACTGCAGCAAAAAAGGCAAGGACAGCAACCCAGTGAATGTTCTTATATCACCACATCCACAGCAACTAAGAGCATTGGGGGAGGGGGTCAGTCACGGGCAGCATCATGACACCCTAAGCCATCAGATGCAGATTTGGAATGGCCTGCCTTAACATACCCATAAATTGTTGATACTACAATAATAACATTCTAGAAATTAAAATTTGCAGATAGTAAGTAAATTCTTAAGTTCCAAAATCAAATACCTGTATGTCCTTACAACATCAAAACTAAGGGACACAAGGTTATCCTACTTGCAGCACTACACACCGACAATTGTAATACATTTTTATTAGACATGTTGCACTCTCTCTTGTTCGTGGCAAGTTATGGTCCCAAGTATCAATTCAGAAAGGCAGATATATGTTTTAGATTTGCACTGATCTGAAAATGCATTCTTCCCACAATACTGAACGTAAATAGAGCAGTATTTTAGTTTAAAGATATGGATTATAATGCTTGAAACATATGTAACTAACAAACTACATGCAATATTGAGGGTAAACACAAAGCGCAGATTGGATATAATCTTACAAACTACACTTCAGCCAAAAAAAGGGTATCAACAAAAATTTATTGACAACAACAATATATTTAATAATTTGTAATTTTGTCCAAATTTGACGTATTCTTAGAGATTGTAATACACAATTCAAAAAAACAATTTAATATAATTATCAGTAGTGAGAGAGAGAGAGAGAGAAAGAAAGAGAATATTAGTAAATCAATTCATTTAGAACATCATACATAATTTAATTTGGATCACTCTGTCAGAAGGATACTGCAGAGAACTACAATGAAGCAAGCATAGTAACCCGACGTAAGGTAAGCACTTGTTCCTCCATCAGTTTTACTCACAATTTACCAAAATTTTGATAGAAATGTGAAGAATGGTCTTGCTTATACTGTACATAAATGCCCTCCAAAACTGATTATGACATAAGTTCCTGTAAGATGGCACCTAACCTATAATCTGAAGAAACTATTTATTACTTAAAAACACATATGTAGATCACGACCTCCAACATTCATGTCTCATTAGATCACTTTGAAAAAACATCAACAATATTGAAGACAATTGTCCAAATCTGATGGCGGATTTATTTTTAAAGAAGAAATATATATATTTTGGCATTAATATTCTGAATCTCTCAATTCTAGAAGTACAGTAACAATATACAATGGAGCCTAAGACAGTATATTTCTGGCAAAAAGAACTATCCAAAACATTATCTTAGTTGTATAAAAGTAATCAAAATTTAGATTCAGGATGCTCTTGATATGTTTCAGCAGCATTATTATACATTTCATTTCCCAACTTCACTCTATTAAAAGCATACAACTGTATGTTTAGATAACTTTATCTAGAAAAAAGAAAAAAAGAAAAAAAAAAAGAGTTGTGCAATGATCATCAATATTATTTTGTTGTACAAAATACAAAAACTGTTCCAAATTTCAGTCACTTTACAACCTAGCAGTTACTCAGTACCCTATTAAACTGTGATAAATATTTTCTGGTATTTCAAATCAAGTAATATATAGAGAGTATATGACTTTATCTGACATTTCGTTCATCCTTTCCAGTACTTATTTGCTCATATTTATTAACTATAAACTTGCTGCCTTTTTATGGCCTTCTAACTCACAAACTTTGAGCAGAAGTGCAAGTACAAGGGGGACATTTTTCTTTCCGTTTCTTCATTTTAAACAATACTCATTTTAATATTCATTAAAGAAGATCACCCCAATTCTCTTTTCATACATAAAAGTATTGCACGGTATCTTCGCGTAAGTACACATCTGGTCATGTTATTACAGGTACATTAAACAAGGGGAGTTATGGTTCTAAAGTACAAAATACAGAACCAGAGGGAGAAAAAAATGAAACTATAAGTTGTCCAAGTGTAAATTTTTTAAACTTCCTTTTTTTTTAAATCTATATATTGTAATTCCCTGACATCATGAATTGGACATCTAGATTTCATAAGAACTACTCTGGTACTCTAATCTAAACATCTGAAGAGAATTCAAAATTTAGGCCACATTATGTCACTTTTACATTTTTTTATTTTTGACTTGCGCGCTCTCTCTCTCAGTCATTTCACAATTTCTCACTCACACAAACATACACTTCATGAACACATCTGCCATTCAAAAGGGGAAGTCTATCTGTCACATTACTATTTATCAGTATTGTGCTTTCATCAGCAATTGATCAAACTAATCTACATTATTAATATAAAGTTGACAGATTGACTTCCCAGAATAATGTCTAGCTACTATATTCACACAACCATCTTTTCTGTTTTCTTAAATACAGTTTTTAAATTGCTCAAGTTATTTGTCTTTTGCATTACTTCATTTGTCACACTTAGAAGATGAATACTGCATGCTTAGACATGAGGACATTCAAAGATATATGGATAAATAAAAGAAAGAAAAAAACAGGGATTGGACAATGAGAACTTCTGGACAAGGCATGCAATTGAAACACAGCAAATATTAAGAGCCTGCAAATTTACAAATGGTTCAATGAGTTTAGGTTCAAGAGGAATCAAGTAATAACCCATCACAGATAAAATAGACAAGACCAAAACACTAACAAATCTATACCATAATAGTATTATTATTATTAATAGTTGTTACCACAGTAAGTAATTTAATTTGTTGCTGTTGAAAGGATATGTCTTGTCTAGTTCTTCTTCCTTTCATCAAGCTGCAGGAAGAACAGGAAGAAAAGCAGACAACGAACAGAAATGGTTTGATGATCAATTTCTGGCACGGATCTTGGGAGAGAAAATCTGTAAGAAAAATGGCAACAATAATGATAATGAAATTAAGATGAAAATAAAATGAGAAAAAAAAAAAGCCACAGCACAATAAAAGTAACTAAATTTTGCCTACTCAAATAGCTAAGAAAATAAATTGTGATGCCTGAACTAATATGTAAACCTATAAGATACGGAATGAGAAGGAAGGAGTTATAGCTGAAGGTAAATATATTGTCTCTGCATTTATCTCGAGCTCATAGAGGAAAGGATGGCTGACAACGAAATACAGGCTCATCTGTCTTGTCAGTCTAAGAGTAGTTCTCATCAGGCAAGCAACTGAAATCTCTCCCTCACTTCCCAGCACCAAAGTTCTCAGCTGAAAATTTCAAAGTCCACGAGTATAAGGACGACTGTAAGGAAGGAACACATCATGTAGATTTCATGGAGGTTTCTCTACACTTTGTCAAGAAAAGGGTGCACTTCCCTCTCTCTGCTCTTTTACCCCCCTGGAGCTTTCTCCGAGGTATGGAATCCACCGCACATGATCCCACCATAGTCCGGCTCCATATAGTTAGCGTGCTGGCCTTTTGTCCAGGAGGTCCCGGGTTCAATTCCTGGCCGGGTTGGGGATTTTAACCTTCATTCATTAATTCGGATGGCTCGGAGGCTGGTTGTGTGTGCCGTCTTCAGCATTAGAATTCATCATAGGTAGGGCCGCATCCTCACAGATGCACAGATCGCCTATATGGTGTCAACTTAAAAGACTTGCACCAGGCCTCTTCGGAGGCCACACGCCATTATTATTATCCCATAATTAAAGCTGGCTTACATCCACAGCTTCATCAATCAAGTACGTGCATAATTTAACCTTTATCTCTTCTCAGAAAGCTTTCTCTGCCACCTGATCTAGCCTTCCAAGCTATTACCGAAGTCCTCTCACTATTCCCTTTTGGACTCTATAATTATTAATTTTGGCTCTACTTCTTTCCCACATTTACCCATTATCTTCTCAGATCCTCGAGATTGGTTTCAACTCTTGTACTGAAATCACCCATTACTACTACAATATTCTTGCTGTTGACCCTGATTACTATATATATGTCTCAGTGCTTCATAAAATTTTATTTCAGTCATAGGTTGAGACAATCCCAGACCTAAATTCTGCAAATGCCAAATCCACCCACATCATTCATTCATGGCACTAACAGAAAATATGTGTTCTATGGAATTTCTCTATGATAAATATGTAAAGAAAGTAAATTCAATCTATATACAGTATATAAAATAGGAGTTTTGTCTGTACATTGTTCAGAATTTGAAAAGAACGGTATTTCTGTATCGGTCATGTCCACAGTAACAAGGAAATGCACTTTTTATTTTTCCGTAATTTCTGTCTGTCTGTCTGTCTGTATGTATGTATGTATGTATGTATGTATGCACTCGCATCACTAGAAAATGGCTAAAGAGAATTTAATAAAAATCAATATGCAAAGTCGGAGAATAAGTTGCTACAATCTAAGCATAAATAATTTTATTCACGCTGATAGAAATGGTAGTTTAGGGGAAGGCCTAAAATTCAATTTTCAAATATTTATGTTATTAGTGGTCCTATCTTAATAAACATTGGTATGCAAAGTCGGGAAATAAGTCACTACAATCTAGGCTATAAATAATTTTATACACACTGAGTGAAATGGTAGTTTAGGGGAAAGACTAAAATTTAATTCTTAATTATTTATGTCATTAGTGGTCCTATCTCATTGAAGACAGGTATACAAAGTCGGAGAATGAGCCACTACAATCTAGGCTATAAATCATTTTATTCACGCTGAACGAAATGGTAGTTTACGGGAAGGCCTAAAATGTAATTCTCAAATATTTATATTATTAGTGGTCCTATCGATTACTGCATAACGAAAGTGATATAGAATTAAATTTCCGACCATTTATGTCTTATACATTTTTACCGTTCCGGCTATGATAACACAGATATTAATGAATTTGTATTCTTGTTGCTAAGTCCATATCGACACCGAGCCACGAGAAAATGGGTTAACAGGATTTAATGAAAATCAGTATATAGAGTCGGGAAATAAGAAACTACTGTACAGTCTAAGATACAAACAATTTTATTCACCCTGGATGAAATTGTAGTTTAGGGGAAGGTGCCTAAAATTTAATTTTTAAATACCTATGTTTTTTGGTCCTATCGAAAAGTATTACATAACAGAAGTTAAAGAGAATACAATTTCCTATCATTTATATGTTTTATTCAGTTTTACCATACCGACTATGATGAGTAGTATTTCAGAGTCAGGAGAAAACTAAATGTGAAGGCCCACAATATCGGAAGTGCATAACATTGATCAACAATAACATTACATTGAGCATTGTTTGTTGTGATGTTATTTGTCTCTTATGCTGCCTCTCAACTCTGATAGATGGGATTACTGCTGCATACCGAGTATAATAGCCTGACTGAATACTGGCGGGAAATAGCTGGGGAGTTAGAAAACTTTCTTCTTTAGCATGCCATTCCTCTGGTTCATACATTTTCTGATACAGCTGGTACGTAACACATTGTTTCTTCATAGTATTCCACTTATTCGATCCCTACTCTGACGTGCTGTTTTGAATGAGCAGTATGCATACTTAAGGCAGAGGCTGACTTAGTAGTAGTAGTAGTAGTAGTAGTATGGCCTGGTCTAGAATAACAATTTAGGCCTATTCCAAATTACAGCACCACAATTCATTAAATAACAAAATTCAACCCTGTAAAGAGCCGTTTCTTAAGAAAAGCATCTTCCTCTTCACTTTTATTAAATTCTACGTTCATTTTATTCCAAATTATCAGTGAAGAGGGGGTTTCTCCTTTGGTTTGGAGGAAAAATTTGCCTCCAAGTCAGATAGATTTTTCCGCCGCCAGTGCAGTGAATCGAGATTTTTCTGACTCATCAGGTACTCCTAGGAAACAGATTAGTAAAAGGGCATAGTTTTTGCCCTGGGAGTCTCCACTATTCGACCCTCTCCCCGCCGAAAACCGACGAAGAGTGTTCACGAATCACAGCTGTCTGCGGTTTGGTCATTCCAGCTCTGGAACTTTGGACTGTTAGATGGGCAGGTAAAGAGTGAGTGTCTGCCATTATAATGAAAATCTCCCCATCCTGATTGGGACTGATGGTATGCAAGCGGGTCTACCATTACAGTGAAAATTCCCTAACTCAGTCTTCATATGAGAAAAGATGTTTCGTGACTTCCCCGTCGTGTTTCTAGACTAACGTTAAGAGCTATGCAATTTAATACAATCTTGCTTACAACGTGTACACTAGAATTCCGTATGCAATGTAGAATTCCATAGCGAAGCACGGGTACATCAGCTAGTGCTATAATAAAACTAAACATCACAGATAAATAGACAAGACCAAAACAATAAAAAAGACTATACCATAATAGTAATATTAACAGTTGTTACCACAGTAAGTAATTTAATTTGTTGCAGTTGAAAGGAGATATATCGTCTAGTTCTTCCTCCTATCAAACTGCAGGAAGAAGAGGTTACGTTACTGACTGGAAAATCAAACATTCTACAGTTAGTGGAAAAAAGTGAAAAAACTTTTTTTAACCCTTAGCTGACCGACGGTACTTGTAAGTACCAGCTATTAATTTGCCTCTTTACTCATAATGTTTGGTAGATATCACGTCTGGAAGTTGTTAGAGCATCCGTGTATTGTCATTCTATAAGGCAAACATGAAAACTTAATATTGGGTAGCTTGTATTTGATCTCCTTGGTAACAGAAACGGTTGTCACCATGGTTATGGCCCTTGTTGTAAATGTAATGTCTTTCATGATATCTGAACGATATTTCACATGACAAGACTTTCTGAAAATGTGTTTATTGTGAATATCGAACATTCTTTTCGTGTTCTAAATAATTTTCAAGGAAATTTTAACAGTTTTGAGCGTAAACAGTGACTTTTATGTTAGTGTACTCCAGAGTACCGACGGTCTGTGAGAAGGCGCAATGTGTATATGAACATAACCTCAGATAATCATGTCCACTTTGCGATAAACTGTTGAGTGACTTAGAATTTTTAGTGCATCGTTAGTAAATATGGCTATGTTTTTAAGTGATAATGAACTGTTAGAAATTTTAGACAAAGATATTGAACTCAATAATAACTGTGACATTGATATTGAGCAAGAAGATGATGAAAGTGATTCGTGGCCGCTTGCCGATATAAGCGTTCACAATGTCTTTGATTACCTGTTTAGTGCTGAAATTGCTAAAGTCAGATAAGTAACAGCAATCAATGGTTCAGGAGGCAATTCTGTTCGCAGATTATCTCGGCCTGTTGAAAATGGAAGTGGCATAACAGTGACTGTAAATGGAAAAGTGGATGATGTGAGTACCAGCAAAGAGGATAGTGCCGATTTTCCGGTTCATGATACTAGTGGGAGTGGGAAAGACAATGCTGGGGGAATGAGCAGAAAATGGGAAACCTCCATGGCTCAGGCGGAAGTGCATCGGCCTATCACCGCTGGGTTCCGTGGTTCAAATCCCGGTCACTCCATGTGAGATTTGTGCTGGAAAAAGCAGGCGGGACATGCTTTTCTCTGGGTACTCCGGGTTTCCCTGTCATCTTTCATTCCAGCAACACTCTCCAATATCATTTCATCTGTCAGTCATTAGTCATTGCCCCAGAGGAGTGCGACGGGACTCGGCAGCCGGCACAGTTCCTATCCTCGCCGCAAGATGGGGGCTTCATTCATTCCATCCCTGACCCGGTCAATGACTGCAACAAAGGTTATATGTTTTCTTCTTCTTCAAGCATAAAATGGAAGAAAGTAGAGGAGGACACAATTACTCCTGAATATAATTTGCCAGCTAGTATAAAACAGAAAAGGTATTCCCCAAAATATGGCAGACAAGAAAATTTCTCGAGGTGAGAGTGACCGCAGGATGTCAAATACTGGCATAGGATATTTCAAGTGGAAAAATACCAAGTCTGTAACTCTTGCATCTAACATGCTAGACAACTTACCACTGTTTCCGGAGAAGAAAATGATGGCACAAGGAAAGAAGTGATCTGCCCAGCAGTTGTTGCAGATTATAACTCTCATACGGGAGGGGTTGATTTGGCAGACAACTTAGGACAGTGTAAGGACTTGACTGAAGATGCAAGAAATGGTGGCACAGGCTCTTTAGGGGACTACTTGAAATATCATTCATTGATGCATATGTATTTTTTTTTGTTTTCTTTGTGAGGTGAAATACATGAAAAAAATCCACTTGGAGGGATGTTGATCTTGGATTATTGACTTTCAGTGACCCCAGAAAAACTTCAAAAAGAAAGTTTAGTGCTGAAAAACAACCAAGAAACAACAAAAGAAGAGGGAAAATCTCCTCTGTCGCCAAAGATGTCAGACTAGGAAACAAGGGCGTTCATTGGCATATTTTCACAGATGTACGGGCTAGGTGTGAATTCTGCAGTTTCCACCAGATACAATCTCGTCTCTACAGTAAATGTAGTCACCGCAATGTGCATTTGTGCTGTAATGAAAACAGGAAATATTTCTATGTCTATCATGATGTAGCTAATCAATATGAATAACACTGTGAACTGAAATTTTTAAATATTCCTCTAATTTTGCAAATCAATTAGTTCATTAATTTTTATTATTGTACATTTTAATTGTCTCTGGACTAATTTTCGTACAACCTTAGTATTATTAATGTGAAAAATTAACTACAAAATGATAAAAGTAGTTTATTTTTGTATCTTGGAGAAAGGTTTTCAGCACGAAATATAGCTAAATAATTATGTTGAACCAGTCTTCATAGGGACCGACGGTACTCTCTCAAGTACCATGTACGAAACACATAGAATTACAAAAAATTAAAAATTTTTAACACTTTATCGTATTCAAGTAATCCCTTTTCATTAGATCTTCAATGGAAAATTGTGTAAAAGTAGGAGCAAAACACCCTTGGCCAGCTAAGGGTTAAATGAAAAGAGACATCCATTAATCACATCCTCTCGGGGTTAAAAATTGATGATTTTACCTTTCAGTTCAGTCACCAATGAAATCATTCAGTAAGTTAGACCAGCAAGCTGGAATACCTAAGACATCTGTACAGAAAACAAAAAGGTACTAAGTTGAAATTGTGCAAAACAATGGGTATAAAAACTTCAGATGTAGATCAGAGGATAAGTGTTTGATTTTTGCAAATGGTTTTCACAGGATATGCATAATGATGCCTAACAACCATCACTTTTTATGGGTGAAGTCTATTTCATCCAAATGGTTGTGTTAACTCTCAAAACACCTACATTGGAGTTTGGAAAAACCAGGTGCTACTCTTCATTTGCTGTTGCCTGACTTACAGTGGGTGTTTGGTGGATAACAAGTGCTTCGAGAATCACTGGACCCATTTCCTCCCATGAAAACATTATTTCAACCTTTTTTTCCAAAAACCTAATGAGGGAGATGAAGAAGAAAAATGTGTGGTTATTTGCAACAGGATGGGGAACAACTGACACAGCAAGAAATTTGCAATCAGCACCTAATGTGGTGTGTCATGACTTAATCAAGTAACTTGCAATTGACTAGATCACTCATTGGAAACACATGCAATTTTTACATACACACTTACATTATCATTATAGACCGTTATGCCTTTCAGAATTCAGTCTGCAAGCCTCTACAAATTTACCATACGCTACCACAATCATCTATTTGCAATTAGTGCTGTGGCCTCATTAAGTTCTATACCTCTTATTGTTAGAAACTGAGTATAACCACTGTCGTCTTTGCCTCCCTGTACTTCTAGTACCCTCCACAACAGAGTCCATTATTCTCCTAGGTAACCTATCCATCGAAGCTGGTTTGTGCGTACAGCTTCATCCATCGAGTTCATTCCTAACTTAGCCCTTATCTCCTCATTCTGAGTACCCTCCTGCCATTGTTCCCACCTGTTTGTACCAGCAATCATTCTCGCTACTTTCATGTCTGTTACTTCTAACTTATGAATAAGAATCCAGAGTCCGCCCAGCTTTCACTCCCGTAAAGCAAAGTTGGTCTGAAAACCGACTGATGTAAAGATAGTTTCGTCCGGGAGCTGACTTCTTTCTTACAGAATACTGTTGATGGCAACTGCGACCTCACTGCATTAGCTTTACTACATTTTGATTCAATCTCACTTACTATGTTATCATCCTGGGAGGACACACAACCTAAATACTTGAAATTATCTACCTGTTCCAGCTTTGTATCACCAATCTGACATTCAGTTCTGTTGAATTTCTTACCTACTGACATCAATTTAGTCTTCGAAAGGCTAATTTTCATACCATATTCATCGCACCTATTTTCAAGTTCCAAGATATTAGACTGCAGGCTTTCGGCACAATCTGCCATTAAGACCAAGTTATCAGCATAGGCCAGACTGCTTACTACATTTCCACCTGACTGAATACCTCCCTGCCATTTTATACCCTTCATCAGATTATCCATGTAAACTACGAACAGCAAAGGTGAAAGATTACAGCCTTGTCTAACTCATGTAAGTACCCTGAACCAAGAACTCATTCTAGTATCAATTCTCACTGCAGCCCAATTTTCAACATAAATGCCTTTGATTGATTTTAATAATCTCCCTTTAATTCCATAGTCCCCCAGTATGGCAAACATCTTTTCCCTTGGTACCCTGTCATATGCTTTCTCTAGATCTACGAAACATAAACACAACTGCCTATTCCTCTCGTAGCATTTTTCAATTACCTGGCGCATACTGAAAATCTGATCCTGACAGCCCCTCTGTGGTCTGAAACCACACTGGTTTTCACCCAACTTCCTCTCAACGACTGATCGCACCCTCCCTTCCAACATGCCAGTGAATACTTTGCCTGGTATACTAATCAATGAGATACCTCGATAGTTGTTGCAATCCTTCCTGTTCCCTTGCTTATAGATAGGTGTAATTACTGCTTTTGTCCAATCTGAAGGTATCTTACCAAAACTGCATGCTAATCTTACTACTCTATGTAGCCATTTCATCCCTGCCTTCTCACTATACTTCACCATTTCAGGTCTAATTTCATCTATTCCTGCTGCTTTATGAAAATGGAGTTTATTTACCATCCTTTCCACTTCCTCAAGCGTAATTTCACCAACATAATTTTCCTCCTCCCCATGAGCTTGGCTGTTCGCAACACCATCAGGAAGATTTCCTTTTACGTTGAGAAGAGTTTCAAAATAATCCCTCCACCTCTCCAGTAATTCCCTGGGATCTATTATGAGTTCACCTGAATTACCCAAAACACTGTTCATTTCCTTTTTCCCTCCCTAAGATTCTTTATTACTGTCCAGAAAGGTTTCCCTGCTGCTTGACCTAGCCTTTCCAGGTTATTACCAAAATCTTCCCATGACTTCTTTTTGGATTCAACAACTATTTATTTCGGTCTGTTTCTTTCACCTACGTACAATTCCCTGTCTGCATTGGCCCTTGTTTGGAGCCATTTCTGATAAGCCTTCTTTTTACATTTACAAGCTGCTCTCACTTCATCATTCCCCCAAGATGTTAGCTTTTTTCCATGTTTGCCACCCATTCTCTTTCTATATACTGAACCTGCTTACTGTCTACTGTTTGAAACTTCTCACTAATCATATCCATGTACTTCCGTCTAATTTCTTTGTCCTGGAGATTTTCAACCCTTATTCGTTTGCAGACAGATTTCACTTCCTCTATCCTAGACCTAGAGATACTTAGTTCACTACAGATCAGATAGTGGTTTGTATCATCGAAAAATCCCCGGAAAACTTGTATATTCCTAGCAGACTTCCGGAATTCGAAGTCAGTTAAGATATAGTCTATTATCGATCTGGTACCCCTAGCCTCCAATGTGTAGCAGTGAATAGCCTTATGCTTGAAGAATGCATTCATAACTGCTAAGCCAATACTAGCACAGAAGTCTAGCAAACGCTTCCCATTCCCATTAGCTTCTGTATCTTTCCCACATTTACCAATCACCCTTTCATAGCCATCAGTTATATTTCCAACTCTCACTTTGAAATCGTACATTAGCACTATCATATCCTTGCTGTTGACCCTGACTACAATCTCACTCAATGTTTCATAAAACTTGTCAACTTCATCCTCATCTCCACCCTCACATGGTGAATACACAAAGAGACAATTCTCGTCCTAATTCTTCCAACTGCCAAATCTACCCACATCATTTGCTCATTTATGAACCTAACAGAAACTATGTCGCGTGCAGTGGTATTCCTGATAAACAGCCCTACCCCATACTATGCCCTTCCCTTTCTAACACCCATCAAGTACACTTTATAATCTCCTATCTCTTCCTCGTTATCTCCCCTGACCCGAATATCGCTTAATCCTAGCACATCCAGATCCACCCTCTTTGCTGACTCAGCCAGTTCTACTTCCTTTCTTCCATAAGCCCCATTAATATTGATAGCTCCCTATCAAATTCCATTTCGTTCGCCAAGTATTTCCAAGGAGTCCCTCGCCTGTCGAATGGGACTGGGACTCCGTTACTCCCGTACGTCCGAGGCTTGCTTAAAATGTTCTGAGCTCGGTAAATTCATGAAGCAGGGTGCAACTCTACTTGCACATAGTCCAATTGAGGATCTCTCCTCTAACGGGTTAGGGACCACCAGTGGATTGTACAGTCCTAGCCGTCTGAGCACAAAGAGGGCCATTACTCAGAATATGTCCGAGATGCCCATTCCATAGCAACTGGCATCCCGACTCTCAGGACCACTTACTAGGCCACTTAGCCGTTGCCCATGGTTCACGAACTAGGACGTGACTACAGTAACCCACAACACGAACCATTTTTATCATTGGGATAATTTTATGGAAAATATGTACGAAGGAAATCCTCATGAATTGAAGAAGCTTGTGAACAAAATCTGTTAAGTGGTAACATCTATGGGGAGAGATCAAATTCAGCGAATCTCTTAAAATCTGAATGTGCATAAGGGAGGAGGTTCAATATCTCGGCATCCTTAACAAGGAAATTAATGAATCACAAAATATTCACCTTATTTTCAATACACTTACATAATATTTGATCATGACGCACAAATAACTGCTAAGAAATGTTGTAGTTGACAGCTGAACATGGCCTGTCGCAGGCAGTTCTCTTGTACGGCCACCTGCAGGAGGTTGGTTTCTCAGCAAATGTCCTGTATTATATTGCAGGAAAATATGTCTATAATTAAACTTGTACATGGGTGTCAACTGGACATCATGTAACTTGCATTGAATTCAAGAATTTAAAACGAAATATGAAAACAATACATCATTGTACATCAGTACTGAAACTGATCATGTTGCAAGTTAGTGCAAGAAAGAACACGTACCAACGCCTCAAAATAACAAGAAATTTTAAAGCATGTGTAAATATACATTAAAATATTGAGGTACTGACAGTAGCATAGCTAGGTTTGGCCGATGGGTGGGGGGGGTTATAGTTTGATGATAGAACACAATGAAGGTGCTTGTCATGCAAGACTTGTCATTATAAGGAAACTGATACAAGTGAATTATATTAATATTCAGACTGCAGCACACTACAAATTCTTACATTAAAATACAGAACAAGAACAATACGATCAAGGTCAACAGTTTTACAGCAACTGGTATGTTCAGTTTACAACCTAAAATCCACCTTTCAAGGCTTTTTAGAAAATATATTCAACAGATCTGTTGGTTCTACAATTATGTCTCTGAATGTCTATTTAGTTTATTGTTTATTTTCTTTCTGTAAAATTTCCATGGGGGGTGTTCTAACCCCCGGTAGCCTTTCTGCCCACTTGGCTACACCCCTGGGTACTGAGGACATACAGTATATTAATTTTGTGCATGCCTTTCTTTTTAACTTTGTACCTTTCTCGAGTGCTACAGTTGGGTCCTATAGAGATGATGTGAAGAATTGTTGAAAGAGACACGCAAGGTTCTTGAATCAGGAGTAACCACTCACCCACCAGGACAGTGTAATGTTGTTAAAGATACTAAAAGAAGAAATGAACAGTCCCTTTCAGAAAACTCTAATGCAGGAATCAGAAACAGATTCTTGATGATAAATTCCCCAGAGACAGAAAACTTGGATAACAGAAAAATTAAGAAGAATAAAAATAATAGCTGTGGGATGAGGCGTAGGAACACAACATCTAAAATGATTGGAAAATTGGCTGAAAGTTTCAAAAAGTGCAATAACTCGAGACACTTAATCCTGATAAATTGCAAGCAATATTTACAATGAAAAAGCCAACTAACATTGATCTATTCTAGGTCACCTGTTGGCAAAAGTTTCAAAACCATAGTGGAAGAAGAATAAGAACAAACAAGAAATTAGGAAGTACAGATGCAAATGTAATTATAGCCAACACAAATGACAGTGCAGAGGTCTTCAATTATTTTTCCATGTGGTCCAGATCGATGGTAATGTTGCAATAAAGTGGGCTCTGGGGTCCAAATATTCGGTTGAGTAAGACATGTACTGGTCTTGATTATGGTAACTGGTCATTCCGTATAATAATTACAGAAAAAAAACAAATATGGTGTATATTAGTATCAATTAGCACTGCATTTCCATGCATTTTTCAAAATTTCAATCCGTGGCGTGTTTACATACAATACATTCACACACAAACAAAATTTTAGGTCAATGATATTTTAAATTCATTGAACATACATACATTTGAAATAAACAATTCACCCACCCAACCTCATTAGTGAGGGAAGTGGCATGTCTTGTTTTGTGAAATTTTTCAAAGTTTGGAATACATGAAGTTACAGCAATGGTTATCAGTCCCTCAAATTTCTCTGCACTTTCTTATGTCATCTGCAGTTGCAGCACTTCAGTTGTCTGCCATTAGGAGTACAGTCGCTCATATGTTGTACATGCATGCGTGTGTGCACATGCACATTTATAAGAATTCTACCCTGCGCACATTTGTAGCAGCAGATAGCGGTATACTTTTCACAACTTGAATCACTTCTGCATCACTTGGAAATAACATGCTGACTGTTTAAACAAACAATACACTCCTTCACACTTTCAGAGGTGACAAATGATTCTTTCCTTTTTTCCTACCTGAAATCCAAGATACTTTAAAAGACTCCTGTGTTGTCGTCTCTTATTTTGTGGTAACTAATCTCATGCATTGTTAACCAGCCCCTACTGAACCTTTCAAATGTTTAATCTCCCGGTTTCTTGCATCACTGCCAAATGGAAATTGTTAGTCGTAACTGGAATGTTTACTGTTTAAATGCAGCTTTCAATTCCCAACCTTAATAAAATAAACTGTCAGGTTGCACATTAAACATGTCCGTTTTGCGTCTGTACATTCAGGCAAAACTAAGAAGAATTACAGTTCTCATACAGGTTTGAAGATACGATTTACAGATCCACTGTAAGTCTCTTGTAGACTATTGACCACTCATGATGAAAAGTTCAGCAAAATTATTGTGAACTTACATTGATGTATAAACTACAAATTACTTTTTAATTCATGTGTGGAGCAAGCAACAGCTAATTGAGTTGGGGAAGAGGCTGCAGACTATAAAAAACCCAAGTAGATATTCACTGCCATCTTTGCAGAAAATATTGTTCTACACCAGGAGATGTATAAATTGTACATTACTCCATAAAATAGATTTACTGTTTTAAATTGCAATTTTTCCCTTTCTTACTGCTGATGTTGTATAAACTGTGCAGGTCCAGGAAATAAAAGGCATCAGGGTCCGGATCCAGATTGGCGTCCACCATTTTAAAACCCCTGACACAGTGCATGAAAATGGTGATGGTGTAAGTTCATAACTTAAAAAGATAACACAAAAACTTACACATACAAATATTTTGGTTCTAAATGTTTCACACAGACTTGCCTTGAATGAAAGTTCTCCTGTGAACAGACAAATCACAGATGATCCTGCAAAAATTTGTAGAAATAATAAAATAACTGACTGCAACAACTTAGAAAGGAACTTTTACAAAGGACATCAGCTCTACCTTGAAAGATGTGTAGTGAGCAAAAAATGTCTTCGTACACAAATTTCCATTACATTTGGATTTATGAAACATGTTGTAGAGATAAATAATGTAAGATTGTTACTGTACTTATAACAACTACAGTGTGTTTCCTGTCTGCATTTAATAAAATTGTGAAAATCTCTCTTTGTATGTGCATGTAAATACAACAGTGTTGCTGAGCACTAGCTTACGGTCAAATAAGTCTCTGTACACACACGGCTGCTTGCATGAATTTATTATTTTTTTTATTAGTGGTTTTAACGACACACTAAGACAAGGACGGGAAAGGCCTGTGATTGGAAACGTAGTCCCTGTGGCCTTAATTATGGTACAGCCCCGGCATTTGACTAGTGTAAAAATGGAAAGCCATGGAAAACCATCTTCAGGGCTGCTAACGGTGGGATTCAAACCCACCATCTCTTGAATGCAAGAGCATAGTTCTGCAACTCTAATCACGCAGCAAATTCACTCAGTTACATTAAATTTCTTCGCAACGTTGTTGACGAGCATTTCACAGTCAGTACAGGGGCACACATATCTGTGAAAGGAGATATATAGTGCTTAAGATTGTGTAAAATGGAAATACCAACACATGTAAGAGAATTAATTGTGCAAATGCAAAGAGAGGGGTTATCTACTAGAAAAACAGCTGAAAATATCAAGAATAGCTTTGTCTGTACAGTATGTTCTAGGCAGGTATTAAAAAAAAAAAAAAAAAAAACCGGGCGAGTTGTCCGTGCGCGTAGAGGCGCGCGGCTGTGAGCTTGCATCCGGGAGATAGTAGGTTCGAATCCCACTATCGGCAGCCCTGAAGATGGTTTTCCGTGGTTTCCCATTTTCACACCAGGCAAATGCTGGGGCTGTACCTTAATTAAGGCCACGGCCGCTTCCTTCCAACTCCTATGCCTTTCCTATCCCATCGTCGCCATAAGACCTATCTGTGTCGGTGCGACGTAAAGCCCCTAGCAAAAAAAAAAATACAAAAAAAAAAAAAAAAAGAAAGACAAAAAATGTATAGAAAACATAAAACATTCAGGCAGGTCCACTGAAGTGGATCCCACCAGTGGTGAGATGGCAGAGCAAAATCCAAAGATAAGTGCACCAAAGTTAGTGGCCACAGTTAAAAGGGATTACAACATTAGAGTTGTACCACAGACTATCTGCAAGATCAGCAAAAAAGCTGAATATCATAGCAAGGTGTCGTGATAAAAAGGCCCTATTTTAGCAAAGTCAATACAGGGAAGCATTGTTTGCCAAAGTACATGTAAACCAGACACCATCAGAGTTTGCCCAATCGAGCTCTGCTCTAGCACATCCTTAGCTGAGAGTCTCGACGTTGCTCATATGATATGTCAGTGCCATGCATTACCAATGACAAAACTTAACAAACAGTAGGTCAAATGATCTAATGTGAAAGTCTAATATTGTGAACAAATATTCTACATTTATACCATTACAAATTATATGTATGGAATTACAGACATATTTGTTATAATTTTTCAGAACATTTATCATACCTACTGTAGTTCTACAATGACAATGCCTTTCTACAAGCAGAGGTACCAGCTTGACGATATCAAAGTTATTGGACTGATGGTTGGAGAATGTGGTATTCCCGATTTCTTTATAAACTTCTGGAAAGAGTTTTAGCTGCCTGTGAAAAACATCGATAAAAACGTCATTATTGCGATTCGAGTATCCATGAACATACTCCAACCCTTTTTATAAGGACCTGTTTAATTTCATGATATAAAAATACCATCATCTCTTCGTTATCAGATACTGGCAAGATACCCGTGCTTCGCTACGGTTTTAAACTGAAACTTATTGTTCAAAGTTTTACATTTAGGCAAGTCCACTGTCAGCTGAGCCTGCAAACTACGCCCTCAGTTCGTACCGTCAAATGGTTTTGGGGAATGATTACCTATTTTCTGATCTAACACTCATTTGAACCCCATACGGAAGAATTTGAATGTTTTAAACCCTATCCTATTTAACATCTAGGACGTAAAAGCGACCAACATGTGAAATTTTGATTTTGTACATCGAACAGTAATAGAGGAATGAAAACTTTTTTAAGGGGTGAATGTTTTGAAATATTTTTTAACATCTAGGATATAGAAAACCACCCTTCATAAAAAAAGTTATGTTCGTGCCTGAAACGGTTTTGGAAGAATCGATATTGTGTTTTTGAGAGTCAACCACCATCTAAACCCCTTAAAATATTTTGAAGTATATGATATTTTACATGTAGGACATAAAAGACCCTTCTCGTAAAATTACAACATTGTACGTCAAACGGTTTGGAGAGATGAATAATTTCTTTCACGGAGCTAACCTCATTTAACACTTTAGAGGTGGAACGTTAAAAAATATTTCCTATTTCACACCTAGGATTTAAAATATATATAGCTAGCTGGAATTTTGTCTTCGTACGTTAAACCATTTCAGGGGAAGGAATGAATATATTTGTTTTCGGATCTTAACCCCTACTTAACTCTCTGAGCGGTTAAATTTTTTTTTCAAACCTTCTGTTATTTAACATCTAGGATAACATTTGAAATTTTAACTTCATAATTCAAATGGTTTCATGTAAATGCATATTATTTTCATCATTTCTCAACCCCCTGTCAAAACCTCCTCAGGGGTGTATTGTCTTAAGTCCACTTCTTATTTGTATCCTCATAAAAAGAATTCAACTCCTTCCCTTACCCCCCCTCCCCCGGATAAGTTGATTGCAATCAAAATTAAGACAGCATGAAGACTTTTGTGATTCCTATCTTGCATGCATTTACAATAGTTATGTTAGGTGTTCGAAGTTACTGCAGAGATATTTTCCGTGAATAATTTTCATGCATACATACATCTTCATTATAGACTGTTATGCCTTTCAGCATTCAGCCTCCAAGCCTCCGTCAATTCACTAACTCTGCACCAATCCTCTATTTGTAACTACTTCTGTGGCCTCGTTAGTTCTATACCTCTTATACTTAAATTCTTAAAAACTGAGGGTAACCATTGTCTTCTTGGTCTCCCTCTACTTCTCTTACCCTCCAAAACAGAGTCAATTAGCTGGGACAGATTGACAATCAGTGCTGCGTTTGCTGATCCAGGATGCCATTCTCTTACAGGGCATGTCCTCAGTCTGCCACTTTCTTATTAAATCTAAATCGATTTCATTATTTCCTCACCGGATAGCAAGAAGCACAGGGTCGGTTTGAGACTTCTTAGTTGGTCCAGGAATCTCTCTCTGGCAAAATTTGTGGTTGATTTCTGTCCATCCTCACGATTTCTTGATAGACTGTCAGCAGCTCGAATGGCTATGCCAGGAACATGACAAATTTCAAAGTCAAAATCAGCAAGGATCAGGGCCCATCGCATCAGTTTGGACTTAGGTCCAGAAACTCTGTTCAAGAGTTATCTGTAAAGAGTCTGAACTTCCTTCCAGATATCCTCTGAACTTCCCGACAGCCCATACAACCGCTAATGCCTCCTTCTCGGCTGTACAATAGTTTATCTTGGGAAAAGAAAGTTTCCTACTGGCATACTCAATTATATCCTTGCCTCCTCTTTCTCTCTCGTGGAACAGTACAGCCCCAAGACCAATGCCACTCACATCCGTCTTCAAGCAGACCTCCCGGCTTGTCTCCAGATAAGCTAGACTTGGAGCATCACAAATAGATCTTTTTATTTCCTGGAAGGCTGTTTCATCCTTTTGGGTCCATTTAAATGGTATGTTTTTATCGAGGAGGTCGGTTAGCGGAGCAGTTTTTGTTTCAAAGTGTGGTTCAAAACTACTATACCACCCACACAGGCCTAAAAATTGACGTACCTGGCGTTTTGTACGAGACCTTTCCTGTTCCTCAATGGTCCTATTCTTCTCAGTTTGTCTCTCCAAGCCCATGTCCGTCAATACATGACCTAGGTACTCAACTGAGTTTAATACGAACTGACACTTCTTGACTTGGCAGGTAAGTCTGTGAATCCTCAACCTCTCTAAAGCCATGAACAGACGAGGACATTTATGATACAATAGATGGCGCCACGTCGAGATGTTTCCGTGTGTACGTTCACCTTGCATACCATCTACTGGCATACCAGGGAATTGCTTGTAAATGGCATGCCATTGGAGCATGCTATATTCCTTACCATCTGGTAGCCATTTTGAGCAAGAGCTGACGTGAGAAGTGTGAAGTGTGTGTTACATTACTGTGTAACTCTGCTGTATTTTTATCGCTAACTATTAACCTCTTAACATGAAAGCCCGAGTATACTCGGGGTTTTATATATTTATATAAAATAAAATCCCGAGTATACTCGGGAATGTCGCTCATTGATCGGTACCTAATTTAAAAGCCCGAATATACTCGTTTCTTTTTGTTTCTCAATATTTCCGCCAAATGTTTATGAAATTATTACTTCAGGGTCCTATTTTTGCAAAAAAGGTGTCTCCGACTCAACCGTAGTGGATGTCGGTGACTCAGGCAGTTCGTTTTCGCGGCTTTCCCGCCCGATGTAGCGTTGTGTGTTGGTCCTTGTTTTAGGGCATTTCACACAGCCACAAATATATGAACAGTATTGAGTGTCATGTTGTATTACTTGCCATCTGTTTAGTGCTGAGTTATTTATTTTAGAACCCGTGAAAAATATAACGAGTATACTCGGGATTTTAAAACAAGAACTTTTCGGTGGCTTACATTTCATTGTTACCAGTGTCATGAGTTTTCAATAAATAGCCCATTTTAACAATAAAAAAATTAGGTAAAAAAAGATCACAATTTTGTAAATAATTGTTATGTTAAGAGGTTAAATTAACTATATATTGTAGTTGATTCTATTTGCATTCGTTTTTAATTGTTACGGAGTGGTCTAAAGTCACGGTAGATGTCCTGATTGAGGCCTACAGCAGAGAATCGTGCCTCTATAACAACAAGTTGCCCTCGTACCACAATAAACATGCGAGACACGTGGCTATGGAAAATGTGCGTGAGGCTTTAAAAGAAATTAGACCATCGACAACAAATGGTGACATAATTAATAAGAAAAGTTTACATACCACGTTTGTGGCAGAACTAAATAAAGTTAATAATTCGAAGAAAAGTGGTGCTGGGATAGACTAAGTATACAAACCTTCAATTTGGTACTTCGAAAAACTTATGTTTTTGAAGGACTATGTCCAGCCCAGAAAAGGGACCAGCAGTCCAGCTCTCTCCAGAACACACGATGCTTCCCAAGGAACAGCCAATACAGTAAGTACGGTAATTTGTAAGAATTATGTAAGAATTGGATATTTTATTATTATTATTATTATTATTATTATTATTATTATTATTATTATTATTATTATTATTATTATTATTATTATTATTTACTGATATAAGAGTATACCAGTCTCTATGCTAACATTTTACAATACAGTAGGCCTAGTAACATGTGGATTGAACTGGAAACCATTATAATGTTCATAAAATTAATACTAACATTCTATTGCCTATATCCTAGTATTATTTTAGGGTAAATTATGGAAACTGAAACATGAATCCAAAATTTAACAGTTATTCTTCATTTCAGGTTGAATTTACATGCGAAGCTGTACCAACCCTTGATGAAGTCCCTGTAGTTGGAGACTGGGAAGTGATGACGCCAGTTCCATCAACATCTAGTGGTGTACCACCACAGTTAATTGCTTCACTGTCACCATCATCACCAAATCAACCATCACCACATGAAAGGAGCATATCAAGAGGCCAGAAAAGGAAACTGTGCAAGAGGAAAACAAACTCCTTCAACAAGCCACTTCAGTTCTGGACTCTGTGACAAGGGAAAAACAGCAGCTGTCTGATCTGGATGCATTTGGTGTGTTTGTTTCTAGTGCTTTAAAACAACTAAAGAACAAAGCCCTCGTATTTCAACGGAAGAGAAACATACTTGATATTATACTGAATCTGCAAGAAGAAGACCACAGGCTGAGCGAGTAATGAAGGAAGACTGGTTTAGATGTTCTTAATTTAATACTGCAAATTTTTTCTTTATTACATTACTTTCTTGTAATTTCATACTGATATGATTTTTCAGATACAACACAGTCAAATTAAAATACTATCACATACATGTGGAATGAAAGAAGCATAGATTGAATTATAGTACATTGTTTGCCTTGTTTTATTTCCTATTTATTATGTTAATTTTTGTAATTCACACCGGTATTTTTTTCAGATACAGCACAACATAGTAAAAGCTAAATTAAAAAATAAAATACTAGCACTTACATATGGAATGACAGAACCATAACTTAGATTAAAATATGAATTATGATACATTTTACATTTCCAGCCTAATTAATGCAAGAAATTAAACATTATGAACTTTAGTCAAATTTCTAGGAACACCACACTCCACATAGTTTAAATTTAATTTATTTTATTTGCATTTACTGTAAGTTAGTTAGATTTCAAAATATACTTCTGAAATATTAATAATTACAATTCTTTATCGACATCCACTGCCATGGCACAAAACCAGTAGTATTAAAATATTCTTGGTAAGTATCTCTTATTTTCCTAGCATCCTCTGCAGACCTCTGCCTCCCTACCCTCTGTAAGCCTACAAGATTCTCCTTCCTCCATCCACCAGGAACAACTACACACTGTTCTGTATCTTCCCTCTCTTCTAGATGCCCTACATATCTTTTATTACCTGTAGTTAATAAAAAATTATACAGTGCACAGGCAGATAATGTTATTTCCACTGTCTCCACAGGAAGCTCAATTTTTTTCAATAAAATTCTAAATCTGTTGCACAGTATGCCAAATGCATTTTCTGATGTGGACCTAGCCCTGCTCAAGCGATAATTAAATATTTTCTGCTGCTGAGTGAGATTCCCTTTATAAGGCTTCATGATGTTTTCTTGTAGAGGAAAAGCATCATCTGCAACTATTACATAGGGAACTTTGAGAGTGCTCCCTGGTAATTGTTTTGACAACGGGAAGTTGCCTAAATTTTTGTCTATTATTGTATGTAATATACTATTTCTCAACACACCCCCATCACTTATTCGTCCATTGCATCCTACATCTAAATACAGAAATGTATATCCTGCATCAACTAGAGCAAGTAACACTATGTTATTTCCTCCTTTGTAATTAAAATAGTATGAACCTATGCACCTTGGTGGCCAAAATTCAACATGTTTTCCATCAAGAGCACCAAGGCAATTGGGAAAGTTCCATATTTCTTCATACTGCTTGGATATTTCAAGCCACTCGTTTTCTGTTGATGGCATCTGAAGAACAAAATGTGCCATGTGAAAGTTCCATTGCAGAGTATAAATATAATAATGGAACCTACATACTCAACAAATGATGCTACCAACCTGTAGCATGAAACATTTATTTATATTACAGTTTAAATAAAACAGAATTTGTTTTGAAAACTATTGGTTTACATGCTGCAGAAATTAGGCCTACTGTATAGTAGGCTATAGTTGCCATAAGCTGATGAAAAATATGGATACTATAGCATATATCTCTGGTACCTACTAAGCATGCTAAACTCTACCAACGTAACATGAGAGTAATTAAATCTGTAGGTCTACCTTCAAGTATTCATCCTTCAGGCTTTCATATATAGCTTTACATGTTTCTGGAATTATTGTTGAGATAGAACTCGCAGAAATCCTAAAAGAATACATCAAACTTTTGTAGCTTTCTCCAGTTGCCAAGAACCTCAAGGTCAGCACTAATCTGTTGAAGGGGAAAATAGTGCTAATATTTCGGTTTTAGGTTATATAGGCCTATAAGATGTAGTGTGTTTTAAATAGGAACCACGTAACTTTCATATACGTACCTCCTTGATGCTGAAATGCTTTCTCGCGTGTTGGTGTTCATCTTTATGATTCTGGGTTCTACCAAATTTAAAAGCTTTGTAAACTGTACTTCATCCATTCTCAAGAAATGTTTGTAGGATTCTGAGTCTTCAAGTCGTAGCTCATTATTTAATAAGCTGTGCAATTCTCTACCATCTTCATCACACCTCTGAATCCATGGTCGAGTCCACCACCTTCTATTGTACCATCGTAACTTTCTTCTCCTGCAACATCGAGAAATCACAGCAATAATAACTGCAGCTGCAGCGGCTATCATCCTCGTATCTTCGGCGTCAGCCATTTTCTAGCAATAACTTGCCACAGAAATGGTAAGCATGTGTACAAGCTCACGTACAAGATTGCATACAAGGCAGTGGAGCAAAAAGTTGTACCATCACGTGGCGCCATCTGTTGTACAATAAATGTCCTCATCTGTTCATGGCTTTAGACTCTAGCTAGGTGTTCCAAATGGTTCGAAAACGTCTTGCTGTACACGAGGATGTCATCCAGATAGACCTGGCAAAATTTGTCTGTGTATCCGGACAAGACTTCGTCCATCGGAGGCATAAAGGTGGCTGGAGCATTCTTAAGACCAAATGGCAAGACTCTGAGTTGATAGAATCCTCTTGGGGTGGAAAAAGCAGTCATTGGTCGAGACTCTTCTTCGACTTCCACTTGCCAGTAGCCAGAGTTCAAATCGAGGGTACTGAAGACTTTTGCCCCACTTATTTGATTTATCAGATGTTGGAGATCCGGCATGGGGTAGGCATCTGATATAGGGCTGGTTCGACCATCTGCTGGTAAACTGGCTGGCAGCTGCGCGGGAGGTAAACTACCTGGGGATGTAAATCAGCTGGTACTTTGGCTTACGTGCAACCACCTCCGCGCAAGCTCTAGGTAGCTACCCAGAGCTAGACACCGATATACGGGGTTGGCTAGACTGATTTTCAGCGACTTCTCGCTTTCGGGTGAGGTGCTATCTATCGTTAGATGTATGAAGGTCATTTTGATTGTCTCAATTTCCTGTGCTTGCATCTGCTGATTATCACCAAAAAGCCTAATAAGGAGAGTCTTAAGCGTTATTGACAACGATTTATGTCAAGCTTTCTAAATTTTAATCTATGAGCTTCAAAATCAATACCTAATCGGGATTAAAATCTCGAGATTACATTTTCTTATGCCAGTTATAACCTGTCATGTAAGGCAGCGTTTTGGAAAGTATTCTTGTAGTAGATTGGTCAAGTTGCTCGCTTGGTAACAGAAGGTACGCAGGTTCTCTTCATCTTTCTAATTTACATTTAAAATGTATTTTCGTTCCCTGATGTTGTTCTTAACTCTCTTTTACGCGCTTCCATATACGTATATACGCATCTTCCTTATGGACTTATTGCCTTTGAGCATTCTATCTGCAGGCTTCTGTGAACTGATGAAGTATCTCTATGATCATCTATTTGCAACTAGCTCTGTGACCTCAAATGAAGATAAAGTTGGAAGATTTTGTAAATGTAAAGAATTAATCGGGGTAAATATCCAGTCATAGGAAGAGGAATTCGGGAATGGAATAGTTTCCAATTTCTTTGAAATCATTTACGAGAAGACTAGGTAAATAACTGATAGGGAATCTGCTTTTTTTTCTGCTAGTTGCTTTACGTCGCACCGACACAGATAGGTCTTATGGCGACGATTGGACAGGGAGGGACTAGGAGTGGGAAGGAAGCGGCCGTAGCCTTAATTAAGGTACAGCCCCAGCATTTGCCTGGGGTGAAAATGGGAAACCACGGAAAACCATTTTCAGGGCTGCCGACAGTGGGGTTCGAACCTACTATCTCCCGAATACTGGATACTGGCCGCATTTAAGCGACTGCAGCTATCGAGCTCGGTGGGAATCTGCTACCTGGGCGACAGTACTATATGCTATATGCTTTACTACTATGTTGGTGATAGGAATTAATCATAACATCACTTTCTATAAGTAGCACACATATAAAGCATTTTCCTAGTAGACATAATATTGTGATTAAACGTTTCAATGAAATATATTATTAACAAAAGAATGCATGAAAAGAGGCATACAGAGGAATACAACACTAATAATGAAAATAGAAAATAATTGGCATAATGAAGATTTGAACCTGCATCCTTCATATTACAAAGCGAGCGCGTTAGCCAATACACTATGAGCATGCTTGGTGAAATTGAGTTACATATACTAACTTATACCTAGTGTCTGAAAACTGAAAAATTAAAATTTGAGATGATTTCCGAATAGGTTTTGATTTTATGTCCTTGTAGAGTTTCCTTGCGAAAGCTTGATGTGTAAAATGTGTCCTTACACTGTCAACAATGCAAGAGGCTGGTGTGACCGTTGCAACTTAAGGGAAGCATTAATGTTCTAAATTCTGCAACACAATAACGATCACTGTTACAGTATCATGCTTTTATCAATATACTAAGCTAATTTAAGCTGTATGTCACCAGAAATACAGCTAATAATGTTCAGCTCTCAAAACCTACCCAGCAGGAAAAGTCTTATCGGGCCCTTGAAGCGGCCGATAAATTACGCACCGGGTAACTATGATTTATGCTTCCGATAGCGCTACCCTGGGAGTGGTCGAATGGAAATATCTGTTTATGCGGAGGGCAAGTTACGTGCCACTTAACCTGTAGGTGGTCGGCCCATAGTCTTGTTATTTACCTGACGTAGGTCCACACAAAGTCAATAATCACCATTTTTCTTCTTAGGTAGTACTACTGGAGAAGCCCATCCTGATACTGAAGGTTCAATCAATCCTTGGTTCTCCATTTCCTTGACTTTTTCTATTACAAATTTTCTCTTATCTGGGTTAAGTGGGTAAGGCCGTTCTTTTTTTTTTTTTTTTTGCAAGTTGCTTTATGTCGCACCGACACAGATAGGTCTTATGGCAACGATGGGACAGGAAAGGGCTAGGAGTGGTTAGGAAGCGGCCGTGGCCTTAATTTACAGCCCCAGCATTTGCCTGGTGCGAAAATGGGAAACCACGTAAAACCATCTTCAGGGCTGCTGACAGTGGGGTTCGAACCCACTATCTCCTGAATACTGGATACTGGCTGCACTTAAACGACTGCAGCTATCGAGCTCGGTATGGCCGTTGATTAACTGGGGCATTATCCTTACAAATTATTTGCTGTTTTACCATTGTGGTAAAACCGATTCTATCAGTAATGACCTCAGGGAACTTATTCAGCAACTTCTCAAGGTCTTACTTCTCCTCCACCCTCAACAGCCTTGTTTTCAGTTCGGCCAATACATTGGTTTCTAAAGTTTCCGACTCAAAGGCTTTATTTTCTACCCATGCCAACCTTATTCTGTTTTTATTACAAAAGAATATTTCATTGGCTGTATAATCTATCACTACCCCATATTTAGTTAAGAAGCCGTGTCCTAATATTATGTCATGTATCAAATCCTTGACAACCTTTACCGGTATATCTGTGACTTCAGTAGAGCACTTGGCTTGAAGAAAGGTACAACCCTCAATCTTGTAATGCATGTCATGGGTTGCCCCTTGACTACTGCCACCTTAGCAGGACAAACAGGTTTTAATAATCATCATCACTATAGATTTGACCAATATGTTTACCTTCTAGCCAGGTGTAATGTATTTGGAGCTTCTTCCTTCTTTCAGAACCATCCTTGCTCCGACTTGAATGATCCCAAGCTAGTTTTCCGGGCAGTGGTCTTTTAAATGCCCGGTCTGCCCACATCGGTGGCATTTCCGGGGTTCCTCCGCTGTTGAGGTTTTCGTTTTTGGGACATGGTAACTTGTTTTCTTTGTCTAATTTTGCTACAATGTGACGGAGCTCTTCAAGTGTTTTTGGTTGTGCCACCTTAACAAGCGATCGAACCTTACCATGTAGCAGTTCAATTATATAAGGGATGCTAGTGTCAATATTTTCCCTCTCGCAGACTCTCTTAAAGAGCTGGAGTTTTTGAATTATGAAAGCTACTGCTCTCATTCCACTGGCTTGTGCTTCAATTAGGACCTTTTTTTGCACTGAAGTTTGGACAGCCTCCGAGTCAAATCTCTGGGCAAATTCTTTCTTGAATTCCTGCCAGTTGAGGTTGTGCCCTTTAAAGTTCTACCACCAAGCTGCTACTGATGCTTTTAGTTGCTGGCTGACAATTTGCAAGTATATTTCCGTTGTTATATTTGTCCTACCCAGTCTTTAGAAATGTTTTGGGACACTCCTTGAGCCTCCCATGAAATTCCGATAGGCTGTCTTTGATTACTCTGGGATCAACTGATATCCCAACGGGGAGGTCTATACCTCTGCCAGGTTGACTACTGCCTACAGAAATGTTTTTCTCTAGGGTTAAAATTTTTCTATTAACCTCAGATTCAAACTTCATAAATTTCTGGCCTACTTCGGTTTTAAGATTGTTGGATTCCCACTCAATTTCTCCAATCTTCTCCTCGACTTTGTTTTCCAAGGTATGCATATCACTTACTACTTTATCTATGTCTAATTCTAAGCTGCTGATTAAGTCATTAATTTTTGAAATATCTTCTTTCAGATCTTTGACCAAAGAAATGATTCCGCCCCTTATTTCTTGAGACTAGCAACCAACATCTATATCATCTGATGGCGAGGCAGACATCAATTTTTGGTAATGAGACAAATTCTCTCATAGTGCATTGGCACAGCCGGTGGTTCCAAGTAGCCTACGCAGTGGCCTCCACGGTATGCACTAGCCATCTGTCTTGGTGGGTGTGTGCTATGTACCAACTGATGAGCACAACTTAGCACATTGGGGAAAAATGCTGGCAACCAGGAATGAGTTAACTGGAAAATTTATAATGTCCAGTAACGGACCATTTAATTGGTATTACAAATTTACTCATTCAGGACAAATACAGTATTTCAGGTTCCCTATGGGAATCAACATCTATATCAAGGCTTAGTATGTTGTGGGGGATGGCGGACTGATCGGTTTTCAAGCAGGAGCCCCCATCCAGAAATTCACGGTTAGGGCGCTGCAGTGCGTCAAAGTCTGAGAACGGTTGTGACAATTTGTTCCGATTTGGTGTCTTAAAACTGAAGGTACGTAACCCTTTCCATCTCTGCACTGCGGATGGATGACCTCAGCCTAATAACATTCCTCCACACAGTCGTTGGTGCACATCCTACTGTGTCGCTTGTGTACTGTAGTCTGCCAGTGCAGTAACATTGTTAACAGCAGTGCGACATGTACCAGTACACAGCTGTGGAAATGACGAACATGGTGCTTGCATACGGCAAAGTGGATTGCAATGGTAGAGCGGAACGTTTTCCAAACAGACGTACCCCACATCATTCCACGTTCGGGGCCATTGAGAGATGACTAAGAGAAGCCAAATAGTTCCACGTAGGTACTTTCTACCTGAGGTGTGTCCATCTATATATATAATATATATATAAAATAACATGTCCTGACTGACTGACTGACTCATCATCGCCGAGCCCAAACTACTGGACATAAAGAAATGAAATGTTGAGGATACATTTATATTAGGGTGTAGGTGATCACTAAGGAAGGATTTTCGGGTAATCTGTTGCTAAAGGGGTGAAAAGGAGGGTGAAATTTTTGAATGAGGATATCTATATCTCAAAAACTTAAAAGTTTACAGACATAAAAATTGGTATTTGGAATCTCCTCCAAAAATAAAGAAATATGTTGTTTTTTTCCTGCAAAATCCCATTAAGGCAGCAAAAAAAGAGGGGGAAAATTGGTTGAATACCTTTTATGAGGATACTCATATCTCAAAAACTGAAGAAGTTACAGACATGAAAATTGGTATTTGGAATCTCCTTTAAAAATAAAGAAACAAGTATTTTTTGTTTTTGAAAAATCCAATGAATAGGGGGTGAACGGGAGTGACAAACGGAGTGGAATTTGAAAAAATATATATCTAGGCCTACAATATATGTTACAGAGTTGAAAACTGATACTTGGAATCTCCTGTAAAAGTACAGAAACATACGGTAGATAATTTGTTTTCGGAAAATCCAGTTAAGGGAAAGTTAAAAAGGGGGTGAATTTTTAAAATGGACATATCTACAGAACGGGCGTAGAGCTAACCACTCTACCCCATCAAGTGCCAAGGTTACCGATAGTCGAAGCCTTTACTTTCCACCCCTCAAGGGCTTTCATGGCCTGTACGGAGAAGACTTTGCTTTATATCTACAGAACATCTCAAAAACTTAACATGTTAAAGATGTGAAAATTGGTATTTTTAATCTTTTAAAAATAAAGAAAAGGGGGTTGAATTTTTTTTATTAGGATAGTGATATATCAAAAACTGAAGATGTTAAGGACGTGAAAATTGGTAGGTTTTTGGAGTCTTCTTTAAAAATAAAGAAATATGTACTTCTTTCTCTTGGAAAATCCACTTAAAGGGGGCGTAGGAATTGAAAAATGAGTTGAATTCTTTGTATGAGGAATCTCCTTTAAAAATAAAGAAACACAGATTCTTTTGTTTTTGGAAAATCCACTTAAGGGGGAAAAAGAATTGAAAAATTAATTGAATTATTTATATGAGGGTACTTATATCTAAAAAATCTAAAGATATAACTGACATTAAAACAGGTAAGTGGAATATCTTTAAAAAATAAAGAATCACGCATTTTGGGGGAAAATCAGCTTGGGGGGGGGAAGGAGTTGAATTCTTTTTATGAGGATAAATATATCTCAAAACTGAAGATGTTTTTTGTTTTCGGAAAATTCACTTAGGGCGGGAATGAGAAAGGAAGTGAAAAACGTTGAATTCTTTTTATAGAGAAACTTATGTCTCAAAAACTGAAGGTTACAGACATCAAAATTGGTATTTGCAAACTCCTTTAAAAATAAAGAAACACGTATTTTTGGGTGGGGGAATTAAGTTAACGGGCGGGGTGTGGGGTGAAAAATGAATTGTATTCTTTTCATGAGGATACATATATCTCAAAAACTAAAGATGTTACAGACGTGAAAATTGGTATTTGGGATCTCCTTTTAAAATACAGAAAACACGCATATTTGAGTGGGAGGGGGTGATCATATTAATGGGCGAGGGTGGAGGCAGCTGAGAAAGAGTTGAATTCTTTTTATGAGGATACTTACATCTCAAAAACGGAAGATGTTACAGACATGAAAATTTGTATTTGGAATCTTCTTTGAAAGTAAAGAAATACCTATTCTTTTGTCTTTGGAAAAACGACTTGCGGGGGGGAGGGGGGGGGGGATGGCGTGAATGAATTGAAACATTAGTTGATTTCACTGTATGAGGATACTTATATCTCAAAACTAACAATGTTACAGATGTGAAAATTGGTATTTGGAATCTCCTTAAAAAAAAAAAAAAAAAAAAAAAAAAAAAACCCACTTTTTTTGTTTTTGAAAAACTGACTTAAGGGTTTTTGAAAATAAGTAAAGAAGGAGTTGAATTCCATGCATGATGATACTTGTATCTTAAAAACTGAAGCTGTCACAGACGTGATAGTGGGTATTTTGAATTTCCTTTCCTAATAAAGAAACATGTACTTTTTGTTTTCGGAAAGTCCACTTAAGTGGGGAGAGGGGTGGAAAGAAATGAAGAAGAATTTGAATTATTTTTATGAGAATACTTATATCTAAAAACTGAAGGTGTTACAGATGTACAGATGTGAAAGTGGTATTTAGAATCTCCTTTAAAAATAATGAAACACGTACGATTTTGCTTTCGGAAAATCCATTTAAGGGGCTGAAATTAATTGAAAAAGCGGGTGAATTTTTATAATTATTACCGGTATATCTACATTATATGTCAAGAACTTAACATGTTAGAGACAAGAAACTTGGTAGTTGGAAAGTCCTTTAAAAATACAGGAACAGGTACATTTTTGTTTTCAGAAAAGGCACTTAACGGGGATGAAAGGAAGTTGAAAAGTGAGTTGAATTATTTTTATGAGGATACTTATATATCAAAAAATGAAAATGTTACAGACATGGAAATTGGTATTTGGAATCTCCTTTAAAAATAAAGAAACGTGCAGTTTTTCGACTTGAGACAAGACTGTTTCTCCCATGTACATTTCTTTGTCGCATGGTCGTCTTAGCTCCAAAAGGCAATACCTCAAACGTGATTTACAAAGAGTTTCTGGGGTAAATGAAAACTCTATTTTTTGGTGAGTTCTTATACTTTAGGGATTTTCAGATAATGTCTTAGTACAGTGCCGAGGAACGATTACTTTTATCAAATTACAAAATCGACGCGAGCGAAGACGCGGGTATCTGCTAGTTGTACAATAAAGTAATAGCACTTTGTGCTTGTTAATTGTGAAAATGTACTACCCCCATTTTACTGTTTGTTCTCTGTTAGGTGCCAAAACATAATGCGGGTCATCCACGCTCAGCTTGAACACTACAGTTTGAGGAGGGCATGCTGACAATGTTCGAAGTGGACCCATCCATCAGCACTCGGTAAGTGGCACAGGCACTGCACACAGGTAAAAGTGCCGGCATATTGTCCTTGAACAGCTCCATCCATACCATCTGCAGAAAGTCCAGGCATTAAGGGAGGAGGATTTCCCACAACGAGTACAGTTTGCGCAGTGGTATTTACAACAATGCATACTCTGGCCAAAATTCCCAAACTTGGTGCTATTCACAGATGAATGCACTTTTACTAGAGATGGCGTATTAAACTTGCACAACATGCATGTTTGGGGAGACAAAAATCCGTGTGTGCAAGTGATTCAAAATCACCAACACAGGTTCGGTATTAACATCTGGGCTGGGATAAGTGGTGACCATATCATTGGGCCATATCTACTGCCAAACAGACTAACAGAATAGATCTACCTCACATTTATTAGACATGTTTTGCCTACCCTATTGGATGAAGTGCCACTAAATGTTCGGCAGGTAATGTAACTGCAACAGGATGGAGCTCCAGCACACTTTGATGTAAATGTGCGGAATCACCTCAACATCACATATCCAAATCGATGGATTGGTAGAGGTGGACCAGTTCCAAATCGCTAGATTTGACACCTCTCGACTACTTTCTGGGGTAGTATGAAGAGTATGGTGTACAACACTCCTGTAATGTCAGCAGAGGACCTTACTGCTCGAGTCCACGGAGCGATTGAAATTCTTCACAGACAACTGCACGTATTGGGTAATGTGCGTGAGGCTCAGCACCATCAATGTAGGCTCTGCAATGATGTAGGAGGTACACAGTTGGAACACCGTTTGTAATGAGCCTGATGTGCTACTTATGTTGGGTTTATTGACGACATGTGGAATGCATACCCATCTCACACTTCGATGCTCTGCACCGTCCAAGCTGTGCATTTCTGGATATGGGTTCCTTCTTGAAAACCAATCAGTTTGCCTTCTCGCACAACATACTACGTGTTGTCGTTGGTTTTTTTGGGACACCCTGTATATATAGATATTGAACAACCTGCATAAGCAGAAATGTTTCAGGAAGAAGATAGATAGATTTATATATTTATTCAAAATTAAGGGTTAAGACTTGTAAATACCATGAAATTTGCTACAATACGTAGAAGGTTAGTTCATAATGTAGTAGGAAGCTGGCAGAGTTGCAACACAACTATTATTAGATTGGAGTCATACTCTGGTTTACCCACATGTCAGAATGAAGAAAACAGTGTGCAATCTCGAGGTCAAGGTGTTATGATGCAAGAAGATTTTCCAGAAAGAGTTGTCATATTAGAGAGGAGGGGAGGGGGTAGGTGAGAAACTCCATTAGCTGACCGCCTGCTGGATGAGTACAGGGAGACATTGTTGGTAGGGGGAAGTCACGTGACTGTATGAGACAATAAAAGATCTTGCATCCCCTGAAGAGCTATTATGCTATTATATGTATGGGGTGTACTCCATGAATGGTGAAGTCTGATGTATGGGGTCTACTCTGCAAGAGGTGAACTTTTAGGTTAGATGTCTTGGGTCTATTCTACAAGTGTGAGTCTTGAGTCTTGTATCTGGAAGCTGATATTCTTTTTTTTTTTTTTTGCTAGGGGCTTTTACGTCGCACCGACACAGATAGGTCTTATGGCGACGATGGGATAGGAAAGGCCCAGGAGTTGGAAGGAAGCGGCCGTGGCCTTAGTTAAGGTACAGCCCCAGCATTTGCCTGGTGTGAAAATGGGAAACCACGGAAAACCATTTTCAGGGCTGCCGATAGTGGGATTCGAACCTACTATCTCCCGGATGCAAAGCTGATATTCTAGTATGCAAGAGGAGAATTTAATTCAAAGATCAATATGCTTAAATATACAAGCAATATAAATGAGAGATCTTTTGTTGGTGAATGTAAGACACTAACAAGAAAATAGGTTGGTAGAACAGGTCTGATATAAGTAGCAGCAGAGATGGCAAATGGCAGTTCCAAGAAACAAGTCCGAGCAGCGCTCAAGCTGTCCAAGGTAATGTGAACCAGTGCGGAATAAATATACGGCAAGAAGATATCAAATATTAGGTCAAATGAAACTTAAATTCAATGCCTAGAGCTCCATTTTATTTCAATTTCAGAGTATTTTATATTGTAACTTTGTAATTACAGCAAATTTTATTATTTTAATTAAAATTTTGAAAAATTTGTTTATTGTTAAGTGCAGTCAATTGTTTATTTCATACAGTAAAGAAAGTAATCCCAAATTCAAGATGGGAATCATATGACAATATCCTCTTCCAAAACCTTTTCCGTAGTACGCTTGTCAAGTAAGTTAATTTACTACACACCTTAGAGAAATATAAGAATCATGCTCAATTGAACTGTTACTTTTGTTAGTAGGTGGTGCCCATTATCAATTAAAACATTTAAAGTTTTGTTTAATGTACTGTAATCAAGTTTGTATCAGTAATAATAAAGCTTATTTTATGGTAAATTATAATAATAAATTATGCAAGTTACAGTAAAACCACAGTGTTGTTCAACTGTGGAGTGAAGAAGCTAGTCTGCACAATGGCTATTCATAGTACAGTGGCTCAGTCTTCATTCGTTGCTCATGGTGCAAGTTAAAAGCCTGCTTTGATCATTTTGTTAACTCTGCTGATGACCCTTATCGCCTCTAGATCATTCCCCTATTCAGAGGCAAATGCCTTCTGCACCACCCAAATACAAACCTTCCATCATTCTGTTATAGACAAAAGCTTTCCCATTAGCAGTTAATACTGTGTACACAAACAAGATGCTGTATGCTGCTTTCAATGGTATCAACAACAATGGATGTGGGATGGATATTGATTCCTTATTAGTAACTGGGAGTTCTGGGGACTGAGTCAGGAAGATGTCAAGCATTTGTAGTTCAATTCTATATGAAATATTCAAATCTTACTTAATTACAACCAGCTTACAAATTTTATGAAATCATTAAGTGATGTAGAAAATACTATACCATTGCACTACATATTGCTTTCTTGACTCATTCGCTGCTTGAAGAGGGCAGTCTCTTCAAATATGTACTTTTTGAGTGTTTCTTTAGGCAAATCATCTAGCTCCATGGAAAATCGGAACGGCTCTTCAGCAACAGGCTATAACCAAAAAAAAAAAGAGGAAATATTAGTTACAAACATAACTGAGAGAAATGAAAAGGTTTTTTCCCCCCAGTCTGAAATATTTCTCACATGTCAAGAACTCTTTCCACAGGAACATTCTCCTTTCACATTTATTAATGGTTATATTTCCTAATACATCTGAAAACTAGTCATATAAATTTTATGAACTTTGCTTATGGTCAGCACTAATATTTCATCTGGTGACATCTCACGATGACTATTCAAACGATGTTGGACTTAATCAACATTCACATTTGATAAAAATGTATCTCTCCACCAGCTTTCAGTCCACATGCACACACATATAAACATGACTGTACTAATGGACTATTGAGATAGATAGGTATTTGTTCATTTCAAGAAATCGCAGCCACCTTTACAATCCCACTCCTGATAAATTACTAATAACACCAGAACGGACACGCTCTGCAATCGGGAGACAAATCCCACCATTGGCTGTCCTGAGAATGGTTATCTATTTTTACTTCCATTCAAAAGCCGAAACAGTTGCTATTCATACGCCACGCCTCCTTACCCAATTTCATTTTACAATCATCCAATTCCTCTTCATTAGCTTCTTAACTGGGGTTAGTGTCAGGAAGGGCATCCAGCCGTAAAATATGCCGTATAATTTCATCTCACCCCAACCCCAACACCATATCAGGAGATGGAACTAAGATAACTAAGATAAATAAGATGCATAGATAGATAGATAGATAGATAGATACATAAATAGATAGATAGATAGATAGATAGATAGATAGATAGATAGATAGATAGATAGATAGATAGATAGATAGATAGAATACCAGTATTGATATTTCATTGATGAAGATCAGGGGTTTCCAATTGGTAAGGGCTCGAGGGTCATTTTGGATACCTTGGATACCTTAGTTATGTTCGCGGGCCACACTTGAATAGGCCAATTTTCGTAAAATTCTGCAAATGGTACAGAAGCACCATTATGAAATAATATGCATAGTTCAATTGAAATGAGGGTTTGATCATTATAATTGCTTAAAACATTATTTTAAAATTGCATAAAAGAGTGAAATTTGGAGTCGGGCTGAGTGTCCGAGACGGTTGAGGCACTGGCCTTCTGATCTCAGTTTTGCAGGTTCGATTCTGGCTCAGTCCGGTGGTATTTGAAGGTGCTCGAATACGTCAGCCTCGTGTCTGTAGATTTACTGACACGTAAAAGAATTCCTGTGGGACAAAATTTCGACACCTCGGCGTCTCCGAAAACCATCCAAAGTAGTCAGTGGGACAAAAATTAATAACATTATTACTAGATATTTTTATTTTAAATGCTTTAAAATAAAAAATAATCTGTTGAGAACAAGTGAATATTTTTGAAAAGAGGAACTAGTATTAAAGAAAAATTAGTTCTGACTTGGGTCTATAAGGTGTATAAAAATGAATACGTTCAGTGTAAACAGGTTTCTTCTCCCTGCACATTCTGCAGCACTGCAGCAATGACATAGATGGTGTTTTAAAGAAAAAAATATATACACACAAAATACTCAAGAAAAGGAATAACACTGTGCCAGTAGCGTAGCCAGGATTTCAGTTTGGGGGAGGCCCATTCATCCAGAATTTTATTTTGATAGGTGTCCAAACATCCATAGTTTAGGTGGTGTAGAATACTGAAAAAGGAAATGGGTGTCCTTGGATCCAAGTAAGAGTGGTGAATTCGTGCGGATTCCGGAAGCTAATAGTAATTTTCTTCTTCTTCTTCTTTTCCCACATCTGTGGGGTCGCGGGTGCGAACTGTGTCGCACATGTGGATTTGGCCCTGTTTTACGGCCGGATGTCTTTCCCGACACCAACCCTATATAGAGGGATGTAATCAGTGTTATGTGTTTCTTTGGTGGTTGGTAGTGTAGTATGTTGTCTGAATATGAATATGTTGGGACAAACACCTAGTCCCCAGCCAGAAGAATTAATCCGACGCAATTAAAATCCCCGACCCAGCCGGGAATCGAACCCGGAATCGTCTTAACCGAAGGCCTCAACACTGATCATTGAGTCGGACTCCGTAAGCTAATATTAATGCACATTATATATAAAATGCTCAATAAAAGTACATTCGTTAAAACTCCTGGGGTGTCTGGACTTGCTTGTATGACACCCCCCCCCCCCGGACCCCGGCTACATCTGTTACTCCCATCCCAACATGAAGTGACCTTTTATACAAATAATGCGACAAAGATATACACACACACGCGTCGAATACAGGTTTCTCGACCTTCTTGTCCATGGCTAGATGATGAAGGCAAGAGAATGATGGCCCACCGTGACTCGTTATTTCGACATTTTAAACAAACCCTAGATGACAAAGACTTCGAATCTAACCGCATCTTAAGTACTGTGCGGCCCCTAATTTTCTGTATTTTTATCAATGACATACCATCTGTGACAGGAAATAACACACATGACCTCTGTGCTGGCGATCTTCAAATATATCGACACTGCAAGACAAGATATTAACAGGAACCTCTGACGACTCAGTGTACTGTATATGCACAACGAAGCTCTCTTATACTAAACTGCAAAAAAATCTCAGACAATTATAATTGGATCACGAAAATTACTGAGCTGCTCAAACAATGTCGCAATCCCGCCTATCCTACTAAATTATTTCCTACAGTAAAACGGTTTAAAATCCCGGCGTAATGATGAATGAAGCAGTTGATTGGTGTGATCACACGAAACAAATACGTAAACAGATTTTTGGAGTTCTTCACCCTCTTAAACGGCAGAGGGATGTATTTCCATTTGAGCTACAGGCCAAACGAATACAGACATTCATTCTCCCTATTCTTGATTATTGTGACGTTGTTTTAGTTGACATGACGAGCGAAGAAACACTTAAACTTCAACGAGCGCTGAATTCCTGCCTGCGATTTATTTACAATATCGGGTACGATGTTCATATCACCCCATACTAACAGGCTGTCTCATGGCTGATGTCTGATAAACGTCGGCAGCTACACACTTTAACGATGGTGATCAGAGTGGTAGCTGAAAGTCAGCCAATGTATATTTCTTCTAAATTCATCTTTTTATCATCATTTCACAACTTAAATACACGTTCTAGATTCATTCTTTCTATTTCACTGCACCGCACAAATAAAATTAATACATAATTTGTGGTGAATGTCGCCAGATTATGTAATTCCCTGCCAGTTCAGGTCAGAGAAACTAGCTTTTTTAAAACACGATTTAAGGTCACCTGCCGAGACTACCTGCTGAGGACAGCTGACTGAATGGTTGAAGTATGAATATGTGCGTTCCTGAGGATTAACCATTTTTAAGAGTTTTTAATATTAATTTAGTAAGTAATTTATTTAAAATTTATTTTCAATTCTATTAATTTATGCAGTTTTAACTATTTTAAGTATCTCAGTATTTTATTTAAGATTCTGATTAGTATGTGGTTAAGTGTACGAAAGGGCCTGGAGCCCTAACTTTGCCACTGTACTGAAGGCACTAATAAATAAATAAACAAATAAATATATAATGTAAAGCGTATGGGTATAGTTCTTTTGTTAGTTGGTAAAGAAAAATACGCATTACAACACATGCTATGTACCTTGTCCTATTAGTTTCCAATGCAGTTAGGGCCACGCAGCTGTGAGCTTGTATCCGGGAGGTGGATTCGAACCCCACTGTCGGCAGCCCTGAAAATGTTTTCCCGTGGTTTCCAATTTTCACACCAAGCAAATGCTGGAGCTGTACCTTAATTAAGGCCACGGCCGCTTCCTTCCCATTTCTAAGCCTTTTCTATCCCACCGTCGCCATAAGACCTATCTGTGTCGGTGCGACGTAAAGTAAATTGTTAATTACTTTCCTCACAAGCCTGGGATACAGAATATTGTAGTATAAAGTTAGAGTTTTGTGACGCTAATATTCGTATGTATAGTTTTTATTAACGTATCAGAAACCAACGACACTGAGCTGTTGCCATTTGAACACCGTTTTAAGGGTTACCAATCCAAGCCGGGATTTGAACCTGCGAACTCGGACTCAGAAGGACAGAGACACAACCTACTGAGCCACATGAACAGAAGGCGTTTGTGATTATTGTTATGAATAGATGCAGTTAGTATTTTTACAAAAGTTTTTCTGAGGAGCATTTATTAAGGCGTACGTTTCCTTACTGTCCTAAATGCACGAGGCCGGACAGAAGAACTAGCTGGAAGCTAAGGAGCCATGCAGGGGTGTCGCTTCCTTCTCTATTCACTTTTCTAAACCAAACTCCATGACGTAACAGCCCCGAAGCGCCATCGCCTACCAAGCGACGGCTATTCAGCCCCGAGGCCTGCAGATTACGAGGTGTCTTTTGGTCAGCTTGACGAATCCTCTCCACCGTTATTCTTGGCTTTCTAGACCGGGGCCGCCATCTCACCGTCAGATAGCTCCTCAATTATAAACAAGTGAGCTGAGTGTACCTCGTACCAGCCCTCAGATCCAGGTAAAAGTCCTTCACCTGGCCGGGAATCGAACCTGGGGCCTCCGGTAAGAGGCAGGCACGCTACCCCTACACTGTAGGGCCAGCTGGTTATTTTTAGGTCTCCTTATATTCGAATTTGATTTACGGCATCCTGCATTCGATTCCTGACACTGACAGAGTTAAGAAAGGCATGGAATGAGGAGGATACAACCTTGTTTTTGTGTGCAGTAGAGTTTTCCTTGAGTCTCCCGTAATCGAAATATCTACGGCATGGAAGGTAGTCACCTTCACGGAGTGTAGTACCAAAGTACCAAAGATAAAGATTCCACTTCCTCACAAACGAAGAACGATATTATCAATTTTACGAACAGTTTCAATAATGCAGCCGGTGTATGTTAAGAGTACAGAAGCTATAATTGTACATGGTAACAATAAAAACCAACAATATCTACTGAAGATCCGTCAGCGCACTCGGTAGGACCGGCTTTCTTTTTATATCCACCGGGCGAGTTGGCCGTACGGTTAGGGGCGCACAGCTGTGTGCTTGCATCCGGGAGATAGTGGGTTCAAACACCACTATCGGCAGCCCTAAAGATGGTTTTCTGTGGTTTTCCATTTTCACACAGGAAAATGCTGGGGGCTGTACCTTAATTAAGGCCACGGCCGCTTCTTCCCACTCTCAGCCCTTTCCTTTCCCATCGTCGCCATAAGGCCTACGGTACGACGTAAAGCAAATTCTAAATAAAAAATAAAAAATCTTTTCACAACCCCTTCCAAGGAAAGTTGTATCCACACTACTGGCCTGAAATTATTTTGTGGGTATGCCACTATATCCACTCACCATTTAAGGTACAAGGTAAGTCCGAAGAATGGTTGGATACTCAAAATACGCCACCATAAATGATGCGGTTCTCGCTCAAAAGTGTAAGGAAACGTAATGAAAGAGATCTAGTGTTTTAAGTAGAATCCGTATCAATAGAACGTGACTTCCCATTTTAAAAATGTTTCATGCATCGACTCCGATTCAAGCCTGGGCCGTCCTGATGAGAAGATAGAACCATTAGAACTGAGTTATCATGTCCGCCAATTACAAAATAGTTACCCGCACTTTTGATGGTGCCATTTGAGGTTCCAATCAGCCCCCGGGCACTTGACAAAATATATAGGCCTACCTATCGAACTTAAGCTCGACTCCGCGATTGTCTTGCTACTGTAGAAATAAATAAAAACTTTTTCATAACTTACCGAGGATGCACATAGTGTTGGCTTCTCAGTGACAAAACGGTCCCTCTTCATAAAAAGTTACTTATATGGCACAAAATGAGGAACTAACGTGCCGCTCACAATCCTGTCACAGTCTGCCCAACGCTGCAACACAGCACATCTCTCAACCACGGTACAACCCGAGGATCCCTAGGACATTGTTGTTTCCTGGAACCGATATGCAAAAGCTGACACGATGTTGTAAGCTTGCAATTGTTTCTGGACGTGGCCCCCCCGTTATCTCGGTGGTCACGTTTCTGCCCCCTACTGAGTAATCCCTTGCTAATTGCCCCTTTCTTCATGTCTTCACATTTGTCAATACACGGTTACATTCTCAATACTGAGGCCTCTACAGGGAAATATCCCCGCGCATCACAATCCTAAGTGTCTTCCTTTCATTCAAGCAGTACAAATATGGAGATTTATGTATGGCCCTATAGAGCCCTGCTAGTAGATTCTTGTCGCTCCGTTAACTTAACATTTCGGAGTACGTTTTTAAGTTGTTCGTAACGTACGTAAAACAACGGCTGATCCTCGCTCTAGTTTCAGGAAATATTTTGGGGGGGGCCCGGCCCTACTGGGCCCTCCCCTTGGCTACGCCAGTGCACTGTGCAACCAGTAGTTGATCGGTATATTCTGCTGAACCACTAAATATTGTGTTTTTCTGAACAGGTAAAAAAATAAACATACGAGATGACAAACCAAAGCGAGTTGGTGCTATGGGAGAAAAAGAAAATAATATTTAACATTCTTCTATTTTTGACAATGTTGTTACATAAGAACAAAATAGGTCATATTTCACAGAATAGCTATTAAAGCCATTATGCAGTGGCTGAAGGTTGGTGCCAAACTGTCTGAGCCAGGCTACTCATCCAACAAAGAATCCTAAGTAATAGACATGACACTTTATAGGCTTTTGGGCTTATGCCGTGTCAAGAAAATGATGATGATGCTTGTTGTTTTAAGGGGCCTAACATCAAGGTCATCGGCCCCTGTCAAGAAAATAAGGTGAAATTCTTTATGTTTCATAGAGAACTGTGTCCTGCGTCCTCAGAAGAAATCTCGACTGTACACGAGAAAGGCTTCCTAAACAATGACTCTTTAAAATTTAGACCTTATAATAGAAGTGGAAATGGTACGTTCATTCACCACCAGATGGCTCCCAGGACGTGGCACAACACTAGCGTTCGAAGTGGAAGCTGACTGAACCATCAGAATCAGTCTAAGCGGTTCACATAACGTGCATACGTAACATATGACATTGACAGGTGTATGACATAGACAAGCCTGGAATGAAACATCTGGCAATGAGGAATGTATGAATTTGGAAAACACCGAGACGAAATAACAATTGTGAAAGGACAGGGAAGGGAATTACCTACGTAAATTCTTAATGCCTGGCAACCAGGTATTACTTAATTGATAGCCGGTGTCCCTGTTGAAATTGTTAGGATTGCTACATATTTCCACAGCTTCCCGTATAATCCTGGACCTATAGTGTCTAGTGTGGGTAAGAGCTCGAGCATCTTGGAACATGACATCATGACCCGACGACAGAGCGTGCTCGGCTATTGCCGATTTGTCTGGTTGGTTAAGACGAATATTACGTTCGTGTTCTTTGATACGGGTACCAATGGACCGGCATGTTTGGCTGATGTATACCTTAACGCAAGTACATGGAATGTCGTATACCTCAGGATGTAAAAGTGGGGACAATTTATCCTTGGTTTTACTCAGACTGTGGGCAATTTTAGTGGTGATGCCAAACACGGTTTTTATATTGTTTTTGCGGAGGACAAAGGGTAGCGTTACGAAAATGATGCAAAGTTTTGGCTGGGAAGAATTGGGAGAAAGAAGATGAGCTTCTCGACTAAGTGGTATGTTCCGAGCTGTCAGCGGAGAGATGGCGTGGGATGACATCAGTAGATGAATAAGTTTGGGTGGCATCTTTAAAAGTAGGAAAGATCACAATATGAAGATAAAGTTGGAATTCAAGAGGACACGTTTGGGCAAATATTCATTTATAGGAAGGGGAGTTAGGGACTGGAATAACTTACCAAGGGAGATGTTTAATAAATTTCCAATTTCTTTGAAATCATTTAAGAAAAGGCTAGGAAAACAATAGATATGGAATCTGCCACCTGGGTGACTGCACTAAATGCAGATCAGGATTGATTGATGGATTGATTGATTCCGTTTTATGCCTATTACATAATGTATTGGTTAAGAATGTGTGAAAACATTAATATGTTATTTCTAGCTGGAACTGCTTAGTGCTATCAAAGTTGTTGCCCTGCTTGCCTTTACCTCCCCGCTTGTCCGCCTGGTCTATGTTCCCGTCCTGGGCCCATTCGCTCTCTCACTGAGTTGTTTACCAACCTCTGCCGCCTAGCACCGAGTGACCAAGCTTCAGCTCTTGGGTATTATCATGCTAACCTAGACATCTTAGATCATCAAGTTATAAGGTAGCAAAGCATGGTTAAAACATCCATGTTATTACTCTGCTTAATTTCATAAGGAGATGCACATATATTTCTCCTGTCTTTCACATTTTTAAGACCATCTTACCGATACATTATGGCTTGTTTTTCAGACAATTTTTTGCAATTTACTTTATGTAAGAATCTTACTCGTCATAAGTTATCTATGGTGAATTTACCCAATTATCTAATTTCCTTCAGCTCTGACACTTCTTTGCATCCCCCTCTAAGTAAGGACAACCCATCATGCGACACTGGAGTCTAAACAAAATCCTTCGCTTGCCCCCCTCCACCCAATTATAATACTCCTGATTTTTTGATATGCTCTCCTCAACACTCCAACCACTCCTTTTCCTAACTTATTATATGAATTACACAATATTTCTCCTAATTTGGCATCAAATCACATGATCAATTTTCATATACTAAAAAAATGTTTGGATTAAATACCTCAAATCACCTCAACAGATCCTAAGAACTTAGTTCTTTGGGTTTTTCTGTTCACGAATTCCTAAAAATGCAACTTGCCCCGTTTCAACAAATATTGCCCCTTATCGATCCAAAAGTCATGGGACATACTATCAATTTTTGGTAAATTTATATGCACAACTGTATTGACTGGTCTCAGTTTCTTTCTGCACTTCACAATCACTTTTTCACCTATGAAATTTGACATCATTTAAGTCAACAGTTCATTTGTCCCTATTAGCAACCTGATGAATCAATATTTGATTACTTGGACTCTATCACCTTTTCTGCCGAAGTTCTTGGAATTACACAACATCCCTTAGAATTAATAAAAATTGTTTGATTTTATGCTGCACCTGCCTTCAGCCAATTGATGAACACCTTTGCCTCTCCAACTACAATTGCCCATTTATATCAGACAACTCAGTTTGATAATTTAAATAATTATAGTACATTCTTTGCTACACTATTACTCCCCCACCTATCTCCGCTCCTACAGCCTCTGCCATACCTACCAGCACCACGGGTACTATTCAACGCAAGCTATCCTCTCTTACTTGTTATAATTCCCAAGGCATTGGACATTTACCTCATGATTGCCCTATTCTGGCTTCAGGAAACTCAAGTTCCTGCCATTAGTTGACACCTCACAGCATTTTAGGGAAAAACTGCCCTCTTTATCTACTAACACTACCCACAATTCATATGTTATGACCAGGATTAGGATTTTTAAGTGCACACCTTTTTTGTTAGGGTAAATTAAAGCTGTCCGGAAAGATATCACAGTGTGAAATTTTGTTTCTAGTTGTGAAAAGAGGCATTTTTCATGCACCATTTTCCCTTTTTTTGAGACCTTTATTCCTTTTTCCCCCAACCATGCCCATAATCCCCTTTTTTCTTTTTAAGTTTAATTCCAATTTATTTTTCACGCACCTTTTCCCCTTTTTTGAGACCTTTATCCCTTTTTCCCCCAACCATGCCCATAATCCCCATTTTTCTTTTAATTCCAATTTATTCTATAAGATTTCTAATCAATTAAAATACTTAACCTTTAGTTAACGTCTCTTCAGCTTTCTGTGTACGTGTGAATAGTAAGCCTACCTCGTTCAGTAAACACCGCGCGGGAGTTGAAAGCACACCTGCAACTATGGAAAATAATTGTATGTTCGACAAAGCCTCTTTCTATCACTTTACCGCTATAATGTAGCCCGTAATAATGCAATTGACAATGAGTGATTCTATCCCACCAGAATCAGTAGCCTGCTGTTCGTGAATGTGAGTTTGTTACTGTGAGAGACGTCATCTTTTCGCACGGAGGCGGAGGCTGGTGACGCAGAGATGTCAGCAACCGCATCCGTGTAGTTCCGAGAATTGACACTGGGTTCTGCTCGAAGCTACTAGGAGTGTGGACAACAAGGGAGAGAGTGAGCACAAGAGTGAGTTGTGTGACAGTTGCACTGAGTTAGCAAGTGAACTGGTGTTAGCACTTTGTTACATAACTAAATGAGTGTACTAATAAATTTTACCATGCCAAAGGTGTCCAGCGCCCGATTTATCGCTCTGGCTCAGGAGTTCAAACAAGGTTTCCTTGACACTGATGGAACTGTTATGCAATGTACTATTTGTGATTCAAGAATTTTGTTAGATGAAAAACATCAGCGAGATCGCATCAAACAACACATTTTCAACTCTAAACTTCAAATGAATAAGACTCTTCAAGCAAACAAATCACGTCAACCTGTATTACGAAATGCGTTTCAAGTTCATCAAAAAGCTAAAATTTGAAGGAATTAAACATTGATTTGTGTGCAGCTCTTACACAAGCAGGAATTCCACTAAATAAGGTGAACCATCCAGCCTTGAAGGGATTTCTTGAAAAATACACAAAGATATCAATGCCCAATAAGAGTACTTTAAGAAAAAACTACATGGAGCCTGTTTACCAAGAAACCATACAAGGAATCAAAGAGAAAGTGTCTGACTGCAATGTGGGAATCATTGTGGATGAAACCATAGACTCAATGGAACAATATGTTTCGAACATTTTAGTTTTTCCGTTACAGGGGAGAACGTTTGGCCATGTCGTTAAAAATGTATGAGCAGCAGAAAGCCAATGCCAGTACAGTAATGCAATCAATTATGGACTTCTGCCAGAAACTTTGGCCTACTGATATCGAGTTTGAAAAACTTCTTCTTGTGGTTACGGACCAAGCTCCATACATGGTTTCAGCTGTTAACCATTTGTAACCTTTATTTCCTAAGTTGAAGCATGTGACATGCTTGGTTCATACCTTTCACAGGGTTTGTGAATTCATAAGGAATGAATAAGGCATCGCAAATCAATTCATCCCTGCCCCAAAGAAGATTCTACTGAAAGTTCCGAGTCATGTTATTGCCTACAGGGAAACCAATGGCCTGCCCCTTCCAAATTTCCTGGTCATTACTCGCTGGGGATCATGGATTGAGTGTGCTGCTTTGTTGTGTGAGAATTTTGACAAAATTAGAGAGTTTGTGCTTTTTTTGGATCCAGTCAATGCAGGTGCAATTTCCAGGGCACATCAACTTCTGTTTTACTGGAGAAAATACATAATTTGCAGACAGAACTATATTGTGCCCATAGTTACAAGTACCTGACTGCAGTTATTAAACAATTAGAAGAACAAGGTCTGGAAACAAATAGAGGGAACAATTAGATGGCTTTGCCAAAGACAAACTTGAGTCTAGTCTTCAGAAGAATCCAGACATTGAGGAATTTGCCACATCTGTAGAGTTTTCATTCCGAGTGAATACAAGATTTGCCCCACTGTTTTCTGTGGATGTTGAAAGAAGCTTTAGCATCTACAAAGACATTCTATCTCTGAATAGAAACAGACTTACTTTTTAAAATGTAGAGATGCTTAATGTCTTGAAGTACAACAGCTTCATGATTTTTCCTTCTTTTGATGAGTGATAATTTGATGTACTTGTTTGTAATTCAATAAACTAGAATAGAGGAAAGAGAAATCGTTGAATTAGTTGAATAAACCAGCAACTTTTTGGCCCTTTTCTACCTTACTTGAGCACTTTTTCCCTTCCTTTTTTCATCTGAAATTTGCACCTAAAAATCCTAACCCTGGTTATGGCACAAATTTCTAATATTTCATCCATAGCTCTTTTGGATTTTGGAACTTCTGTATCTCTTATGTTTTAGTTTTCTCCAGAAATTTTAAAAATTATATCCCCAATATTTTTTGTTACCATCTTTATTTAATGTAATTGCATTTCCCAGCATCGCTTCAATATTTGTAGAAAGGTTGAATTACCCATTAAAATTAACAAATTTTCCTGGCCCTATTGCTTCAAGATAGCTAAAGACTTCGCTATTCCTCTCATACTGGGCCACGATTTCTTTCAGCATACTAACCTGATCTATAGTTCAGTCACTTCATCTATCCTTTGGTTAATAGTCCACCAATTCATCCTTCTGTATACCCCATGCAAGATCACCAAATTCAATACTTTGGTATATGCTGCCATCAATCAAGATGAACAACTTCTTTCTTTAACATTTTTTTCTGGCATAATGACTTTTATGTTGGAAACTGCTAAGGATTATCAAGCCCATATTCTTGTTGATGCTCCTTCTGTATGCTCTGCCCACATAACTGAAGTACTCTGCGAGTGTGTTTTCTTAATGCGCATATATCTAAAAAGCTTCTCAATCATACCATTGTTGCTCTCTCTTATAATTATACCTCACCAGCCATTTTCGTTAATAAGCCCAACGGTTCCCCTCGTCTTATTACCGTAACTTGAATTCTAAAATTCTTTATGATTCATATCCCATACCCCAAGTTTAAACTGCATTTCACTATTTTCACAGTGCTAAATTCTTTTCTACTCTCGACTTAAATTCAGTCCACTATCAGATTCCTTTAGATGCTGAAAGCAGCAAACTGACTGCGTTCATCACCCCAAGTGGTTTTTATCAGTTTACCAAGGTACCTTTTGTACTTCATCCGGGGTCCCAAATTATGCAACATTTGGCTTATTCTATTTTTTCTGATATCAAGTATAAATACATTTTTCCTTACATTGACGACTTGTTAATCTATAGTTCAGATTCCGACTCTCACCTTCCGCATTTAGAAGAAGTATTTTCTCTACCCATTTAAGCTGGTCTTAGTATTAAGCCATCCAATATTTCCCTTGCGCAAACTTCTATAAAATCTTTGGGACACATCATTTCTGAAAACGGCATTTCTGTGGATCCCAATTGAATTTTAGCAATTGTTCAACTCCCTCCCACTAATAATCTCAAACAACTCTGTTCCTTTCTCGACATGGTTTCATTTTACAGAAGAGTGGTGGAGAGATAGGTAGCGATAGAGGTCCTTGATTCACAACCCGACCCAGGAAGCTGGAAACGGGAAGTGAAGAGGATGATGATGATGATGACTACCAGCGGATTTTAAATACGGTATTGTTAAGCGAAAGAAGTAACATTTTTATTGCATTGGCAATAACGTCACTGAAAATGTAGTGAAATTTAGAGTGGTGGTATATCTGTTACTGGGTGTTTCATTTATTTAGTACTATTTCTCTAAAATTATATTGCAAGAGTCCAATATTAGACTATTGTTAGGCTATAATGTGGAAATTCCAACCATGAAAAGAATTAGGATTGAAATCTACACATATGAAGAACGATTAAAAGTTATGGAGTATGTAACAAAACACACTAAATTATTGTAGAAAATAAAAAGAATGATAATATTACATGGATGCAAAATGTATGATTCAAGTTATGTACTGTGTTTTTTTGGTTTCTTTCTCTAATAGCAATTAAGAGGATGCGTGTAATGGCAAAAGTAAATTTATCCTCTTAACGCCAGAAATTTAGTTAAGATATCACTAGCAGGCAGCATGTATGCAGTGGATCATTAATTTGATTATTAATTATTCAATTTACTATTGCAAATTTCATAAGCAGGGTCTCTTTTCCCCAAGACAATGTTAAAGAAGTAACTGACCAGCACCTCACTTTAGAGTAAGTTCTTAATAGTAAGTTGTTATGAAGTCAAAGAAATGTGATCTTCTTAACATCCCCATGAACAAAGACATATAGCCTCAATCCATATTAGCGCCACCTAGAGGTTTAGAACCGAACTCAGGCTTTTGGCATGCACTCAAGGGATAGGAGGAGGTAGAAGACAGAGATCTGTGCTCAGATAGTACGCACTTGAACTGCAGTGGTACGGGTTATGAGGGTTGTTTAGAAGAGTTATAGGGAGGAACATTCAGGGAAACTGTGTGGACTAGGGAGTGGTGATAAGAGTACATGGACGTAGAAGTCAAGTAAGGATGACATTAAAAAGTTAGTGCCAAACTGTAGAAGTGATGTAACAAAAAGAACAGAATTAATTAGTCTAATAGATATATACTGTACTGGTTATCTACAGATTCATGAGTGCCACTTGCAAAAGGTTCAAACCTGTTCTTTGAAACAGAAAGTGACAATCATCCTTTATCCACTTTCCGAAGCCCGCGTATTTTACCGGCACCGATTCCCATCATTTACAGTTTTTAGGCCTAAATGTTTCACTTTGCACAGGTTCATAATTCAAATCCAACTTGAGCTCTAGTCCACAGTTCAAATACTTACTCTCCATCACATTAATCTTATCTTTAAGTATGTCATTTTCAGCTTTAAGATCCTCAATGTCATTTTGCAGAATATTTATAATTTCCAAGGCATTTTCATACTCTCTATATTTAAATTTAGAGCCGCCATCACTGATAACAACATTCGCAACGCACTGTTCATAAAACCAGTCTTCATTTGCATTCATTTTTTCCCCCCGGGCCCCTTTCCACACTTAAAATGCCACCAACGATCGCACAAATCATACAGGATGGTGTTTTTAACTGTTTTACGGCATTTACCACCCTTAGCATCAAGTTTTACACTTACTTTCTTGGGAGTAGACATACCCGTGTTCAACTGTCTCCATCACTACAGTCCTCTTCAAGCCACTCTTGCACAACTTTAGTACAGCTTTCACTTGTAACACAAGTCCTGGAAGTATCCATAGCAGTATTATTTGTGACACTAGTTCCTGCAGGACTGTTCATAACATAAACCTCCTTCATGAAGTGTTATCACTGAGACTGTTCACTTCACACTCACTGATAAATAAAACAGCAAGATCCGGTTTCAAATGCCGCTTGCTTGCGATGTTAGGGTGGGCACACAATTAGATGACAGGTCTACAGCAACAGCAGAAAGGTCCTTCCCAACTTCAAAAGGAATGAACGAACATACTCAAGGAACAGATTGAGGGAAAAGAGACTTTCAAACCTGGCACTGTTTTCCACTGAAAATTGAAATGGCATATGGCTTTTAGTGCCGGGAGTGTCCAGAGGACAAGTTCGGCTCGCCAGATGCAGGTTTTTTGATTTGATGCCGGTAGGTGACTTGCACGTCATGATGAGGATGAAATGATGATGAAGATGACACATACACCCAGCCCCCGTGCCAGCGAAATGAACCATTTATGGTTAAAATTCCCAACCCTACCGGGAATCGAACCTGGGACCCCTGTGACCAAAGACCAGCATGCTAACCATTTAGCCATGGAGCCAGATACTGCGGAAGGTGTTCACCAGAAATATTAAGTTTTCGAAAGAACTGTGGACTGCTTTGCTATGTAGGAGAGAAGAATGGAGTTCACACTGAAATGAATATGCCAGCATTGTCAACATGGTCCAGCACAACAGTTTCTAAATGTCACTCCATCATAAATCAGCATGAAATTGTTAATCTGGTTATTTACTGCTCACTAACTTCAATGGTCAAAATGGTTGGCAGGATGGCAAAATATTATCTCACAGGAATACTTCCATGTTCCAGCAAAATAAGAAAGAAACACAGTTCTAGCAATTTATTGCTCTTACATGTTGGGTAGTGTTTGAGACCATTATTTCCTGGCATATATCTTACCTCAGCATAATTATCACATTGTATCTTCCCAGTCCTAACATCGGCACATAAGGTTTCATGGGATAATCGTTTTATCACATGATCATTTAATCATGTATGGTACCTTAACGTAGTATGTATAAGGATGATGTTTTCTAAGCAAATGAAGTTATGTTGCCAGTTACTATGGTGATGACCGAGCTCGATAGCTGCAGTCGCTTAAGTGCGGCCAGTATCCAGTAATCCGGAGATAGAGGGTTCGAGCCCCACTGTCGGCAGCCCTGAAAATGGTTTTCCGTGGTTTCCCATTTTCACACCAGGCAAATGCCGGGGCTGTGCCTTAATTAAGGCCATGGCTGCTTCCTTCCACTTCCTAGGCCTTTCCTATCCTATCGTCGCCGTAAGACCTATCTGTGTCGGTGCAACGTAAAACAAATAGAAAAAAACAACTATGGTGATGTTTTTAAGTATCCAATAACACAAGTCGCTGGGAAAGGTCGGTGTGAGCAGTCAGCGATCAACTATACAAAGGCTGAATTATGACCCTGGTAAGAGAAAAGTAAACCACTGGAGATTCATAGAATGACAAGCCGGTCCTCCACCCTGCTACAATTTTCAGTTGTTTCTTTACCAGCGGTGGTAAACAGTATCTGTTCTACCAGTGCAATGTGATATTTTAGGGTTTATTGACATGCTTTCATACTATGGGAAGGTAAAAGATTTACACAGCTTGATTCAAAGTGATAGAGATACCATGCACTGAACAACATGGAAATAGAGCTGCGGAGTGCGAGTTTTCAGTTAGCGAGAAGTTAGTTCGAGAATGGTGGAAACTGAAACACAATTTTAAAAGTTCATATCAGAACAGGCGTGGTTCCTGTCATGGAATCAACAACACACACTGGACTCTGCAACAAGAGATGCTTTCCTTAACTTGATCCACATTCAAAACAACTCCAGTGCATCTTCTCATGTACTCCAATGAAAGATATCAAGATGTTCCTAGTGGATATTTAATCATGTTGTTTCACTTTTGTGCCGTGGGAAGTCTTCCTCGGCCCCTTGTATTTTATTCAGCCTGGCCAGGCTCTAATGTTATGTGTAACTTTATAACTGTTTTCTTGTGTATATATATATATATATATATATGTTTATGTATTCATTTCCAACCTTCCTTCCTTCCCTTAATACAGTGTCATTCTTTGATTATTAAGTATGGCTCCAGAGGAAGTGGATTTCTCCCACTCTGGAGCATTTCCCCTCTTCTTGTGCCTCCATGTCTTTGGGCCACTTCCCCTGCCCCTCTCGGGGGATCCAATCGTTGTTGACTCGCTCGGCACCTCACCTCACCCCTTAGGCAAGGTCACGGTTGACCGAACTGAGAGAGAACATTCTGCTTCTCGTGCTTGAAGGCGACACACTACAGGCTGGTGCCGTGTGGAGGTCGAACTAGGTTTCACTGACATGGAGGTAGGAGTTGAAATTTCTATAGTTCCCCGATGTCTTACCAAGTAAGAAAGGGTACGAGGTGGTTGGACTTTCTTAATGAAAATCAAGGTGTTAGGTTTACACAAAACTCATTTTAACTATCCTCTGTAAAAGTATAGTTGGTGTGTTTATGTAGAGCTAATGCTTGTTATTTCTTGTACAGCGTTTTGCTTCTGCTGTGGCAGTTGTTTGATGAGGCATGCCGTACCCCTTGCATGGGGATGTTTAAATTGTAAAGTTCCTGATTATGAATTGTAAAGCCACAGGGAATATTATTTGAGGTTCCTTATGATGAAGTGGCAAGGTTTTGCGCACCTTCGTGTAATGCCAAGTAAAGTGTGTATTAAGTCACATCGCTTGGAAACCAGAAGAGTTTCTCCGCAGTTCTAAGAGCTGGTTAGATGTTGTTATCGTAATCTTGTCCTTACCTAAAGTGTAATAGTAAATTAGATTGTTAGCTACGTTATGTTCTAGAATTACCTGTTGGTAATTGGTAATTATATCAAGTGGGATACCCTCCTCCTTAAGCTTGTATTAACTGTATTTTTAAATTATCTGGGCTGGTTCCCTAGCTTACCTTGTGTGACATTTGTAAATTGTATATTATACGAGTGTGTTCTTATTATATATTGGATAAAGATTCTGACAGAGTTTATGATTAAGGTGCGAAGCAAATGTTGTCATCAAAACAAGGCAAATTTAAATCAGTTATATAATAAAGTTTTGGCACTATGATTCAAGTGCTTATCTGTCCAGCCCCATAGGCCCACCACTTCCTTCTCTTCCGCTACGCTCGCCATATGTTGGCACAACTTTAATCAAATACAAACTAGTCAAATATCATACTTCATGTTGTTATGACATAACTCTTCAATTGTATGAGTCCGTGTTCACTATTTTGGACCACAAGCCGAGATTGTGATAACTTTATTTCATGTTTCTAGAAATTAACTTTGACAGGTAAAATGCTTCTTGCACTGGCAATTTAGGTAAATGCAAATTTTGCATATAATCTATGCATATCCCTAGTGTATCCTCATTTCTTTTTGACACATTTGATATGTGTTGAAGTTGACTGTAGAATTTTTTAGATCTCCTAAGGTGCACATTTTTTCACGAACAATAGCTCTTTTCACATTGTCAGCTAAATTTCCATCTTTTAACCTAACAGAGAAAGATTCACAAGTGGGAGAAGCTTCTACTTGAGGCTTACCAAAATGCAGAGAAAAGTTTTCATTGAATGTTTTTAAGTAGAAATTGTACTGTACATTTGAAAATTCAGGGTATTTTACCTTGAACATCTCATGCATGATTTTAAGATTTAATTATTCGTTTAAGTACTTGTACTCTTTGGAACTGTAATGTGGTTCTTTAACAGGAAAAGATAAGATGTGGGACCTTATGGCTTCCACAACCTTCCCTAGAATTGCATGTGAGGCTCTCCCTAAACCTCTTTTATCAATAGGAGATTGTCCTTCATACAATAGATTACAGAGACGGCGAACCCGGCCATCACTTATCCCACATGTAATACACAAAATGCTTTCTTACAAACATGTGCCTTCCATACCTGGTTGTTATCCTATAAATGAAAGAGTTCTTTCTTACAACTGTAGGGTTTTCTTGACAAGGTCTTCTGTTTTGTATTGCAACAGGGCTGATGACGGACTGTAAATAAGCATCTTGTTTATTTTGTGGAAAACTGTGTAATTCTCATGTGAATTTACCCCTGATGTCACTAAGCTTGCCAGTACAATCTTTTCTGCACCTAGTATTAAGAACAAATTACATCATAGGTTATATTGGACATGAAAGAAGCCTTCTCTCACTAATTTCAGCATTACGAATTAGAACAGTTGGAGAAGTTATTTTCAATTAAATTATGATCATTAGTAAGCAAATATTAGGTTAAATATCAAACTTACCTGCAAGGTACATTAGTATTTCGTGTATGCACTTCTTTGTTATTGTAGCCTACATATGGAATTGTTTCACTCTTGCTTTTTGTATTTTGTTACACTTACATAAATGCGTATTTCTAATTCCTTTTTTCTTTTTGACACTAACATCATTATCGTCTGATGAAGACATGCTTGCACAACAATCGGAAATGCTTCTATAACAAACGCAAAAGAATGTGCTTTCTGCGTTTAGTGAAGTACGTGATACCAACAGCTGATGCTGACAGCACACTCTAGCGGTAAAACTCTGTTATGTTGAGAAACCCCAGAAGTTACAGAGTTTTACAACCCAAAAATTACTGGTGATCCCTTCACGGCCATTGTATACAGCAGACTTATGGGGTTTCTACACAAAATGATGTATCTACCCTTCAACATTAATTTTGTCATATAAAATGAAAATTGTCAAAAAATGTGACTTAGTGGGTTTTAAAACTAACTGATTCATGTTGTCAAGTAGCAATTCAGATATAGTATTAGCACTCATTCATTGCTGGCAGTCATTCCATCATCCATATGCATCACCCTTAAGAAGTGCCTGTAATATTCTTACCTCATCACCAGGATCATAGTACTGCTCTAAGTATGGGTGGGCCAGAGCATCCTCAACTCCAATCCTGTTGTGTGGGTTGAAGGTCAGCATTTTGTCAAGCAAATCTAGAGCCTTAGAGTCTGCAGCAGGGAAAAGTTTAACCCAGGGAACCTTGGGTTTGTAAGGAAGAGATTGCAGGTAACTTCGTGCCTTCTCATTGATAATACATTCCAAGTCTTCAGGAGTTGGCGAGCCCAAGACTCCCAGAATGTGGTTCAGCTGGTCAAGGTAATGCTTGCCAGGGAAAATGGGGCGGTTGGACAACATCTCAGCCAAAATGCAACCAACTGACCATATGTCGATTGATTTGGTGTAGCCCTGAAATTATAAAATTTGGAATCATTGCTTTGCATCATTAATGCTATATTCCTTATGCTATGTAATTCCAGAAGGGAGACATGCAGACTTACAGAGCACATTTACTGCTTCAATCCCAGGTTTGGTGCAGATAACAAGCAATATCTCATGATTTGAATAAAACCATTATCCGAGTATATTTAAACGTAAAAGACCTCTACAAAAATCAACATAAAAATATTATGCTGATGGCATTGCTTCAAAATCTTAGCCAAGAGCCTGGGGTTCTTAGTGTGTATGTGAAGTCAGTCTGATGACCATGTGTTGTGGTGTCTGTACTGGTGTATGTGTTTTAAACCTCGGAGCAGGAGCGTGGGGGACATGTGTCACCCACATAGATTTTTCTTTATTTTGTTGCTAGTTCACACACTACAGGCTAGTATGTCTTTCAGTACATTTCTAGAATGTTCTCACCAATAATATCTGTCCGACTCGTTGGCTGAACGGTCAGCGTACTGGCCTTCGGTTCAGAGGATCCCAGGTTCGATTCCCGGCTGGGTCGGGGATTTTAACCTTAATTGGTTAATTCCACTGGCACGGGGGCTGGGTGTATGTGTTGTCTTCATCATCATTTCATCCTCATCACGACATGCAGGTCGCCTACGGGAGTCAAATAGAAAGGCCTGCACCTGGCGAGCCGAACCCGTCCTGGGATATCCAGGCACTGAAAGCCATACGACATTTCATTATACTACTGATTGCTGCATTCGTACCAGAACCAGAAGACGAACAATGTTGGGTGTCGGGTGTCCCCCATGCGCCTATTTGTGTTGCAATATTTCTTTTAATCACAATAAGTTTTATTCTTATTTCACTGGATATCTGTGATAAGTTTAAGGGAATGCCTACATATCCACTCTATTTCGTAACCATAAGCTCGCATGTTGTTGCTACGGCATCAGCAATATATTACAGCCTATCATGTCAACACCTATGAAGACAAGAATTCTGAGTACTGTGGATTCCTTGGCCATAAGAATATGGTTAAATGAATCATTTCGTAGGGAGGAGGAAATTCCTTTTGAAGATGTAGAAAGCAGAAGTGGAGATCAGGAGCAAATGCTGGTCATGAAAGTCAGGCTTGCTCTTCCATTCGTGAAAGTTGGTGGGGTTGGACATGCATAGTTCTGAATTAATAAAATTTATAAACCCAATAATCGCTAAATCACATGAACATTTTAATCATCGGTTACATGAACATGCATTCAAACTGGTTACATCACACCTTCAAAAATAGCCAAAAGAATAACAATCAGACACATTTTATAATTATTAACAAATCATGACAAGCCAGTGATTATATAATTTAAACAAGTAAACGTCAAACTTTGTACACAGAAAAATTGCAACTATTTATTACATCTTCCTACTTGAAAACAAACTCTACACTGCGGCTTCTCTTTACAAAACCATCAATAACTTCATCATAGAAAGAGGACTGTAATCTAATTTTTGCAAGCAATCCTTTTTCAATCAACAACAGAGCTAATGATAATAGCCTCTCCTGACCTTGAGTCGATCTGCAATATATATTAATGCGTCTCAGTATTGAAAAAGAACGTTCTGCAGAGGATGTAGTAGCAGGAATTGTTGCTACAAGTTTGATGAGCTTGAAAATTTCTGCCATACCCATGTGCAATTTATTAGTATGCATAAACTGCATTAAGTCTGAAACACTTTTCTCTTTAAAATCAGAAGATGAATACATTACACTTAATTCGGTTTTTAGGCGAACAATGTCGAAAAATGACCCATAGGTTTTTTTCTAGGGCAGTAACATCACTGTCTGGAAACCTATTTCTGTGCTTCTCAAACAAATCACAATCCAACAGCGACAAGAACACAAATGTGTTTATGCATTTAAAACGCTCCCCTATTTGGACAAGTACATTGTCAATAATTTCATTGAATAGACATTTGTATTTTGATTTTTCTGGTTCATCTCTAATTCTTCGATTTTTAGAGCACGGCTGTCCTCTATAAACATCAATTTTAGTATCAACATGTCCATACAAACTATCAAAATCTTCATCTCTCATAGACTGGATATTTAAAAAGAGCTCTTCAACCTTCTTGCTACAGTACCGAATATCCAGACTTTCTGTTTGTAAAATATTGAACACAATGAAAAAATCTTGGAGAACACTGCCAGCAGAAATCTAGTGTTGAACTTAAGTAAGAAGAACAAAAATCCTTGTGCTTTCAATGTAGTGTCTGCATCCCAGTCGTCTGAAGTATCCTGTACATGTTGAAAGAATTTCACCAGCGTATCATATTCCTTCACAGTATTAATAAGACGTGAAGCAAAATTCCATCTCGTTGGTGCTACTGATGGCAACTTCTTCTGAACAAAATCTCGAAGAGCAGCTGTTCTCTTTGTAGACTTTGAAAAAAAAAAAGCAGCAAGTCCTGACATTGTTTGGAAGAAAAGTGTACATTCTTTGATTTTTGAAGCAGACTGCTGTAGTGTTAAATTCAATAGGTGGCTATAACAATGCACAATTCCTGACATTGTTTGGAAGAAAATTGTACATACTTTGATTTTTGAAGCAGACTGCTGTAGTGTTAAATTCAATAGGTGGCTATAACAATGCACAAATGTCGCATATGGATACTGGTCTTGAAGTAGTTTATTAAGCTGATTCACATGACCGGCTAAGACAGCAGCACCATCGTATGTTTGAACCACAATCTTTTCCTCACAACTGAACTCTTAAAATTGCGAACATGATTCAAGAGGGCTCCAGCAGTGCGATCTTTACTAACGTCAGCAAAACCAAGAAACCCTTCTCGAATTTCACCACTTTCATCTACAAAACAGAGTAAACTAGAGGGTTGTGACGTATTAATGATATCAAACGTTTCGTTCAACATTATTGCCACAAAAGTTGCTTGTTTAAGCTCCTCCTTTATTCTTCTCAAAATTACTGAACTTATTTCTGTTGTTGAATCATTTTGGATTGCAGACGACTTCCCTCTAAAAGTGGTGGAGTCTTTCAGATGAGCTGCCAGAAGAGGATCATATTCACTTATAATTTGTAGAAGTTCGATGTAATTCCCTCTGTTTACGGAAGTTGCAGACTCGCCATGTCCGCGAAATGGTAGTTCCTGTTTTACTAAAAAACACACTGCATCGATCAGTCGTTTAAGTATGTCACGATTTTTCTTAACCTTTGCATTATGAAGTTGGTCACTGATGCGTTTCTTTTCATCCAGCTGGTGGTCGATCTTTGTACGCCCAAGGCTATTTAACTGCAAGAAACACTTCATATGGTTTGCAGATTTCTTGTGTCTTGTAATGGACAGTATCAAGGTGTTCAAATTGTCAAAGCCACTTTTACACCATACACCGTTATCAGCAGAAAATAGTAAACACGGCCAGCGAAACAGTCTATTCAGTTTCTTGGACCCTGTCAACCAGTGCGTATTATTATATTGAGATACAGAGAACGAACGTACATATTCTCTATTTGTTTCCCTGTGCTGTGTCTTTAAATTTGGCAGCGCCGGACAGGGCCTGCCATTCTTAATAATGTCTGGATAATCCTCCGAGAAAATGGATTTGATAACAAGCTGTCAATAATGCACGGTTTGGAACCCATTGCAGCACGTCAAATCATTCAGAATAGATGATCAGGAACTTACAGTACACTAGTCACTGACAACACACTAGATCTGTAGCTCTCAGACCAGAGCTTCCAATTACACATTACAAACGTGACAGCTTGCAACAGGCCTTGGAGAGAAGAAACCTGCGCGCGCAATCATTTCTCGCTGTGTCGACAGCCCCGCTGAAGCTCCTAAGACATGAGCAAGCCTCGCTGGACTCGCCAAGATATATGCAACATGCGACTTGTATAATGCAGATCTATTACAGATACGGTACATATTGTAATTTTTTAACTCGCCTGCTTTAGAAAGCTATTGCGCTTGTGCAGCAAGCATAGCATGCTTGGAGAAATCGCCCCTGGTGGAGATGTACATACAGTTATTGTTCGTGACCATGAAACAGAACCCGAGCAGGAAGAGGAGGAGGGGAATGAAGAAGATGCACCTGATGAAAGGTGCAGGATGAATTGCCGAGATTTTACATTGGAACGAATGGAGAGAAGTGGAGAAGAGAAACGCCTAACCTCATTATTAGAATTGGTAGATACAATACCACATTTACCAGGCGTAGGGGGCGCTAAGTTCAAATTATGGGATGTTCATTAAGAATTTTAGGGCTTAAGTACATGACACAGTAAGTATAGTTTTTGTCTTAAAGTCTACATAAATATCTAATAAATCATGTTATTCATGAAGAAATGTATACCTATATTTAACTATTTTGTTATGGAAAACCATGAACACTTTGGGTGATACCTGTCCCCCACATGGCAATTTGTGTTCTCAACCTCCACACGCCTGCTGTAGGGTTAATAAATTGGTGCTAGGAAATGTCAAGGTGATGATGGTCTAAAATTAAGTTTAATCTTAGCAATTGCTAGAGATAAGAAAAAAAACACACACACCACACATTATGGATTTCAATTTTATGATCTGAGGCCAAGTATTCCCTGTTCCAGTCCCTACAATCAGTTTTCATTTTGTAGCAGAGCCAGAAAATGAACTCAGGCCAAATGAGTAATATAAACTTGAATGATAGCAAATCTGCATTCCATATCTGATAGCAAAACATGAAGATATGTATGACAAATAAATCCACTATCACATAAGCAAGTCTGTCAAATCAAGGTATATTTACAATGAGAGTCACAAACTTCAGTTTTCCAAGATCAGACTGCCATGAAAGTTGATATAGTCTTTCACAGTTGGATCAATGTTGAAGTCAATGAATAAATCCAAAAGGCTAGTCTATACAGTCACAATTATTATCATTAAAAGCTGGTGTATATCTACTTCCTGAGAGCCAGAGCCAGAAAACAGATTGATTAGTGCCAATAAAACTTAATTAATCAGTACAAATATGTTTCAAATTAGGTGCTAAAATTTTCATATTTTTTATTACATAATTCCGTCTACCAACTGAATTGTCTCAATGAGATCCTTATAAAGGAGACAGGTAATTTGCAATTCCAGCTACTCTTTCCTTCACCCACAGAGAAGTAGCATTAATACAACTCTATTTTACCATGTTCCATTGAAGTTATTTATGTAAGGAAATCTTTCACAAATATATACCCAAATGCACAAAAATTGGCTGGCAAAGCCATATTTATACATACTCAACTTGGGATAACAGTTGCTATGGAATAGGACTGGGCATTGCGGACATATTCTGAGTCTGAGTCTTCCTTGTTTTAAGGTGGCCAGGACTATAAAATCTACCAGTGGTTCCTAACCCGTTAGATGAGAGATTCTAATTGGGACTATGTGTCAGACAGCATCCTGCTTCACAGAATTTACCAAGTTCAGGACATTTTAAGCAAGCCTTGGACCTATGGGAGTAATAGATTTCCATTTCCATTTGACACGTGAGGAACTCTTTGGAAACAACTTTGTTAATAGACTTTGATGGGAAGCCATCAATATTAACGGGGCTTATGGAAGAAAGAAAGTAGAACTGGCTAAGCTAGCAAAGAGGACACGCCTGGATGTGTTAGGAGTTAATAATATTTAGGAGAACATAAAGTGTTCTTAACAGTTGTTAAAAAGGAAAGGGCAGAGTGTGAGGTAGGGCTGTTCATCAGGAATACTACTGCACACAACATAGTTTCTGTTAAGCACATAAATGAGTGAATGATGTGGGTAGACTTACCAGTTGGAGGAATCAGGATGAGAATTGTCTCAGTTATTCACCATGTGAGGGTGCAGATAACGATGAAGATGACAAGTTTTATGAAGCACTGAGCGACATCATAGTTAGGGTCAACAGCAAGGATAGGTTACTGCTAATAGGCAATTTCAATGAAAGGGTTGGAAACAGAACTGAAGGATATGAGAAGGTGATGAGTAAATATGGGAAAGATATAGAAGCTAATAGGAGTGTGAAGCGTTTACTGGACTTCTGTGCTAGTATCAGATTAACATTTACGATTACATTCTTTAAGCATAACACTATTCACCACTACACATGAAAGGGTACGGACAGCAGATCCATAACAGACTATATCAAAACTGACTTTGAATTCAGGAAATCTGTTAGGAATATGCGGTATTCTGGTGATTTTTCGATAATACAGACCAGTATATGATCTGAACTGAACTAAGTATCTCTAGGCCTAGAACAGAGAAAGTCAGATCAGCCTAGAAATGAATAAGAACGAGAAAATTAGACAGAATTATATGGATATGATTCGTGAAAAGTTCCAAAAAATAGACAGTGAGCAAGTTCAGGATATAAAAAGAGAATGTGTGGTGTACAAGATGCTGTGGTAGAAACAGCAAGAGACTGTCTAGAAACAACTGTGTAGATATGGGAATAAGCAAAGATCTTGGTAGAATGATGAGGTGAGGGGAACCTCGTAAACATAAAAGGAAGGAGTATCAGAAATGGCTCCAACAAGGACTGATGCAGACGAGGAATATTATGTACACTGCCTGACAAAAAAATTGAAGCACCCAGAAGAAATAGTCGGATGTCAATGTAACTTCACACACAATGGTGTGTATGCGAATTATTTGAGTTGCAATTCTCTTTGACAGGTAGAAAGCCACCAGTGTGCATTCATGTTGTTCGTGTTTAGTGTTGTTACCAGGCTTGATAGGGTATATAAGGGGCATGAACAGTGTGAGATGTTGAGGGATCACTGTGAAGGATCTGGAGATGCCGTGTACTCATGTGAGACTGCATTATCAGCATCTGGCAGAGTTTGAAAGAGGTCTCATGGTGGGTGCCCATTTGACTGGCTGGTCAAATCGGGCAATATCCATATTTGTGGAGCATTCAGATGTGACAGTGGCCCGATGTTGAACTGCAAGGGAACGTGAGGACAGGCATATTTGTCTGGGCTGCTGATGAATGGTGTCGCATTGTGTTCAGCAGTGAATAGCGGTTCTGCACTACCCCGGATGACCATCATCTGCGAGTAAGGCGGTGACCTGTGGAGAGGTCCCATTCTTCCAATGTTTTGGAGAGGCACAGCAGTGTTACTCCTGGCGTCGTGGTGTGGGGAGCCATCGCGTATGACTTCAGGTCCCGGCTGGTAGTGATTGAGGGAACTCTGACATCACAACGGTACGTCATGGACATCCAGCATCCTCATGCGTTATCTTTCATGCGACACTATCGTGGTGCCATTTTTCACAGGATAATGCTCGTCCATACACGATATGTGCTCTATAACCTGTCTGCGTGATGTTGAGGTATTCCCACGGACAGCAAGATCCCCAGATCTGTCCCCGATAGAACGTGTATGACCAGCTCAGACATCAACTCCGTTCCTGTGCCGGTATTCAGGATATCAAGGACCAGATACAACAGTTGTGGGCCAGCTTGCATTAGGAGCGGATACAACAGCTTTATGACACCCTTCCAAACCAAATCAGTGCATGCATCCAGGCCAGAGGGATGCAACATCTTACTGAAAAGTGGACTCATACTGCCAAGTTCTTTGTAAATTTGACTTGATTCTGAAATCACTGAAATAACAATGCATACCCTATCAACATGTGAAGTTTCATTTTGTTTTCTCTTCCCCTTCTGGGTGCTTAAATTTTTTTGTCAGGCAGTGTAGATGAAAGAAATGGAGGAAAACAAATAATTGTTGAATCCAAGAAGAAGTCGAGGGAAGATTTTGGTAATAACTTGGAAAGGCTATGTCATGTGGCAGGTACAGTTTTCTGGAAAGTAATAAGAATCTCAGAAGGGAGGGAAAAAGGACACATATAGTGTTCTGGGTAAATTAGGTGAACTCAAAACTGATCCCAGGGAATCACTGGACAGGCAAAAGGAATACTTTGAAAATCTTCTGAACATAAAAGGAAATCTTCCTTTCAATACTTCACATCACTGCTCGCAAGATCACACCATCACGTCAGCGAGAAGGAAAATATAAAATGGTGTCAAATTTCCCTTTGGGAAATCAAATGATTATAAATATGTCTCATACAAAAACTTGAGATAGCATTACCCGACTTACATCACGAACGGGAGATAATAAAGGCCACACTTAACGCAAACCAGGTGGAAATCTACGATGGAACCTCCACCACGTCCGCCCTAACACAGACGAGAGGAGTCCTGCGAGGAGACCCAATGAGCCCTATGCTATTCAACCTGACGACATCCAACATCATAAACATACTGGAGACCAAAAGGGTCAAACTAATAATGTATGCAGATGACATGGCGCTGATATCCCACGTATATACAGACTGCATTCAATAACCTCAGAGCATGGGCAGATAAAAACTCGCTAACCATCAACAGTGTTAAGACAAAAGTTATGAAATTTAGAAGGGGAGGAAAACTGGCAACATGATGTTTTCCGTAACGGAAATGAACAACTCGAGATCGTGTCATCATTTAAATACCTGGGTATCACACTGCAGGCCACAGGCTCAACCTTCACACTGCACATAAAGGAAAAAGCAGCGGCAGCAACCAAAGCAATGTACGAGATCCCCAAGCCGCAGAACCTCTCAGTGAACACTGCAATGGCACTATTCAAGCTTAAAGTGGCCCCAGTAGTTACATATGGGATACAATTAATATGGCGCAAAGTAACTGTTGCAAACATGAAAAGAACTGAAAATATAAAGGCTTGAAACGGATCCTACAGATCTCAAAATTTACAGAGAATCGAATGGCATACATAATGGCAGATGAAACATTCTTTCTGGAAGACATCAAACAAACATTTGGGCTACCAGACACCGCCGCATCGACTGCCGTCCTTGAAGAAAGGAGACAGAAAGCCCAGCAGTCACCTGAAGGTTTCTACGAAATGGAAGTAATGAAGAACAGCGAATGAAAGGGCCCAAACTACAAACTACGCTATGTATACACATGCTTCGGTGTCCACAGATTCCACGGGAAAATATGCCTAACCAACAGATTTCACGCCCCCAAACAAAGAATGTATCTGCCGTCTCTGCGGAATGACCTGTCCTAGGTACCACCTGATGAACTGTACTGAACAAACACAACGCATCAGCACACTTGCCAAGGACTGATAAAAAAAAAACCAATGAAGTGATGTACCAAAAGAAAATAATGACAAATTGTAACCTTTAACACATATGTACATGTTGTGTTTAATTTCAATAAACAAAGGAAATCTTCCTGTTGATATCGTGAACAATCAAGCTCATGGGGAGGAGGACAATGATGTCACAAATGAGGAAGGGAAAAGGATGGTAAATAAACTCCACTGTCATAAAGCAGCAGGAATGGACGAAATCAGACCCAAAATGATGAAATATAATGGGAAGACAGGGATGAAATGGCTTTATAGAATAATAGATGGATAAATGTTTTTATTGGCGTAGTTAAGGCCATTAGGCCTCCTCTTACACTAGCATGGATATTAGTAAGGTACCTTCTGATTGAATTAAAGCAGTAATTGCACCTATCTATAAACAAGGACCAGGAAGGATTGCAAAAACTATTGAGGTATTTCACTGATCACTATATCAGGCAAGGTGTTCACAGGCATTTTGTCAGGGAGGGTGTGATCAATGCTTGAGAATAAGTTGGATGAAAACCAGTGTGATTTTAGACCACAGATGGGCTGTCAGAATCAGATTTTAGTATGCACCAGGTAACCGAAAAATGCTACGAGAGGAATATGCAGTTATGTTTGTGTTTGTAGATCTAGCAAAGACATTTGGCAGGGTACCAAGGGAAACAATGTTGGGCGTACTGGAGAACTGTGGAATTAAGGGTAGATTATAAAAGCAATCAAATGCATTTATGTTAACAATTGGGCTACAGTGAGAATTTATTGATGTTGGAATGAGTTCTTGGTTTAAGATGATTACAGGGATTAGACAAGGGATCAGTTAGGTGGAAATGAAGTAAACTACTTGGCCTATACCAACAATCTGGTTTTATAAGGCAACTAGCAAACATGCACAAAGTCTTAATGGCAGACTGTTTTGTTTTTGCTACTTGTTTAACGTCGCACTAACACACTGAAGGTTTTTGGTGACTGAAGGATGTGAAAGTGCTAGAATTGAGAAGGTAGTGGCCATGGTCTTAATTAAAGTACAGCCCCAGCATTTGCCTGGGTTAAAAACGGGAAACCACATAAAACCATCTTCAGGGCTGCTGACGGTGGGATTCAAACCTACAATCTCCCAAATGTGAGCCCAATTGTTAACTTAAATGCATTTGATTGCATTTAACAATCTAGCCTTAATTCTGCAATCCTCCAGTATCGCTAACATCTTTCCCTTTTCTGTGCTAGGCTGCGCTGAAAGCCTGCAATCTAATATCTCGGAACTTGAAAATAGGTGCAATGGGTCTGGTATGAAAGTTAGCTTTTACCAGACTAAAGTGATGTCAGTAGGGAAGAAACCTAAGAGTACTGAATGGCAAGTTGGGAATACAAAACTGGAACAGGTATATCATTTCAAGAATTTAGGATGTGTATTCTCCCAGGACAGTAGTATAGTAAGTGAGACTGAATCAAGAAGCAGAAAAACGAATACAGTGAGCTAGCAGGTGCGATCAATGGTATTTTGTAAGAAAGAGGTCAGCTCCCAGACAAAACCATATTTACGCGAATAATCCCTGCATAGTTTTTTAAAAATCTGAGGCACGAAATTGGGGTGCAGGTTTTATTTGTGAATGGATGATGATAGGTTACCTAGGAGAATAATGGACTCTGTCATGGAGGGTAAGAGAAGAAGGCGAGACCAAGATGATGATGGTTAGACTCAGTTTTTAATAAAGTAAAGGTATGATATGTGGAATTAAACAAGGCCACACAGCTAGTTACAAATAAAAAACTTTGCATGCATTAAGTAAATTCACAGAGACTTGGAGACTGAATGCTGAAGGGCATAACAGTCTATAACGAAGATGTATCTATGGAAGAATGTAGTATTTATATACATTCTCAAAATGAACTGTAGACAGCTGGTGGCCGAAGACATGATACTTTGAATTCTACCACCTGCATAATATGTTCATCCTATTTCAAACAAGAGGATTTTAAAAGAAAGACATCTTTTGCGATAGCCAATTTTTCTGTGTGTGAGTGTAGATTGTACAAAACTATGACCTACCTTTTTCTTTTACAAGTTGCTTTACGTTACACTGACACAGATATGTTTTATGGTGATGATGGGATAGGAGATTGCTAAAAGTGGGAAGGAAGTAGCCATGGCTTTAATTAAGGTACAGCCCCAGCATTTGCCTGTTGTTAACATGGGAAGCCATAGAAAACCATCTTCAGGGCTGCTAACAGTGGGGCTCATCCCTCTATCTCCCAAATGCAAGCTAACAGCTGCGCACCCCTAACTTAGCTTCTGAGGTAGAATGTTAAGTTAATGTGTTTTAACAGGTTTTATCACACTCTTAAATTCTTCTACTCTGGGAAATGCACAGGAAGTTGTGTATTAACCAATATATTCTTCTACTGTTTTATCATCAACAACTAATCCAATTAAACATGATATTTCTGAATCAGCATACTGATAATAGCAACAATGATGATTATGCCACAACAAGTTACAGAATTACAAACGAAAGGAAAGTGACATTGACTAAACCCCAGAATATGATGGATGGACTCAGTTAAGAACAGCATAGTGCAAAGAGATCTGGACTGGAACACTGATACATGAAGAATGGTGTAAATACTAACTAAAATGGAGATTAATCATATTTTCTCCTACCTAGCAGCACCTGGATAAGGAGAGATAGGTAATGATTATATTACTTCTGAATTTTTAAGTAGGATATTCAAAGAATTCATTTAAATAACATTTCTAAGAAAAAGGGTCAATTACTTATTTCTTGATGGTCTTCATGAAAATGCCACTAAAACAAAACATATATAGACATGTAATTATGGCATATGATACATGAGACTATCTTTATGCTCAGGCAGTTAGGACCACCTAATCTACTAGCGGTCTTTAAACTGTAAGTGTTAAAAAGTTCACTAAAATTATGTATAAGTAAGACTAGGACACTGAACCCTGCTAACAATGCTTCAGTGTCTTCTGCAAGTGTCAGACTTATGGAAGAATGAATTCCCATTTCCAATTGACAAACCAGAGGCTCAGTACATATTGTTCTTGGTCCTCAAATCATTCCTTTGCCCCCTTAAAATGATAATCCCCACTACAATCAATCTTCCTCAAACATGTCTTTAATTTGTGGTGTGGCCAGGAATTGATTCCAAGATAACTGGTAGGGAACTACTGTGCTAATCCTCAGACCATAATGTGGAAGATATAAGTCTATGTTTACTGACAAGATTCTTTGATATACAACCTACCTTGGAATTCAGCATAATCTCAGGTGCTCTATACCATCTTGTTGCTACATATTCTGTAAGAAATCCTGTGTGGTCATGATCTGGATCTGCTACCCTTGCCAAACCAAAGTCACAAATCTGGAATATGAGACATATCGAATTAATATTAGATACTGTAGTAAATGTTCATAGCAACCCTTAATCTTCATTTCACATACTAACCAAAAATGGCTGTTCATAACAAGAGAATCAATAAAGTTAACTATCACTATTTAGTAACTTAATGTTAGTTGGAATATTTAATGTACATTATTTGGAACTTAGCAGGCTACAAAAGCCATGGTTTTACAATAGTTTAAAAGGGAAGGGATCATTAGAATAATGACTCTTGGAGAGAAAAACACACCAAAAAAGGAGCATGGTAAGTAATGAGGAGATTCAAGGCAAGCTTGTAGTTTCACACGATTGATAATATTGCTATCATAACCAAGAGCCCTTCATTGTTAAGTGAAATATGAACCACAAGCACATGAATTTTTATTTTAGAAATCCCACGTGCATTAGGCGGGACTCAAAACACAGCCACTTTCTTGAGAATCAGTGAGAATGCCACTAGACTGCCGTGCCCTCAGAAAAGACTTTTTGCCTCCTCTTTGCATTAAACTTGGTTTAATGAAGCAGTCTCTAAAGGCAATGATGAAGGACAGTGTCTTAAACTCAATATATCTGTTCTGAATTTCCTTTTCTCTTACGGTTTAAAGTAGTTATCCTGCAGGATGAGAGATCAGAGATTTTAAGATCAGTTCTCTGAAACTATAGCTTGTTGAGGTTTTAACAAAGCAGTAAATCATTTCTTATGACATAAAAAGTAGCCAGACTACTACTTTTTTCTTTGCTAGAGATTTCAAGCTTGCACTAACATATCAAAGGTTTTCAGGAATGCATGAAAATTCATGTGACTGCCAAATATGCTTGCCATCATGTTATCCTTAGTTGACTTCTTCACTAAATTCAATTTCCTGGAAAGTTCCTTCAATATCGCCTTACTTACACAACCATTGCTAACACTATTTCATTCTAACGTACAGCACCTCCTTAGTATCTTTATTTCTCTGTTATTATATAGTGGGCCTCTACCATTCCTTACCACCCTTAAAGGCACACAACTGTCTTCACCCACTTCAACAATTGCTTTACAGTAAACTCATCCCATAGCTGTTTACATTTATATTTACCATTTTTCACGGATCATAACAGTTTCTTTTAAACTCCCTCATGCCTGTCTTATCAACCATAAGGTACTGCCAAATAGTCCTATTTTTACAACCTTCCTTTCTAAAATGATGAAGGACAGTGTCTTAAGCTTAACTACCCTGTCTTAACTATGACAAAAACAGCTTCACGATCACTTTTACCATCTATCACTTCAGTCCCTTTATAGAGCTCATTTGACTTCATCAGCACTGCATCTAGAATAATTTTCCCTCCAGTTGGTTCCATCACTTCCCTAATTAAGTTATTTACCATCTGTTGATCATGCTTTCTGACATTCGCATTACCTTTCCAGATAACATTTGATAAACTGAGATCACCCATTACAATCACGTTCCTTTCCCCGCATAGCTGATTATCTTACCAAATAATTATGTGTCATTGTCACCCTTTCTAGGTCAGTACAACCCAAAGGCATCAAGTTGCCTATTATTTTAAGAGACAAGCATTACACTTACAATTTCATGTTTCTCATCCTTAAATTTTTCATAGTTTACAAATTCTTCTTTCACCAGCATGAACCCCCTCCTATCAAATCTACCCTCTCTCTAATTTCCACATCTATATCACTTCTGAGCAATGATTCAACTCCTATTTTTGGTAAATAGTCCACAAAAGTTTCTCTGCCGCTTGAGCAAGCAGTTCCATATTATTACCGAAACCTTCCCTTGATTTCTTCTTGGACTCTACAACCTGCTTCACTCTCTCTTCCCCCCCCCCCCCTCTCTCTCTCTCTCTCTTTCATCTGTGAAAATATCTCCTACGTACATCAGTTCTTGTTTGGAGTAATTTTGATATGCCTTCTTGTTTACGTTTATAAGCTGCCCCCAACTTCAATATTCCACCAAGATATTTGCTTCTCCCATTTTAACACACAGTTGTTTATTTATTTATTTATTTATTTATTTATTTATTTATTGCACACTACAGGATTTCTAATCCCAATTACAATGGCAAATGTTTACATGTTTTTCTAAAATGCTTTGAACCATCTAATAACCTAATATCTTGAATTAATATTACATATCTATTCCTTACAAGAAACAAGTGGATAAAAACACAATTTTGTATCTTAACTAGTCTAATAACCTAATATCTGAACTATTCTAATATTATATTTACAATGAGAAAGGAACAGTATTTCACATCTAATCTAAATTAATGTTTACAAGAAAGAGTAAGATAAAAAAAATAAAAATCATAATTTCATATCTAAACTAATTTCTTCTAGTTCTAACACTTTTACATTTATGGGATAGGGCTTAATGAAGAATGTTTATAATATATTTTGTGGTTCCAATCAGCATTACAAATTTTCACAGAGATGGTGAATTGTTGTACAAACATGTCTAGAAGTACACACAAGTCTAAAAAATTATTTTTCTGAACCGCACTGTTGTAGATATTGCATAGCCTGTAGAGTGGGGAACTTTTGCGAGCGGTTGTTCCGACTTTTTTATTATGAAAAGTTACATTTGTCCTTGCATTAAAGCGGGGCATGTGGAAGCTCAAGAGGCATAAAAAGTCATGGTTGACAATAATAGAATTTACAGTTTTGTACAGAAACTTCATGTCATCCATTTGTCTCCTCAGTTCCAAGCTTTCTATTTCAAAATTTAGGAGAAGTTTGTTGTATGCTATGGGTGGATAATTATTGTTTTATTTTTTCATAGGCATTCCCTTACTATTTTTACTACAACTTTCCTGTATGCCATTCATTCTCTTTCTATATCCCAAACCTGCTAAATGCCTATTATTTCAAACTTTTCACTAATCATAAACATGTACTTCTGTCTAATTTCCTTGTCCTGGAGATTTTCTACCCTTATCAGCCTGCATATAGACCTAACTTTCTCCATCCGAACCCTAGTGATACTAAGGCCACTGTAGATAGGACAGTGGTCAGTAACATCAAAACAAAATTTCCTAGAATCTCCATACATTCCTAACAGATTTTCTGAATTCAAAGTCAGTTATGATATAGTTTATTATGGAACTGGTGCCCCTATCCTTCCATATGTGGCAGTGAATAGCTTTATGCTTGAAGAATGAATTCACAACTGTAAAGCCCATACTGGCATAAAAGTTCAGTAAATGCATCAAATTCCTATTTGCTTCCATATCTTCCCAACAGCTACCCACAACCTTCTCATATTCTCCAATTCTATTTCCGATTCTCACCTTTAAATCACCTACTAACATTATACTATCCTTGCTGTTGGCCCTATATTGTTCACACTATCACCTAACAATAATTAGAACAGCAAAGGTCCTAGACACTACAGAGCACTGCCTTCTGGAACATTAGTGATCACCTATTGTGTTACTAGTTTAATGTCCCTACTATTACCCTACTATTACCATAGGGCTGATGACCTAGATGTTAGGCCCCTTTATACAACAAGCAACTATTACCATAGTTCCTTAACATGATTACAAGTGTCAAAGCAAAGCAAAGTCATCCTGCACAGGGTATGGAGGCCCTGGAAGGGGTGGAAGGTAAAGGCTTCTACTATCTGTAACCACAAATACAATTCAATTGAACGGGTGGAAACTTTTCTTTTCTCTATTTGAATAGTAACAGTCTTTCAATATGGATCATTATGATAATCTTAGCTTACAATCAGTAACCTCGGCTCTTGGTAGGGTAAAGTGGTTAGCTCTATGCCCAGCCGCCTTTGCTCCCAGGAATTAACCTGGTATTCATTTTTGGTGGAGGCTGAGTGAACCTCAGGGCCATGTGTACCTCCAGAAGCAGAGATCTTGTTTCTTAAATATTTGACTTCCTGATGGGGAATCGAACCCACGTCATTCCGGGTAAACCGAGCACACCTTTTTACCGCCTCACCCAAGCCGCCCTTATGATTACAAGAAGAAGATTGTAATGGCCACCTATTCAGTACATATACAATTAATAATGTTATAGATTATTTGAATTAACTTTGGTACATGTTTCGGCTCCTTGAGCCATCATCAGCCATAAAGATTTTTTTTTACAATTGATTAACATATAAAACAGAAAGCATATTTAACCTACGGTATATTATACATGAGAGGGCTATAAATAAAGTGGTGGCAACATAGTCCAGACACTCGCAGGAGATTGGGCACGCACAAATAGTATATGGAAGAGGTCTGGTGGTGCTGTTATCGTTGTGTAGTGTGCATTTGATGGGCATCCAGTTGGGAGTGTTGTTTCTGTGTGGTTCTAAAGCAGGTTTTCAAAAGGTGATCAACGTTCTTGCATTAAAATTGAGGTTGCCCGAGGAAAAATGCATTAGAATGTTACAGGGGTTTACGTGAAGCCCATGGTGAGAATGCATTACCGTATAGGACAGTTGCAAGATGGATCAAGGCATTTCATGCGGGGTCAGAACGAGACTGTGGATTTGCACCGCACAGGTTGGCCATCCATTCCTCGAGATCAGATTGACATCGTGAGTGGTCTCATTTCTGTAGACCATCTGATGGACTGTCCAGGAATTATCCGTAGAGGTTGGTCTCAGCCATCAAACGGTGTTGTACATACTGATATCTTAACATGAGGAAAATTGCGTCCTGTTGGGTTGAACATCAACTCACCGATGTACAGAAATGGCACCGGTATGCGCTGGCTGGCATTCCACCTAGACAGATACCGCAACGAAGGAGGCGCATTTCTGCAGCATATTGTCGCCATTGATGAGACATTGGCACGAGCCTGAATTAAAGCGTCAATCGAATGAATGGCGTCACCCAGGTGCACAAAAATTTAAACAGGGACCCAGTCGGGTAAAGCTTATGCTGTTTGTGGCACGTGACTACGAGGGTGCTATCCTTACGCATGCTGTGCCTGAGTGACAAACCGTCAACCGCGACTATCATTGTCAATTTCTGGAGCAACATCTGCATCCGGCTATGCAGCGCAAAAATCCACGTTTATTGAGAGACGATCGTCCTATCATGTTGTGCGTGACAACACATGTTGTCATGTCGCAAACAATGTCAAGCTCTTACTGCAATAGTGGCATTGGGAGGTCTTGGAACACCCTCCATACTCACCAGATATGAGTCCTTGTGACTTCGACCTGTTTCCGAAGTTGAAGGAACCCGTCCGAGGCCGCCAATTTCCTGACGTGGCATCTGTACTCCGTTGCTGTCATCAACAGAGAACGTCTTGCCAATGGTCCCCAATGGCTTCCTGACATTTGGCAAAAGGTAATAGACTTTGCAGGGGTCTACATTGAAGAAATGTAATGCAATTGTACTTGTTAGTTCATTAAATATTGCACTCTACCAATATTGCCACTACTTTATTAAAGTCCTCGTATTAAAATTATTCAGTTCTAATAAAATGTCTTGAACTATTAAAACATGAGAATGAGTGAGGACTACAACACTTAAGAGGATGTTAAATAATAATGTTAACAATCTTAAAAATCTTTCTTATTCAAGGCCTTTAAATTCACTAACTGTGGAAACTTCATAGAAGGATGTATGGTATTAACAGTGCTGTGCAGTATGCTAATGTGTGTTCTCCTTTTTCAACGGACTTCAATAATGGATGTGGATGTTTGTTTTGCACATTCTGTTTATTCAAGAGAATCTGAAGAATAAAAGAAAAGAGCATAAATGGAAGGATTTTTTCAAATTTATAAATTGGAAAGTATAAGTTAAGAGATATAGTATGGCTTATCATTTTTACTCACCTCATAGGTCAGTGAAGTGTTGTTTTTGTGATAAGATGTTATTCATGCTTGGCATTATGTATTACGTCCACCAAAAAAGGAGAACAAACATTATCATCACATAGCACAGCACTGCGTAGGCTACTTGGAGCCTACGCATTGGTCTCCACGGTATGCACTAGCCAGAGTCTTGGTGGGTGTGCTAGGTACCAACTGATGAGCCCAAACTAGCACCCGAGGGCAAAATGCTGGCAACCAGGAATGAGTTAGCTGGAAAATTTATAGTGTTCAATAACAGACCATTTATAATGGTATAAGCTGCCTTACGTCGCACCGACATACATAGGTCTTGTGGCGGCGATGGGATAGGAAGGAAGGAAGGAAGCGGCCGTGGCCTTAATTAAGGTACAGGCCCAGCATTTGCCTGGAGTGAAAATGGGAAACCACGGAAAACCATCTTCAGGGCTGCCGACAATGGAGTTAGAACCCACTATCTTCCGAATACTGGATGCTGGCCGCACTTAAGCGACTGCAGCTATTGAGCTCGGTGTATGTGTCTTGAATAGGTGGAGATAACATTCTTCTTCTTGTACTCATTTTTAGTCAATACAGAACCTGAAAAACAAATTTCATCACTTGCAATGTTCCTTAATGTATTGAAGGATGATACACAGAGTTTTTGCGTTTAAATACCTTCAAATGCCATGGACTTCAATTGAGATTGAACCCGTTTTCTAGGGAACACAAGTACAACGATGAGTATTTCAAGTCACAGTTGTTATTCTTATCTGCATTTATTTTGAAAAGCTAGACATAGAGCAGTTATTATATAGTAACATCAATGCTTTCATTTATGGCATAACCTTCCAAAAATAGTACTATTCTACGTACTTTTGATGGTGTAATAAAAATAAACTCATAGTCGTACTGAGTAATGGAAAGGAACAAATAACTTGCAAATTAAGTTATATATTGAAAGATAGGAAAATTAAAAAGAACACATAATAGGATAAACCGAACGACAGGTCAACGTGGGAAGAGAGAGAGACAGAAGGAAAACAAAGAGGGACAAGGACAATATTCACATCTTCACATAGTTTGGCTTTCTCCTCAACAATCTCAATTCTTCCACATTCATCTCTTCTCAGCCCCCGATGAATTCAGCTAAGCTTCCCAGCTTCTCTCTCTCTCCCCCTTTTCCCACACTGGCCTGTCATTGTGTTTATCCTATTATGTTTTCCTTTTGATGTTCTTACCTTTCTATATATGACTTCATTGTCAAATTGACTGCACAAAACAGTTTCACCTGTTTAAAATATGCTATATGCTCTACAGGCACGATCAAAATTTACAATGTGATTCATTTGATGATTTACAGTGAAACCTCTTCTTACCTCTAAAATACGGATACTCCCCTGATGCAAACAGAAATTTATGTCCCAATAAAAATCCTATCCCACCAATGATCTTTTGCACACACTCCCAGGTACGGACATGGATACCAATTCCACGATCCCAAAATGTACTTTTACCTCTTCACTAAGGACACAAATAGAGAGAAGATTGAACTGCATGACAATGTGGGTTTATACATTTCAAAAGACTTGCAAATACAAATAAATGCAGGTGCAGCATTTTCTGGATATATTTGTGTACCTAGGCTGTACATGATCGTCTGCTGAGTTTTGGCAATTACAGCGACATGAGTAGGGATTCAAAAAGCTTGTCATTCATTACTAGAAATCTTATTACTTAACGGTACAATATTGTTACTATTCTCAGTACATGTTCCCTTGACTTCCTCAATCTAAGTATGAAGATCGCTCCAACTCAAAAGAGTGACTGAATGGGTGGCTATATATCTTAGAAAATAGAACTCAGAGAGTAAGAGTAAGTGAAGCAATCTGTAATCATTAAGAGGGGAATTCCTCAAGACCTTTATTTTTCATATATATAAAAATGATATGAGTAAGGAACTGGAATAAGAGATAAGTTACAAAATTGTGAGCAACTGCAAAAAAGACCTCAACAATGTTGTGAGATGAACAGCAGGCAATGGTATGATAGTATTTTGTATTTTTCCAGTTCTCAAATCAAGTAATCATGGTGAGTGTCCCATACACTGGAACCATACTCTAGTTGGGGTTTTACCAGAGACTTATATGCCCTCTCCTTTACATTCTTACAACAACGCCTGAATACCCTCAAAACCACATGAAGATCTTTCCTTACATCAACACCTAGGTACTTACAGTGATTCCCATGAGGAACTTTCACCCCATCATTGCAGAAATTAAAACTGAGAGGACATTTTCTCTTTGTGAAATACATGAATTTCCTTTTCACCCCATTTACCATACAGTCCACTTGACCTCCTGAATCCAAGATAGCTGCTATATCTTGCTGGATGGAATAACTTTTCCTAATTCCGAACTGCCTTCTATCGAACCAGTTAGTACTTTCACAAACATGAATGATATAATCAGAAGAAAATTTTTCCCAAAGCTTACTTACTGTCCTGTAATTTTCAGCTTTATGTCTATCACCCTTTCCTTTATACACAGGGGCTACTGTAACAACTCTCCATTAATTTGGTATAGCTCCTTCATACAAACAATAATCAAATAAGTAATTCAGATATGATACTATATCCCAACCCACTGTCTTTAGCATATCCCCAGAAATCTTATTAATTACAGGTAATTTTCTAGTGTTCACCTTTTGTATCTTATTGTAAATGTCATTGTTATCATAGTTAAATTTCAATATTCGTTACTATTAGTCACCTCCTTTATCTGGACATTATCTTTGTAACCAACTGTCTGTACATACTGCTGACTGAATACGACTGCCTTCTGAAGTTCCTCACATACACATTCCCCTTGTTCATTGATGATTCCTGGAATGTCCTTGGTGGATCCTGTTCTACCTTAAAGAACCTATACAAACACTTCAATTTTTCACTAACATTTGTATGAATGCCAATTATGCTTGCCATAATGTTATCCTTACCTGACTACTTTGCTAGATTCAATTTCCTAGTATGTTCCTTTAATTTCTCCTTAATTTCACAGCAATTTCTAACTATTTCTTTCCAACCTGCACCTCCTTCTTAATCTGTTTACTTCTCTGTTATAATATAGTGGGTCTTTTATCATTCATTAGCACCTTTAAAGGTATGTACCTGATTTCACATTCTTCAGCAATTGCTTTAAACCCATCCCACAGTCTGTTTGTTTAGTGTTTTGCACCATTTACAATTACTATTTAAAATCTCCCTCATGCCTGTTTTATCAGCCACATGGTACTGCCTAACAGTCCAACTTCTACCACGTATTTTCTAACACATTTATTTTTAACTATGGCAAAAACAACTTTGTGATTACAATACCATCTATTGCTTCGGTTTCTTTATAGAGCTCATCTGGTTTTACCAGCACCATATCCAGAATATTCTTCCCTCTAGATGGTTCACTTTCTGATTCAATTGTCCTTCCCAGATTAACTTATTTGCCATTTGTTGGTCACGCTTCCTGTTATTTGCATTACCTTCCCAATTGACATTTGGTAAATTGAGATCGCCCGCTACAATCACATTCCTTTCCATATTGTTTCCCACATATCTTATAAAATAATTCCGAACCAGCGTCCGCGCTACCCTTTCCCGGTCTGTACACTCCAAAATATCAAGCTGCTTATCATCTTTAGAGAAAAGCCTTACGCCTTTCACTTTTTTGTAGCTTACAAATTCTTCTTTCACCAGAAAGAATACTCACCCTTCTACCATTCCTATCCTATCCCTACGATGAATACCTCAGTTACGTGAGAATATTTCTGAATGCATTATATCATTTCTCAACCATGATTCAACTCCTATTACAATATCTGGTAAGTATATATCTATTAAATTATTTAGTTCTATTCCTTTCTTTACAATACTTTTACAGTTCAACACTAATATTTTTATGTCCTCGGTACTTGACATCCAGATCCCTGTACCCATATCACTGCTCCCTAGACCACCCCCATTTCCCTGAATATACCTCCCTATAACCCTTCTAAACAAATTTCCTTACTTATACGTACCACTGCAGTTTAAGTGAAGGCCACATGTACATCTCCATCCATAGATTTAATTCCTAACTTAGCCTTTATTTCCTCATTCCGAGTACCCTCCTGCCATTGTTCCAATCTGTTTGCACCAGCAATCATTCTTGCTACTTTCATGCCCGTTACTTCTAGCTTATGAATAAGATATCCTGCATCCATGCAGCCTTCACTCCTGGAAAGCAAAGTTCTGAAAACAGACTGATGTAAAGATAGTTTCGTCCGGGAGCTGACTTCCTTCTTACAGAATACTGGTGATAGCAACTGCGAGCTCACTGCATTAGCTTTGCTACATCTTGATTCATTCTCACTTACTATACCACCATCCACAGAGAACGCACATCTTAAATACTTGAAATTCTTTACCTGTTCCAGCTTTGTATCCCCAATCTGACATTCAATTCTCTTGGACTTCTTACCTATTAACATCAATTTAGTCTTAAGAAGGCTAATTTTCACACCATACTCAATGCATCTATTTTCAAGTTCCAAGATATTACACTGCAAGCTTTGGCACAATCTGCCATTAAGACCAAGTCGTAGGCAAAGGCCAGGCTGCTTATCACAGACTGGTATATGCGCACTCTAGACCAACGAAACATGAACATAACTGTCTGTTCGTCTCGTAGCATTTTTCGATTACCTGGGGCATACTGAAAATCTGACCCTTAAAGCCCCTCTGTGGTTTGAAACCACACTGGTTTTCATCCAACTTACTCTCAACCACTCATTGCACCTTCCCTTCCAAGATACCAGTGTACATCCTGTCTGGTATACTGACTGAAGTACCTAGACAGTTGTTGCAATCCTTCCTGTTCTCTTGCTTATAGATAGGTGCATTACTGCTTTTGTCCAATGTGAAGGTACCTTACTAACACTCCATGCTAATCTGATTACTCTATGAAGCCATTTCATCCCTGCCTTCCCACTATACTTCACTGTTTCAGGTCTAATTTCATCCATTCCTATTGCTTTATGACAGTGGAGTTTGTTTAGCGTTCTTTCCACTGCCTCGAGTGTATTTTCATCAACATCATTGGCCTCCTCACCACGAGCTGGGTGTTCATTAAATCACCACGAAGATTTCCTTTTACGTTGAGAAGGTTTTTGAAATATTCCTTCCACCTCTCCGGTGATTCCCTATGATCTATTATGAGTTCACCTGATTTACCCAAAACACTATTCATTTCCATTTTCCCTCCCTTCTTAAGATTCTTTATTACTGTCCAGAAAGGTTACACTGCCACTTGACCTAGCCTTTCCAGGTTATTACCAAAATCTTCCCATGACTTCTTCTTGGATTCAACACCTATTTGTTTCACTCTGTTTCCTTCCTCTATGTACAATTACCTGTCTGTATCAGTCCTTTTCTGGAGAAATTTCTGATATGCCTTCTTTTTATGTTTATAAGCTGCTATCACTTTATCATTCCACCAAAATGTTTGCTTTTCCTCATCTTTAGACACAAGTTATTCCTAAACATTCCCTTGCTGTTTCTACTACAGCATCCCTGTATGTCACCCATTATCTTTCTATATCCTGCTTACTGTCCAATGTTTAGAACTTCTCGCTAATCATATCCGCGTACTTCTGTGTAATTTCCTCGTCCTGGAGATTTTCTACCCTTATTCGTCTGCAGACAGATTTCACTTTCTCTATCCTAGGCCTAGAGATACTTAGTTCACTACAGATCAGATAGTGGTCTATATCATCGAAAAATCCCTGGAACACTTGTACATTCCCAACAGACTTCCAGAATTTGAAGTCAGTTAAGATATAGTCAATTATGGATCTGGTACCCCTACCCTCCCATGTGTAGCGGTGAATAGCCTTGTGCTTGAAGAGTGTATTTGTAACTGCAAATCCCATATTAGCACAGAGGTCCAGCATACGTTTCTCATTCCTATTAGCTTCCATACCTTCCCCACATTTACCAATCACCCTTTCATATCCTGCAGTTCTATTTCCAACTGTCACATTGAAATCGTCCATTAGTACTATCCTATCCTTCATGTTGACCTTGATTACAATGTCACTCGATGCTTCATAAAACTTATCAACTTCATCTTCATTGCTCCCTCACATAGTGAGTACACTGAGGCACTTCTAGGCCTCATTCCTCCAACCGCCAAATTCGCTCATTTATGTGCCTAACAGAAACTATGTTGTGTGAAATAGTATTCCTGATGAACAGCCCTATCCCACACTCTGCCTTTCCCTTTTTAACACCCGTCAAGTACACTTTATAATCTCTTCTCCCTTCCTCATTATCTCCCCTTACCCAAATATCATTAACTCCAAACACATCCAGACGGATCCTCTTTGCTGACTAAGCCAGTTCTACTTGCTTTCTTCCATAAGCCCCATTAATATTGATAGCTCCCCACTGAATTCTAATTCGTTTCCCCAAGTTGTTTCCAAGGAGTCCCTCGCCTGTCAAATGGGACTGGGACTCTATTACTCCCATTGGTGCAAGGCTTGCTTAAAACATACTGAGCGTGCTTGGTGAAAATTCTAAGAAGCAGAATGCTACCTTTACTTACACATAGTCAGAGGGAGGATCTCTCCTTTAATGGGTTAGGGACCAACGGTGGATTGTATAGCCCTAGCCACCTGAGCACAAGGAAGGCTATGACTCAGAATATGTCCGAGATGCCCACTCCCATTCCACATCAACTGGTATCCCAACTCTCAGAACCACTTACTAGGCCATTCAGCCATTGCCCATGGTTCATCAACTAGGATGTGACTACAGTAACCCACACCATCAACCATTGCCCCTTAAAGGGCCAAATAAACGAATCAGTCTGTGGAAACTATCAAGTATGCAAATTGACCACCTCCCAAGGCAATTGGCAGTAAAAAAAAACCTAAATCCGTCCGTCCGCCCGCTGTCAAACTTGTTTTCAATGTAGGTAATTATAGTAGTATTAATCGACAAAGATGTGTTTACGTCAAAAAAGCAGATGAGTTCTTCAATGATAACAATTACACAGTAGTTACAAAAGACCCATCAATAAGAGTACAATGGAATTTAAAGTCTTTAATTAAGAAATCAACATTTTAATTCAATGAACAGGACCAGCAGAAAACTCATCAATATGAAACCTAACATACCATTAGCAAGGGCCTTACCTAAAGTACATCAAAAAGATATCCCAGTCCCACCTATTATTAATTGTCGTAATAGTCCAACTTATAAGTTATCTAAATACATCCATAATTTCCTAAAAAACACTACGTTTTTAATAATAAACAATCAATGAAGAACTCTATCAACTTTTGTGACATCCTAAATATGTTTGCCTTGAAACCGAATCAAGTAATGTGGTCATTCGATGTAGTCAATATGTACCCTAATATTCCCGTAAAAGAAACTGTCGAAATCATTTACAATAATATTTCCAAACACAGCGGCCTCAGTAAGCTGGAGGTGAACAAATTCATGAAGATATTAGAATTTGTATTGAATAAGAACTTTTTTTTCATTTAACGGTAAAATTTTCCAACAAAGTGGACTGGCAATGGGAGACCCTACATCTGGCATCATGGCGGACATATACATGGACACGATCGAGCACACAAAGATAAAGGGTAATATCAGAGGCATAGATTTATGGTGAAGATATGATGACACATTCGTTGTTATTGATAAAAATATCACTAACAGTAATGAGATACTGGAAAGTTTAAATAGTATTGACCCCAACTTGAAATTTACTAAAGAAGACAAGTCTAATAAATCTTTGAATTTTTAGACATACCGGTTACAAGATTAAATAACACTTTTGAATTTCAAATATACAGGAAACCCACACAGGCTCCAATAACTATAAACAATTCGTCTTTACACCCCAATTCACAAAAATGTGCATCTTTCCATAGTTTGATTTATAGAGCTTTGAGAATTCTGCTCTCCCCTAGTAAATTGAAGATAGAATTAAACTACATAAGGAGTCTAGCCAAATTTAATGGATTTAAAGTTGAGATGGTCAACCGACTAATTAAGAAAATTAGAAATAGGTTGTCTACAAATATGACACCCGACAGAACAAAATAAAACCAAACAAATATGCCACATTTACGTATAATAACTCAATGATTCACCAAATTATTGCTAGGGGCTTTACCTCGCACCGACACAGATAGGTCTTTTGGCGACGATGGGGTAGGAAAGGCCTAGGAATTGGAAGGAAGCGGCCGTGGCCTTAATTAAGGTACAGCCCCAGCATTTGCCTGGTGTGAAAATGGGAAACCACGGAAAACCATCTTCAGGGCTGCCGATAGTGGGATTCGAACCTACTATCTCCCGGATGCAAGCTCACAGCCGCGCGCCTCTACGCGCACGGCCAACTCGCCCGGTATTAACCAAATTATGAATACGTTCAAAAAACATGATATGAACATAGCCTTTAGAACAACTAATACGAACCAAAGTATATTTTTATATCATGGTAAAGTTAATCAGGGAAACCACCGCTACTCAAGATCAAGAGTTTATAGATTAGCGTGCTCAGAATGCGGATTTTCATGTACTGGGCAAACTGGGAGAAGCATTTTTATGAGGTAAATGGAGCATTTTAATGCAGAAAAGCATAATAAATACTCAGCAATGAGTATCCACATGAGAGAGACAGGACACCATTTTACTTCCATAGAAAAAGATTTGATGATAATTAGGAGTAAAGTAGATAAATTTCATAATTCGTCCGTATTAAACCAAGATTACAATTTATTAAAATTCGTATCCACCTTATTCAATATATTAAAATGTTGTTAAGATGAAATTACAACATATATTTTATCAGAACCAGTTTCAACGCCTTATTTTGCGTCATCATCAGCTGAAATATGTTTATGTTATAAGACGTAAATTTTACGTTTTCGGTCAAAGCGATAGCTTACTAGTTTCCTATTATTTCAGGTCCGCATTGAACTGGGAATGACATAATTGTTAACATCTAAAAGCACCGGCTTCTCATTTTCCACCTCACTACGATTGGTACAATATAACAGCTTGAAGATTTTATTGAATTAGTTTTTAATACGGTTCTACATGGAAAATTTTTATAAAGTGTCAAGCAGAGCTAATGTTTTTTAAGAAGATTGTGTTTTCAGTGGTTGTTTTTGTTAAACCCACGATAATATAAACTATCTTACATCGGATTTTATCAATTCAAAGTTTAATACTTGCAAGTCTTAGATAATATGGACTTGAAATAGTTTTAATTACAACATGTTTTTAAATCATCAATATGTTTTTAAAATTTGTTTTATGTGACGTAGATAAACTTATATGTTTGCTAAATATTTCCTAGAATGTATTTCAGCTGATGATGACGCAAAATAAGGCGTTAAAACTGGTTCTGATAACATATATGTTGTAATTTCATCTTAACAACATTTTAATGTATTGAATAAGGTGGACACAAATTTTAATAAATTGTAATTAGGAGTAAGGTAAGCTTTTGAACAAATTAGAAAGCCTGTACTTATTTTTGGATCAGAATTATATTAAAAATAAAAACCTCAACGACATTACGGAAGTCAGAAGTCCATTACATGAATTAACACCTGAATTATTAAATAGTGTTAAATCAGGTCAGAAAGGAATCCAGCAGAAATTTAAGTTGTTAAATACAAAGGCTTCCGCCCCTCCTCCAAACGTTAAGCATGCTCCTGTCACTCGTAAAAGTGCCCCTCCTATACCGGCGATGACGCAAAATGGTCCGCCTAACTACTCTCCCCCTCCAGGTTCCCCACCACCTCTGCCACACAAATACAATAGTAGGAGCCGCACTGGCAGACCTGTTAACAACTCCGAACCGATAGGACATACCTAACATCTTAAATAACAAGTAACTAACTATTTAAAGTTTGGTCAGTTAGGAGAACTCGCACGCATCTATAATATTAAGTTTCCTTTTTACATTACAGATCTCACAATCCATTTAACTTAGTCAGAGGTCAAGCACGAAGCTTTATACTTTGTAAACTGCGTACTACAACCTATTACCTACAATGAAAACAAGTTTGACAGAAATTTCAAGTGGGTCCTACTATTGGTTTCTGCACATAGTCTGCCTTCTGCCTGTTGTGTCTTAAGACAATATGGATTCTAGTGTATTCACAATTCATCATGATGACACTCTATTTTAATACACACATCCCAGATACACTACGTCATATAAGTTTTGTATTCAGTTTCGTTTCCGTAAGATTGGAGTTCACCTTGGAGCTGTTTGAGATTTTTAAAAACTTATTACTGTCTATAAGATGAAGATCTATTATTAGTTTCAGACACAAGGCTTTGGATTGACAATGTGATCATTTTAATCACTTATGTTATCACGTTTTTAAGAAGTGTTTAGTGGTTTTTTTTTAAATGTAGTCTAACTTAGTTTCAGACTATAGTAATTTTAATACTGACAATTGTCTTTTTAATATGTTCACTATTGTGCAAGATTATCATTTTAAGATTAAATCAAGGCTGAAGGTGCTCATTAAGTGAGCGAAACATGTCACATAAAGAGATATAATTGTATGAAACTGTAACCACCGAAAGGTGGTTGTATTGAATAGGTGGACAGTAAATAATTTCCAATTATAATTGTCGTTAATAAGAGTATTCAATACGGATTAACCATGAGGATAATGACCTGTAATAAAATTTTCTTGACCGACCTCTACAACACTTTTGTTGCATCTACTATTTTTTGTTGTACTTTCGACAACTCCCTTATATACTGTTCTTGGGTTTTATTCTTTCTGCTCTCATCTTCCTTATTCATAAAATTATGAACGCTGAACAATCTCTCTTGTTTGTCCTCTTGTTGTCGCAAACTTCAATTTAGAATTTTCAGCAGCATAATTCACATCGTGCATGAACTGTAGGAATATGTACTGACAATGTTTAGCTACTGGCTATACTTGCTCATTCAAGTCTGTCACAAGATGCAGCCCCTTCTCTTCCCTTCCCATCCCTCTTCAACATTCCACTAGTAGGCTTTGCCTTATGTTTCAAGTGCCAAATTGATTTGAGGTAGTTATAAAATGTGTACTACAGCAATGACCAAATACAGTCGTGAACAATGAAAGTGAAGCATCTCACATTCCCTCCAGAATTAAAACTTGTCGGTTAGGATAACCTGTATGCAAATTACAAGATTCTAACTCAGGCGTTTAAGATGTAATGACTGGTGCTGGCAATAACCTGGTTTTCTGTATATTACTGATGGTGGTTAGGATAATTTCTTTTTACGTTGTTTTTACCCTCTAGTTTTATATGACACGATACTTTGCCAACATGTGCAGTGGAGTCCGATTGACGTATAAATATTGTAACCTCAATTTTGACAAAAATGTTGTTTACAATACTTTGCCTTTCCAGGGACTATATTATCTTCTCTTCCTTGGCCTACCACTGCATTTCAGTCTCCCATCACAATTATATTCTTGTACCTTTTTATATATTGTATTAAATGAGTGCTAGAATGCGAGAGGGAGCTAACCTGCACAGACATGGAACTGAGATATTTTGAGTTTTGTGTTTGTCTTTATTGCATTAAATTTAGCATATTAACAGTCACATTTTTGGTTCATAAGCAATTATTTATAGACCAAAAAATACACGAAAATTAAAATCGTCTTCTAATATCCATTATTTATCTGAAAAATGACAGTTCCAAATTGCCAAATCTGAAAAATGAAATTTTAAAAATGGGTTACTTTTGCAACAGTTGAATTTTCATCAATTACTTGTTTTAAAATGCAGTTAGGTTCAGATTTATTTCAACATGAATTTCTTGTTACATTACTAATTAATTTATTATTATTATTAATTAAATACTAATAGTGTCTGGGGTTTAAGTCGCAGCGACTCTAAGCAGCCATCTGTCACCGTCAGTCAGATGTCAACACTAAAACATGTGACAGCAAGTGCGTGTACTATTGGCTACCATTAGCTGACGTAATGTTACCGCGTGGCTTAGCACTCTCTTGCACTGCAAGATTGCTCTTCAGAAATATTCCTATTCCAAAATCTTTCTTTTGTACAGTGGGAGAGTAATAGTAGATAATAATTACAGTATTCATATATTGTGGGATAATAAATATAGGCTATAATAATAATAATAATAATATACATACCGGTATATGTCTATAACTCATATTTTAACAATTTGTGGGTTAACTCCCTCTTGCATTCTGGCCCATAAGTCTTCTCTCTCTTCATGAATTCGTTTAATTTCTTTATCATCCACTGAACTAGTAGGCATATAGACCTGCACGTGGTGGGCACTGGCTTAGTGTCTATCTTGACAACATTAATCCTTTCATTATGCTGGCCATAGCAGCTCACCTGCTACCCTAATTTCTTATTCATTATAAACTAACTCCTGCATTTCCCCTGTTTGATTTTGTGTTGATAATTCTATAATCACCTGACCAAAAATGATGCTCTTCCAACCAACATACTTCACTTCTACCAACTACATCTAACTTTAGTCTATTCATCTCTCTTTTCAGATTCTCTAACCTACCACAACAATTAAAACTTCTAACATTCCACACTCGCAATTGCAGAATGCCAAAATTCATCTTCCTGATGATTGCCCCCTCTCATGTAGTCTCCTTTCGGAGATTCAAATAGGAGACTATTTTACCTCCGGAATATTTTAACCGGAAGGAAGCCATCATCAGTAGGCCTACATCGTTCATTCATAGAAAGAGAGCTGCATGTCCTCAGGAGTTAGTCACGGCTGTAGTTTCCCTTTGCTCTCAGTTGTGTAGCAATATGAAAACAGCTACACTATTACAACAAACGAATTTCAGTTTTTGTTCTGTATTGATTTACAATTTAAAGACCAAAAAGTTTCTAAGAAAGAAACTTGTTCAATACTCTTGAGAAGTTACTTCTGTGCCTTAAAATAGCTAAACTATGATACATATTATTACAAGGCCATATGAGACAATCACCTAGACTCCCGCCCTTATAACTTACGAAAGGCTGCTATCCCACTTTCAATGAACCGTTAATTAGTCTGGTCTCTCAAAAGATACCCATCCGATATGACTTCACCTAAGGCTCAGCTACCTGCTTCACAGGAACACACTCTGCGTCAGAGTCACATAGTTTATTGTGTATTTAGGTCTTTAATAAATATTCATAGGTGGGGTTTTTACCTCTCTTTATAAAATTTATTCAGTTCATATTCTCATTGGTAACAATAAAATGCTAAAATGACCATGAAAATGTAAATGACTACTCTAGAATACTATAATCATATTATGAGAATAACCAAACCATTCACTTAATTATGCAGCTGAACAAAATCAACAACTCACCTTGAGATCACAAGTGGTATTTAGAAGCAGATTACTGGGTTTCAGGTCTCTATGTAACACGTTCGCCGAGTGGATATATTTCAGTCCTCGGAGTATTTGGTATAAGAAGTAGCAAATGTGGTCATTGCTAAGTCTCTATAAAAATACACAATACATGATATACATAGAACTACACACTTTTCGAGAGTAAACAATAATTCATCTGAACCTAGTTATTGAATAATACAGCACATTTTTCTTGGCCAAAAAAGTAGTATGTACCTGTGCTTTCAGAAGTTTGTACAGATCTGTTTCCATTAGACATTGGACAATATATACATCCTTCATTTGTTCGATAGTTACAGCCCTGAGGATGTCCCGGATGTCTATGATCTGAAAATATCAGAAATAAAATCGTCAAGGTATACAGACTTCTATTGCAATCAAGTATTAATATAAATAAACCACTTTTCATTTCTCAATACATTATGTGATTGTCAAATGCCTACTCCTATTGGTAGATATTGGATTACTTGACAAAACTGCAACAAGCTACAGAAAGACTTTGTGCACTGCCCTAGGGTAATGATTAGCAAACTATTCCAGAAAAATAATGGAATACTGTAAATATGAGGCAAAACTTTGAATTAGCAGCCTAGAAAGCTGTGGAGTAGGTAAATTACATCTCCTTTTGCTTTGGGCCTACTGGCACAAATTTTGCTAGTTCTTACTGTGGTTTAATTTCAGGAAGAAAGGCTGGCAAGTAACTTAATGAACAAACACGGACCAATTATTACATTTATAAAATGGCAGTGGTACATCCAACAATTTTGTATTTATTTTCAGACTATTCACATAATAATTAATAAAACTAAGATCAAGAGTCTGTGTACCTGGTATTTAAATCAAATTAATATCTTAGATAATCATGAACAGTTACTTAAAAAAAAGAATGATTTCATGGCATTGTATGTTCTTTGCATTAATATTTTATCAGACTAAATTTGAATTATTGTAATATAATTTATCTCCCCTGTAGATGCAAACCCTGTGGATACCAACTACAAACATTATATCTACAGGTCCATTTGTTTCTGAAAACTGTGTAGGCCTACCTGGGAGGAAGTTATACAATACCATGCACTCATTCCTTTTCTGAGCAACTGTAAATATGAAAAATTCCCATTTGCATCATTCCTCCAAGAGAAAAGAACACCTTGCAAATTTGTTGAACCTTAATCATGATTCTCACCAATTATATGAACAAGTCAACAACCGTAATATATAGAAGTAAGGTGGTATGGCATGTAACTTCACAACATGGACTGAAACTTATAGTACAGAACCTGAGTTATTAACTCTCAGGTCTATTTGATGTACATACATATAAACCCACCAATCATATATCAGGGGCGGTTCAACGTACACATGAACAGACTCTACATGTTCACTTTCCTGCTATGGCTGTTCGTGCAAACTATTAGTACAGTTCGAAGCTGAGGTTATGTCCCCTTGGAGTGAATCTTCTTTCACTGCTATTGTGTCGTTGGGTAGCACATGACAGAAGTTACATCATCATGATCATCATGATCATGATCATCATCATCATCATCATCATCATCATCATCATCATCATCATCATCAAGTTCATTTTGCTGACCAACAGTCAGCTGTGAGTGACTGGCATGTCAGGCACGTTGCAAGGTTTACACATGTCTGAGATAAGTTTAGCGAAGATGTTAGCTAAAAATAGTGATGAGATTGAATCATATGACTATGATTACGCACAGCTTGAAAGCAGTTATCACATGAACAATGGAGGTATGCTATGTATTAATTAATTATCGCTTGCTTTATTGTAGTTAATTTATTGTCTATATATATATATGTGTGTGTGTGTGTGTGTGTGTGTGTGTGTGTGTATTAGCATCAAAATAATGTAAAGTGAGACTAACTGACTAATATCAGATATGGATATGTTTTGTGAAACCTTTTGACATTGCAACATATAGTGCAATACCGTTACAGTAACTGTCGAGTCATCGCTCTATCATTGTATGCTTTTAGCGATGAGATCATATTTAAGGAGTCCCTTATTTGCCTGAGGCTATTTCAACATAATAGGTAACATTTGTGGCTGGGTGGAAGTGACATCATATCTATTCTGAGCTCTGACGTGGGTGTTATACCATGTGTCAACTAATGGTTATATATATGAGCTCTATATTATAGCGGCAGTCTTTTGGATGGAAAGCCTTGCCATGGAGTGTTGAAGTGAGATGGTAGTGAGGAGTCATTTGGATGGTGAGGCCACAGAGGGTCAGTGAGTTCAGTTGGAGAAGTCGATTGGATAGTTCAGTTGGTTGGAAGGAGATGAATGGAGAGACTTGCCATGAAGTCAATTGGAGTCATTTGGAAAGAGACGAATGGGGAACCATGATATGGATACGTAATCGTCAGTGACCAAATGGATTATATGTTCTGAGTGTGTTTCGTGCATCTGTTCAGTTGAGTTTCTGTGTCAGTTCGGTGACAGCCGGATATTGAATAGTCGTAATGCAGACTAACAGTTATCAGTGAATTACTTGTAAAGTTGATTGTGAAGTGTGAATATAATTTCAAGCCATACTATATCTCGTTTGTGAAACTAAAAGGATGCATCACCAAATTAGGTTTGAGATACCTACAGCTAATACCAATTCAAAGGAATGCGTCGTAATAACACTCAAAGTGTTTGAGGTACAGTCAAGTGAACAGTGAGGGATAAATTTCTTGTATAACTTTTAAATTTCCAGTCAAGATGATTTCAAATTTTATGCCTACAGTTTTCTTCAGTTATAATGTCAGAGTTTTATATTATCTTTTGAATGATCGCAGTAAATCTCACTCATAAACGTCACGGCTGTCTGCGACCTGGTCATTCCCGCTCGGGAACGTTGGACTGTTGGTTGGCAACTTAGTACTGTTTGTTAAATGTGAGATGATGTGCGGTTTTTCATTTGGTCGAGTATTTCAAATGATAGCATTGCTTTCAATTGCGTCATTCCTACTGACTTTTTTGTAATGACCTATGTTGATTTCTGTTGGGAAAACCATGAAGACAGTCTTCCTGAGGATATAAAAAGGCAGGTGGAGAGTAAGTGTCTGTCATAATGAAAACTGCCCAACTCGATTGACTGGCAGTAGGCAAGTGGGCCTGCCATAATAATGAAAACTCCCTAACTTGATTGTAACTGATAGTAGGCAAGAGGGCCTGCCACTACCCAGTCTTCACATGAGAAAAGACTTATGGAGACTTTTACGTCGCGTTTCTGGAGTAATGTTTAAAAGAGCTACGCAATTTTATATATACATAACTAGCAGATACCTGCGGCTTCGCTCGCGTCGATTTCGTAATTTGATAAAAGTAATCGTTCCTCGGCACTGTACTAAGACATTGTCTGAAAATCCCTCTCAAGTATAAAAACTCACCGAAAAATAGAGTTTCATTTACCCCAGAAACTCTGTAAATCACGTTTCAGGTATTGCCTTTTGGGGCTAAGACGACCATGCGACAAGGAAATGTACATGTGAGAAACAGTCTTGTCTCAAGTCGAAAAACTGCACGTTTCTTTATTTTTAAAGGAGATTCCAAATACCAATTTCCATGTCTGTAACATTTTCATTTTTTGATATGTAAGTATCGTCATAAAAATAATTCAACTCACTTTTCAACTTCCTTTCACCCCCGTTAAGTGCCTTTTCCGAAAACCAAAACGTACCTGTTCCTGTATTTTTAAAGGACTTTCCAACGACCAAGTTTCTTGTCTCTAACATGTTAAGTTCTTGACATACACTGTAGATATACCGGTAATAATTATAAAAATTCACCCGCTTTTCAATTCATTTCAGACCCTTAAATGGATTTTTCGAAAGCAAAAACATGCGTGTTTCATTATTTTTAAAGGAGATTCTAAATACCAGTTTTCACGTCTGTACGTCTGTAACACCTTCAGTTTTTAGATATAAGTATTCTCATAAAAATAATTCAAATTCTTCTTCACTTCTTTCCACCCCTCTCCCCCCTTAAGTGGACTTTCCGAAAACAAAAAGTGCATGTTTCTTTATTATGAAAGGAAATTCAACATACCAACTATCACGTCTGTGACAGCTTCAGTTTTTAAGACATAAGTATCATCATGCATGGAATTCAACTCCTTCTCTACATATTTTCAAACACCCTTAAGCCGATTTTCTAAAAACAAAAACAAGAAACCGTGTTTCTTTATTTTTAAAGGAGATTCCAAATACCAATTTTCACGTCTGTAACATCGTTAGCTTTGAGATATAAGTATCCTCATACAATGAAATCAACTAATGTTTCAATTCATTCACGCCCTCCCCCCGTAAGTGGTTTTCCTGAAGACAAAAGAATAGGTATTTCTTTACTTTGAAAGAAGATTTCAAATACAAATTTTCATGTCCCTAACATCTTCCGTTTTTTGAGATGTAAGTATCCTCATAGAAAGAATTCAACTCTTTCTCAGCCGCCCCCGCCCTCGCCCGTTAATTTGATCACCCCCCCCCCCCTCCTTCCCACTCAAAAATACCAATTTTCACGTCTGTAACATCTTTAGTTTTTGAGATATATGTATCCTCATAAAAATAATACAATTCATTTTTCACCCCACACCCCGCCCGTTAACTTAATTCCCGCACCCAAAAATACGTGTTCCTTATTTTTAAAGGAGTTTCCAAATACCAATTTTCACGTCTGTAACCTTCAGTTTTTGTGATATAAGTTTCTCTATAAAAGGAATTCAACGTTTTTCACTTGCTTTCACATTCCCGCCTTACGTGAATTTTCCGAAAGCAAAAAATACGTGTTTCTTTATTTATAAAGGATCTTCCAAATACCATTTATCAAAACTCTAACATTTTCAGTTTTGAGATACATTTACCCTCACAAAAAGAATTCAACTCCTCCCCCCCAAGCTAATTTCCCCCCCAAAATGCGTGATTCTTTATTTTTAAAAGACATTCCACTTAACTGTTTTAACGTCATTTAAATGGATTTTCCGAGAAAAAGAAGTATGCATTTCTTTATTTTTAAAGAAGAAATACCTACCAATTTTCACGTCTGTAACATCTTCAGTTTTTTATATATCACTATCCTAATAAAAAAATTCAACCCCCTTTTCAGTCCTTATATGGTTTCTTCCGAAAACAAAAAATACATGTTTCTTTATTTTTAAAAGATTAAAAATACCAATTTTCACATCTTTAACATGTTAAGTTTTTGAGATGTTCTGTAGATATGCCCATTTTAAAAATTAACCCCCCTTTTCACTTTCCCTTAAGTGGATTTTCCGAAAACAAATTATCTACCTATGTTTCTTTACTTTAACAGGAGATTCCAAGTACCAGTTTTCAACTCTGTAACGTGTTAAGTGACAGATATATTGTAGGCCAAGATTTTTTTTTTCAAATTCCACTCCGTTTGTCACTCCCGTTCATTGGATACATCAAATACTGAAGATGTCACAGACGTGAAAATTGGCCACAGGAATCTCCTTCAAAATAAAGAAACACGTATTTTTTGTTTCCGTAGTAAAATCCACTTAAAGGGGGACTAAAAAGGGATTGAATTCTTTTTATGAGGATATCCTACTTATATCTCAAAACCTGAGGATGTTACAGATACGAAAATTAGTATCTGGAATATTGTTTAAAAATAAAGAAACACGTACTTTTTGTTTTCGTAAAATCCAATTAAGGGTGGGTAAATGAATTGAAAAATGAGTTTAATTCTTTGTATGAGGATACTTAAATCACAAAAATCAAGCATGTTGCGGACGTGAGAATTGGTATTTGGAATCTCCTTTAGAAATAAATAAACACGCATTTTTGTTTGATGGTGGTGGGGGGCGGTAATCAACTTAAGGGGGTGTAGGAGTTGAACTTTTAATGAGGATAAAAATAAGAAGTGGACTTAAAACAATACACCACTGGGGGATGAGGAATGATGACAAAAATTTACGTTTATAAGAAACTTTTTGAATTACGAAGTTAAAATGTCAAATGATATCCTAGGAGTTAAATAACAGAAGGTTGGAAACAAATTTAACCCCTCAGAGAGTTAAATAGGGGTTAAGAACCGAAAAATATATTAATTCCTTCCTCCGAAACGGTATAACGTACGAAGACAACATTCCAAATAGCGGTATGTATTTTAAATCCTAGGTGTGAAATAGGAAATATTTTTAAATGTTCCACCGCTTAAGTGTCAAATGAGGCTAGCTCCGTAAATTAAATTCTTTATCCCTCCAAAACCGTTTGGCGTACAAAGTTGTCATTTTACGAGAAGGGTCTTCTTTTATGCCCTAGGTGTAAAGTACAGTACACTTCAAAATGATTCTCCCCTAAGAAGTTTAAACGGTAGTTGACTCTCAAAAACACAATATCCATTCTTCTGAAACATTTTCGGACACGAACATATTTTTAAAAAAATGAAAGGTAGTCTTTTATGTCCTAGATGTTAATAAATGTATTTCAAAACATTCACCCCTTAAAAAGTATTAATTCCTCCATTACTGTTCGACGTACGAAATCAAAATTACACAGGTCAGTCGCTTTTACGTCCTAGATGTTAAATCAGATATTGTTTAAAAAAAATAAAATTATTCCGTACAAGGTTCAAGTGAGTGGTAATTTATAAAAAAATAATCATTCCCCCAAAACCGTTTGACGTACGAACTGAGGACGTATTTTCCAGGCTCAGCTGAGAGTGGTCTCTTCAAAATGTAAAACTTTGAATAATAATATTAATTTTAAAGCCGCAGCGAAGCACGGGCATCTTGCTAGTTTAATATAATCTTACTCACAACGTGTACATCACTTAACCTAGAATTCTGTACACAATGTAGCATTCCGTACATAAGCACGGGTACATCAGCTAGTATATATACATATATATTACTAGTGGTGTAACGTCCTACTAACACATCGAAGACCAAGCTCGATAGCTGCAGTAGCTTAAGTGCGGCCAGTATCCAGTATTCGGGAGATAGTGGGTTCGAGCCCCACTGCCGGCAGTCCTGAAGATGGTTTTCCGTGGTTTCCCATCTACACAACGGGCAAATGCTGGGTCTGTACCTTAATAAGGCTACGGACGCTTCCATCCCACTCCTAGCCCTTTCCTGTCCAACGTCGCCATAAGACCTATCTGTGTCAGTGCGACGTAAAACAACTTGCAAATAATAATAATAATAATAATAATAATAATAATAATAATAATAATAATAATAATAATAATAATAATAAAATCGAAGGTTTTCGGCGACTGAAGGCTGGGAAAGGGCTAGGATCGAGAAGGTAACGGCCGTGGCCTCAGAGTACAGCCCCAGCATTTGCCTGGTGTGAAAATGGGAAATCATGGATAACCATCTTCAGGGCTGCCGACGGTGGGATTCGATCCCACCATGTCCCGAATGCACGCTCACAGCTACACGACCCTAAGCGCACGGCCAATTCGCTCTGTGAACAATGACATACTCCGGTTTTTTAATATTATTTAAGTTTTATCTCTGCCTGTATTGTATTTCTCACTTTTAACGTGAATATCTTACTTATCACATTGAAAAAAAAATGAAATGGCGTATGGCTTTTAGTGCCGGGAGTGTCCGAAGACAAGTTCGGCTCGCCAGGTGCAGGTCTTTCTATTCGACACCCGTAGGTGACCTGCGCGTCGTGATGAGGATGAAATGATGATGAAGACAGCACATACACCCAGACCCCGTTCCATTGGAATTAACCAATTAAGGTTAAAATCCCCGACCCGGCCGGGAATCGAACCCGGGACCCTCTGAACCGAAGGCCAGTACGCTGACCGTTCAGCCAACGAGTCGGACACTTATCACATTGAATTGACACCAGCTTATAACATTAAAAAGGTGCAGATCACCTGTATTAATGACACATATTCCCATTTGAGATTAGGTCCGACTCGTTGGCTGAATGGTCAGCGTACTGGCCTTCAGTTCAGAGGGTCCCGGGTTCGTTTCCCGGCCGGGTCGGGGATTTTAATAGCTTTTGATTATTTTTTCTGGCTCGGGGACTGGGTATTCGTGTCCGTCCCAACACTCTCCTCATCATATTACACAACACACATCACTACCAACCACCACGGAAACACACAATAGTGATTACATTCCCCCCTTCTTCCGACCCAATGTCCACATGTGTGGACAAATATGTTTTATTCTCTGACTAACAATGAAATTCGAATTTCCCTCCAATTTTAGTTTGAGTGTGTTCTCAGAGGATCTCTCTTTAAACTTCACTGTTTTTCAACATTCTATAACCTCCTTGGTAGCACTCAGCAAGATGGCGGGAAGTGAAGTCATGGATACATCACAGGCAACGAGCTAGAATAACATAGAGGGGCTGTAAGCTTGTCATCAGCGCTCCCTGCTTGAAGCAAGTTGATAAGGGGCAGCCTATGTTAACGGTTGTCAAAACAAAGCGAATTGGCGCGAGAGCATATGTTGAGGTGACAGGGAGATCGTGCATGCGAATTTAATTCCCTAAGTTTTAAGAAGTGAAAACATAGATTCTCGCTTTCAAGAATGCCAGCCGTAAGCTCAGCGTATGGTTGTTCTAATCGGAGTAATAAAACCAAGGATATATCGTACTTTAAGCAAGTATTACTGAATTATAGCCGAGATTCCTTTTTGTAATTTCTGTTTGTAATTAAATCCATTTTATTGTTTACTTAGCGAAAGTACGGATAGCCTCGGTAATTATTTGTCGAATTTTGTTTCAGATTTCGTTTAAAGAACAAGGAATTAACGGAACAATGCGTTGTGAGGGCGAAAAGAGATAAATGGTATCCCACTCAATTCAGTTGCTTTTGTTCTGTACATTTCCAGCCCTGTTTAATTTTCATTCACATTTACAAATAAAGGAAATGTAGCGCCCACAACCAAGAAAACGTAACCACAAGAAAACACTTATTTCGTTCAAACGTACACCAAGTATGGTAAATACAGTATTTTACTGCTATTTTTGAAATGTATACAGCCTTTATTGTAGGTGTCTGTTGCCTTGGTTTTTAAAATTATGCCACACTTCATAATGGACAACTTTCAAGCTTACCTTTCAGCTAGTAATCCCAGTATGATATGGTAATGGGAACAACATGATATCCCCCTATATTATAATAACTAATTACACTAAACGATTATTGTGGTAAAGTATTCATGGGCCGCCTCTGTGGTGTACTGGTTAGCGTGAGCAGCTGCCACCCCTGGAAGCCCGGGTTCAATTCCCGGCTCCGCCACGAAATTTGAAAAGGGGCACGAGGACTGGAACGGGATTTTATCAGCCTGGGGAGGCCAACTGAGCAGAAGTGGGTTCGACTCCCACCTCAGCCATCCTCGAAGTGATTTTCCGTGGTTTCCCACTTCTCATCCAGGCAAATGCCGGGATGATACCTAACTTAAGGCCACGACCGCTTCCTTCTCCCCCCCCCCCCACAAGGCCCCTGTTCAGCATAGCAGGTGCAGCCCTCCCTCACATTTGTATCCCCCGACCCAACTTAACGTTTCCTTCCGTCTTCAGGGAATTCAATCGTCGCTGAGTCCGTGGGAAAAACCAACCCGGGAGGGTAAACAGATTAAGAAAGTAACACGGTACTCATGAGGATGCAATAATTTGAAAATATGAACAGAATGAGGTTGTAACCTATTGTAGGTCCCTATGATTTTAAGGTTTCCTGTCATAATCGTTTTTATTCTAATTTACGCTAAACCACAACAGCCAAGCAGGGTAACGCTCTTGTTCCGATTTCGAGGCCTATTCGTATGTCACTGTGCGATGATTTCGAACTACCCTACAATCAACTGATCGTGATGTTGGCCTCGTGCCGCAATATGACGAAGTGGCGGTATTCGCTTTAATGCTTCAAGCTATCGGCAACGGTCCTTAATTCTCCCCCAGTGATTCTAAAATGCGTATTTTCTACACTTTTCGTCATTTAAAGGCCATGCCCCCTTGCTTGTGTGACAACAGGAAACATGGCGGACTTTCGTTCTATTAGCTTCACCCAGGCAGCGCTTCCGCCTCTCTATGTTATTCTAGCTCGTTGATCACAGGACAGCCGACTTACAGGTGAATACTATCTGCGCACTTTTTAGTGATAGATTTACACTCTAGTGCTGAATGGGTCGACTTCGGTTATCTTCGAGATTCGTATTGGCAACCTATGAAGCACAAACTAAGAATCGCTTATCATCGATGTGCGACATCTGGCGTACACTTTACGTACTTGTACTGTTGTTGTTTACACAGCAAAGCCAAACTATAGAATTCATGCTAGGAACACGTTTCGCATCGGGAAATATTATATAGTATTATATATTGTGTGTGTGACACAGTTGTTGGCGTTAAGATAATAAATGTTTAGAAAATTCATATCGATCGATCATATTATCGATTCAATTCAGATTTAATTTCCATTCAGTTGGCAGTATTTACCGGAACCGGCAGTGCTCCCTTCTTACTCCTTAAAGAGTATAAAAATCTATCACTAAAAAGTGCGCATACAGTACTTGTTAATACTTCATTTAAGGGCTTGTCTGATAAACTCTTTCAGTCAGTTTCTGGTAATTGTTACGAGGTTACCCGTGGAATGCAGAGGTGAAAGAAGGTGCCGGGGTGAATGGGTCTAATTACAAAGCCGAGATATGAATTAAAATTGCATTAAAGGTTATATTTTCGAAAATACCAAAATTTAACAATTCTCACACAGACTTTCAAAATTTAACAAATAACAACGTCAACAAATAACCGACAATCAGGTACAAGACCAGTAAAGCCAAGATTTAGGGACAAATTAATAATCTGGGCTTCACAGCCCCACTTTTTACAATTTCTGAGCTCTCCGCTCAACTTTACCAAGGCACATTTTTGTCCAAAGGGCAGACAACCCCTTCATTCAAGGAGCCTTCGCTCCAAAAACCATATCAGGCCTCCTAGAGGCACTTTTACCACATATAAAAGAGCTGACCCGCTCTCAATTTTCTGAGCCTATCAAAGGCCACAACAGACTTTACCATTAACTGCCCTAAAGGCACACTTACAATGAAACAGGGGTATCTTGTACCCAACCTACGTGGCCTTAGTAGAAAAATAACAGGTTAAGTTAATGGCCCAAAATGCAAAATGAATGGAGGCGTGAATTTGCACTCCTACATGAAACTTCTTTAAAACCTAAGAGGCACTAGGCCGATGAAACAGGGGCTATTCCCAAACTATGGAGGTGACTCGTATACTGAATAAATTTAACACATTAAGGAAGAGTAGAAAATCGGTTACAAAAACGTAGTCACCTCAAATCAAAATGAAGGGGAGCTCGAGAGGGTAAAGCACTCTCTATCCCCGAATTACAGTTAAAGATATATGAAGTTTTACAAAAGCGACGGAGAATTACATGTTTGAAGATAGGTTACATATACTTATAGTCAACTCAAGACCTTAGCGGTCCCTTTGATGTTAGTCAGACTTCTGGTCGGTGAAAAGGCTTCCGCAGCGCCAAATAGTTCCCTAGATTTGTTACTTGTTCCTGAAGTCAGGAATTTTCTTCAGTTTGGTTAGATATTCTGGTGAACTGACTTGACGAATTAAAAAAAATTGCCCTGTATAAATATGGAAAATATATCACAGGTTGTATGTTATTCGGGTTCGTTGCCAACTCTTATATTTCATACGTAGATGGCTATGAATAGTTATTGTTCTCAGTGGTGTATGTAGCAAAATAATAATTATTTAATATGATATTGATATCTCATTGCACTGTGTACATATGAGTTCTTTCCATTGCTTGTAAGTTTGCATAATACGTGCGACGTTGAAGATGGATCCAAGAAAACTGTTGGCAATACTGGCTGCAACAGGATGTTCAGTATTCATAATGGCTGCCAGCTGTGGGCAAGAAGTGTGTGATGCTCTTGACGCTTGAGTCCCCTGTGAAATACTTTAAAGCTAACAAAAGTGAAGAAAAATTAAGTAGGAAATCTAAACCAAATTGTTTTAAAGGTTTACAGTAGCCTACGAGATTAGAATTCACTGTGGAAGACGTGAAGATCGAGCAGCTGACCGGCGTTTCTGTGCAGTGTTTACGCCGCTAGCTTGGAATTTAAACTCCACGGAAAATCCAAGTCTCCAGCGAAAGGCCGATGTGTCAGCTCAGTTCAAACTATGCACTCGCCGTAAATAAAACAGGAAGGGTCTTAACACAGTATGTGAAATCCTTGGCGCATTCGATGATGATGATGATGATGATGATGATGATGATGATGATGATAATAATAATAATAATAATAATAATAATAATAATTTGTACTTTATATTCGTAACCGCCCTCTACCTGCAGAAATGTTGTCATGAGGGGATCATGAGTTCGTTTTTACCTTCCGAATGACGAGACTACAGTATTTACAACATTCCTGGAATCATTGTATTTTGCAATCCCCAGGTTTTCAGCTTTCTGAACTGTGAGAAACTGCCACTGACAGTCATTGCACGAGAGCGGAATCGTATACTTATGTTGTAAGTCTCCATGTGCCTCAAACAAATTACATTATGAAACAAAAATAAACCTTGCTTCTCTTGCCTCAGTATCCGTCAGTAATCTGTAGGTTTTACATGGTCAATAAAGGAATAAATAGGTATGGTACGTAATCAAAGTACAGCTATGTGAAAGGAAGTGATTTCGTTGATGCTTTACTATTTCAGAAGGAAGTACTTGCCAGATAGACGCACGGAGTTAATGATAACCTGGTTGTGGCGGAGATGGAGAACGGAGACGGGAAGGAGGAACAGGGGACGTGCTCACATGCGGAAGGATACTTTTCCTCAGCTCTTGAGCTGAATTTCAGTATAGTAAAGGTTTCGGACCTTCCCCGCGGGTTAAACTGCAGAACTAGCAAGAAATAAAGATGTTAAGCGGCCATTACCTCACTGAAGAACTGCTGCCGGAAGAAAGAGGCGCTTCCCGCCTCCTGCTACATGTCCATACACTAAGTTAAATGTTGATGATGTGGCCAAGAGACAAGAAAATCAGCAGGTTTTATGCCCTCGGGGAAGATTCGAGACCTTTCATGAATAATTAAGACACACCCACAGGCGTTTATTGGCTAAAGTACACAGTCACACACAAAATCGAAGAAGAAAGACACGATTGGTAAAAAATTAATTACAGAAATAGTTGATTGGCTAACTTCAAAACTGGCGGAAAGAAAAGATTAATATTGCCAACCCACAAATGAAAGAACGAAATTTAGTAATAAGGAAACTTATGAGTATAAAATATCTTCAAAAAAGTTCCTTCACTTCGCACCAGGGTGCATGATCCTAGTTTTTTTGGTAGAGACATCTATAAGAGAATGTCCACACTTCTTGATCAAATGGAAAACAAAACAAGTTGAAATCCACACAGTATTAACAACTTCGTAATCACAAAATTTATGGTAGTGACATCTTCTGAGAAACTTATGGGTTGATCCAGTTTTTAACATTCAGAGTTTCTCCAGTAGAGGAGGACTTTAAGGCGGAAAATTCAAATGTGCGGCGTAGAGGTGTACCAGCCGGTACAGTAAAAAATACCCAAACTGACGAATAATGAAGAAATGTATTGTTGTTTTTATTTGGTGTCAATTGTATGTGCATGCAAATTATTTTGTCCTCACACGTGGACATTAGGTCTCTATAACAATAGCTGGGTAATACTATTTGTCCACGCATCTGACATTTGGTCTTACCAACAATAAATTGCTCAAGGTAAATGTAGAGACCATGTTGCCATGGTACCTAATTTAACTAAATCTACGTTAATCTAGAACACATAGGGGAAACTCTCGTAAATAATCATATTTAGTTACACAATCAATTATGTTTATAGGTTTGCCGGTCATCTTCCTCTAGCCATAGATGTCAAAGGCGCGCAAAGATGCCGAAATCCTGGCTGCAATGAAAAATGCATTCTCTGCATAACACGCAAAGTCTACTTGTGCCTTCTTAAGGACAGGAATTGTTTTGTGCATTTCCATAAGTAAAAGGAAAGAAAACATACAGTCTGTTACTGAAATAACTTGTAAATATGTGTTTCTATTATGTGATCGTGTCAGCTGATTCAAAAGAATGGCCTACAATACATTTACAATTTATTTAAGTTGACCCCACTCTTTATTGAAGTTAACTCATTATCATACTCGAAATAATAGCGGATTTCATCACTTACAAAAGTGAACATGAGGCATAGACATAATTCAGACCTAATGTCCACATTTGTGGACAAATTATATTAGAAACACCCGACAGTAAACAATATAAATGTTGGTACATATTGTTCATTTACGGAGCCTCCGTGGCTCAGACGGCAGCGCGTCGGCCTCTCACCGCTGGATACCTGGTTCAAATCCCGGTCACTCCATGTGAGATTTGTGCTGGACAAAGCGGAGGCGGGACAGGTTTTTCTCCGGGTACTCCGGTTTTCCCTGTCATCTTTCATTCCAGCAACACTCTCCATTCTCATTTCATAGCATCTATCAGTCATTAATAAATCACTCTGGGAGTGGCGACCCCATCGTACTAACAGCCTATGTATGATTCATTCATTACATACCTGACCCGGTCAATGACTGGAAAACAGGTTGTAGGTTTTCATTTTCATTGTTCATTTAGGAATATAAGAGCTCAGAAATGTGGATTTCATCATAGTTGTCCACTTGCGTGGGCGTTGGGTCTGAAGAGGTTGACGTCAGGGGCTGTAAAACAGGGTCGAATCCATATGTGCAACGCAGTTCGCACCCGCGACCCCATAGGTGTGGGAAAAGCGGTAGGAAAAGAAGAATAAGAAGAAGAAGGTGATTTCCATTTGTGATTCATAAATGAACCATATTTTTACCAGAGTGTTAGTATTTATTTTATGGAATACTTGTCGTTTTTGTTGAAATACCGTATTTCACTTATGCGAGGGGAGGCGCGATGAGATTTTGGCAATTGAATGAAGCCCCGATAGCAACGAGTTTGAAAACCACTGACCTAGGCTATAGTTCAACATAGTTTTCATATTGATTTTTGCCTTCACTTTAGGATACATTTCAGGCGCTTGCCTTGCGTGTTAAAACCTCTGACATGATGTAGATGTTCTCTAGCGAGTTATCATCACTTTCACAGTTCTCATTGGTTTCCATCGCTTCTTCTCCGACTTGCTGTATCGTTACTGCTTGCGGGGGGTGAGGTATTCGTCATCTTTACAAACGTCATACTTGTGTGTTAGGGTCAAGACAGCATCCATCTCTAACCGGTGTTCTTTTGCTTTGCACGATAACACGATGGAGAGTTCGCTGTAACTTGACCTCAACCAATCTCAATACATTAGCTTTTTCTGCACACTGTACAGTCTCGATTGGCGCAGCGCGAGTGTCAAACCGCCTGTGCTAGAAATACCTGTGCTCGTGCAAGCAAGTCTCTTCCCCTCAGCCGGCGCGTACTTCGCACGTTGCTGACTCAGGGCTGAGCACATGTATTCATGACAGGCTCCAGTTACCTGTTTGGTCTACAAGTAATGGTTGAAACATTCAGTTACACAGGCTGTGGCATACGGATTGACACAGTAGTTTTTTAGTGTATGTTTGTATCAATACGGTTGCTTGAGGAGATGCTACTTTCACCGAAGCCTATTTTCCTTTGTTTAAGTTTATAAAAACATGACGTTTTGCCACAGAAGCGATATAGAAGTGGCATAGTATTCGGCATTATTCTGCCTCATAATTGTTCATTGTAGAAGTGAGTAAGTTAGGCTAAAAAAATCATTTTACTTTGCACTTCATACTTTACAGCAAACTTTAGGGCAATTATTTATTTTCCTAGCACACGGTGATTGAAAGCAAGGTGTTTCGCGCTGTTATGCAAACGCCGTCTTGATCACATTTAATTATGTACGTCCGTATGTCTCGATATGAAAGAATAGTATATGTACGTGTATTGCGGGAGTACCGAAGTTATGAACATGTAATGTACTCACTCCACTTGCGACGGTCAGCTGAGTTTTATACTCTGTTATCATGTGACGGTGAGTAGCTTCTCGAATATGATTGATATTCATAACCATGCATGCGGTGTACAGTATGCACCAGAATAATCAAAAGATTGCAATGCAAATGGAAGGGGCTGGGCTAAGTGAGGTTTGCGTGGCAGGTACAAAATATTAAAATATATTAGGGTTACGTGGAATGAGAGTAAGAAACGTCTTTGAAAGCAGTTTTATATGAAAAATCAACAAAAACAGCTAACAAGAAGTTACATCTTTTTTTTATTGGCTTTACGTCGCACCGACAGATATGACTTATGGCGACGATGGGACAGGAAAGGGCTAAGACTGAGAAGGAAGCGGCCGTGCCCTTAATTAAGGTACAGCCCCAGCATTTGCCTGGTGTGAACATGGGAAACCACGGAAAACCAGGACTGCCGACAGTGGGGTTCGAACCTACTATATCCCGAATACTGGATACTGGCCGCACTTAGGCCACTGCAGCTATCGAGTTCGGTAAACATAACTTTAGCAGTTGATTAAATCTTATTCTCGATGTAGGCAACACCACAGAAAACTGCAACACATCTGCCAAGATAGCATCAGTACAATGAATCAATCGTAAGACAAACACGCTTGAATTTTTTAGAAACTTTCTAAACGTCTAGAATTCAAGATCAAAGCATCTACAACACTATAAAAACATCGCGAAAACCCTACGCACATATATAAATAACTTACAGAGAAGCACACTAAACCCTGGAAGGAAAGGGAGGGAGAAACGTTCAGCAGCTACACAATGAGAAAAATCGTCCTTAGAAATATTTTGATGTTGATTTATAAAGAACATCCATTATGTAAACTTTAAAAGTCCTCGTTGAATAGGTGAATAAAATATCCACACACAGGTTCGCATTACACGCGATGCACTGTCTTAACTTTTGGTAGGCAGTTCACAATATGAGAGTGGACAGCACTCGTAAATAAATAAATAAATAAATAAATAAATAAATAAATAATATGCCGAAGCGCATAAGTGAGGCTAGCTGAGAAACGAAAAGGTTCCTTCGCCGTCCAACGGCTTTTCTACACCATAACTCAGGCACGCAGGGCATCTCTATTAAAAGAAAGTGTTCTGATTTGGTGGAGAGAAGAAAATCCGAGAGGTATCACCTCAGGGCGAGCCCTTCGTCAACAATACCATATCTTTTCAATCTCCAGTAGAATCAATCACCGTCATGAATCGTTATTCACCTTATTGTCTGGTCACCACTACAGCAACGACAACCAAAACCACCACCACCGTCGCCACTGACTTCAGTCAAACAACGGCAGCTGCTTATCACTCGACCATAATGGATAATTTTGCAGCTCCCGACTACCAGGCCAGATTTCTGCCCACGACACCAGCTCCGCAGTGGGAAAACACTAGAATTCAATTCCAAGTTAAGAGGATGTTCTCCACAGTCTGCTCCGGAGGAAGAACAAGCTCCACGACGCCTTGCTTTGAATCAGGAACCTGCACCATTGGGATATACTGTATTACAAGCGCGCAGCCGCCGTCCACGGACGTCATCAATCAACACATTCCTCTCAATTCTACCCCGTCACCATCACCCTTCCTCGGCTCGCATTTTCATCAGTATCCGGCACAAGACTTCCCATCAATCATTCCTGTTTGCTCCAACCTACCCCCTCTGGAACGCATTCATTTCTACTATGCAACCCTGCCCCCGAGTTCGAATCTCCCCACGCCATTTTCTCCACTCTGCTCAGATTTACTATGCGCCGTGAGGATATAGTGGCCATCCGATGAATGACAACTGGAGTGAACATTCAAGTTAATGGGGACACACGGTCACTCAATTAGAGCTGGGAACGGAGCAGTTGTTCCTATGATTGCAATCGGTAGTGCGAGTGCAGCGCTACATCCGGTATTCTCCGGTAGTAAACTGTTGCTCATGAGCCAATCGGTGCTCCGGAGGGCGAGCACGGCTTCTTCTTCTTCTCCGAAGGCCACACCGACCCGGAGTACGAGGCGCTACTCGTATACTACAGGCCGGGGCGCCCTGCATCTTCTGAACGGGGCCTCGTCCTGGACAGACTGCGGCGCCCTCGCCACGGAGGCAGGAACATCTCGACAACCATGTCCGTCGAGAGCTTCCTACCAGCAGGCCTCATCATCAGACATCACGACCGGAAGCGGATGAGCGACGCAGAGAAGGAGCTTTCTACTCTGTTCCAGGTCATCTGTCTACTAGGGAGGGACGGAGTGCCAAGGCTGAACACCGGCGCAATCAGGGCAGTGACGGAGACCAGGGAGGCCGTCACCCAGACACTGAGGAGGCAGAGGCACAGGGCGGTTAACACCGACCTAGTCCAGGCCACCCAGCCGTCGACCAGCGACGCCACTACCGAGGTGGAGCATGCCGCCCCCTGGCGCCGCGACTGTGCGACCCAGGCTGAGCGGCTCGGTACTGCGAAGTGGACGCAGACCGCTCCTCCATGGACCACCTTCACGAAGTGGACGCAGACGCAGGCCTACCAGGAAGGGCATGTTACCCGGGCGCAATCCAGGAAAGTGCCCGCGACGGCGGACGGCACCACAGCAGTGGAGGAGGACGCCCCCTGGCGTTCTGAGGCTGCTGTCCAGGCCCAGCCTGCCAGCATGTCTGTCGAGCTGCAGACCTCGATGTGCGCCCCACAGGACAGGGAACGCAGTCAAGTCTTAGCACCGACAGACGCCGCCGCCGCCGCCAGCCAGGAGAAGGAAGAAGACGGCGACGCAGCGCAGCCACCAGCTACCCCGGGGTCACCAGGCCGGGAGGAGGGCCACCAGGACGAGCCCTCTTCCCCCCGCCGAGAAGAAACCCCCGGGAAGAAGGGGAAGAAGACGACGCCGGACCAGGAAGCAGAAGGCGACGCCGGCCCAGCAGGAGAGGGCCGCCCAACCGCAAACCAAGACTGCTTCCAGGACAGCAGTCAACCGAGGAGCCAATCAGGAGAGGACCTCAGCGGGTAGCGGCAGTCAGGTGAGAGTAAAACGTCCCCCTCAGCAGCTCTTGCAGAGTTTCTGCTGTCTGAGGTGGGGCCACCGTCAGGTCAGCTGTGGGCTCCAAATGAGCTGCAACCGCTCTGGTGGTGATCACCACTACACGGCCTGCGCAGCACTTAGGGAGGCGCCGGTGTGCGCCAACTGCTCGGGGGGCCACCCGCCTCCCATCGCAGTTGCCCTGTCTACCGGGCCATGGCGCGGGCAGAGAGGCGGGAGGCCCGGCGCCATGACCCACCCCCTCCCAGGAGGCCCCCGCCTCGGCGGGCTTGGCCTCATTCTCCGGGATCGGAGACTGGATACGAGGGACCCCAAGGAGGTGGTGCCGTGCGGCGGACCCTAGTGGCACTCGACGCATGGTTCCGCAGCCGGCAAGGCCCGCGCTAGTCACAGCAGTGCCCAGAAGGACTGATCCCCTGGCAGACGGAATGGCGAGGAATGGGTTTATGACTTGTGCATGTTACCTGTTCCTAACACTACCTCTGGACTTTTCCAGCCCATATCCTTGCATGTGCTATCACAAGATGTCAGGTTTTGCATGTAGGCTATTTCTTCTTTCTACCTATGTGGTTTTTCCCTGACCCTTCAATACCATACTTCAACACCACCTTACCTAACACAAACTCTTGCCGTGGTAGCGTGTCTGACATGGAAACCGGCAGATACTCCTTGTATCACTTCCCAGTCCTACCTGTTATCTCTTTCTTCTTCTTCTTAGAAATAATAGCATGTCGGAGGCCATGTAGATTGAGGCGATGGTCACGCGGGGGGAGCGGGCTTCGCCCCCCCGCCCTCCCCGATTAAAAAAAAAGAGCGCGGGACGGAGGAACAGTACTGCGTGAGTGTTCGCTTGGAGTTGCAGCAGTGACGTGCTCGCGACGTGGTAAATACTGCTTTGTACATACGAAGAAGGAGACTATATGAAATATGTACATGCTCATTAATCGTTAGTGTTTAATTTGTAAATTTTTTAACAATTTGATTTACATCTTACGTCTTGGCGACGATGGGATAGAAACGACCTAGGAGTGGGAAGAAAGTGACCGTGGCCTTGATTAAGATACAGTCCCAGTATTTTCATGGCATGAAAATGGAAAACCATGAAAAACAATCTTCAGGGGTGCCGACAGGGGTTCGAACCCACTATCTCCCGAACGCAAGCTGGCAGCTACTTGACTCAAACCGCGCAGCAACTCGCTCAGTCTGAAGGTTTTTTTGCTAGTTGCTTTACGTCGCACCGACACAGATAGGTCTTATGGCGACGATGGGATAGGAAAGACCAGGGAGTTGGAAGGAAGCGGCCGTGGCCTTAATTAAGGTACAGCCCCAGCATTTGCCTGGTGTGAAAATGGGAAACCACGGACAACCATCTTCAGGGCTGCCGACAGTGGGATTTGAACCCACTATCTCCCGGATGCAAGCTCACAGCCGCGCGCCCCTAACCGCACGGCCATCTCGCCCGATGAAGATTACTAGAACACTGATTAAAATGCCAAGAAATCTGTCTGGTGACTGGCAGTTTCTGACATAAATGAAGAAAACATATCCGCGAAATGTAAGCTGTGTGGTAAGGTTTATTCCATGGTGGTGAAATATCTAAACTAATGGACCATGTGAAAAGGGTCCACAACGAGAAGAGTGATTAAGTCACTTCACGATCTTGAAGTCGTAACAACGTCCCTGTTGCAGTGTACGTCCGTAACACTGAGAAAAAGAAAGAATTAGACCACTCCTTGCCTCTATTCGTGGCTATTGATAAGCAAACTTTGTGAAATGTGGAGGAGGAAGTGTTCAAAACGTTTGTACGTAAATTAAACCCTCGATACGAACTTCCATCACATCGCACTTCATCGTTATTAGCCGTGGGCGACTAGTGGCGAAACTACAGTGACTAGCATAATTATTCGGACAGGTATGATTTATTACATTTTCCTTTGTGTTAGTCATTTCAGTAATAACAAAGCATTGATATAAATTAAATACAAGTTTCTGTACGGAATATAGAAACTAAACGTCCATCATTCTTCTAATTAACACTTTCAATGAAAATATAATAATTAAAAAACAAAATCAAAACCAAAACCAATATTGCACACAATTATTCGGACACTTTCCTTTTTACTTATGATCCTAATGGTTCAGGGTCTAGTGGGCTTTCCTTTAATTTTAATTACTTCCCTGAGTCGACTTGGCATGCTCTCTACTAATTTCCAGGTGTAATCGGGAAATATCATCTGCCACTCTTCTTGAAGTCGGTTCTTCAGCCGTTCTCTAGATGTGATTGTTGTTTTTCTTATTTCTGTATCAAGTTTGTCCCAAAGATTCTCAATCACATTCAAGCCTGGTGATTAAGGGGGAGGATGAAGCACATCTGTGCAATTAAACAATAACCACATCCTTACATTCCAGGCCATATGCTTTTGGTCGTTATCTTGATAAAAGTTAAAATGTTTGCCAACCCCCATATTTTCGGCACTCTTTTTCATGTTCTTCCTCAGTCTTCTAAGGTATTGAAAGTAGTCTTTTTTAACCTCAATAAAAACCAAATCACTAACTCCATTCGCCGGCATGCACCCCCACACTATTACATGTCCACCACCATCCTTCACAGTTGCTTTCAGATTTTTCTCTTGAAGCTATTAGGACGCCGCCAAACTGTTATCCTCTCATCAGACTTAAATGTGTTAAATTTACTCTCATCAGCAAATGTACCTTCATTCCACCACTCATTGTCTTTTCTAACATGCTCTTTGGCAAACAGCATTATCTTTCTTCGATTTATATGATTTATGAAGGGCTTCCTTCTTACAATACGGCCGTGAAGGTTACCTCTTATGAGCACTCTCCGTATTGTTTCGGGATGCACTTTATTTTCGGTGTCTGCGGTAATCTTCGTAACGAGTTTTGGACCACTAAACCTGGGTTCCTTTTTTTGTTTTTCTGTTGATATAACACTCTTCTCTCACAGAAAACGTTCTTGGACGTCCCGTATGCGGTAGATGTTCAATCCTATCTTCCTCCCGGAATCTTGTGATAATATCAGAGACTGTGCTTTTCTTCATTTGTAACATTTCAGCAATTGGACGACATGTTTTACCTTTAGCATGGTGAAACATTACTAGCTGCTGCTGTTCGATTGTGCTCTCTTCCTCTGCGGCCCATTTTCTCTTAAGTTGTACACAGTACTCTAACTCATTGAATGTTTACGTTCATACTATCCATGGCTCTTCTACACACGACCACTGCATGGCAACTGACTTGTGTCCGAATAATTTTGCTGAAGCACACTAACTGCGTTCTGAGGTTCCAGGGTCACTGGTTCTCTCCCGTTTTCTACAAGTACACATTTCAACGCCGTGTTGAATCTGTCAAACTGGATTCTGTCAGGAATTAGTTTGCGTGTACAATATTTTCTCTGAAACATAGGGCCAGCGTGTAGCAAAGGCTATAATTAACGTGTCCGAATAATTATGTGAGTCACTGTGGTCGCTCTGACGAGTCACGAGTCATTGGATCAAATAGGGCCTATTAGCCGCGGGCGACTAGTGGCGCAACTGAGCAACTAGTGGCCGGCCGTCATCTGAGCCGGCAACTGCTCTGGCGATTCGTAGTTGCTCAAATGCATGACAGGGCATTGCAGTAAACGTAATCTACTAGCCGTGGGCGACTAGTGGCGCAACTAGTCGCCCGATGTACCTGCGCGCGCATACGGAACATCACTCGAGCTTGTGCTCTCCACCCACATATTTCATTACTTGTTGGTGGTAGAGTGAATATTTTACTCTTTCATGTGCATTACCATACTGTGATAGTTCTTTTAATGAACATGGAAACATCAAATAAACTAGCACAACAAATGAAGGAGATTGCAAAACTATTTGAAAGTCGAATACTGGTGGTGGTCGTGGTGGTGGTGGTGGTGGTGGTGGTGGTGGTGGTGGTGGTGGTGGTGGTGGTGGTGGTGGTGTGATATATTGTGTGCCAAACGCACTTAAAATTCCCTGCAAGGAATCGAACCCAAGCTTCACAGACCTTTCAGCCAAGGAACTAGACAATGTTGTAATAAAACTGTCTGATAAAATTATTTACGCAGGTAAGATGACTAAATGGTTAGCGTGCTGGCCTTTGGTCATAGAGGTCACGGGTTCGATTCCCGGCAGGGTCGGGAATATTAACCATCATTGCATATCAATCTAGAACAGTACCACATCTTCATCACGGACGTTGTTAGTGCATTCATGTACTTGATTTCTATATTGCTCTTGGTCAATTGTATGAAGGGCGTCGGATATTTTCCAATTGCTGTAATCACGCCGGTATGCATCCGACGGCACCCAAACATCACAAAACATCCAAAATGTCATATCCGTGAGTGAAATGCTGTGCGATAAGACCTAAAAATTAGCATTAGTAATAACCATGTAATATAGAAAATATATTTATTCATGTGATTACACTAAATTATCATCTAACTATCCGCAAAACTTTCCTTATGGATAATTTCCATTGCACTGTACTTGTACTTTCTCAAGTCATCTACTTCTTACGGCTGTGAGTTAGTTACTACAGAAATGTAGTGAGCCCAGTAATGGGGATAATGTCTTCAAGTTTCGTTCAGTGGGAATATTATGAACTGAGTGAGAAAGACGTGCCTATATCCCACTGACAATACACAGGGTCTATTCTCGAACGATTTAACAAATTAGTGCCTAAGAATATCTGCAGTCCCTAGCCGTGGTGAATGTTTAGGGACACAGTTTCAAACACTCCTTCTTCGTTACTTTCACCATAAGGAATGTCATAACAACACGTGAGGTCAATGTTTCCAGTTTCCAGTCATTCGACTGGGTCAGGAATGGAATGAATGAAGCCCCTATCTAGCGGCGGGGATAGGAATTGTGACGACTGCCGAAGCCTGACGCACTCCTCTGGGGCTATGATTAATGAATGACAGGTGAAATGAAATGATACTGGAGTGTGTTGCTGGAATGAAATATGACAGGGAAAACCGGAGTACGCATAAAAAACCTGTCCAGCCTTCACATGGAGTGGGCGGGATTTGAACCACGGAACCCAGCGATGAGAGGCCGGCGCGCTGCCACCTGAGCCACGGAGGCTCTATTTACAATTTGAATTTTTTCATTTTTATTCCTCTGAAAACCATTAAAATGGCGTCTTTTTATGAAAATATCTTCAAGCTATAATACCTTAATTTACAACATTGCAGGTGTTCAAACCGATGAACTCGATAATGTTGCAAGAGATGCAATAAATTATGAAAATGTGTTCCCGAAGGTACCTTTAAGCGATCAACTGAAGAGAACAATCATTATAAATAAGTATCCGGCTCCATGGCTAAATGGTTAGCAAGCTGGCTTTTGATCCGAGGGGTTTCGGGTTGATTCCCGGTCGGGTTGGGAATTTTATCTTTCATTGGTTAATTCCTCCATTTCGGAGGCGGGCTAATGGTGCTATCATCTTCATCATTCTCACACACGTGCAGGTCGCCTCTGGCGCGTCAACTTGAAAGATCTGCACCAGGCCTCTCCAGAGGCCACGCATAATAATAATAATAATAATAATAATAATAATAATAATAATAATAATAATAATAATAATAATAATAATAGTAATAATAATAATTAATAATAATATAATTACATATCCTACTAAGTAATTTTGTTACTAAATAATCTTCTTAGTAGGAAATGTCGACTAGCCCGCTCTAACGCAATGTACTGGGAGTAACATAAATTCTAGGGGTTCTGATGGGCCGAACCCCTAATCTTTATGCAAACCTCATAGAATTACCGTCGTGCGAGTAGACTCTACTTATTACTCGGCTCAGTAAGTTTGCATTCTAACCTATTACTACATAAACATCCGGGCCCTAATCACAAGAAACTAACGTACCATCGCACGGCAAGTCTCCTGTGTGCTAACTGTAGCATGTGACCGGAATATTTCTCCCTAACACATATTACCAATTTTCTAACAGTAAAAACTTGAAAATACCTAAGACTGAGATTTATAGTACACATTCAGTAGCTCCTCAGTGACATGTTCTGGCGAGGACGCTAAAACATTGCAACCACCACCACCACCACCACCACCACCACCACCACCACCACCACCACCACCACCACCAAGCTTTATTCTCAGGTTTTCTGCACCATAGTAACGATTCTGTGTGGGAAACGATACAGAAAGGAACGTGATTATAGCGGGTGATCTCAATTTACCAAATGTCAATTGGGAAGGCAATACGAGCGACAGGAAGCATGACCAACACATGGCAAATAAGTTAATCTAGGAAGGACAGCTGAATCAGAAAGTGATGGAACCAATTAGAGGGAAGGATATTCTGGACACGATGCAGGTAAAACCAGATGAGCACGAAGTAATAAATAAATGGTATTAGTGATCAGGAAGCTGTTTGTGTCGTAGTTAAACATAAATGCGACTGAAGGGAAGGTTGTAAATGCAGGGCTATTAGCCAGTACCATATAGCTGATAAGACAGGCACGAGAGAGGTTTTTAAAAGTAATTATGATCGGTGGAAAATGGTCACTGAAACTGTAAACAGACCGTAAAATTGGTTTAAAGCAATTGTTGAGGAATGTGAAAACAGCTTTGTGCCTTTAAAGGTAAAGGTCCACTATATTATAACAGGGAAGTAACTGACTAAAAAGAGGTGCAGGTTGGAAAGAAATAGACTTAGAAATGATTGTAGAAGAAGGGAGAAATTGAAGGAACTTACTAGGATATTGAATATAACAAAGAAGTTAGTTAAGGATAAAATGATGGCAGGCATAACTGACAGTCACACAAATTATAGTGAAATATGGAAAGATATGTATACGTACTTCAAGGTAGAAACAGGTTCCAAGAAGGACATTTCAGGAATCATTAATGAATAAGGGGAGTGTGTATGTGAGGATCTACAGAAAGCAGAAGTATTCAGTCAGAAGTGTGTAACGATTGTTGGTTACCAGGATAATGACCAGACAGAGGAGGTGACTAAAACTAACGAAGTATTGATATTTACCTAGGATAACAAAGATATTTACAATAAGATGCAAAGTTGAAAATTAGAAAAGCACTTGGAGTTGATAAGATTTATGGGATATATTAAAGACAATGGGTTGGGCTATAGTTCCATATCTGAAGTGCTTATTTGATTACTGTTTGCATAAACGAGCTATACCAAATGGATGGAGTGTTGCTATAGTAGCCTCTGTGTATAAAGGAAAGGGTAATAAACAAAGCAGAAACCTACAGACCAGTCAGTTTGACATGTGTTGCATGCAATCTTTGACAAAGCAATTTTCTGATTATATTAGACACATTTGCGAAATTAATGACTGGTATGATGGAAGGTAGCTGGGATTTCGGAAAAGTTATTCTACTGAAGCTCAACGTGTAGGTTTCCAGCAAGATATAGCAGATAATTTAGATTTAGGTCAAATGGACTGTATCGCGATTGACCTATCTAAGGCGTTTGATAGGGTTGATCATGGGAAACTACTGACAAGAATGAGTGCATTTGGTGAATGAATGGGTGGCTATATTTCCAGAGAACAGAACTCAGAAAATTAGAGTAGGTTAAGCATTATCTAATCCTGCAATTATTAAGAGGGGAGTTCCAAGGCAGTACTATTGAACCTTTATGCGTTCTTATATACTCGTGTCCATAAATTATATGAATAAAGAGCTGGATTCAGATGTAAGGCTTTTTTCTGATGATGTTATACTGCATATAGTAACAAAAAGGAATAGTCTTCTCAGTTTTAATTACTGCGTTGGTGGGGCGAAAATTTCTTACATCGAACACTGTAAGTACCTAGGTGTCAATAAAAGGAAAGATCTTAATTTGAGTAATAACAATTGTAAAGAAAGGTTAGAGATCTCTCCATATGGTTAAGTGGGTATTTAAGGGTTATAGTAAGGATCTAAACGAGAGGGTATGTAAGTCTCTTGTAAGACCCCAATAAGCGTATTGTTCCAGCGCATGGGACCCTCACTAGGATTACTAGATTCGAGAACTGGAAAAAATCCAAAGAAAATCCGCTCCTTTTGTTCTGGGAGATTTCCGAATAAAATAGTAGCGTTACGAAAATGTTGCAAAATTTGGGGTGGGAAGACTTGGGAGAAAGGAGAGGAGGTGCTCGACTGAACTTGAGTGTTCTGAACTGTCAGTGAAGAGATGGCGTGGAATGACATTAGTAGACGAATAAGTTTGAGTGGTATTTTTATAAATACGACAAATCACAACATGAAGATAAATTTGGAATTCAAGAGGACAAATTGGAGAAAATATTCGTTTACAGGAAGAGGAGTTAGGGACTGGAATAATTTACCAAGGAATATTTCCGGTAAATTTCTAAATCCTTTGGAATTATTTAAGAAAAATTTAGGTAAACAACGGATAGGTGTCACCTGGGGGACTGCCCTAAATGAGATCAGTAGTGACTGACTGATTGATCGATCGATTGATTGATTGATTCTGCTTCGAGGTAGTTTCCGTAAGAATGATGATATAAATCAGTGATGTAGGGTGACCTAAATCGGAACACCCTTATACTGTCATTAACACAATGTACGAGTATTTGGCTACAACCAGCAATTCGAACGAGGACGTTTAACCATTCAGTAGTTCCGAAAAGCGGTTTACTGTACTTAGATAACAGGAAACAGAAACAGAATTAAGCCTTTCACTTTTAAGGTCTGAAGGGGAATATCTTTTTCAGGAGAAGTTTAACGATCTAGCCCGTTTATAATAATATATTTGGTTCGAAATCCTATCCTTGGTCACTGCAAACTATAGAGTAAGAAATTACACAAGTTTGCGTGAATTCCTGTCCATTTCCTTATACTCCTCGTCTCGGCAATACTGATTATAAAAGAGGCACTGAAGTATTTTACTCTGACATGAATTCATATCTAGTAACGAGTACCGCAAACTAAATATGGAAAAGAAGAGGACGCACGTCAGCGACCCTAATTTCTGGGAAACAAATCCTATACCCATCAAGGGTCATCATACAATCATATGAAATACAGATTCATGGATTGGCATTACATACACCGAAGAAGCATACCAAAAGAAAAACCATGATAGATGACAACATTAAAAAAGTACATAAGTGAAAAAACACTTCGAAAACGTATATCTCTACTCACATTCTCATGTTTGAACCTGGTAAGTATTTTTATTTCTCTTAATGTCCTTTGACAATAGGTCTGGTGTTCAAATGGTGAGATTTTCTTGATAGCCACTTTCGTCTTTGTCACATTATCATAAGCAGAACTGCAAAGAAACAACACATATTATGAACTCTAGAAAAATACGACAAATACAAACAAAAATGTCTGTCATCACGTCACCCTCAATTAAAATATATTTGCTACGTACATCACGGAGATACACTGAAGAAAATGGAAATTGCAACACCCAAAAGGAGTGGTGCTACATTGCTGCAATTGAACATTCAAGACGAGTGTTCACTTGTGATTCGATGATTACACTATCAGGTCCCTCTGGACAGAAATCAATACAGGATGTGCCCACCACGAGCGGCAATTCATTGATGAATTCGTCGAGGCATGGAGTCAATAAGGCCCTGGATCGCTTCCTGAGGAATTGTGGCCCATGCTTGCTGCACTGCACGGGTCAGTTGTTCCAGAGTTGTGGGTGGCTGAGGACGGTTGGCCAGTTGTCGACCCATCATGCCCCACACATGCTAAATAGGACTGAGGTCCGGGGATCTGGCGGGCCACTGTAAGGTTGTGATGTCGTGGAGAGCTTCTCTGGAGATGCGTGCAGTGTGAACCCGGGAATTGTCCTGCTGAAACATCCCATTAGTAATGTTCGCCATCATAGGGACAACCACTGGATTGAGTACCCTATCAACGTACTGTCGAGCAGTCATAGTGCCCTCAACAAGCACTAATTGTGATTTCACATTAAAGCCAATAGCTCCCCAGACCATAATGCTTGGTGTTGGCCCTCGACAATAAGATCTTGGCGGCCCCTTTCCCCGGTACGTCGGCGCACACAATTCCGGCGATCACTGCGGTCAAGACAGAAGCACGATTCATCACTAAAGACGACCCTATGCCATTCGTCGACCCACGTCGATCTTTCTCGACACCAGGCCAGCCTTACACGTCGCTGTTGTGGGTTCAATGGAACACCTTCTGCAGGGACACGGGCTCGTACGCCAGCTGCACGCAGGTGATTACCAACTGTTTGTTGTGTAACGTGGGGTGCCACAGCTGCTCGAATTTGCGCTGCTGTTGCATGGGGTTCCATCCGGGCCATCTGAATGATGCAGCGATCCTCTCTCACAGTTGTCTGTCGCGCTGGGCCTGTGCCAGGTATCTTCATTTGACCACTGCTACCATACACGTTGTACCGTAGATGCCTGTCGGCCAACACGTGCAGCGACAGTCCTTAGCGATAATCCAGCCTCACACGGCCCAATTATCCGAGCCCTCTCAAACGGCGACAGTTGTTGATAGCGTGCTCTTCTCTGTCGTCGGGGCATGTTTGACGGGGAACACTTCACTGCACAGACTGCAAGTCAACTACGCTACACCAGAGTCCGTATAATGGAGTTGATTCCTCCGCGACCAATCACGTGGGGAGACCTGTAGCAACGGAGACCTGTAGCAACAATCCAATGGTTCTGAAACTTTGATCGTTGACATGCCTACATGGCATCGTTCCATATCTTGAAAATCAACACAAACGACCAATGCCTTCATGGTGTTGCAATTTACATTTTACACTTAACATACAATTCTCTTTATACTTATTGAACACACAGATGATATAAGGGAATTGTCACTCAGAAACACTGCTCGCACATACTTCTCCAAATAATATTAGTTCGAAAACCACGATTATATGAATGCGACTTCTTAAATGAAATGCTCTTTTTTCTTTTTTTTGCTAGTGGCTTGACGTCGCACCGACAGAGATAGGTCTTATGGCGACGATGGGATAGGAAAGGCCTAGGAGTTGGAAGGAAGCGGCCGTGGCCTTAATTAAGGTACATCCCCAGCATTTGCCTGGTGTGAAAATGGGGAACCACGGAATACCATCTTCAGGGCTGCCGGCAGTGGGATTCGAACCCACTATCTCCCGGATGCAAGCTCACAGCTGCGCGCCCCTAACCGCCTGGCCAACTCGTCCGGTTACTCTTCAATAGTTTACAACAATCAACAACGCTTTTTGATAGAAAAATAACAATAAATGCTCAAGGGATAGGGGGGGGGGGATTTTGTCTGCCAATACACCGTAACACGCAAGACTAGAATGTCATCTGAGAGTATGCTGACCTTTACACAGTGTGATTCAGCAGCTCCTTCCAATATCGTTTGCTGCAGCCCAACTAACATGCACATGGTTATAGGAGTGCTATTCCCCTGCAGCCGTACTATATGGTACTAATGTTCAGTGAGCACATTTTGTACATGATTCTGAACCCTAGCGAAATGTTATACCATACGTTCGCAAAATATGACAACTTGAAATCATGTAGCAACGTCCTTTTCCATGTAACTTTGTTACTGTGTCGTGCCTCTTGACCGATTGTTACGAAGAGGGAAATCCATGCATAAAACTAGGTAACAGTGCAGTAATTAATGTCTTAAAACACCGAACTGGATGACGTACGTACCCTGTTCTCGTCGTACTACCAGCATGTTTCCAGCAATGTAGCGGAACGGATGCGGTGCGACAGACGGTCCATCAAGTACGATGGGGAGGGAATGTTTGGTGTGGAATCTTGGGGGATCGCCTGATTGGACATTATTTCTTTGAGGGTAGATGGATGGGCCCACGCTACCTACACTTTCTGCGTCAGGAACTCCCACTGTCGCTGGAGGATGTGCCCTTGCGCAATCGTTTGACGATGTGGTTGCAGCAAGATGGAGCTCCACCACATTCGACGGAATGTGCCAGCGGCGGTTCGAATCCTGCATCGTTCAAATATTTTTGCATCGGTATGATGTTTGAATACATAAACATAGGCCCACGTTTGCCACATTCAACAGTAGAATGACACTGCTATTCATCTTGTGCCCTGCGCATACTCCGCTGGTTAGGGCCTGAATGTACTGTAATCTCTGCTGCTATTCGGCATGTTTTCCATAGAGGAATACGTTGATATGCTCATTTATCGGGAAACAAGGCAAAAAGCGTGCGAGGCACTACGTCTGTACCAAGAACGGTATCTCGACAGGCGACACCCGGCTGCTGCGAAATTCCGCCGTGTTGAAAGACGCCTAAGGACAACAGGCGTGATTTCCAACCAGCCACCAGTCTGCGATAGGCCCGTTACATCGGGTGAAACAGAAGAGCCTGTTCTGGATGCAGCTCGTAATAATTCACACATCAGTACAAGGGCGACTGCACGACAGGTGAAAACCAGCCAGCCATCCGTCTGGCGAAAACTGTATGAACATAAATTTCACCGATACTATCTTGAGCCACACCAAGAGCTCCATGGGCGGGATTTCGAAGCTCGAATGGAGTTCTGTCGGTGGCGATTAGGCAGGCTGGACAATGATGCAGCATTCGTATCGTATATTTTGTTTTCTCGGAACAATCGCGCTTCCTCAATAATGGGAACGTCAATCACCACAACATGCACTATTGGAGTCCGGACAATCCTCACTGGGTGCGACAGGCGGCCCATCAAGTACGATGGGGAGGGAATGTTTGGTTTGGAATCTTGGGGGATCGCCTGATTGGACCTTATTTCTTCGAGGGTAGTTGGATGGGCCCACGCTACCTACACTTTCTGCGTCAGGAACTCCCAATGTCGCTGGAGAATGTGCCCTTGCGCAATCGTTTGACGATGTGGTTGCAGCAAGATGGAGCGCCACCACATTCGACTGTGCCCGTTCGTAACCATCTGAACGAGGAACTGCCAGGGAAATGGATAGGACGAAGAGGCCCTGTTTCTTGGCCCGCCAGATCACCGGATTTAACGCAGTTAAGACTTCTTCTTGTGGGGACATTTTAAGTACGTCGTTTATACTCAAGCGCCGGAAAACCCCGACCAGCTCCGGGAACTCATCACGGACGCTTGCCGAACAATTACACCTGGAATTCTTCAGCGCGCAAGTCGATCTACTGGACACCGGGTCCGAATATGCAGAAACCGAAACGGTCATCACATCGAGCATTTGCTGCGGTAAAACATCGTCAAGGCAGTTGTGTTCCTATTATCTCCGGCCTGTATGTGCCCGGCCTGCTAACTAATCGGCCCTTCTTAGGGCAACAGACACATTCATTCACACACAACTGCCATGAAAGCGGGTACTGAACGTACATTGGGTGCGGTACGTATTAAAGAAATATTTCAAAATTTTGTAATCGCCCCGGACTCGAATCTCTCACCTGACATGCAAGCCCGGTCAGCCATGCCTTTACCAACTACACTACGGTTCCGTACGGCATCCTGGACAGCTTAGAGCTAGTATTAGGTTTACTGCGGTCACAATATCAATCTAGTGTTTCACCGGGTTGTCAGGTTCATGTGATCTAGAAGGCACACACATGTCTTCAAGTGTTCAATACGGGTATAACATTACGGCGTCCTATCATGGTGAGACGGTAAATACCAAGATATCCGGTTGTGCTGTCTGAGTATACCGGCAGTGCAGATGTTTTCAGGACGGAATTAATATTGTCGGTTGCATAAAACTACATTGGAAGGGGTGGCTGAATCATGCTGTATACTAGGGACCAGATTAAAGTGCTTGTATATCTTACGACTATGATCGTACTGTTTTTGTTAAGTAAATTAGGATTCGGGAGATATTAGGTTCGAATCCCACTGTCGGCAGCCCTGAAGATGGTTTTCACACAAGGCGAATGCTGGGGCTGTACCTTAATTAAGGCCACGGCCGCTTCCTTCCCACTCCTAGCCCTTTCCTGTCCCATCGTCGCCAAAGACCTATCTGTGTCGGTGCGACGTAAAGCAACTAGCAAGAAAAAGTAAATTAGGTTTTTAATTATTAAACCTACGGTACTTCTTTTGCACGACTCAGACCGAAAGGGAAATTACTATGATTTTTCGAAAGCAAGCAAGCTTATAATTTTGTGTGACTTGATATCGTAATCGTAGCCACGGGATCTTCAGTTTTATGTGGAACTCTAACCACAAGCACGTGAATTTTCATTTCAAACATCCTACGTGCACTGATCGGGATTCGAACTAAAGGCGCCTTGGTGAGAAGCCAGAGGCTATATAATTTGGCTAGCATGTTCCACTCGGATATTTTAACATATGCAGTATCTTTTCAGGCACTAGAACTGACTCGATTGCTCCGTAGTGTAATACGCTGTATACCGTGAGCACTGGCTATTCTTAGGGTAACCGGACGTACTCTTTTAAGAGTACATATACTTCTTTTGGGGAGTCTATTTCTGTATTCTCGCCTTTCTTAGTGGCGTTCTCTTCTTTATTTTTCTCTTACACTAAATATCTTAAACATTCAATTAAATATCTTAAAATTAAAGGAATGTACGGTGCAGAATGTTAAATCAATCACAACGTTGTTAGTAAAGTCAGTATAGTGACCAACAGCGAACCATTCATATTGCAGCTAATTTCACTGCTTACTGACCACATTCATTTAAATACTAGTAAATAAGTAATGCTATTGGTTTTACGTCTTACTAACTACTTTTACGGTTTTCGGAGACGCCGAGGTGCCGGAACGGGTACGATGCGCATTGGTATCACCCAAATATCACTATAAAATTTGTCACAAATGGAACATAATAATTGCTTTTACACATATCAAGTGAAAAATCAGCGGCAAATTAAGAAATACCGTCGTTATTTGAGAAACATGAAAACATACTTAAGGCTTGTAGACAGGACTGGTTTATGTCGTACTCCGCTGCTGGTGCCGTCTTTTGTTACTTTCTTCAGGTCCAGGGCTAGCACCGTGGAATGGGAGTGCTATGTCTGTAGATTGTCATTATCTTTGTCCATATGACTAGAGCGGCCAGTTCAAACAGCAAAATGGTGGTCAACAGAAAAATAGCATGATCCCACGGTCCGCAGCAATCTCCAAGCTGTGGGAATACACCGACCCCGAACAGCTAGAAAGAGGCTCTAACGCCAGAATATCAGTAGGCATGAGTTGTCTTCGTTCGCGGATACCTGGCACGTGGCCCACATATTATGATATACCCAGTGTATAATCTTGTATTCCTTACTCTTCAATAAGCATAATATACCTTTTCCAAAGTCTGAACTGCCACCTTTAATTGCAAAACATTACTGATTTAAAACTTATCTAAAGTCCCGAGGGTATCTTACTCAATCTTAGATCCAGATCCAAATAATTAGTCAGTCCCGATATTATAAACATCCAGGGGCGTGATTAACACATGGCTTAGCTGCTGGCACCTGGACTGCTTAAGCGTCGTGGCCTTCGGTTCAGAGACCTCTAGGTTCGACTCCCGGCCGGTCGATTTATTTTAACGACATTTGTTTAATTCCTCTGGCTCGGCGACTGGGTATTTTCTCAATACACATCTCTTCATATACTAACAATACAACGCATTGCTAACCACCACAGAAAAGCAAAAGTTGGGGTTGGCGAAAGGAAGGGCATCCAACCGTAAAATGGCCAAATCCACATGAGCGTCACGACTCCATCAGTGTGTGGGAAAATACTAATTACAAATAATTACAATAATTACAAAGGCTTATCAGATACTTCGCATACATACGAGGAGTGGGTACAATGACAAACATGGCCCGTGCCCATGATACGAGTCACTAGTAACAAATGTTTCTCCTCAAATCTTATCATTTTATCAATACACGTAATTTTCACTTGAAGGTGTCAAATTCATTGTGATGGGGACAATAAATGACGACTTATTTACTCGCATGATCTTTCAATAACATAACCAATAAACAGACCACACTAAGCCCTCTATATCAAACTTGTTTCAGTTTATTATAAATATTTGAAGTAGAATACAATGTGCTGAAACTACTATTCGATGTACGCTTTGAAAAGCAGTGTAACAGAAGAGAGCTCTATAGCGCAGAAACCTGCACAAAAGGGATGAGTAGGCAGTGAGGTGTACAAAGTTTCCATCCGATGGAACAGAATCATTCCCCAGTTGACTGCACTAATTCTTCTGGCCCTCCTATATCCATGATAAGTAACAGAAAAGTTTAACAAACTGCAGTACAAGAGTTCTCGGAGAGTTGTGAAATGAAAATAAATAGTAACAATTCTTCATACTGCAACGTCAAATAAGCAAAAACAATAATATACTGTATGTAACCAAAGCGAATACTTGAAATGGTAGTTGTCAATGGCAGATGAGGAGCTTCATCTTACATTCAAACAACAGGGTAGTTAATACTGAGAAGACATGCACAAGTCCTATACAGGGTGAATCATTCAAAATTTGCGCCCCAAGTATTTCTGAAATGGAAGATGTTATTGATGTGCTGTTTTCACAGAAATGAAGAGTAACCAAGAGCTTTAAATTGTAGCCCATACAGTACACAGATTTTAATAATTATTAGAGTGCGTATTTATTTTAGAATGTTCAATTTTCTCAACTGGCGGATGATACACGTGTGGAGAAAGGCCAATACTGAATGGGAGCCCATGTGTATAATAGGATAATCAATCAATCAATCAATCAATCAATCAATCAATCAATCAATCAAACATCACATATATACATTTAGGGCCGTCGTCCAAGTGGCAGATTGTTTATCAATTATTTACCTAGCCTTTTCTTAACTGATATCTAAGAAGGAAGTTAGAAATTTATGGAACATGTCCCTTGGTAAATTACAGTAATTCCTCTTCCTATATACAAATATTTGCTCCAATTTGTCCTCTTGAATTCCAAATTTATCTTCGTTAACCGAGCAAGGGGCTCTGTGATTTGGGTCACGTAGCTATCAGCTTGCATTCGCGAGATAGTGGGTTCGAACCGACTGTCGGCAGCCCTGAAGATGGTTTTCCGTGGTTTCCCATTGTCACACCAGGCTGTACCTTAATAAATTAAGCCCACGGCCGTTTCCTTCCCAATCCTATCCCTTCCCTATCCCATCGTCACCATAAGACCTATCTGTGTCGGTGCGACGTAAAGCAGATTGTAAAAAAAAATTCGTTCAAACTTATTCGTTCACTAATGTCATTTCACGCCAACTCTCCACTGACTTACTCCTAAGTCTTCCCAGCCCAATGTTTACAACTTTTTGTAACACTTTTGTCGGAAATCATCCAGAACAAATCGTGCTGCTTTCCTTTCCATCATTCCCATTTCTCGAATCAAGTAATCCTGGTGAGGCTCTCATACACAGGAACCATACTCTAATTGGGGTCTTACCAGTGACTTACACACAAGGGTCAGCAGAAAAATTAGAATTTTTTAAGGTCGTAATACCGAGGAAAAGTTGCAAACTGGGGAGAATAAAAGGGAGTGAACAAGAAATAAATAGGTTTATATCTTCCGATAGCGCATGTGCTTTAAAGTTTGCCGAAATTTGGAAAAAAATACGATAATTGTTAACATTTTTAAATTAGCCACTTCCTGGATGTAATAGCTCAAATTCTTATGTATTAGGACCACAGAACACAATGTTCAAATATTATTTAAATCCATCAACATCTTCCGGTTGCACACTGCCTTCAAAGTTAATGAAATTTTTAAAAAAGTAGATCACAGCTCAAGAAGACAAAAATATTAATAACTTGCATGTTTTTCGTTTTCTTTATTGAATACAAGCTTAAATGATTAAAAACAAATTATTCCAGACCAATAGTAATATTTATAAACAGATTTTTATTGAGAAAACAAAGTTTCTTTACAAGTTGTTTTACGTTGCGTCTTATGGTGACGATGGAATAGGAAAGGGCTAGAGGTGGGAAGGAAGCGGCCGTGGCCTTAATTAAGGTACAGTCCCAGCATTTGCCTGGTATGAAAATGGGGAAACCACGGAAAATCATCTTCAGGGCTGCCGACAGTGGGGCTCGAACCCACTATCTCCCGATTACAGGATACTGGCCGCACTTAGCAACTGCAGCTATCGAGCTCGGTAAAACAACAACTGAACATCTCTGTTTTCACTCATTCTGAACTGAAATTACTTTGAAATCTGAATTAATGACGAAGTTAGGCATGGTTGACCTTGACAGCAGACTCATTCTCATAACACCATCCCTAGACTCAGCTCCGCAAACTTTTCCTGAGGCTTCTGTAACGAGATTCGCACATCGTCCAACTACCTGTGTGTGAACTTTGAAAATTTCGAATGTTATATCCCAATTAGGGACTGAGTCACATTGAATATGTAATTTAATCCCATCGTCATTGGTATCTTTTAATAATGGGGGAGAAGATAAATCACAGTCCATCCAGTTAATTATTTCAAGGTGGTCTTGAGCCTCAAACTTGAGTTTTGGCGGCAAGAATGTTCTCAAAGTTTTTTTTTATATCTAACTCTCTCGCCTTTAGAATTCGCCGAAGTCCGAGGTCTCTTACATGTTTTGTATTATCTTGTGACATGGCTAACATTGAATGCTTTGGGTGAGCGAAAAAGCCATTTCGTTCGATCTTAAGTGTCGACAGTATTACGTAAATTTTCAGGCAGGTACCTTGAATATTGTACTGATTGGTACGCAAGTTTTGGTCCCTCTGTAAAATATGTAATTGTTTTTATACTAAACCACATTGACATGTACTGTATGACTTTAAAATAAATACAAGTATTTCCTGAAGTTCAGGTGTGGGACTTGATCCACTTAAGTACAATCTGACTGTTCGATCTGCTGTCGTCAACCTGACAAGGGACCAGGATCTCGTACAACCAAATCCTCTTTACAGTTTCCCGACTTTATTGCCATTGTAATATCGAGTAGATATTGTTGATCCTTACTTACAAGGGGGCATTCCCTACTCGTCACCACCGATTTCGCTCAAATTTATAGATCATGCAGGGCTTTGCTAGAAATGAAAGTTCCCGAAGTTCGAACTCCAGATGGCCAAGCGTATAGAAAATAAAAATAAAAATACAAATGCTGACGCGGCTCTCGCGCCGTATAAGCCACTTACGTTAGAGCACACGCCGAGCAGTTGTTAGCGTAGCGGTAAGAGCTCGGACTGGTAAGTCGATGGTCGAGGGTTCGACTCCCCGTGTGGAGACTGGTTTTTTCTGTCAACTTTTATGTTATTCATTTTCCACTTACGCAAAGAGGTGAATAATTCATTTTTTTATTTATACGCAAAAGGCATAGAGAAGGTAAAAATTGGGATTTCATTGTCAGACTTTTTTCTACCTGCGCCAAGAATCTATTGTTTATGTACATCCGCCAGGAGCAACCTTCACTTGTCAGGTGAAAACGAATCTTACAGCGAAACGACTATTCACGTTTATGGCACATTCCCCAAGGAGGGGAGATAGCCAAGAAAGGAGAAAAATGAAGAATTTCTGTTTGAACACGTCGGGAAAATTCGCAACTCCAAATTTTCTACAATTGTGCACTCATTATTTTTTTTCTTTTTGCTAGTGGCTTTACGTCGCACCGACACAGATAAGTCTTTTCGCGACGGTGGGAGAGGAAGGGCCTAGAAGTTGGAAGGAAGCGGCCGTGGTCTTAATTTAGGTACAGCCCCAGCATTTGCCTGGTGTGAAAATGGAAAACCGCTGAAAAACATCTTCAGGGCTGCCGACAGTGGGATTCGAACCCACTATCTCCCGGATGCAAGCTCACAGCCGCGCGCTCCTAACCACACGGCCAACTCGCTCGGTCATTACAAAAATGACGTCCTATATGCCTTTTGCATATAAATAAAATAAATTCAAATAAAAGAATAATATAAAAATTGAGAAAAATATTCTCCACACGGGGAGTCGAACCCACGACCAATGAACTACTAGCCCGAGCTCTTACCGCTACGCCAACTACTGCTCGGCGTGTGCACTAACGTAAGTGGTTTATACGGTGCGAGAGCCGCGTCAACATTTGTATTTTTATTTTCTATACGCTTGGCCATCTGAAGTTTCCACTTTGGGTACTTTCATTTCTAGCCAAGCCCTGCATGTTCTATACATTTGAGCGAAATCGGTGGTGACGAGTAGGGAATGCCCCCTTGTTAGTATACTTCAGTCTATTGTGGGGATCTGGAAGACAATCACTGGACATTTTTTCGCAGTCACTTAGCTTTTCACCAACTGGCCCTCTCAAAGATTTTGGACCCGTTGATTTACCGTCTAGGTATTGAATGGCAGTTCACTGAAACAGAAAAGGCAAACTGCTGATTGAAACGTTTTCCCCAATGTATTTCGATTCGATGAATCAGACCGTTTTTCCAACCTTTATTAGACTAACAGCACTGCCACCACATTCTAATTTTTCACGAGAAATACCACAACCAGACAGATAAGAAATAATAGAAGTCAGAATATCTTCAGAACTTCCAGAAGCTGGAGTAACATGGGTGATGTAGATTGGACCAGGTTCTTTTATTAGCGAGTAATGCTCTTCCAATGTTATTCTCGGAACCTTTTCGAATGAGCTAGATTTACCACTAAAGTATCGTCCTTCCTCTCAACGAAATATAGATCTTGTAGTGGAAATTCGTCAGATTTACTACACAATTCAGCCCTAACTTTTTGTTTCTCTTCTTATTTTGCTTTTGTCTATAACATGGGAGACGTCAGAATCGGTTATTAATCCAACAGCGAGCAAAACACTTGATACGATTGCAGCGGTAGCACGATCAGAAACTCCATAACGATCGCAGTTGATTTTAGCTGAATTCTCGTCTGCAAATTATTAGACGAAACCTTTTTTGATACTTGAAAATCTTGATCGCTGGAAGGATATTGGTCTTCATCATCAGTTTCGACTATAATTACATTTGAATGAGAGCACGACGGTTTTAGATCATATTCAGATTCATCATCCAAAGTTAAATGGCTGTCACGGGATCTACTTTCCAATGATTCATTACGTTTCTTTGTTTCAAACACGTCTATCCCTCCATGTTTTCCTATTCCGTGTACTCGTAATTAGTAAACAAATCTTAGCTCAATAGCAGATATTTTTTATTTTGCACAATCACTGTTGACAGTAGTATATCACTTACATAAATCAGGGTTTTGTTAAAAATGCAGTTAACAACAATTGGGCATTTGCAAGCTGCTGCGTCAAAAAGCAATGATCATGTTTGCTTAAACTCGTCAATTTTCTGCTAAAACGAATCTTTCTTTTTATCCCGTGTATATAATTTTTGGTAGGCTGTAATATTTATCAAGCAATGCATTTACAAGTTGAGTTGTACGATTGACTTTTTTTTTTTTACAATTTGCTTTATGTCGCACCGACACAGATAGGTCTTATGGCAACGATAGGATAGGCCCAGAAGTGAGAAGGAAGCGGCCGTGGCCTTAATTAAGCTACAGCCTCAGTATTTTCTTGGCGTGAAAATGGAAAACCACGGAAAACCATCTTCAGGGCTGCCGACAGTGGGGTTCGAACCCACTATCTCCCGGATGCAAGTTCACAGCTGTGCGGCCCTAACCGCACGACCAACCCGCTCGGTCTCTTATCTGTAACCGTTGGGATAGATGCTCTCTGGTACACACCAATTATTTTGTCAGCCACTGTTCTGGCAACTTGTGAAAAAACTGACGCTTTTATTGTTAAGCGCCAAGTCATATCTATCCTGTGAACAACACCGACTCATGTCCTCACCAGTAGGAAGCTTGTTTGATGAAATATGCTCCAAATATAGGGCAATCAAATACCTGTATTTTGATGATTTCCTTAGGTACAGCCATAGTATATCTCTGTTAAGTCACAAAGTTACACAAAAATATCATAACATAAAACCAATATTGAAATAAATGTAAATACAACAAAATAAATTAACTCGAAGAGTAAATGAAATACACATAAAACATGAGGAATAAGTGCAGACAGATAGAACAATGGCGCGGCGCGGAGGTGAGAGTGGAAGGTGGGCGGACCGTCGGGGTTGTCCGGCTCCATGTCTAAATGGTCAGCGTGCTGGCCATTGGTCACAGGGGGCTGGGTGTATGTGTCGTCTTCATCATCATTTCATCCTCATCACGGGCGTCAATCCAAAAGATCTGCACCTGGCGAGCCAAACTTGTTCTCGGACACTCCCGGCACTAAAAGCGATACGCCATTTCATTTCCGTCGGGTTCTTCGACCCGAGCAAGTTACGACGAGCGGGATAAGTTTTGAGATTTGACAGCTGCTGCGTGAGCGGAAGACCTTAACCGATTTGAACCAGTATTTTTTATAAATCATTATCAGTTCGAGTACGAGTCGACTACGGATTTAAATATTGACAGGTAAGATAGAAAATTATCGCAAAAATATACATTTATCCCAATTTCGGAAAATTTTAGAGTATATACGCGACCAGAAGACATGAACCGATTTTATTTCTTTATTTACCCTTTTCATTCTCCCCAATTCGCAACTTTTCCTCGGTAAGGGTACTGTGAAACGTCGGAGTGGAGAGCTACTGGTGTCGGACTGTCTGAGTTCTGGTGGAGTTGGATATCTTGTATCTGTAGATGACAATATGGATAGGTTTAATTATGAGAAGATCTTGCAAAATAATTTCAAGAGGAGTGTTGAGAAATTGGACTTAAGGAACAACTACTACATCAAACAACAGAATGATAACAACTATACGATAGAGAATGTTCGGTTATGGATAGAGCACAATACATCACACACATTAAAATCCCCACCGCAATCACTAAACCGAATCTTGCTGAAGAGAATCTTATCGAATCCATACGGAATGGGCTACCGCGGTTTCCCATTTTCACGCCGGCAAATGTTGGGACTGTAATTAGGCCACGACCACTACCTTTTCAATCCTAGCCCTTTCCCATCCTTCCGTCACCGGAAACCTTCGATGTGTTAGTGTAACGTTAAACAAGTAGCACATATCGAACGAAATTGAAGAAGTGCGAGAACGCACCCCATAAGGTCTAAAGCACATCTGAAGGGTAGTCTTCTGCAAGAACGGGAAAATTTCAGGTCGGAAGTAATAATGAAGTACGTCCACTTAATGCCCAACATATATATTCTTCGGTTATCACAAGAAAAAGAACGCATAACAAATAATGAGTTACATGAAATGCTGATGTTCCAATACTTTTGTCAAGTTGAAATAGGTCACTTTAATATGTTGAGTATGGTTTCAGGGATTCATGAATAAAAGTATGGTTTCTTGTATTACACGAATTATTAGTATACTAACCGACACACCCGGGCGAGTTGGCCGTGCGGTTAGGGTCGCGCAGCTGTGAGTTTGCATTCAGGAGATAGTGGGCTCGAACCTCACTGTCGGCAGCCTCGAAGATGGTTTTCCGTGGTTTCCCCATTTTCACACCAGGCAAATGCTGGGGCTGTACCTTGATTAAGGCCACAGCCGCTTCCTTCCCACTCCTAGGCCTTTCCTGTCCCATCGTCACCATATACCTATCTGTGTAGGTGCGACGTAAAGCAAATAGAAAAAACTAACCGACTCCTTAGCTGAACGGTCTGCGTAGCGCGGCTTTCGATTCTGTCGGGCCGAGGATTTTAGCCGCATTTGATTAATTCCTCTGGCTCGGGGACTATATATTTGTGTTCGTCTTAATAGAGGAAGAATACCAAATACGGAATACCTTTTTATTTTAATAAAAATGACGAACTCTTTTTCGATATTTTAAAATTCTAAATCCATGTTACATTGCTACAATCTGTAGGCCTACTTTCCAACAAACAATGATTAATATTTATTATACTAGCAAGATACCCGTGCTTCACTACGGCTTTAAAATGAAAGTTATTATTCAAAGTTTTACATTCTGGAGAGTCCACTGTCAGCTGAGCCTGTAAAATACGTCCCTAGTTCGTACGTCAAACGGTTTCTGGGGAATGATTATTTATTTTATAATATACCACTCACTTGAGCATCGTACAGAAGAATGTGAATGTTTAAAACCATATCTGATTTAACATCTAGGACGTAAAGGCGACCAACATGTGAAATTTTGATTTTCATACATCGAACAGTAATGGAGGAATGAATACTTTTTAAGGGGTGAATGTTTTGAAATATTCATTAACATCTAGGATATAGAAGACCACCCTTCATAAAAAAGTTATGTTCGTGCCTGACATGGTTTCTGAAGAATGGATATTGCGTATCTAGAAATAGAAATATACTTATTTAAAGTTAATTACAAGTGCGACCAGTGGTCCTTTTGGCTATAACTAATTGCCACTTTAACTGAAATGTATCAATTAATATACAAAATATAATAAAAAGAATTTTAAAAAAGCCTAAGGTACATTTTCCTATTGTGTTTTTGAGAGTCAACTACCATCTAAACCTCTTAGGAGAGAAATGTTTTGAAGTATATGGTATTTTACACCTAGGCCATAAAAGAAGACCCTTCTCGTAAAATTACATTTTTGTACGCCGAACGGTAACCTCATTTGACACTTTAGCGGTGAAACGTTTAAAAATACTTATTTCACACCTAAGATTTAAAATATATACCGCTATTTGGAATTCTGTCTTCTAAGTTAAACCGTTTCGGAGGAAGGAATTAATATATTTGTTTTCGAATCTTAACCCCCATTTAAGTCTGAGGGGTTGAATTTGTTTCAAACCTTCTGTTATTTAACACCTAGGATATCATTCAACAATTTAACTTCGTAATTCAAACGGTTTCATATAAATATGTATTTTTGCCATCGTTCCTCATCCCCCAGTCAAAATAGCGGTGTATTGTTTTAAGTCCACTTCTTATTTGTATCCTCATAAAAAGAATTCAACTCCTTTTGCACCCACCTTAAGTTGATTCCCTCTCCCGCCCCCCTCCCAACAAAAAATGCGGTTTCTTTATTTTTAAAGGAGATTAAAAATACCAATTTTCACGTCTGTAATATCTTCAGATTTTGAGATACCAGTATCCTAATGAAAATAATTCAACACCTCTTTCAATCCTTTCTACCCCCCTCCAAGTGATTTTTTTCTGAAATCAAAAAAGTATGTGTTACTTTATCTTTAAAAGAGATTAACACTAGCAATTTTTGCGTCTGTAACATATTCCGTTTTTGAGATATACTTATCTTAAAAATTCACCCCCTTTGTCAGTCCTGTTCACGCTTAATTAGGTTTTCCAAAAACAAAACAATATGTGTTTCTTTATTTTTAAAGAAGATTCCAAATAAAACTTTTCATGACTGTAATATCTTCAGTTTTTGAGATATATGTATCCTCAAAAAGGTATTCAACCACTTTTCCACCTTTTTCACCCACTTTACAGGATTTTTCCGAAAACAAAAATAATATACGTGTTTCCGCATTTTTAAAGGAGATTCCAAATACCAAATTTCACGTCTATAGCATCTTCAGTATTTGTTGTATAAGTATCCCCATCAAAAGAATTCAACTAAGTTCACTTCTCTTTACCCATCCCCCCCCCTTAAGTGGATTTTCCGAAAACAAAACAAAAATTGTGTTTCTTTATTTTTAAAGGAAACTTCAAATACCAATTTTCATGTCTGTAACATCTTCAGTTTGAGATATAAGTATCCACATAAAAATAATTCAACCCCTCTTTCAGTCCTTTTCACCCCCCCTCACTGAGTACCTGTTCCGAAAACAAACAATTACGTGTTACTTTTACATTTTTTAAAGATTTAAATTACCAATTTTCACGTCTGTAACGTGTTACGTTTTAGAGATATACTCATCTTACGAATTCACCCCCTTTGTCACTCCTGTTCACCACTCTTTAAGCACCGAGCTCGATAGCTGCAGTCGCTTAAGTGCGGCCAGTATCCGGTATTCGGGAGACAGTAGGTTCGAACCCCTCTGTCGGCAGCCCTGAAACTGGTTTTTTCCGTGGTTTCCCATTTTCACACCAGGCAAATGCTGAGGCTGTATCTTAATTAAGGCCACGGCCGCTTCCTTCCCACTCCCAGCCCTTTCCTATCCCATCGTCGCCATAAGACCTATCTGTGTCGGTGCGACGTAAAGCAACTAGCAAAAAAACTCTTTAAGCAGATTTTTCAAAAACAAAAAATACGTGTTTCTTTATTTTTAAAGGAGATTCCAAATACCAATTTTCATGACTGTAACGTCTTTAGTTTTTGAGATATAAATATCCACTAAAAGGTATTCAACCGGTTTTTCACCTTTTTTCACCCCCGTTAACAGGATTTTCCGAAAACACCTGTTTTTTTAAAGGTGTTTCTAAATACCAATTTTCATGTCTTTAAACTGTTCAGTTTTCGAGATATATATAAACTCATTTTAAAAATTCACCCCCCTTTTTTTCCTTAGCGACGGAATATCCAAATATCCTTCCTTAGTGAGCACCAACATTGTAATATGAATGTATCCCCAAAATTTCATTTCTTTGTGTCCAGTAGATTTGGCTCGGCGATGATGAATCAGTCAGTTAGTCAGTCAGTCAGTCAGTCAGAATAAGTTATTTTACATATATAGATTTTTAAATTACAAAACATAATGGAACTGCACTTTTCTTGTTCTGAAAACAGTGTTCCGAATATGGAATACTATCATTCTATTCCTAGGCCTCTTCTTTTAATTGAAGTTCATAATCTACATGTTTTAAATAAAACTCTCACGAACAGAGTTTACAATAATAGACCTTTATTTGCAATATTCACTCACAAATATGTCACCTTCTGCATTTGAACACTCGGTATGACTCCAAGCACTGAATCCATTTCTGACCTTTTTTTAAATCTACGGGATACTTGCAGTCACGGCAAAAGCATGTAGCATATTCATCACTCGGATTCACTTTTCCTTGTTCCTCTATATCAACATCAGAAGATTAATCCCCCATGTTGATTCATTCTTCATCCACTGTTCTTTCTCTTTTTTCTTCTTTTTTTTCGCGTAGGCTTAGGTTTACTCAAACCACTGCACGAATGTTGGCTGAGTTCTTGAATGTCTTCTCTTGCCACAGTTGGAAGGACCGGGCGAGTTAGCCGTGCAGTTAGGGGTGCGCAGCTGTGAGCTCGCATCCGGGAGATAGTGGGTTCGAACCCCACTGTCGGCAGCCCTGAAGATGGTTTTCCGTGGTTTACCATTTTCACACCAGGCAAATTCTGGGGCTGTGCCTTAATTAAGACCACGGACGCTTCCTTCCCATTCCTAGGCATTTCCTGTCCCATCGTCGCCATAAGACCTATCTGTGTCGGTGCGACGTAAAGCAAAAAAAAAAAGTTGAAAAGAGTTGAAAGGAAGCGGCCGTGGCCTTAATTAAGGTGGTGTGAAAATGAGAAATCATAGAAAACCATCTTCAGAGCTGGCGACTGTGGTATTCGAACCCACTATCTCCCGGATGCAAGGTCACAGCCGCTCTCTCCGAACCGCACGGCCAACTCGCACGGTGCGGCACCACATACAGGCAACGAAAACCTATGGTGTTCCTCACATAGTGGGTACTAATCACAGGCAACGCAGACCCACGGTGGCGCTCATATAGTGGTACTAATCACAGACAACGCCCAGACCCGTGGTTTTTCTCACATAATGGTACTAACTACAGGCAACGTAAGCCCGTCGTGTTCCACATGTCGTGGTACCAATCACGGGTAGTGTAAAACCTATCCTGATTCACACTCTGTTGTTACTAACCACAAACCTATTGTGTACCTAACATAGTGGTACCATTCACAAGTAAAAGCGACCTATGGTGTTTCCCGCGTGATGGTACTAATTACAAGTAGTCTAATAGTTCTAATTCGATCATCCCTTTGTCGCCCCATTTAGTCGCCTCTTACGACAGGCAGGGGATACCGTGCGTGTATTATTCGTTTGCGTCCCCTGCCCACAGGAGGTTGTGTGTTTGGTCCGCGAGAGCTATTTTATTTCGCTCAAGTCCACCGCCAAGCCTGTTAGGACCCCGCTATCCGCCACCTGGGACGAGCTACGTGGAAGTATCACCTCTCGTCCTGCTACGCCAGCGTAGTAGATTCGTGTTTTATGCTTTTAAAGGCACTCTGCAAATCTAGAGCCCAAGAGCTTTCGTCTGAATGCGTTATGATGTCAATCGTTTCAGCTGCTCTCTCAAACTCGCGGTAACAAAAATCAGCCTAGTTTTATTAAATACATAGATTCCTGAAAATGCGCGAGTGAAGCCGCGAACAAAAGCTAGTAGAACATATAATACACAGTTCAAAAAATTAGGGGAACATGTTTCTGAACGTATACCATGCTCCACAAAACAATACCTCACACCCAGGTATATTAAAAACTAAAACTTTATTATCTACCATTGAAGTAACGGTATACAAAATAACATACATGGATTCGCGTTTATTTTCAGAACACAATCGGAAATGTCCAAATAGGGGCGAAAACAAAGTGACAACAGTCCTCCAGGGTGGACTTTTATCACAGTTGGAGAGCTTCAGTATGGTAAATGTCCTCCACCACGAGCATTTATCACAGCTTGACACCTACGTGGCATGCTGTGTATAAGTCGACGGAGGTCACGTTGCGGTATCAGGTCCCATTCTTCAATGAGAGCCTGTTCGAGGTCTTGGAGAGTCTGTGGAGGAACAGGACGCCCACGAACCCTTCTGTCAAGCCTATCCCACACATGCTCGATGGGATTAAGGTCGGGACTCACTACTGGCCATTCCATCTCTTGAATGTCCAGTTCTCGCAAGACAACTCTGGTGATGCGCGCTACATGAGCCCTGGCATTGTCGTGCATGAGTACGAATTCAGGGCCAAAACCGTATGCAGCAATCAACACATGCTGTAGCAGTATCTGCCACAGCGGTAAGATTACCACGGACGACGACAAGATCTGTACGGCCATCAATAATGATGCCACCCCACAACATCACAGAACCTTGTACGAATCGGTCGCCTTCCTGGACAACATTTGGCATGTACTCCTCACCACGGCGTCTCCATACTCGTTGACGTCCATCACGCTGTGTCAGGGGAAGCCTGGACTCGTCTGTGAACAACACAGGTCTCCATTGGCGAAGTTGCTAATTGACGTGGGTACGGGCAAACAGAAGGCGAGCTGCGCGATGTTGCTGTGTTAAACGAGGCAGTCGAACAGGACGTCTGGGTCGTAAAAACACTTCTCTTAACCTGTTCCCTACTATCTGGTCAAACACCGTGACTCCAGTGACTCTCTTGAGGTCTTGTTGCAGTTTTCTGGCAGTTACTGAACGACGCCGCAACGCACAGATTGTCAGATATCGGTCATCCTGTGGTGTTGTCATGCGTCCACGACCTTGTCCAACCCTCCTTGTGAACTGGCCTGTCTCACTGTAGCGATTCCACAAGCGTTGAATAACTGACGGAGAGACATTGAGATCCACAGCAACACGACGAAAAGTCCATCATTCCTAGATCAAAGTGGCGGCCCTTGCGACTTGAACATCATTAAGATGCCTCATGGGATGTGCTGATTGATGTACAATGAGCTCAAATGACCGCAGCAGTCTGTGTACCTCACAACGACACACGGACGCACCGCTATTCACTTTCTTTTGAGGGGTCACCTGACAGTTTAATGCATGGCTACGCCTACAGATGGAGTATAACTTCGATCTGACATACCCTGAGTAGCTAAGGTCTCAAGGTATGCTGTACGACCATTGGAACCCCATCTACCATATTAACGTTCACATCCCAGACGTTACAAAACATGTTCCCCTAAAATTTTGAACTGTGTATTTAAAGTTTTGCATGGTAGGATATAATTAAATATGCGTTGTACTTTATGAAGTTGATATTCGTACAGAAAAAGGAAAAAAAAAACCAAATGAATCAAAGTCAACTAAAAATGTTTCTATTAATTCGAAGAGTAAATTTTAGCTTTACCTACAGCCAGGCAATGCCGTGCACAGAGGGGCAGTTACGGGGGTTTAACCCCCTCCCCCAAAATAAAAATGAACTTGACAAATTTAAAAAGAGCTACCCTACGCGTTTTGAAATCCAATAAATTACAACTATTATAAAAACAAGCATTTGCAAAATAAAACAATTGAATTTGACCTATAAAAACTGTGCCGTCTTTAAACATGCCTCTATTAATATACTGTAGTTTACTAAATTTACTGAAAATATGAATGAAAAATTTAAATTTTGGTGAGATATATGGACTGTTTGTTTTTAATGTTCTTAATAAATGTTGCACCATAATTCAATTATATTCACTCCATACCAAGTTATTCATTCTAAAATGTTTTACTTGGGCTTTTTATTGGCGTCCTAAAAATACAGAAAAAAGGAGAACAAAGTGTCGAATGAAATCATGTATCGAATGAAATGAACAAGAAGGAACAGACAATATGACGAAGATAATGGGAGGTCAGTGTGAGAAGAGGGAGAAAAGAAAGAGGACACAAGGACAAACATGAAAACATGTTCATATCCCTCTATACATAACTTGTCTTAATGAAGTGTTCAAATAGCCTACATATCAATCTGAATTGAAATAACCGATTCGTTTTTTTTTTAACAAAATAAACAGTTTCAGGTTTTAGTCTCAAATTTTACAGGGTCCAACTAGATTTCATCCTGAACCGTTTTCGCGGATTAATGTTTATAAATAAAATTAATTATTTTTGAACAGTTCATGGTGATCACTAAAACTTATTTCATCATTTCGAATTTCCCTTAGAGTAATTGCATTTGAAGTGTACAGGGAAAGAAGGGGCTCATTGCATTTTTTGGAAATATCGCGGTCCTCGGTCCTCACTCCATCTGTTGGGTTTCATTTGAACTCTCTAGCGACTAACTTCGGCTGTAAAAGAAGGAGCTCCCTGCAGAGATGTGAGCTGAAGAAAAAAAAGCATACAGGGAAAGAAAGGGCTCATCGATATATCTGCAGAGGAAGAAGGAGCTCACCGTATTCTTCCCGCGCTCAGTGTACGAGCAGCAGGAGGTTAGCTACGCAGTGTTGTTTGTGTGTGCGTGGGGACAAGTGGTTGTTGACTACTGTGTTTCTTAACTGTGCGTCTGTTGTATGGATAAGTGAGACATTATGGAACCGAGAACAAAGAAATATAATTCGTATGGTAGACTGCCTGTAGCTAATAAAAAGCTAAAACTGCAGTCCCATGAAATGGGGAATGACTGTAATTGCAAGCACCACTGTTTTCGGACTGTTCCGGAAGAAACAAGATCTTACAATCTTTCAATCTTCTTGAATCACACGATGAACAGAATATGTACCTCTTTGGATTAATTTCTGTTCTACCTGTAAACAGACCTGCAACTAGTGAATCTGCTGTACATTACGGTACAACATACAAGCACAAGGTTCGCGGTGCAGTTAGGGAAGACGACACGGAAGCTGTGAAAGAATTTGATGTATGCCGCAACTTCGGCTATACATGGCATAAGAAAGAAAAAAAATGAGTATCTTGTAAAATCCTTACAAAAAACAGGTTCAGCACCAATGGATATGAGAGGGAAACATGGACAACACCACCATAAACTTCAGTGTTGACACTGTAAGTAGTGTACGTCAGCACATAAATTCTTTCAAAGGCCGTCAAAGACACTACAGCTTACATGATTCGTCCAAACTTTACCTGCCGGAAGATCTAAATATTAACAAGATGTTTAAAATGTTCACGGAAAAACATCCAGATATCCACGTAAGGTATGAGACTTACAAGAGCATATTCTGTAAGGATTTCAATATTGCCTTCGGTTATCCCAGGACTGATACCTGAAGCATATGCGACGAGTATATTGCTAAAAATAAAAGTATAGAAGCAGAGAAGAAACTACAATCTGGCTCGGAAGAGGTTCACAGATTGGACGATGAATTACGTCGGCTGTCATTAATCAACACTGTTCATAAGAAAAAAGCGGAAGCATTTTATTTGAGAAAAAGAGGAGATAAGGAGAAAGCGAAAAGAAAATGTGAATTTGAGGCGATTTTCTTCGACTATGGGAGAAACATGGTTGTTCCTAACATCTCCACGAATGATGTCTATTACAGGAGACAGTTTTCTGTGTTTGCATTTAATGTCCATGTACTGTCCACTTCCCAAAGTGTTTTTTATGTGTATCCGGAGCATGAAGGCGAAAACGGAAGTAACGATATATGATCCTTGTTGCATCACTTCACCTACAACTATTTACATTCAAACGTAAAGAACCTCAGCATGTTCTGCTATTCGTGTAGTGGACAACAGAACAACTTTACTTTCTTTCGGTTCCTCTACAACTTGGTGAACGTTGAGAAAAAACTGGAGTCCATCACTGTAACGTTCCCTGTAAGGGATCATTCCTATCTTCAGAATTATAAGAACATGGCTTTGGTGAATTCGAAAGCTCAGGCAATTGTTCCTAGTGACTGGATCTCTATCATCAAAACAGCTCGCCAAAAGCCCTTACAGTTAGACGTTGTAACTGTTGACAACACAATGTTTAGGGGTTGGAAGGACCTCTTAGATGAAAGGTTTGCAAAAAAAGTCACTATTTCCATCCCGGCCAGTAGCTCAGATCAAAATTCAGAGAGGACCATTGTTGAGCTTCCGGACAACTTACAATGGCGCTTGGGAATCCGTCTCCATAGCAGTGAAACGGAAGAGACATGATGCTTCCAATCATCCTGAAGACCAATTTGACCTGCCAGAGGAAGCTTATGGAGGTAAGTGTATCATTTCCTTCATGGTGTAATTCTCACCTTCACTTATTTACCCTAACATACTACACTGAAATATAATACAATGCTTTTCTTCCCTAGGAGTTTACCCATATCTGCTGTGAAGTTCAAAGACTTGCAACAATTAATGAGATTCTGTGGTGATGAGGCAAGGGAGTATTTCTCCAAAATCCCTCATGGATGATGAGCTGTAGCCTGTGCTACGTGAAGTGATGGACGTCTCCTAAAATTATTATATGTAAAATGTGATTTTGTTCTTGTTCATAGTTTATATATTGCTCGTGTTAGTTTAGTAATAATAATAATGAAAATAAACAATAATACAGAGACTTCAGAAAGTAATTCAGTGCAATGAGACCCCTTTTCCCCCATAGATGTACGTAGTTACAGAACATTTTAAATTTTTTAAACCTTATTGCGTGTTAAAATTCCATAATGAAAATAAGTTACACATTTACAATGAATATACCGAGATTTGTGGATTACTGGGCTTCCAAATAGATAAAAGAACAGGTTCTACAAGGTTTTGAATTTTAAAATGCTTCTACTGAAAAGTTAGTAAAAATGTCCATGGCCCCTTCTTTCCCTGTACCCTTCATTTGTGAAACCCTTTCTTGAGTCAGCCGATTAACAAGTAGCCGTTCCCTGTTTCAAGAGCACGGAATAAACGTTCGCAAAGAGAACCTCCAGCCCGAGGAAAACCCAACAGATATAGTACAGATTCAGAGTCGCAGATATTTGAGCAAAAACCCAGCATATGTTGGACATACTTTTCCTATCATACTCTTTTCAGTTCATTTTGGTTCCCCCCACCTAAAGTCATGTTTGCAGTACGAAAAATGGATAAATGTAGCGAAGTTAGTTAGTCGGATTAGGGCATCCCGAGCCTCATTAACTCGTCGCTCTGACTACCGGTTATTGTTAATAGCGTTAGTTTGATCGTGATGTAGCGAATTATTTATCCTAACATCACAACACACCCGTCAGTTTTTTGACAATTATATTCTACTTTAATACTATTAAATTACATATATATATATTGTACCAGGAACCGCCAGCGGTCTGGAACATAATTTATTTCAGCGTGAGGTACTGCGAAGTAAACAAAGTCACAGCTGGAACTTTCGAGAGAGAGCGAGTAACTACGTCCCGAGCTTCACGCAAGGAAGTGGCATTACTATGACGCGCCGATCACGTGTACAGCGCGTGAGGGCATGGAAAGGAATGGTATAAAAGGACAGGGATTCACCAAGTAAGTCAGTTGCTTAAGACCTGCTAGTGTGGCCAACCCGCTAGCAGGTTGAACTGTGATTTCACACTAGCAGTGATTTAGTAGCAGGTTTGCAAATCACTTCCCATCACTAGTCAGTTCATAACTCGCAGCTGAAGGAACAACACGATGTTGTACGCGAGTGACTACGCCGAGGTTCGAACATAGCCGCTACGAGTGAGGTTCGCCGGTAAGAACTCTGCCGTAATTGTCGTCAAAAGACTTTTATTCAAAGTGCTACTTTTGGACTTACAAATTTGCGAAAATTAAAATACGGACTTAGTTTTCACGAACTACTAAGACTATTTCGAGAATGTGTGACAGTAACTTAAACTGTGGTATAATGTGTTTGAACTTCAACTCAGTCGAAAGCAAGCGTCTAGAACTTGTACTCACACCAGATTTATCTTTAACTTGGAACATTTATAATTTAAAATCGGGTGCATATTAACGCAATTTTCCAGTGAAATACATAAACACTTAGTCTTTTAAAGCAAGTAACGCAACGAAAGTGATTAAAGAATTGATATTTAATACAAGTGTGGTTAACTCTAAACAGCATTAAAGCATTCGTCTCGGGTGAACAATACAGTGCCGCATTAGACGACTTCTCCAAAACACTGTAGCTGTTTGAACATACAAACATGCATGTGTTTAGAACATTTCTACTGTTGTAAATATACCTTTTATTCATACCAACGATTATATTAGAACTGTGTTTTTCCTCTGAACAGTTATTCCAATAAATGAGCTTTCGTAATTTTGCTGCTAGTGTAAAGAACAGTGAACAAGTGCACATAACAAAATACCGTGCATACATTTATGAAGTGCAAATACGACTTATTTTGAATGGGACACTGCCTAGCAATCACAGTCAGTTGAACTTTCTCGTGTTCGCTACATTACACAGTGACGCGCGAAATCCTGACAAGTGCCTATTTCTCGTAATTATCATATCTGCCTGCCGCCATACAAGCTGAATCTCGAGTCGACTTGGGACGTGTCAACAAGGGAATGGAACTGCAGTATCAACATGGGATATGGAGCGTGGTGCTATGGTGATGACTTCACGACACCGACTGGCTATGGTGGCCACTTACTGTTCGCTGACCAGCAGCTGTCAACATTCCAGTCCTGAGTTCCAGTAAAAACAGGTGATATGAAGTGTATTTTAAACCACTTTCAAAACAAGTGCATAAAATTCCACAAAACAAACTTTCTTCTTGCCAAGTGGAATAGTAAAATCAGTGACTTCGTTTAGCGGCTTTACGAACAATTATTACAACGCTCATTGGAAACTAGACTTTTACTAAATTCTAGTTTACGTTATTTTCAAAGTGTTAAATTTTTCATACGTATAAAAAACTTTTAGGGAGAACTTCACAAACTTTGAAAGTGAAAGAGTACTTATTTTAAAGTGCTATTAATTATTTAAAAAGACTTTAGGAAAGAAGAGAAATTTATTATTTAAAAGGACTGTAGGGAAACAATTCATTATTTGGAATTTGATCTTCTGGTGAAAGACAATCATTTCAGTTAGTTTATGGTGACTTACGTAAAAACAAATTATTTTCAAAACCTCAAGATAAAGGCAATCTTTTGTGAATATCATGTTTTTTATAAATCAGGCAAACATTGCATTACGAAAATTTTGTAAAATAACTTGCTTTAATGTTTAAATAATTTGCCAACGAAACAAATATTTCGTGAAAAGGAGCAGAAATAATACAGTAGGAAACATTGCCCATAAATACATGATAACGAATAAATTGAGCTTTAAGCCCAACTATTATTTGGATCTGCGTACGCCTCTCTGTACCTGCTCCCTAAGAGCCGTCCACCCCTACGTAAAGATTCTCATGCCCAGATCCCTAATCATTTCCCGGTACAATATATATATTTGAGCTATAGGTAACTTCGCAAAATTCTAAATACTATTAAAAATATAAAACATATAAGCAATTCTCCGAGGGATTTTATAAGCCGGAACTGGCCATTCGACTGACTCAAAACACCCACACGAAAGATCCCAGGCTCGGTCCTGGAAGATGGGGAAATACTGAAAACGTCAACATTCCGAGCTCTACTCCCCGATAGACACACACACACTGACTGCAGTAAAAGGACGGAATACCGAGCAAATTGGCCGAGAGGTTAGGGTCGCGAAGCTGTGAGCTAGCATTCGGGAGATAGCGGGTTCGAACCATATTGTCGGCAACCCTGTCGTTTCCCATTTTCACATCAGGCAATTGCTGGACTGTACCTTACTTAAGTACACGGTCGCTTCCTTCCCTATCCTAGCCCTTTCCCATCGTCACCGTAAGACCTATCTGTGTTGATGCAGGAAAGAAACGGTAGCTTTCTATGCTCATGTAGTAAGATTATCTCTCAACACACTGATCAGCCGCTTGCTTACATTCTGGCAAAACAAGAATGCCCCTACTGCAGGGCTGAGGGAGACTGAGATGGGCACAGAAGAACTGGAGCTGACATAAAACAGACACACTGTGAGATATGTCTGAAGAAAGTCTGTGGTTTTCAGGAAAAACCTCTGAAGAAAAGGGTACCGCCGAATTTCGGAGAAGAGTAAGGAGATACACCGGGAGAAGATGCGACAGTACTGGGCAAAGATGAAGCTGAATGGTTGAACAAACGTGGTCCCAAATAGGTCTATTCGAAAGTAGAATCAAATGAACTTTTAAGCCGTGTTTAAAAAAAGATTATACTCTATACATGTAAGTTACAAATTAATGAAATTTATGTATAATACATCAAACTATTAAATGAATGGAAGAAAACCATAACGATATAAGTAGCATTTTGGTCATTCAGAGAAAAAGGCATTTAAAACATCTTAACACTCATATAAAGCATGCGATTTGTAGTTATACCACCCATCACTAAAGCGCAGAATATTACCGCTATCACTTGTATCTCTTTGCTGGTGAAAAGATACATCCTCCCGGAGTTACATTCTGCACTTAACTATTTTTTTTTTTTAATGTCACTTATACCGTTATGGTTTTCATCCGTTCAAATAAGACATTCAGATGGCATATATTTTTTTCATTTAAACAATTAATGTTAATAAACATGTAGAAATAATTTCAAGTTATCGAGCAGCCAGAAGATTTTTTTAAATATATCAAACCTGTAGACATTTTTAATAATTTTAATGGAACAGATTTGTACCTCAATTTTTAAACAAATGACATAAACCTTTGTCTCGCGCTGCACGCCCATGTTAAAAGCCTGCAACACCCTACTAGACTGCTATGAATTTACGTATCCACTTAACCCACAAAATTGCAAATGTACGGTGGGGCTGTTCGAGTTGCGTACATAGTGTCATCAAGTGCCGCGGTCACGCTTTCCGTGCGCAGTGTGAAACGTATATTGATCCGTCCCTACACGACATTCCCATCTGACATACAGTCGGTAACAGTTTTGTTCGTACAGCTGGAATGTGAATATAAGTTGGTTGTTTTGTGAAATAAATATATATTTTTCTGCATTTTTCTAGTAGGAACATGATGTCTACTTTTAATACATTAACTCAAGTTTTACTTATCACCTTCAGAAGATATATGAACAATCTCAGAAGAAACAAAAAGTGAACTTTCTTTACAACTTTTCTATTCGTACACTTCATTCTAGGAATTATTCCAAACACAGAAAATCTACACTTCCACAATATTAGTACCATGTGGCATATACTTCTGCCTTCAAACATTCTTCGCGTCGTCTTTGCATAGAAGAAACTACTTTTTTGTATTGCTGTGGACTGATGTTCTTCCATTGTTCTGTAATGACTCTTCAGTGCTCCGGTATGGATGTACTCTTGCAGTTTATGACGCTCCTTTTCAAAATCGGCCATAGATGTTCAATTAGATTTGAATCCTCTGACTGTGGAGGAGTTTTACTTTGATGAGGAACGTTCCAAATCAGCCACGTTTTTACACATTTTGGAGTACGTTTAGGTTCATTGTGTTGATACATGTAATTACCGTGAAAGCGCATTTTTAGACACTACTTTTCAAGTTCTCGCCAGTAGGCCCACATCTTTAGACACCGTTTTGTCCATTCTTCCCTCACTGAAGTGCACATTTCCCCATTCCTTTAGAGGACATACAGGCCCATAACACAATGGAACCACCTCCATGTTTTACTGTTGGGATAGTATTTTCTTTACGGTAGGCTGTGTTAGGCTTTCTCCATACTCTGGAGCTTCCATCTGAACCAAAAAGAGTGACTTTTGTCTCATCGGACCACATGACTTGACCCCAAAGTCTTGACTTTATGAGACAGGCTCCTCCTTCAATCTGTTTGTAGCATTAATGGAAGACTTCTTGGTTTGAACTCGGCCACGGTCAGACGTATAGTCTGGTTAGGAAGTTCCTTTCGCAGGTTGTGTTACACAAGAGAATGCAGTTTTAGTACACTTAGGAGCACGTCTAATTTTATGCAAAATGTATCTTTCATCCCTTTCACTTTATTTTCTCTCTCTTGATTTTTGCCTCAAATTCTTCCATATGCCCTCACATTTTAATGTATTGACTGGGTTGTTGAATGCGTTTTACCAACAACCGTACTTATTTCCCTTAATTATTATTTTCCCTTAAGAGCAACCTGGACAATTACTTCCTTTAGGTCGGCTGAGAGCTCTCTTCTCTTCACCATATCACACCAATGCTTCACTGGAGTGTAAACAAGTAAGTTTACCGCGTGAGTTGGCCGTGCGCGTAGAGGCGCGCGGCTGTGAGCTTGCATCCGGGAGATAGTAGGTTCGAATCCCACTATCGGCAGCCCTGAAGATGGTTTTCCGTGGTTTCCCATTTTCACACCAGGCAAATGCTGGGGCTGTACCTTAATTAAGGCCACGGCCGCTTCCTTCCAACTCCTTGGCCTTTCCTATCCCATCGTCGCCATAAGACCTATCTGTGTCGGTGCGACGTAAAGCCCCTAGCAAAAAAAAAAAAAACAAAAAAAAAACAAGTTGCACGTAGTGCTGAGGTATAACAGGGCAGCTTGATGCTGGGAGGTGGGACAAACTTGCAAGTGTACGAATAGAAAAGGGTTTTTTTTGTTAGTGGCTTTACGTCGCATCGACACGGATAGGTCTTACGGCGACGATGGGATAGGAAAAGCCTAGGAGTTGGAAGGAAGCGGTCGTGGCCTTAATTAAGGTACAGCCCCAGCATTTGCCTGGTGTGAAAATGGGAAACCACGGAAATCCATCTTCAGGGATGCCGAAAGTGGCATTCGAACCCACTATCTCCCGGATGCAAGCTCACAGCCGCGCGCCCCTAACCGCACGGCCAACCCGCCCGGTAGAAAAGTTGTAATGGAAGTTCAGTTGTTTGTGCATTCTGAGATTGTCCATATGTTTCCTGAATCTGTTTTGTAATATTTGAATTCGTGTATTAAAAACAGACGCCATACTCTATCATGTTCCTACCAGAAAAGTGTAAAATATATTTATGTATTTCACAAAGCAGCCAAACTTTATTCACATTCCAGCCGCACGAAGAAAACTGTTACTGCCTGCATGTGGAGGCACCCGTTGCTACCTCGCAAGCGTGGTCCACGCATTCATGTCAGTACATTTCTTCCATGAATGTGAAGGAACATATTGGAAGGTTAATTGAGTGGACCAACCCAAACAAGCTCTCGTACCAAGCAAGTTGGCGACGGGTCGTGTAGCTTAAAGCTACTGGTTTTCGAATCCAAAAGATGGATTTTCGTTCATTTCACATTTTCACACCGGATAAATGCCGACGCTGTAGCTCAGTTAAAGTCACGACCATCATCGCCGTAAACTTGCATACGCTAGAAAAAATCGTCCATAGATGAAAGCCGAGGGATCTGAAATCGGACACAATGACTTGCAAGGACCTCCTTACTACTACCTGATAACAGGGATGGTCTTATGAGAGGATCAGAACAGCAATTGAAAGTATCGCCCCTTTTTGCTGGCGAGGGCGCAAGAAAGAGTCATGAGGCATATAGTGATTTGTACGAAACAAAAGGGTGTTCATAATTTGTGTTTCCGTGAATATGTGCCCCAGAATCTATTCTTACGAATTCCTTGTCCTCCTAGAACTCTTTACTGTCAAATTGAAAGAACAAGGGTATGTATTCCTAGTTCACTGTCTCGATAACCAGTAAGACGTTTTGTACCTAATGTTTTGGTAAAACCAGTAACTTTTATTAGAAACCAAGGGCTAAATAAAATAGTTTTATATGTTCGTTAGTGAACTTCAAAAATTTTAAGCTCTGAAGCTTTACCTTCGAAATACCTTATTCATTGTAAATTGGGTTGTTGTTGATTTGGAAAGAGAAAGAAAGAGAAAAAGAAGCTTTGGGAATAAATTCTAAATTTTTAAATTTTGTGTGGTTATTTGTACAGATATCCCGGCCTACCGCTTTTTCTCCTTTACTTCTAGTAAACACGGTAATAGTACGTAATAATAATAATAATAATAATAATAATAATAATAATAATAATAATAATAATAATAATACAGCCGTCTCTCGCAATACGAGCGGTGAACGGTCACAAAGAGCAGCGGTAAGTTAGAAAAAATGAAAACTATGAAATCTGGTAACAAAATCTCGCATTGCAATAAGAAAATCGCCTTTTCTTCATGTCTAGTGTACTTTACACCGTACTAAGCATAATTTGTATTCAACATTTGTCATATATTTTTTCGACAATTACATGACTTAAATTTCTAAAGACAGTAAGCAGTTTGTGTATTAACGATCAGTCAGACCGGAAGGAGCTCTCCTTGGGATTAGTTATTGTGAGTCTGGTACAATGTGCACTTTTCGAATATTTGAACAGTTTAAAATAAACATGCACACATCTTCATTATAAACTGTTGTACCTTTCAGCGTCCAGTCTGCAAGCCTCTGTGAATTTAGTAAACACCTCCACAATCCATATTTGTAACTAGCTCTGACGTCTCGTTTGTTCCATACCTCTTATCTTTAAATCATTAGGCCAAGAACATTTTGTAGTTGTTCATCTCATCGCGCACCTCGCCGTGTGGCGATGAGGGAACGAATAACAATAGCAAATGAGAGGAAACATGTTGGAGCCGCGCATCTTGCCATTCGCCAGGAATCAAATTGGTCTGATATTTCGAGAAGCAGGTGCCTGGAACTCGCGTTGTGTTTGGTTGTCACAAGGTCACTTCCTCGTTTCCTCTATGCAATGACGCATTGCTGTCATATTGATGGTCGTAACAATGTACTCGTGAATAAGAGGCGATTAATAAGCGAAACTTTCCGCGAAACTACTATACACAATTTGCACCGTAATAGATGCATTCTAGATACATCTTGAAAAGAGGTTGCAGCCAATTGTAGTACCATAGGTAACAATGAGGAAATAGCTATTTACATTGGCTTGCATTTATTTCGTTCTGTTTACCCATGCATGAAATTAAGAAAAAACCAAACGAAAAATTGAGTGAAAATGTAAATTAAACGTAATGTAATTTAATGTAATGATATAATCTATTACTCCCTGTAATTTATTCAATAGCTGCAACAAGCCTTTTTTTAAATAATATAATTTTTTTTCGTGTGGCTATTTCTAGCCGAGTGCAGCCCTTGTAAGGCAGACCCTCCGATGAGGATGGGCGGCATCTGCCATGTGTAGGTAACTGCGTGTTATTGTGGTGGAGGAGTGTTATGTGAGGTGTGCGAGTTGCAGGGATGTTGGGGACAACAAAAACACTCAGTCCCCGGGCCATTGGAATTAACCAATGAAGGTTTAAATCCCCGACCCGGCCGGGAATCGAACCCGAGACTCTCTGAGCCGAAGGCCAGTACGCTGACCATTCAGCCAACGAGTCGGACACAATAATATAATAATTAATGACTTATGTGTTTGGTCTCAGTGATAATGCCGAGCACAGAAACTTTGAAATGCCTGCGAAAGTACTGTATATTTAGAACTTCGTGAAAATTGCACTTGATTATTGTAACTTTTACATAACAGAAAAGAATAAGTGAATGAACTGAAAAGTTGGTCCTCTGAATATTTCAACTTGGACATTACACTGGAGGATGGGATCTCTGCAATGTCATTTGTTTCTTCTCTCTGTCAATTACTATTCTGCAGTTCCAGGACGTTTCTGTTGCTTTGTGCAATATTCTCATTTCGCGGATAGTATTCCGAAGTTTGATTACGTGATTTCCCATTTTCACACCAGGGGCTGTGCCTTAATTGAGGCCACGGTCGATTCCTTCCCACTCCTAGCCCTTTCCTGTACCATTGTCGGCATAAGACCTATCTGTGTCGGTGCGACGTAAAGCAAATAATAATAATAATAATAATAATAATAATATGTTTGGGAGCATTTGGTTTCAACAAATTCGTTAACAAATGGTACGCCTCATCAGCAATGAAGACAAAAGTATTCGAACTGGGGAGAAATTCTTCAACAGGGTTATTTAGTGCGAGCTTTTCCATTAATTTGCTAATTACTGAGCTCCAACAATGTCCACCATCGCTCTGTTTTGTATATGCTCCCATTTCAATAAAAATTAATTTACAGTTGGCATCACTGTCTGCAGAACAACGGAATGGTATTGTTTATAACTGAAATACTCATGACAGGACAGGGAGGGTTGGTGACTTTAAAAGGAATAAAATTATTACTTTGACCTCAAAGGAACATAAAGAAAGGTATAATTGTCACTGGTTTGAGTGTATAATACATACTACTGCATGAATTGAGAAATAAAAACACAGGACACCTGAAGAGCTCCTTCTAGAAAAACAAATGAACAATGTCCAAGGTAGAATTCAGTGGAAATGATCCTAAGGGCGTGGACTCGGTAACATAACGTCTCGTCAGTGTAACTGTTATGACGCTGACATGTTGCATTTAGAGACCGTGTTGGCAACGAGTTCGGTACTTTATGCGACCTGAAAGTGATTTTCATGGTGGCCCTTGTTCAACACCTGGCAAATGCCGGATTGGTACTTTTGAGATAGGCCACGGTCCCGCTTAAGTGCGGCCAGTATCCAGTAATCGTGAGATAGTGGGTTCGAGCCCCACTGTCGGCAGCCCTGAAGATGGTTTTCCGTGGTTTCTCATTTTCACACCAGGCAAATGCCGGTGCTGTACCTTAATTAAGGCCACGGCCGCTTCCTTCCACTTCCTAGACCTTTCCTATCCCATCGTCGCCATAAGATATATCTGTGTCGGTGCGACGTAAAGCAAATAGCAAAAAAAAAAAAAAAAACTTTAATCTCCATACCCCGTTGTGTGTTTGCCAGTCATACAATAACGTTGCACACCCAGGGTACGTTACGGTACATCACATTATGTGTACGATAGTTTACAGTACAAGCCTGGTATCCGTTCTGTGGCTGGAATCAATGCCAGGAAACAGCTTGCGGGCTAATACGTCCTTGGCCGACCACACGTTGTCTGATAAGGCACGCAAAAGCCCAAATGAGGTTGTTACTGATATCTCAAAAAGTAACTGTCCGATTTAGAAAATACTTGCATATTTGAACTTGTATGCAGTAGAACTTCTAGGCCAGCTGTATGTATTCATGCCGTTCCATTTAAAAATATGGAGTTAGTATCAATATCTCGGTTATTAATCACCCCATGAGAATAAGCAGCACATTATTTTACAAACCTCTGGGTACCATTAACGAATATGAAAATAGAATACCGATATATTTTATGGTTGAGACGTTATTTGCGCGTAACAACTTAGGTGAATAACCCTGTATATTTAAAAACTCGTGTCCTCATCTTGAGGTGGTGTAGCTCTTTTCAGTCACACCTCCACCGGAGTTGAGCTGCATGTACCATTTCAAAAACATACCAGCCCTCCTGCCATTCTTAAATTTCTGGCAGTTCCGGGAATCGAGCCTGGGCCCCCGAGGACGGCAGCTAATAACACTAACAGTAACGCTACGGAGGCGGACATAAAGTATATAATTCCATTTCAAAAGCAATGCCTTATTCCATTTTTGGACATTTTAATCTATTTTTTAAATAATTTTATAAGAAAATAAGACTGCGAATTAGACCCACTGATTATTTTAAATTTATAATCATTTTCCTTATCTCACTTTTTTAAATGCGAGTCAGTGGGTACATTTTAAATTATTATTACATTTCATCTCGTACAATTAGGGGTCGATAACCTAGATGTTAGGCCCCTTTAAACAAGAAGCATCTTCCTCCCGTGTATAGCGGTGAATAGCCTTATGCTTGAAGAATGTATTCCTAACTGCTAAACCCAGTGAACGCTTCCCATTCCCATTAGCTTCCACATCTTCGACTTTTCGGGCCCTTCAGTTCTACTTCCGACTCTCGCATTGAAATTGCACATTAGCACTACTCTATCCATGCTCTTGACTGACTACGATATCACTCAATGCTTCATAAAACTTTTCAACTTCATCCTCATCTGCACTTTCACATATTGAGTAGACACAGGTAATTCTCGTCCCGTCCTTGGACACTCCCGGCACTAAAAGCCATACGCCATTTCATTTTTCATTCTCGTCCTAATTCCTTCAACAGCTAAATCAGCCCAAATCATTCGCTCATGTACGTGCCAAACAGAAACTATGTTGCATGCAATAGTATTCGTGATGAATGCTCCTGCCTTTTCATTTTTTTTCAATTGCCTTTACGTCGCACCGACAAGGATAGGTCTTATGGCGACAATGGGATAGGAAAGGCCTAGGAGTGGGAAAGAAGCGGCCGTGGCCTTAAGGTACAGCCCCAGCATTTGCCCTCTGCGAAAATGGGAAACCACGGACCTTTCATTTTAACACCTGTTAAAAATTCTCCACAATGACCTGTATCTTCCTGTTTATCGCCCCTTAGCCGGCTATCACTAAATCCTAACACATCCTCTTTGCTGACTCAACCAGTTCTACCTTCTTTCTTTCTTTCTTTCTTTCGCAAGCTCCACTACTATGGACAGCTACCCATCGAATTCCCTTTCGTTCGCCAAGTTGTTTCCAAGGAGTCCCTCGCCTGTCAAATGCAAGTGGGACTCTATAGGTGCGAGGCTCGCTTAAAACGTTCTGAGCGTACAAATAATAATAATAATAATAATAATAATAATAATAATAATAATAATAATAATAATAATAATAATAATAATAATAATAATAATAATTTACTTACGTCCCATTAACTACTTTCACGGTTTTCGGACACCGAGGTGCCGGAATTTTGTCCCGCAGGAGTTCTTTTACGTGCTAGTAAATCTAACGACACGAGGCTGACGTATATGAGCACCTTCAAATACCACCGGACTGAGCCAGGATCGAACCTGCCAAGTTGAGCTCAGAAGGCCAGCACTCTACCGTCTGAGCTACTCAGCCCGCCCCTAATTACACATAGTCCCAGTCAAAATCTCCCCCCTAACAGACTGGGAATTACCGTGGATTGTAGAGTCCTATCTGCCTGAGCTCGAGGAGGGCCACGACTCAGAATATGCCCAAGATGACCACTCCTATTCCACAACAGCTGATACCGCGATTCTCAGGACCACTTACTAGACCACTCAGCCATTGCCTAGTTCCAGTCGGTATCTCTCCTCTACCATGTTATGACCTACCGGAGATTGTATAGTCCCTGGCCACATGTGTACGAGGAGGACCATAGCTCAAGAGTATGTCCGAGATGCCCACTCCTATTCCAAAGTAGCTGGTATCGCGACTCTAGGACCACTTACTAGTCTACTCAGCCGCTGCCCATGGTTCACGAACTAGAATGTGACTAAAATAACCCTCACCACGAACCATTCTAAAATAATTCGTATATTATCTGTGTTATAATAATCGAATGAATTGTGTTATTCGTACGTTTTATACAATTTCTTTGAAGGGACCCTATTTTGTTTTCTGCAGGGGGCCATGTTTTGTTTTCTGCAGACGGGACCGTACGACATTCGTTACGAATCTGATGATGATGATGATGATGATGATGATGATGATGATTGTTGCTTACAGGGGCCTAACATCTACGTCATCGGTCCCGAGCAATATTCTATGACATCCGGCTCAGAGGGATACGGCAAGAAACATATCTTACAACACAACCTTGAACTCAAGGTTGAATTATCTTCAAACATCTTTATTGCTTGAATGGTAGCACAGGAGATATTGTTTTCTTGCGGTATCTACAGCTAAGTGGAGTCTCAGCAAAATTAAAGAGGAAACAGACCATGTTGGTTTCTTTTCTGAAACCTCTTCTAAAGTGTAATACTGTATAGTATTATACTTACCATAAACTGCGAAGCACTCCACTTGAGTTGTGGTTACTGGCCAGTCACGTTTGGAACAAAATGATATTTCATCTCATGTTCTAACCTGTCTACGAGGATGAGTAACTTTCTACATTTTAATGATGAAGTGCTTGTTGTACGCTCCTGCTCATAACTTTGACAACAGTGACTGATGGGGTTAGAGCGTTACTGGTCGGTTCTATAAACTCAGCCCATGTTCCTTTAAATGATGTGTTACGCAAGGCATTATCTAAGAGTCCAATTTTAGATATTTATTTATTTTATGCCTTTATATGTGGCGAAGTTAGGGCTCACGGTCCTCTCTTACACTTAACCACAACACAAAGTACATAGTCACATGAATTAGAAACATAGGATTGTTAACAGTCTCTAGAAACTACTTAAATTAATGGAGTAATATTAGCCTATAACTTATTATAATTGTTATTTTCAATGATTAATATTATCTATCTACATCACCTAGCTCTAAATCATACAAGCTGATCACTTATTTAAGGGGAAATCTCGACAAGGCCATTTAAATGAGACTATTGAAGTGCTATTACGTATACTTGTCCCAGACACTTGGAAAGAGTGGCTGTATACAGATGAATGATTAACCGGTATCATAAGGGTAGAAGTTGATCTGGTATTATGTCCATGGATAGATGAGAGGAAGTTAAAATGTGAGGATAGGTATTCAGGTGTAGATTCGTTCAGAAGTCGAAAGAGTGTCGCAGTATGTAGATTTCTTAGTTGATCAATTTTCAGCCTGGATAGCTTCTCATAATAAGAGGAAATATGTGTTCTAATGTTCAAAGAAAATTTAAATCGTATGCAAGAGTTCATTGCCCTTTGAAGTTTCATAGTTTGTTCTACAGTTGCATCGGTTAATACGACGTCACAGTAATAAATTATTGAAAAAATGAGAGTTTGCATAAGTTTTATTTTCATGCTATGTGGAAGAATGGATTGTTTCACTTTTAGGGGGTAGAGAGATGCATATACCTTTCTGCAGACACTTGTTATATGGTCATTCCAGTTTAATGTGTCACTCATGGCAACGCCTAGGTTTTTTAGAGACTTCTGAAAAGGTATAGCTTCACCACAGAGCATGAGAGTAGGCTGTTGTGTGACAACATTATGTCCTATTATGATTCCTTGCGTTTTCTTTGGGTTAATTCATAGGCAGTTCTTTTTTGCATACAAGCTAATTGAATTTAGAGTCGAGTTCATTTGGTGGATTGCTTTATCAGTGTCGGAGACTTTAAAGTGTGAGCATATCTGAAGATCGTCAGCATGAAGGTGGTATTTGCAGTCGTTCAAATGAGAAGAAATGTCATTAATATAGATTAAGAATAAAAGTGGTCCAAGAACAGACCCTTGGGGAAGGCCAGATAGCTTAGTCCTCCATTCTGTAGTAGTCATATTTGATACAACTCGCTGTCGTATGAGCCCAAGAGCTGAATAGAAGAACGAGCCATGTGAATTTTTTGTAACTTGGCTAACAATATGTCAATATTTACAGTGTCAAACGCACTGCTGAAGTCAAGTAGGACAAGTACAGTCAGTTTTCGTTCGTCCATAGCCCGTCTAATGTCATCCATGATTTTGATTCGTGTTGTTGCAGTACTGTGTCCTTTCTTAAAACCAGACTGTAAGGGATCAAGTACAGAATGTTCTTCCAAGTATTTAACTATTTGTTTATGCATAATTTTCTCCAGAACTTTAGAAAGTGCTGTGAGAATGCAGACAGGTCGGTAGTCAGATGTAATGTTTGCAGGAGAGTTTTTTGGGACTGGCACAATGAGTGCATCTTTCCATTTAGTTGGGATATTGCCTGAAGTAAGGCAGGTATTCATTAATTGCGTAATAATGGGCAATATGTCGATTATGTAGGTCACGAATGACATGGGAATTTCATCAGTTCCTGTTGCGTGATATTTAACTGACATAACTTCCCTTCTTACTTCATGCTCTGTACCAGTATGAAATTCAAATACTGGACGAACTGGCAATTGTTGCCTTAATATATTGTCAATGGTGTTTTGTACTGTCGGTGAGTCAGGAGTTCCGTGGAGAAACATCTATTTAATTCATCAAGGGACACCTCAGGATCAGTATGCTTCGCAAGTGGTTTGCCAATACCCAGTGACCGAAGTTGTCGCCATGTGGAACCAGTGTTCATATTTTTGTTTAAATGCTGGAAATAATCAAATTTCTTATTGCGAATTACAAGCTTAATTCGGTTTCGAAGACCACGGTACTGCTCATGTACGTCAGCTAGTTGAGTCTGCTTATAGCGTCGGTGTAGTGCGTCTCGTTCTTTCATCATAGTCTTAACATCAGAAGTCAGCCAAGGACAGGGCGGGCGTGTTACTCTCATATTACGCTTTGGTGCGCGTTCGTTGTACAATTCAAGTAAACAGGAATTAAATATTTCCACTTTCTCGTCAATATCGCTCGTTATCATTATGTCATACCAGGGGCAAAACTGTGCATCTTAGTATATTTTGAAACTGCCTTTCGCTAGTGTTTTAACGTCACACTAACTCAGATAGGCTTTCGATAACTAGGGCTTGGACTGAGAAGAAAGCGGCCAAGACCTTAATTAAGGGATAACCTCAGCATTTGCCTGCTGAGAAATTGGGAAACAATAGAATAGCATCTTCAGGATTGCCGACTGAGAGGATTCAACCCACCATTTCCCGAACGCAAGCTAACAGCTGCATGACCTGTACCAACAACCAACTCACTCGGCATAACTTTTTTAATTTTTATTTTCTGTTTTCGGTTACAAAAATGTAATTGTTATAAAATAAATTTCACAAAGACAGGCTCGGGTGATAAATTTAGAAATAATCCCGTGTTCAGGTTGGGTTCGGCTTTGATTAGACCGGATGGGGCGAGTTTAATCATTTTTGCCCAGCAGACATCTAGTGCACACAGCAAGTCTCAGATATCTCATACTTTCTACTTACTGCGGGACCTTGAAAAGTGACAAGGATGAGCATTTACAAGTAAGCCTTATACTGTAAATTGACGCTAGTGTTACTTATATTCCCACATACGTGCAAGATACATCCCATTGAACGCTGCCCACAAAACTGCCCGATTAGCGAACATCAGGTTGCACCAGAAAACAATGGCGTTATTTATTCTCTACGGACGAGCTCATATTGTCGTGTTAGTGATTCCAGCATGTTTCTGTACACAGAAGAAATAGTTTGCAATATCAAGGATACAAAGCAATAATAAAGTTACAGAATGTTCTTTACTGTATCACAAAGACACACAATTTCGAAATGTAAATTGTTACAAACTAAAACGTGTTTCTTCCAATATCGAGAGCAAATATACAAATAAACATTAATACTGAGAAGGTTACAATTTGTGTTATATTTTATTTTTTTAAAGTGAAGGTTGACCCTCCTTCACTCTTCCTTAGCACCGTGTATGGCCTCCTCTGTCACTGTTCAGGCCTCTGACACGCTGTGGCATGCTTGCGATCAGTATATTGGCATCATCTCGAGGAAGAAGTTTCCATTCCTTCTGGGCAACTCTGAGAGCTCTGGGAGTGTGTGTGGGGGTTTCGGACGATTAAAAACAGCCGGTTTCAACCTGCCCCATGAATACTCAATAACGTTCATGTCCTGCGAATTAGCTGGTAAATTCATATGGTTGATACCCGCCGCCCTCATCCTCACTGATGCTCCACGATGAGGGCGAGCTTTGTCATCGACGAAAATGAACTCAGCACCATATTCGTCCCAAAAGGGTTGTACAAACGGTCGAAGAATTTCATCGGTATACCGCTGGGCAGTTAACGTCCTTCAATTTGGTATCAAAGGTGAACAACAGCCATGCATAATTCCAGCCCAAGACATTACACAACTACGTCCAAATGCATGCACCTAGAACATGCTGATACTTTACAACACGTTATTTACGTCTCCACAACATCCGTCATCGTATATATATATATAAGACCTAAGTGATATTCGTGTTTTATCTGCAAACATGATATTACGCTATTCATCCAACACCCAATTAGGATGTAGGATGGCCCGTTATCTCCTCTCATCACGCGGAACACGTCGAATCGGTCGAAATGGCCTTTATTGGGAATTACGCAGCCGATTGCGTACAGTTTGTGCTAATACACGGATCCGGGTTGCCCTCAAGAACTGATCTCGTAATTGTACAGCAGTTGAAGTTGGTCTCACCTGCGCTGTTACGCGGATATACCGATCTTGACGTGGCGTTCTCACCATCGGTCTTTCAGTCACATCACTGGTCTCACGATACCTTTTTCATGTTTTTGACATTGCACTTTGGGAAACCCCTACGATGCGTGATACCGCTGCTGCTTTTTGTGTATGTCCACCCCGAATCAATGCCACAATTCTGGTTCGGTCAAGCTGGGAAATACGCAATACACATGCAACGTAAACAGTAGCTGAAGCTCGTACTGCACTGTATACACTAATACCAGTTTTCACCTGAAATGGCTTAGTTCACCCAACGCTCAACACAGACCGTAGGCAGTGACGTCTGCTGTACTGTAAACAAGCGATTGAATTACTTGTACGTATACAGTGCTCTCTACCACTTACCACAGGACTACACACGCCTTATCGCATAACGCGCCTAATCCCACAATATTCCGAAATATTTCTGAGGTGTATATAGTAATAACTGGAAGTTAGCCAGAGTCTAGGTGACACCATTAAAGGGGATCATTATGGAGGTAGAGGTGCCAATCTGGGGTGGCATCAAGCTGGGCTCACGCACGTTGTCCCATGTGTTTGACTGGGTTCTGAAACTAATTAAATATTCAGATTTGATTTTCCAATACATGCAAGACTTTCGAGCTGCAATAGGGACAATTCTTGTTTATGCAAGACAACGACTGTCTAAATCGTATGCAACGGCAGAGGACTACCAGGGAACAGTGAATATCACCCATTTATATTTACCGGCTATACCATCCGATCCCAACCCTATCCAACATGCGTGGAACGCACTAAAAAGCGGTATTACAGGACGTGAGGTACCTTCACTAACCATTCAGACGCTTCGGCTGCTTTGATACACGACTGGAAATCCATAACCCAAGTACTACTGGAGAATCTTGTTCTCCTCGCGGGAGCTTGCAGATCCCCATGTATCGTCGCTGAAGGTGTCCACACATCGCATCGACTCTTTAGTACTCTATCCCACGTTGACTGTATGGCATGTGGTCTGATATCACCGGACGATCTCTTGGAAAAGGTTGTGAAATTAATGTATTCGGTGAGCTGTCGAAATAAATATATTAGCACAGTATGTTCTCTTCCCGTCTGTTGAAATGCAATAACCTACAATTATTCTTAATTTTCGCAAATGAGCATGTAAACTTCCGTTAAACTAACAGGTAAGTAGAAGAGAGCCTACGTTTTTCTTGCAAGTTGCTTTACGTCGCACCGACACAGATAGGTCTTACGGCGAAGATGGGGCAGGAAAGGGCTAGGAGTGGGAAGGAAGCGGCCGTGGCCTTAATTAAGGTAAAGCCCCAGCATTTGCCTGGTGTGAAAATGGGAAACCACCGAAAACCATTTTCAGGGCTGCCGACAGTGGGGTTCGAACCTATCTCCCGAATACTGGATACTGGCCGCACTTAAGCGACTGCAGCTATCGAGCTCGGTAAGAACCTACGTTTTGCATACGAGTTCTGTCACTGGACTTTTAACATTACACTGGAGTGTGATACATCCAGGTCAGTGCGGTGGTGGTTCATTGCAGAAATAAGAGTATCATAGGTCATACAATCCATGCACGAATATTTTAAACCCGTCTGTTAATGAATATGTTATTGTCTAAATATGACGAGTTCAACTGTTTTTTTTTTCGCCGGGCTGAGTGACTCAGACGGTTGTTAGTGGCTTTACGTCGCACCGACACAGATAGGTCTTATCGCGACGATGGAATAGGAAAGGGCTCGGAGTTCGAAGTGACCGTGGCCTTAATTAAGGTACATCCCCAGCATTTGCCTCGTATGAAAATGGGAAACCACGGACAACCATCTTCAGGGCTGCCGACAATGGGATTCGAACCCACTATCTACCGGATGCAAGCTCACAGCCACGCGCCTTCAACCGCACGGCCAACTCGCCCGGTCAGACGGTTGAGGCGTTGGCCTTCCGACCCCAACGTGGCAGGTTCGATCCTGGCTCAGTCCGGTGTTATTTGAAAGTGCTCGAATACGTCAGCCTCGTGTCGGTAGATTTACTGGCACGTTAAAGAACTCCTGTGGGATTAAATTCCGGCACTTCGGCGTCTCCGAAAACCTCAGAAAGGTAGTTAGTGGGACGTAAAGCCAATAACATTATTATTATTATTATTATTATTATTATTATTATTATTATTATTATTATTATTATAGCCCACACTTGGGATAGGCACATCAGACCTTGAAATTGGACACAATCTCAATATTCAATTGGAGTGAATATAAGAACATGCTTGGACAAAACCATAATCACGACAGTCTCCGAAAGATTGCATGACCCAGGATGTAAATGCATTGGTTCCTAAGTATTTTCATGGTAAATTTCTTAACGCATTTGTGTATTTAAAATCGATCTTCCTTAATATTAAAAGTAAAAATAATTACGACAAAAATAGGATAAAATTTTAATGTATGACTATGTTCCGCGTCGGGTTCTTAACTTTGTTTCTAAAGATCACATTTGTTATGTAGAAAGTGGCCATTCCACAGCACAAGTGATGTGCGGAGACAGACTCAGATAATTTTTAGACAAAGGCTGAGCAGATCCCTCGGTCTTTCAGTCACATCACTGGTCTCACTGTACCTTTTTCATGTTTTTGACACTGCACTTTGGGTAACCCCTACGATGCGTGATACCGCTGCTGCTTTTTGTGTATGTCCACCCCGAATCAATGCCACAATTCTGGCTCGGTCAAGCTGGGAAATACGCAATACACATGCAACGTAAACAGTAGCTGAAGCTCGTACTGCACTGTATACACTAATACCAGTTTCCACTATTGCTTGCCCACTGCACAGCACATGTGAACAGCCGTAATTTATTTTCAGGCAGTCTGTATTACTCTTCTCAAGAGCTTCATTGAAAATTTTCGTGCAACCCGTTCCGTTAGTATAAGACTGACTGCAATGGCTTTGTTATATTTTTCTTGCTAATAAATTAGGAGTATTTTCCATGATAAATTGGAAACAAAACATCTGAGGCAAAGAATTAATAAAACAGTTTACTGAAAAGTGGATAACAGAACATCCGACCATGTTCAGGCAACTGTAGCAAAAGATCGGCTGAAGGAATGTAAATAGGATTCACAATGATCGATCAAGAAACATAACAGCGAAGCTGAGAACGTTTAAACCGCATGTCTTGAGCTCGTTCATACAGGTACAAGAATCGGTACCAAATACTTGTTTTATGACACACCAACACAGGTAGATCTTATGGTGACGATGGGGTAGGAAAGGGCTAGGAGTGGGAAGCGATCGTGACCTTAAGTTAGGCACCATCCCGGCATTTACCTGGAGAAGAAGCGGGAAACCATGGAAAACCACTTCGAAGATGGCTGAGGTGGGAATCGAACCACTCTACTCAGTTGACCTCCCGAGACTGAGTGGACCCCGTTCCAGCCCTCGTACCAAGCTCTTCGAGACCTCACTCAGCCACGACTCCGAGCTACCCTGACGCACAATGCGGGGCCGCATGGGAGGTGGAGCGCGGAAACAACATGAATAATACGATGCATGTGTATGTATCCCTGTGGGATTTTAAGAATGTTGTAAAATAAACTATCGGCAACGAAGACGACGAGCGTGATGTTTAAGTACGAGTGAAGTCAGAAAGTGTCGACATAATAGACCACAGGCATCTAATTTCACGTATTTATTTCTAAAGATCAGGTAAATAGATATTGATGGTCAATCATTGTGAGTTTAACATGACTAAAACCATTGAGAGATTAAAATAAATATGATATGGGTAAAGCCGTGAAAAATAAACAAAATTATAATATAGATAAAACCATTTAAAGTAAACACTGCGAATGAAGCCTTAACCAAACCCGCCAATGTCGACACCCATACATGTTAGTGACTCTACAGTGTCCAGTAAATTAAATTGCGACAATGAACACCATGAACCAGGCGGCTGCTGCTGCTTCTCCTTCTTTCTCCTTCTCCTCCTTCTTCTTCATAAATTTTTGATAGTGGCTTTACGTCGCACCAACACAGATAGATCTTATTGCGACGATGGGATAGGAAAGGCCTAGGAGTTGGAAGGAAGCGGCCATGGCCCTAATTAAGGTACAGCTCCAGCTCTAGCATTTGCCTGGTGTGAAAATGGGAAAACATGGAAAGCCAAGTTCAGGGCTGCCGAAAACGGGACTCGAACCCACCATCATCCGGAAGCAAGCTCACAGCCATGCGCCCCTAACTGCACGGCCAACTCACCCGGTAATAATAATAATAATAATAATAATACCCGTGTGGGGATTTACCGGTTACCTCCATCGGGCGCGTCCCATTGGAATTGGGGAATGCCTGGTGGAATGGTACCTGCGAATCAGTCCTCCAAGAAAGACTCAATGCGTGGAAACAGTGCTACTCTACGAAATCAGAAAATGATTGGGAAACCTACAAAACCCAACGTGCCCAAGCAGCTAGGGTGTTCAGAACTGAGAAACGTAAATACGAAAAATCTCTCATTGAAAAGATAGTACAAAACTTTAGGAAGAATGAAAGCAGTGAGTACTACAGAACCTTCAAACGCAAACTCACTGGCTATAAACCACCATCTCTATGCTTTGAGCGAAAGGACGGCACACTGGCGACGTCAAATGAGGAAAATTGCAGCATTCTGACAGATTACTTCAAGAATTTACTTAATTGCCCTAAGCAGCAAAGCGCCATTGAGACCAAGGAACCCTTACTCAGGTACCCAGATTCCAGACCACCCGACAGAGATGAAATCAAGCGCCACATTGCCCGTCTCAAAAATAACAAAGCGCCGGGGGAAGACTCAGTAGTAGCAGAACTACGGAAATATGCCCCAGAGGAATCACTTGATATCTTGCAAAAGCAAATAGAAGAAATTTGGAACAAGGAGACCCTACCCGAAGATTGGAAAATAGCTTTGATCCATCCATTACACAAAAAAGGCAGCATGAAGAACATCAACAACTACAGAGGAATATCTTTGCTACCCGTGACTTACAAAATTCTATCACTTGCCATCCTGGAACGTTTGGAAGCACAAGTCGAACATCAAATAGGTGAATACCAAGGAGGGTTCAGAAAAGGTCGCTCAACAGCTGAACAGATCCAAAATCTCAAAACGATCATCAGACATTGTATACTAAGGTCCAAGCAGTATGTGTCTGTCTTTGTGGACTTTAAGAAAGCGTACGACTCCATTGACCGGCAAATCCTGCTAAACATCTTAAATGAATTTGGAGTTGATTTGAAACTGCTGGCATTAATTAGAGCCACCCTGACCGATACAAAATCCAAGGTGAAGTTCCACGGATGTCTCTCGCATTCCTTTGACATCAAAACAGGAGTCCGACAAGGTGATGGGCTATCCCCGATACTCTTCAACTGTGTTCTTGAAAAGATCATCAGAACCTGGCGGGTGAGATTACAGGAAACCAACTACAGTCCATTGAGAATAGGAACCAAATCCAAGGGGATCGCAACAGACTGCTTAGCATTTGCCGACGATATTGCTGTTCTCTCAAACGACATAGAGACCGGGCGAGTTGGCCGTGCGCGTAGAGGCGCGCGGCTGTGAGCTTGCATCCGGGAGATAGTAGGTTCGAATCCCACTATCGGCAGCCCTGAAGATGGTTTTCCGTGGTTTCCCATTTTCACACCAGGCAAATGCTGGGGCTGTACCTTAATTAAGGCCACGGCCGATTCCTTCCAACTCCTAGGCCTTTCCTATCCCATCGTCGCCATAAGACCTATCTGTGTCGGTGCGACGTAAAGCCGCTAACAAAAAAAAAAAACGACATAGAAACCGCTAGAGCTCAAGTTGAAATTTTAAAGGAAATTGCCGAACAAACTGGTTTGCAGATATCGTTTGAGAAAACAGAAGTAATGACTAACATCAAAGAGGCTCCACCAAAACTCCATACAAAATACGGGGACATCACTCGAGTAGACAAATTCAAATACCTGGGTGAGATCATCATGAAAAATGGACTGGACAAAGAAGCAATTCAGGAGCGAGTGCGCAAACTGGAAATAGCCTACCAAACAGCCCGCACAATCTACAACCAAAAATGCCTTTCCCAAAACACCAAGATACGTCACTATGCAACAGTTCTGAAGCCAGTAGTTCTATATGCAGCCGAAACCCTGTCTCTAAATGCCAACAAAGGACTCCTTGAAGAACTGGAGAAAAAATAACGCAAAACTGTGAGAGGAATCTTGGGATCAAAGTACAGAAATGGAATCCATCAAAAGAGATCCAACAAGGAAGTGTACAGCAAAATAGAGAAAATTACCGACACAATCAGAAAAAGACGGGCACGATTTTACGGTCATCTGAAAAGAATGGACACAAGAAAGTTAACTAAAGAAATCTTTCACTTTTTTGATTCAAACCCCAAAACCACAATTCCCTGGTTTAGAAATACCAAAGAAGACCTGCAAATGCTACATATCTCAGCTGAAGACGCCGGTAACAGAGATCTCTTCCGCAAGAAAATATTGACGAACGGGCTAAACCGAGACGAGCAACCGAAGAGAAGACACGGTGCCCCTTGGACAGAGGAGCGTAAGCAGGCCCACTCACAAAGAATAAGGGAAATTTGGGCTCTAAAGAAGGCCAAGTTCAGTGTCAAATGCAACAAGACTTAACGTGGTCCTTGATGGCCCCAGCGAATTATATATAATAATAATAATAATAATAATAATAATAATATAATATTATTATTATTATTATTATTATTATTATTATTATGATTATTAGAGGGCGGATTAAAAACAACAAAATATGCAACCATCGATACACTAAAAAAAGTAATATATGGACTATTGTATACTCTGCAAAATTCTCATTTTCATTCTATGTGTAATGTTGGTTCTCCCTATATCCACTGCTGAAGCAGAATTCATTTAGGTGTGTTTTCTTTGGCATGATTTCTAGTGTTTACAGGTCTTCATACAACGAAGAAATTAAAGTATAGGTTATAGATACAACATGGCGGCGGCTCCGACAATCTCACAATGCACCGAACAGGCTTGCCAGCATTGGTGCATTTTACACAGCGACTGAATAACACGAAACATGAATGACAACGATGTATGATAGGTTAGAGCTACAAAACATTTGTCTGGACATGACCATGGTCTGGATTGGTTCGGTCGAACTGGGGACAAGACCACAGGAACGAATAAAATGGTGGCATTCTTTAGTTAAAGGCTGCCACGATTATAATTCTCCTATATAAGTAAGAACAAATTATGCTGCGGGTGGGTTGGTCCCTGGCAAGCATCGAAGGAGGATCTCTCCTCTCTGCTACTTAAGCTACCGTAAAACATTATTTTTAGTATGTTTCCAACATCGGAGCCGGATACCACCGCCACCGTAACAAACTTACACATTGTCAAGCTCCAGTTAATATTATCGACTGTCAACAATAATGCATTGTTAAGGCTTCTGGCTGTTAATGGAACTTCAGCATAGCCATTTCTTTGCATTGTTTTACCAATTTGAATATCAATATACAGTTTATATGTTGTTTTATACAAAATAATAATAAAAATTGCAGTTACGCACGTGTTAAGAATATGCACGTATTTTTATTTATTTATTTATTTATTTATTTATTTATTTATTTATTTATTGTGAACATGACAGGTAATGAGTGCCAATTACAATGTTCACGACAACTGTTACTGAGACGTTAAAATAGAAATAAAAACACAATGGATAGCTAGAATAATCTTAAAAATGAATTCCAGTGACACACAAGTCCCATTAATAGGAGCAAACATTAAGGATAATATAACTAATTTTACATTACAGTACTAAGTAATATTAGAAGATACTTAAGACAATTATAATAACAGGATTTTCCAAGGTTGGTTGTTACAATCACCAGATGACATAGCTAATGGATTTGCAGATTATTTCAAAACTATATTTAATAATATGGTTCACAACATATATATACCAGTTTTTTTTTTTTTAATTTCATCATAATCTATTAAATTATATTCAGAAGTACAGTGTTAGATGACGAAGTGAATGTTGTTTCGGTCATACTAAAAACATCAACGCGGGGATGATGATTATTATTGTAAGAGTCGCATTGCTCTGTTAATTGGGGAGTTCTTATGGATTTCAGTCTTAGCCTTTGATAGAAACAAGATATTTCTGGGACGACTTAGTTTCTGTGGCGCACAGAAAGTTATTGACAACACATTTGAGCCATCAATTTTATAATTAATTACTTTACACAGGAAAGTCAAATCTTTGCAATTTCGTCTGTGGCGCAAGCTATTCACACCGTGTTCCTTCAGTATACTTGAATAATTACAAAGGCTGGGTGATTTCCTCTAATTTTATAAGCCATGAATTTTAAAAACTTGTTTTGAGCACTCTCGATAAGATTGTTATTCCTTGTGGTCATTGGGTTCCAAATAATTGAGCCATACACAAGTCCGGACCTTACAAATGAGTTAAACAACATTAAGAGGGTCTTTGGTCGAAATGATAATGAATTCCGTATATAAAGCCTAACATTTTCAGAGCATTATTCGTAATATTTTGAATATGGTCGTTAAATCTTCAATCTTCATTGAATGTTATTCCTAAATCCATTTTCGTCTTGACACGAGTTAATATGGAAAATTCTAAATTCCCATGGAGGAAATTCGATATTTTTCACCAATAGAGCATGTCAAAAACATATCAGATGGAAGGCTTTTCAGGCGTTTGCTCTATTAACCTTCCTCTATTAACCCTGTCAAAAGCGTTTTAAAAATCCGTGTAAATTACATCAACCTGTTCATATTCATCTAAACTGGCGGATACATACACAGTAATGTTGCAAAGATTAGATACCTTGGATGTTCTCGCAATGAATACATGTTGTCTCGGTGAGATAATATACATACACAGTAATGTTGCAAAGATTAGATACTGTGGACATTCTCGCAATGAATACATGTTGTCTCGGTGAGATAATATTTCTACATACATACATACATACATACAATATCATTACAGACCGTTATGCATTTCAGCGTTCAGTCTGCAAGCCCCCGTGAATTTACTAAACGTCGCCACAATCCTCTATTTGCAACTAGTGCTGTGGCCTCTCTAGTTCTATACCTCTTATATTTGAATCCTTAGAAACTGAGTCTAACCATCGTCGTCTTGGTCTCCCTCTAATCTTACCCTCCGTAACAGAGTCCATTATTTTCCTAGGTAACCTATCCTCCTCCATTCGTCTCATATGACCTCATCACCGAAGCCGGTTTATGCGTACAGATTCATCAATCGAGTTCATTCCTAACTTAGCATTTTTATCTCCTCGTTCCGAGTACCCTCCTGCCACAGTTCCCACCTGTTTGAACAGGCAATCATTCTCGCTACTTTCATGTCTGTTACTTCTAACTTATGAATAAGATATCCTGAGTCCACCCAGGTTTCGCTTCCGTAAAGCAAAGTTGGTCTGAAAACAGACCGATTTAAAGATAGTTTCGTCCGGCAGCTGACTTCCTTCTTACAGAATACTGTTGATCACAACTGCGAGCTCACTGCATTAGCTTTACTACAGCTTGATTCAATCTCTCTCACTATATTACCATCCTAGGAGAACACACAACCTAAATACTTAAAATTATCTACCAGATCCAAGTTTATATCACCAATCTGATATTCAATTCTGTTGAATTTCTTACCTACTAACATCAATTTAGTCTTCGAGAGGTTAATTTTCATACCATCATTATTGCACATATTTTCAAGTTCCAAGATATTAGACTGCAGGCATTCGGCACAATCTGCCATTAAGACCAAGTCGTCAGCATAGGCCAGACTGCTTACTACATTTCCACCTAACTGAATCCCTCCCCTCAGCAGATGATCCATATAAACTACGAACAGCAAAGGTGAAAGATTACAGCCTTGTCTAACCCCTGTACGTACCCTGAACCAAGAACTCATTCTACCATAATTCTCACTGCAGCCCAATTGTCAATATAAAGGCCTTTGATTGATTTTAATAATCCACCCTTAATTCCATAGTCCCCCAGTATCGCGAACATCTTTTCCCTCGGCATCCTGATCTACGAATCATAAACACAACCGTCTATTCCTCTCGTAACATTTTTCAATTACTTGGCGCATACTGAAAATCTGATCCTGACAGACCCTCTGTGGTCTGAAACCATACTGGTTTTCATCCAACTTCCTCTCAACCACCGATAGCACCCTCCCCACCAAGATGCCAGTGAATACTCTGCCTGGTATATTAATCAATGCGAAATCTCGACAACTGTTGCAATCCTTCCTGTTCCCCTGCTTATAGATAGGAGCAATTACTGCTTTTGTCCAATCTGAAGGTGTCTTACCAATACCAATACTCCATGCTAATCTTACTACTCTATGAAGCCATTTCATTCCTGTCTTCCCACTATGCTTCACCATTTCAGGTCTGATTTCATCTATTCCTGCTGCTTTTTGGCAATGCAGTTTATTTACCATCCTTTCCACTTGCGCAAGCGTAATTTCACCATCATTTTCTTCCTCCCCATGAGCTTGGTTGTTCGCGACACCCCCATGAAGATTTCCTTTTACGTTGAGAAGATTTTCAAAATATTCCCTCCACCTGAGCAGTAATTCCCTGGGATCTATTATGAGTTCACCTGAATTACTCAAAACACTATTAATTTCCTTTTTCCCTCCCTTCCTAAGATTCTTTATTACTGCCCAGAAAGGTTTCCCTGCTGCTTGACCTAGCCTTTCCAGGTTATCACAAATATCTCCCCCACAACTTCTTTTTGGATTCAACAACTATTTGTTTCGCTCTATTGCTCTCATCTACATACAATTCCCTGCCTGCATCGGCCCTTGTATGGAGCCATTTCTGATAAGCCTACTTTTTACGTTTACAAGCTGCTCTCACTTCATCATTCCACCAAGATGTTCGCTTTTTCCCACTTTGTACACAGTCGTTCCTAGGCCTTCCCTTGCTGTTTCTACTACAGCAACCCTGCATGTCACCAATTCTCTTTCTATGTCCTGAACCTGCTTACTGTCCACTGTTCGAAACTTCTCACCAATCATATCTATGTACTTCTGTCTAATTTCCTCGTCCTGGAGATTTTCTACCCTTATTCGTTTGCAGACAGATTTCACACTCTCTACCCAAGGCCTTAAATCCGATTTGACCGCAGAAGGCGAAACCAAGCTCGGATATTCAAAATTCGTACAATAACGTTGTTCATCCGTACAACCGTAAAACACACTCACACGAAAAAATGGAATACTTGGCAGGTATGCGAAAAGCTTTAAAAAATTGGCAAATGCAAACAAGACCTACTACATGAGCTAAAGGAGCGAGAGTTCAAGACTTGCTCGTGGGGGTGCTTGGCATGGAGCACTGCAAAAATTAAACCGGGGAATTATATCCAGGGGTATATACTAATGAAACATTGATCCATACTCACCATGCATCCTGAAATTATCGACCAATGTAGCTCAGCAATTTTAAATACTTGAACGAACATCAATATTAAGTACTGTATGCATTCCGCTTCACAATAATAATGTTTCTGAGACTAAACTCAACAGCTGAGCGTATATTCATTTTATGGATATGGTATGGTAACGATTAACATTAACAGCCAGAGTGGTTTCTGATTTGTGGTACACCGTAAATAAAGGAGAATACGTTCTCAGATTTATGACTTTGTGCTCGTTTAGTTTTGAGTATGGTTGATAGCTGTATCAGGTCCGCAAAGATGTTGGTTAATTGCTTTTCGAGGGAAATATTGACAAGTGATAATAATGCCATTGGTTTTTTGATGTTTTTTTTTTTTTACAATTTTGCTTTACGTCGCACCTATACAGATAGGTCTTACGGCGACGGTAGGACAGGAAAGGACTAGGAGTGGAAAAGAAGCGACCGTGGCCTTAATTACGGTATAGCCCAAGCATTTGCCTGGTGTGAAAATGGGAAACCACAGAAAACCATCTTCAGGGCTGCGGACAGTGGGGTTCGAACCCACGATCTCCCGGATGCAAGCTCAGTAGCTCACAGCTGCGCCCCCTAACCGCACGGCCAACTCGCCCGGTGCCATTGGTTTAATATCCCACTAATTTATATTTACGATATTCAGAAACGCCGAGGATTTCTTTTATGTGCCCGTAATCTATCGACACGAGGTTGGCGTAATTTGAGCACCTTCAAACATAGCCTGACTGAGCCGCGATCGAACCCGCCAACTTTTCAGGAGGCCAGCGCTCTACCAGCTGAGCTACTCAGCCAGGCGATAATCAAAATAAATGGATGATTTTATTAATAATGTGGTGCCTCATATAAATATTTACAAGGAGAAATTTGAACGTGTAAATTCTAATAATGTCCGCCTCTGTGGTGTAATGGTTAGTGTGATTAGCTGCCACCCCTGGAGGCCCGTTTCGATTCGCTGCTCTGCCACGAAATTTCAAAAGTGGTACGAGGGCTGGAACGGGGTCCACTCAGCCTCGGGAGGTCAACTGAGTAGAGGTGGGTTCGATTCCCACCTCAGCCATCCTGGAAGTGGTTTTCCGTGGTTTCCCACTTCTCCTCCAGGCAAACGCTAGGATGGTATCTAACTAAGGCCACGGCTGCTTCCTTCCCCCTTCCTTGTCTATCCATTCCAATCTTCCCATTCCCCACCAAGGCCCCTGTTCAGCATAGCAGGTGAGGCAGCCTGGGCGAGGTACTGGTCATCTTCCTCAGTTGTATCCCCATGCCCAAAGTCTCACGCTCCAGGACACTACCCTTGAGGCGGTAGAGGTGGGATCCCTCGCTGAGTCCGAGGGAAAAACCAACCCTGGAGTGTAAGCAAATTAAGAAAGAAGGAAAGAAATTCCAATAATTTTAAAGACATTCGTCGTTTATGAAATGTTAATTTAGACTGGTTAAACTACCATTTGTTTATGCCACAAAAGTTGGATAAAAGTAGGTGCTGTTAAAAACATCGTTAAATTAAAAGTATTTTTAAGACAGGTATGTGACCCTGGATTTCAATGTGGCTATGTACTCACAAACAACTCTCCTTTTTATTTCTTATTTTACAATCTGCTTTACGTTCCACCGACACAGATAGGTCATACGGCGATAATGGTACAGGAAATGGCTAGGAGTTGGAAGGAATAGACCATGGCCTTGATTAAGGTACAATCCCAGCATTTGCCTGATGTGAAAATGGGGAAACAGGAAAACCCTCTTCAGGGCTGCCGACAGGGGGGTTCGAACCCACTTTCTTCCGAATGCAAGCTGACAGCTCGGTGAACAACTGTGTCCAAAACCCATGCTGAGGTTATGAATCCCATTGTGGATTAAATTTCCTCACAATGATGTAGAATATGATGTTACAAATTAGGAGTGACAAGAAAAGAAAAATTGTCCGGCAATAATATGTGCTCTTACCTGCAATCTTGTTGGAATTAATACGGTGGACATTTATGTTCATGAGCATGTAAACAGTAAAGGCTATGCAAGTATTAACATACAGACTACACGCAATGCCAAGAAGTTTTCACCGGTGTGGGTACATCATGACCTGGGTCTGTACATTTCAGGTATCTGGAGGAATTCAACTTTTCAGAGAGAAGTCAGTCTCAGCAGGGTAAATGCCTCAGTCGGAACTAATAATGGTTATGATGTTGTACCGTGGCTTATGATATAATTTAGAAATCCACAAATACCACAAGAAACCGCTTATAACATGAGCATCACTAACTGTTGGTACGTAACGGTCCTCTGAGAGACTGCGTTCTGGTAAATTCTTTTTATACTATGATAAGGAACCTGCCCCAACAAATTTACTCATACATATGTTTCCAACGCAGATGTAATTTCATTTAGTTTTGAGAACGGGATTTACACATACTGTTGTAATCGGCCGTGGCCTTAATTAAGGTACAGCCCCAGCATTTGCCTGGTGTGAAAATGGGAAACCACGGAAAACTATCTTCAGGGCTGCCGACAGTGGGATTCGAACCCACTATCTCCCGGATGCAAGCTCACAGCCACGCGCCTCTAAACGCCCGGTGAGGAGAGTTCTAGAAATGGACTAATCAGCACAGAGCCTTAATTTGAAACCCATAGAACACCTTCGGGACGAATTACAATGCCGATTTCGCCCCAGACCCAAAGACTCGATCACACATTGATATAGAAACTTTTCTTTACGAAGAAGGGGCTGCCATTACTCCAGAATGGTTTAACACCAGACAGAGTTAGGACTGCCATGTAGCACAATGTGGGGTCATATGGCATTAGGAAGTGTTGTCGCATAGACAATATGCTTATAGAATCGAGTAGTTGTCCGGATACTTTTGATTAGACCACGGCTGCTAATAAGGGGGAAAACCAACGTGTCTAGATCGATAGGTGATCAAATTTAGAGACAACCCCACAGGAGACACTTTTTTAAATTTTTTTTAAGGAAAAAGGTAAGAATATCCAAGGATGTAAATAAATATTTATCAATTAGCAACTCAAAGAAATGCGTCATAGAACTCCAGCCCATAAGTAAAACAACAGTAAAGGAACATAGTATAAAATTCTCTTGATGATCGTTTGGATCTGTCTGTCTGTTAGGTCATCAGCCCAGATGCTGGTTGGATCCTCAAATAGCACCACCAAAGGTTATGCGGTTATAAGGAAACCCCCAAAACTAATGGTAGCACCAAAATGAGGCGTACTAGGCAAGATGAGGAGTGAGGTAGTTTGCTATTGCTTTCCTCACTGGGTCAGAAAATACTATTGCAGCAAGACTGACCCTATGAGCAGCACCTTTCATAACACTCAGATGCACTAGTCATGCTCTGAATGTCATTACTCAGCACTACCTATACCCCAGCAACTTCTATATTGTCACAGCCATTGATGTTGACTGGGACTTCGGTGGAAGCTACACTTTACTCTAGCCTGTGCCAAGAGATGGATGCAAAAGTACTGTATCCATCAAGAAATAACAGCAGGTAGATCGTTTGGATAATAAAGAAAATTCCAGTATGGCAGAGGGTCAACAGGATTTTGATCATAGTAAATTATTGGAAAAGGAGGAAGGAGGTCTGAGATTTCTCTAGGTAAACTGTCAAAGTGTAGTAAATAAGCAATTAAAATTCGGTACATTGATGGAATCTCACAAGATTGATGTGGTGATAGGAGTGGAATCATGGTTGAGAGAAGGGGTGGGTAATAGAGAAGTATTTCCAGAAGGGTATTCAATCTATCGCAGAGACCGAGGAGATAAAATGGGAGGTGGGGTGTTTATTCTGGTGAAGGAAACTAACTGCTCACATGAATGGTTTACCGATGAAAAGGGTGAAATATTAGGGATAAAATTAGTTTGCGATAATATGGAGCAGGTAATGACCATAAAGGGAAATGGAAAAAGCTGTATTCATATATTAGGAATCAAAAGGGAAAAGGAATCCAAATTCCCACAATGGTGGGATAAGGGGGTGAACACTTTAACAGATATTGCGAAAGCAAATCTATTTAGTAGGGAATTCATAAAAACACTAATAATGATATGGCAATAATTGGGGGAAATCTAAACTTGCCTGAAATTGAATGGAATGGAGCTGCAAGCGAAGCCCATGAACAGAAATTAACTAATAAATTAATTTGGGAGGGTGGATTTACAGAAGTAGTACAGGCACCAACTCGTCTCAATAACTTACTAGATGTATTCTTGATTAAACCATGGGAAATTGTTGATAATACCGAGGTAACTGAAGGGATAGGCGACCATAAGGCTGTAGTAATGGATATAGGACTTGTGCAAAAAAAGCTTAAGAGGGCCACACAAGATAAGAAATTGTACAGAAAAACTGAAGTTGAAGAATTCGGACTTACCTTAAGTCACAATTCAGTTGTTGGTTAAGTGAAGGGAGTAATGTGGATAAACTTTGGGAAAACTTTAAATGAATTATTTGTAAAGGAGAGAAGAGATTTGTACCTGTTAGGAAGGGTAAAATGACCTCAGACTCTGTTTATTATACAAAGGAAATAAGTAAAATAAAAAGAAAATGTAGAATTGTAAACAGGAAAATCAAAGAGGGTAGGGAGAATACAGAAACTAGAAAGCAATTACTAAGGGAACTTAATAGAGTAAAAAAGGAGGCCAAAGAGGACTGGAAAAGGGTCCACTCAGCCTCGGGAGGTCAACTGAGTAGAGGTGGGTTCGATTCCCACCTCAGCCATCCTGGAAGTGGTTTTCCGTGGTTTCCCACTTCTCCTCCAGGCAATTGCCGGGATGGTTCCTAACTTACGGCCACGGCCGCTTCCTTCCCTCTTCCTCGTCTATCCCTTCCAATCTTGCCATCCCCCACCAAGGCCCCTGTTCAGCATAGCAGGTGAGGAGAGGTACTGATCATCCTCCCCAGTTTCATCCCCGACCCAATGTCTCACGCTCCAGGACACTGCCTTGAGGCGGTAGAGGTGGGATCCCTCGCTGAGTCCGAGGGAAAAACTAACCCTGGAGGGTAAGCAGATTAAGAAAGAAAAAATATGACTTCACTAGATCTACGAGACATAAATATAACTGTCTCTTTCTCTCGTAGCATTTTTCAATTATCTGCCGCATACTGAAAATCTGATCACGACAGCCCGTCTGTGGTCTGAAACCACACTGGTTTTCAACCAACTCACTCTCAACCTCTAACCGCGTCCGGCCCCGCAGTGTAGGGCGCAACGCGTCCGACTGTCACCCGGCGGCCCCGGGACTGGGTGTTTGTGTCGTCCTTAACGTTCCTTTCTTCACATTCAACACTCTACACGTTCGCAATTCCAATTACACACAGGTTCATATCATATGGTGCAAGTAGTAGCAACTACAGAGGTCGACGCCACGAACAAAGATCATTTTTTTAAAAAACCTCTGACCGCACCCTCCAAAATGCCAATGAACACCTCACCTCGTAATTTATACCGATAACGAAATACCTGCATAGTTGTTGAAATCAATCCTGTTCCCTTGCTTATAGACAGGTACGATTATTGCTTTCGTCCCATCAGAAGTTATCTTACTAACATTACGTGCTAATATACACTGCCGGAAAAAAGTACACCCTCTTAGAGTTCTCCTATTCACTCAAGATTTAGTGCTGAAACAGGGACTATGGAGTACATGAAATGATTACATTTACAGACCAATAGCTCAATCGGTACTGAGGTACCAGGTGTCGATCCATGCTGAAACACCCATATTAGTACGTGGTGTATCCTCCACGGGCGGCAATGCAGGCTCTGATTCTGGCATCTGTTCAATCATACAGATGGCGAATGCTGTATTGTCTTGGGATACATTATCCCATGCCTGTTCGACCTGTTCACGTAGTTCTGCAAGAGTTGTAGGTTGACAAGTCGCACGTGTCAGTTGTCCCATCATATCCCACACGTGCTCGATCGAAGATAAGTCCGGAGATCGTGCTGGCCAGGGAAGTTTCTGCACGTCTTGCACAGCACGTTGAGTTTCACGCGCAGTGTGCGGGCGAGCATTATCCTGTTGGAACAACACATCACTTTCCTGTTGTATGAATGGCAAAAAAACGGGTCTTACAACCTTCTGCACGTACCAAGCTCTGGTCAGCGTTCGCTCAACAAACACCAAAGGTGAACGAGAGTTGTAGCTTATCGCACCCCAGACCATAAGGCCTAGGGTGGGGCCAGTGTGTCTTGGACGAATGCACCCTACGAGACAGCGCTCGCCAGGTCTACGTCGTACGCGCAAACGACCATCACTTGCGTGCTGGCAGAATCTGCTTTCATCACTGAAGACCGTCTGGCTCCATGGCTAAATGGTTAGCGTGCTGGCCTTTGGTCACAGGGGTCCCGGGTTCGATTCCCGGCAGGGTCGGGAATTTTAACCTTAATTGGTTAATTTCGCTGGCACGTGGGCTTGGTGTATGTGTCGTCTTCATCATCATTTCATCCTCATCACGACGCGCAGGTTGCCTACGGGAGTCAAATCGAAAGACCTGTATCTGGCGAGCCGAACTTGTCCTCGGACACTTCCGGCACTAAAAGCCATACGCCATTTCATTTTACTGAAGACCACGGCCCGCCATTCCATATTCTAAGTGGTCCTCTGACGGCACCAGTCGAGCCGTGCACGTCGATGCTGTGGCGTGAGAGGAAGACGGGCTAGAGGTGTGCGTGCCCGTAGTCCCACTGCTAGTAACCGGTTGGCAACAGTTCGTGTTGACACTACTGGGCTCACAACCCCTCTTATCTGTGCTGTGGTAGCTGTACGGTCTGCCACTGCTGCCCTTAGAATACGACAATCTTGGCGGACGTCTGTGCTGCGTGGACGTCCAGAACATAGTCTACGGATGTGAGAATGTTCACGTGACCATTGCAACCAGCATCATTGCACAACTGACGCAGAACGTCCAACTTGTGTGGCAATTCTCCGAAAGGACCATCCCACCCCACTCGGAAGGCCACAAGTTGACCCCTGCCAAACTCGCTCAGTTGGCTGTGGGAAGCACGAGTGCGCCTCCGTGGTATGGCGCCTGTTTTATTCACACGTTTACATCACATTGAGCCTTATGGCTGTAAACATTCCCCATTAAAGAGTACACGCAGATGGCAATCTGGCAGCTATGTCACTATGCTATCTGTTGGCGGACGACGTTGAAACCATTATCAGTACATCTACTATCCCCCGGGTAGCACCTGCTCCCGTCGGATCAAAATCGATGTCGTCTTTCCAGTTGTAATGATTTTTTTTCCGGCAGTGTATGAAGCCACTTCATCCCAGTCTTCCCACTATATTTCTCTATTGCAGATCTAATTTCATCTATTCCTATTCTATTCTATTTACAAACCTGCTGATTTATGAAAATGGATTTTATTTACCATCCTTTCCACTTCCTCAAGCGTAATTTCGCCAACATAATTGTCCACCTCCCCTTGAACGGAGTTGTTCGGAGATCACCAGAAAGATTTCCTTTTACGTTGAGAAGATATGTTTTTCCTGCCGCTTGGCCTAGCCTTTCCAGATCATTACCGAAATCTTCCCCGACATATGGATAACTTAATTTAATGGTTATATACAGTGACAGTCAGAATTTTTCGGACAGAGTAATCTATACGTGTAATACCCCCGTTATTAAAGAAAGAACAGGTAATGAATTCGAAATTACTAAACTCTGAATTTAATGCACTTCATAGGTGCTGTAATTATTAAATTGCGATTTGTAGATGAGTTTACAAAGTTATAATACCTTTTACTTATTTCTTTCTTTCTTAATCTGCTTATCCTCCAGGGTTGGTTTTACCCTCGGACTCAGCGAGGGATCCCATCTCTACCGCCTCAAGGGCAGTGTCCTGGAGCGTGAGACATTGGGTCGGGGATACAACTGGGGAGAATGACCAGTAGCTCGCCCAGGCGGCCTCACCTGCTATGCTGAACAGGGGCCTTGGTGGGGACTGGGAAGATTGGAAAGGATAGGCAAGGAAGAGGGAAGGAAGCGGCTGTGGCCTTAAGTTAGGTACCATCCCGGCACTCGCCCGAGAAGTGGGAAACCACGGAAAACCACTTCCAGGATGGCTGAGGTGGGAATCGAACCGACCTCTACTCAGTTGAACTCCCGAGGCTGAGTGGACCCTGTTCCAGCCCTCGAACCACTTCTGAAATTTCGTGGCAGAGCCGGGAATCGAACCTGGGCCTTCGCGGGTGGCAGCTAATCACACTAACCACTACACCACAGAGGCGGACCCTTTTACTTATTTGAGATACGAAAATTTGCTGGTTAATATTTTTCGGACAGGACTCGAGGCACGCTGTGCTGGCAGGTCCCAATCAATGCCTTCCTCATGCACAAAGCAGACGCAACGATTCATGAGTGAAATGGGGCGCAGAGGAAATAACAGTACATTTGATCAAAGGCAATTAGTAATATTCCATCGTGAAAAGGGAAAAACATGTCGACAAATCGCAGATTTGCTGAACATGAAGAAAAGTACTGTTAACGACATTATCTGCCGATACAAATTTTAAGACAGAATTGAAAATTTGCTACAGACAGGTCGCCCGAAGGCCCTTACTAGGAGAGAAGAGAAGGCAGTAGTAAGAAAAGTGGAAAGAAATCCACGTCTTACTACAACCACTATTCCTGCTGCAGTTGAGAGCGAGTTTGGAAAGATCAGTGCAAGTACAATCCCGAGGGTGTTATATAGAGGTGCTGATGATGATGATGATGATGCTTGTTGTTTAAAGGGGCCTAACATCGAGGTCGTCGGCCTCTAATGGTACGAAATGAAATAACAAAAGGTTCAAATTCATCCACTGACCAAAATAAAATAAAAAATGTCATGAAGAATGAATGGATGGACATGAACTCAACAAAAAACAAACAAACAAAAACCAGTGGATCAGACTCAAAAAAGATCGTAAATAATATTATTACTGACCAAGGGACCACTTATAAAGCACAATGATGCTTGATGTCTAAAGGGGTTTAAAATCCACGTCTAAGGCCCTACAGAATGGTACATGTCGCGAGTAAAGTAGAACTATGGCATTTGTCATGTTGGGGTACTAATCAAAAGTAGCGAAGACTCACGGTGTTCCACACAAGATGGTACTACTCACAAGTATTGCAATTCGTACAGGGAACGCAGACCTATGGTGTTTCTCACACAATGGCGCCACTCATAGCCAACGCAAACCGGTAAGGTTCCTCACCTAGGTGTACTAATCACGGGCGCCGGTATTCCCGTGGTGTTCCTCACATAGTGTGTATTATCACAGGCAACGCAGACCCACAGTGCCGCTCATATAGCGGTACAACTCACAGGCTACACCCAGACTCGCGGTGTTGCTCACATGGGTACGACGCACGGGTACTGGAAACCCCCAGGCCAGCCTCTTTACTGCTACTAATCACAAACCTATTTCGTACCAATTTAGTGGTACTACTCGCAAGTACAGGCAACCCATGTTGTTCCCCGCATGATGGTACGAATCAAGAGTAGTTTCATGGTTCTAATTCAATCATCCTTTGGACGCCCCTTGTAGTCGCCTCTTACAACAGGCAGGGGATACCGCGGGTGAATTCTACATGTGCGTCCCCCACCCGCAGGGGGTAGTGTGTTTGGTCCGCGAGAGGTATTTTATTTCCCTCAAGTCCGCCGGCAAGCCGGTTAGGACCCCCTTATCCGCCACCTGGGACGCGCCACGTGGGAGTATCACCTCTCCCCCTGCTACGCCAGCGTAGTAGGTTCGTGGTATATAGAGGTGATTATCACGGGCGAACTGCAAGAAGGAATCCCTATATCAACAAAATACATAGGATCAAGCGACAACGATTTGCTAAGGAGCATCTTAGCAAAGATATGAACTGGTGGAAGACTGTGATTTTCTGCGATGAATCGAAATTCAACGTTGCTGGCTCAGATGGGCGCATCATAGTTTGGAGACGCTTGAAGAAAGAAATATGAAGGCAACAGTATAACATGGAGGGTGGGGGGCATGTTATGGTGTAGGTCTGTATGTCGGCTCAAGGGGTATGTGAGCTGATTTGTACAGACGGAAACGTGGACCACCGCCAGTATCTTCAGATTTTAAAAAACAGCCTGAAGAAAAGTGCAGACAATATGGGAGTTGGGGACTGTTTTAAATCTTATCAGGACAACGACCCGAAACATACGGCCTATACTGTACGGCTATGGTTGTTGTACAACTGTCCTAAAATTGTGAATCCTTCCCCACAAAGTCCTGACATTAACCCCATAGAGAATTTATAGGATATACTGGAAAACAACATCCGGAAACTTCCCATAAGTTCCAAAGCTGATATGAAGAGACGACTGCAAGGGGAGTGGGAAAAAATGATCCCATTCTACTACAAGAAAGTTCGTGGAGAGCATGCCGAGACGCCTGACTGAAGTGCTTCGAAGGAAGGGAAGAATCACGAAGAATTAATATTTCTACATGGACTCGATCTTTCATATTTTTGTTGTACTTGCGCATTTTTGTCCGAATATTTATGAACAGGCAATTTTGTATTATTGTAATTACATTCATAAGTTTCAAATTTTTGTGCATCATGAAATGAAGTGCATGTTTATTTTTGGTATCTGTATGTGTAACTGTTCATTCTGAAGTAAGCAAAATTAATCTATATATGTTTGTTATTAATCTCTTTCTTAATTTTAAAGGAACTCTGCCTGTCCAAAAAATTATGACGGTCACTGTACATCTTTGTTAAACAGATGTTTAGTCCTGTGCCAGTATCAACAAGCAGTTCTTTTCTTTCTTACCAAACTTATACCAAATTTTTCTCTGTATCCTGTCCTTCACTTTTGTCCTGAAGCAAACTTCATGCGTGGTGTCATAGAGAACAGGGTATTCTCTCACGACTTCAATTATATACTTTAAACTTCCATGCTCCCAAGCCGGTTCTGCAGAATAAACTGTGTCCCTAGCAAAGGGAGCAGAGCCTCAGCCTGCCCTCTGCTCTGTTCCACCCGCACTGCGTCAAAAATACGGTGCCCCATTCTTTCCCTCGTCTAATTAATTTCTCGGCTAGGCTGCCCTGTGATATGCTGCCCCGCGCTGCCTTCAATATGCGGCCGGTATGAATGAATCCCGTTTCATCACTTAATCCTCGAACTAGGCGGGAATGGAACTGGGGTCCTCCCCCTACCCCACGGGGTTTAGTGTTTGCTAAAAGTATGGCGTTAAATGCTTAATCTACACTTCTATTATTTAACATATCACACATTAGAACCGGCACATTAAGCAAAAGTCACGCAATTCTTACAAAACGCGAAAGTTCTCTCTCGTTCACGAAATCTGTGGAGAACGGGCAAGAACCCCCGTCGCGCGTATGGTCCAGCTCCCAGCCCAGCAGAAGAAATCAATCGCACCTGCGTCGACGCAGACAACCTACAGGTTACACAGGATGACAAACGTTTACTATCACGGACTTGCTTCTCACGGGCAGGAATTTTTATGTGACTATTGCTTCTCATGGGCAGGACTTTTTATGTGACCATCTTGAGGAAGCCGTACGTCAGTGCCTATGACTACGACATCATTTCCTTCTCCTCGAATAATATTCTTCTAATCTGCACTACCAAGATCTAAAGATCCCGTATATATTATCTGAAATATCAAAGACAGAAGGCAAGCAAAACTGTCATTTAAAGGTTTGCAACCACAAAATAGCATGTAGGCCTGATACATAACGAGCACGAGCTGTAACACAAGAATGCATTATTACGCCCTAATCGGTTTTAACACTGGGGTCTTAAACAGAATAAAAGTAACAGAAATACTAACTGCTGGGCTTAAGTGGGATAACTTGGATGTCATCTACTTTTTTTGTTAGTTGCTTTACGTCGCACCGATACAGATAGGTCTTATGGCGACGATGGGATAGAAAAGGGCTAGGAGTGAGAAGGAAGCGGCCATGACCTTAATTAAGGTACAGCCCCGACATTTGCCTGGTGTGAAAATGGGAAACCACGGAAAACCATCTTCAGGGCTGCCGTCAGTGGGGTTCGAACCCACTATCTCCCGGATGCGAGCTCATAGCTGCGCGCTCCTAACCACACGGCCAACTCGCCCGGTCTGGTGATTTTGGTGACCACGAAGTCTGCTAGGATCGGCCAATGGATCTGTCTTCTCCAAATGTGTTACGGCGTAACCAAGCGACCTCACAAGCAATGTGAGGTGGAGCTCCATCATGCATTAAAACAGTTGGGTCCAAAGCACCTCTCTCCTGTACAGCAGGAATCACATGTTAGCGAAGCAAATCACAGTAACGTGCTCCGTTCACGATGCATGTCCTTGGTCCTTGGGGTCCAAGTTCCTCAAAGGAAAACGGACCAATTATGAACTGTGCCGTGAAGTCACAGCATACAGTGATGCGTTCACTATGCAGGCGAACTTCATGAACGTTCGTTGGCTATGATGATCCCCAAATGCGACAATTGTGTGTATTCACTGCTCCAGTGAGCGTAAAGTGTACCTCATTACTCCACAAAATGTTCCATGGCCACATGTCGTCAACTTGACCCCTTGCAAGAAACGTAAGAGCAAAGTCTACTCGAATGTCTGTGTCACGTGGCAACAATTGGTGAGTAGGGTGAAGTTTGTACGGACAGCATTTCACAACTGTTCACAGCACTTTTCGAACGGTGGGCCATGGAACGTTCAGCTGCCGTGACACAGCTCGTGCACTTCTTGAAGTTCACACATTGTGTCCACACTTCGCAGCCATGACAAAAGTAACTTCACCAATTTGTGGCACAATTGGCTGTCGGCCTCTCCCAGGAGCAATTCCCAAATCGCAAGATAATTCGAACTTCCGAATCATGTTCTTCAACCCAGGTGCCCAAAGAGGACTTCTCCGTATTCCCTTAATGCGTCGATACTCACGGAGAGCAGCAGCACTATTGTTTCGATAAAACAGATTTACGAGTAAGGCCCTGCTCAACTTGTCCAGACCTATGTTGACTGCAACTGTAATGCACATTGATGCTTTGTGCTTCAACCCTACGTCACCTCACCAGTACGGGCGCCTAACGGCAAGTCATCACACTAACAATACTCACAACGCAAATCCTGCAGGGTACAGTCTGAACATCTATATATATATATATATATAAAATAAGAGTTTTGTCTGTACATTGCTCAAAATTTGAAAAGAATGGTATTTCTGTATCGATCATGTCCACAGTAACAAGGAAATGCAGTTTTTACTTTTCCGTAATGTCTGTCTGTCTGTCTGTCTGTCTGTCTGTCTGTATACGCATCACGAGAAAACGGCTGAAGAGAATTTAATAAAAATCGGTATGTAGAGTCGGGGGGTGAGCCACTACAATCTATGCTATAAATTATTTTATTCACGCTAAGTGAAATGGTAGTTTAGGCAAAGGCACCTAAAATTTGATTTTTAAATACCTATGTTCTTGGTCCTATGGAAAAGTACTACATAACAAAAGTTATAGAGAATATAATTTCCGATCATTTATGTTTAATTCAGTTTTACCGTACCGACCATGATAAGAGTGATATTTCAGAAACAGAAGACAATTAATAATGTTAAGGCCTACAATATCGAAAGTGCGTAACATTGATGAACAATAACATTGCACTGACCGTTGTTTGTCGTAATGTTCTTTGTCTCTTATGCTGACATTCAACTCCGATAGATGGGATTACTGCCGCGTACCGAGTATAACAGCCTAACTGAATATTGGCGGGAAATAGCTGAGGAGTTAGATAACTTTCTTCTTTAGCATGCCAATCCTCTGGTTCATACATTTTCTGATACTGCTGGTACGTAACACACTGGTTCATCATATTATGCCAGCTATTCGATACCTACTCTGACGCGCTGTTTTGAATGAGCAGTGTGCGCACTTAAGTCAGAGGCTCAGTTAGTAGTAGTATGAACTGGTCTGGAATTACAATTTAGCCCTATTCCAAATTATAATACCAGAATTCACTAAATAACTCAAAATTCAACCTTGAAAAGAGCCGTTTCTTAGGAAAAGCTTCTTACTCTTCACTTTCATTAAATCTACATTAATTTTATTCCAAATTAGCGGCGAAGATATGGTTTCTTCTCTGGCTTGGAGGAAAAATTGCCTCCACGTCAGATAGTTCTTTCCCCCGCCAGTGTAGTGAATTGAGATTTTCCGACTCATCGGGTACTCCCAGAAAGCCGATAAGTAAACGGGCGTAGTTTTCGCTCTGGGACTATCCACTATTTGAACACCCCCCACCCCCCGCCGCCGAAAAAAGGACGAAGATTGTTCATGGATCACAGATGTCTGCGTCTTGGTCATCCCAGCTCTGTAGCTTTGGTCTGTTAGTTCGGCTGAATAGTACTGTTCGTTAAAAGTGAAAAAAACGTGTAGTTTTTCATTTGATCGAGTATTTCATATGAAGACATTGCTTTTAATCGCGCCATTCCTACCGACGTCATTGTAATGACCCATGTTCATTTCAGTTGGGAAACCACTAAGAGAGTCTTTATGAGAATCTATAAAGGCAGGCGGAGAGTGAGTGTCTGCCATTATAATGAAAACTCCCCAACCTGATTGTGACTGACAGTAGGCAAGGTGGCCTACCATTACAATGAAAATTCCCTAACCCAGTCTTGATATGAGAAAAGACGTTGGTGACTTGCCCGCCGTGCTTCTAGGGCAACGTTAAGAGCTATGCAACTTAATACAATTTTGCTCACAACGTTTACACTACCTAACCTAGAATTCTGTATAAAATTTAGAATTCCGTAGCGAAGCATCGGTACATCAGCTAGTCATTCCTATAAAGTTGGGTACCCATACGGTACATAGTTTTCCAACTATAGTGGCTCAAGTAGCGGAAGTTCAATTATAACCGCACTGTATATATATTTAAAGAGATATTGCAATACGAGATAAACTTTGGCAAAGAAGTGAAATTACGGATGCGGAAATTTTCTCTCGGAACTGGAGTGTTAATCGAAGAGACAGGATAAGGATATTACGACGAGAGTATTCATTCTGGTGGAAGAAGAATTTATAAGCTACGAAGAAGTTAAGGATGGGAAACATGAACTTATATGTACAAGTTTCGTCTCTAAACGTAACATGATACTTGATGATTTTGGGGCGTACAGACCTGGAAAGGGTGGCGCTGACGCGGAATTATTTGACAAGATAATCAGCTAAGTAGAAAACGACTCTGAAAGGAAAGTGATTGTAGCGAGTGATCTCAATTTACCAAATAGCAAATGGGTCTGTAATGCGAACGACAGGAAGCATGACCAACAAATGGCAAATAATTTAATCTAGGAACGACAGCCGAATTAGAAGATATAGAACCAACTAAAGTGATCACGAAGCTGTTTTCGCCGCAGTTAAAAATAAATGCGATAGAAAGGAATGTTGTAAAAGTAGGACTGTTACGCAATACCGCATGAGGGAGTTTAATAACTAATTATGATCGCTGAAAACAGTAAACAGTCTGGGGGATGGATTTAAAGCAATTGTTAAGGAATATGAAAACAAGTATGCACCTTTAAAAGTGGCAAGGAATGGTAAAGACCCACTATACCAGAGAAATAGCAAGACTAAAGAGGTGGAGGTTGGAAAGAAAGAGTTAGAAATGGTTATGGAAGTAAGGAGTAATTGAAGGAACTTACTAGGAAAGTGAACCTAGCACACAAGTAGTCTGCAAAGGATAACATGATGGTACGCATAAGTGACAGTCTCACAAATTTTAGTGAAAAATGGAAGGGTATGTATAGGTATCTACTTTAAGGCAGAAATATGTTCCGAGAACACTTCGGGAACTATTAAAGAACAGGAGGAGTGTATATGTGAGGATTTACAGAACGCACAAGTATTCAGGCAGCAGGATGTGAAGATTGTTGGTTACAATAATAAGTCCAGGTAGAGGACGTGACGAATATCAACGCATCCCGGCGCTTGTACTACAATTCTGAAGTACATCGGTCCCTCTACCTAAACCGGGGTAGTATAACGAGATGTGTGGTTACGGTCTAGAAGACAGCAGGAATCGTGAGCGCCACTATGAAGTCAATACCCCGAATAAACCCGTAAAACGAGCACAGATACGAAGAACACGTACCTTACAATAGGAGGTGCATACAAAGAGCAACGTTTATTAACGTGTAGGTTGGGAACTGCCCACTGCATGTGAACCTCGCAGTAGCTCACATGGTAAGAGTGCGGTGGCATATGTTATAGTGGGCTTTGTTGGAAACCCATGGAAGTAGAATTTTTTACCGCTAACTGCCTGGAATGTGGTAAGGCTGCACACTTGATAGCTTCCACAGACATGTATTTACTCATTTGGTCCTGTAAAGCGCCGTAAGTATCGTGGCATATGGTACGGGGCTGGACTGGACGAGGATGAGGAGGTGAGTCTGTGGCTAGTACACAGGCAACTAGTTAGCTACGTCGTACACGTTCCAAGCTTCGTAGACCACAGGAAGGACAATGCCTCGCCTTTTAGAATGATAACAACATGCGATGACAGGTAGGTATTAGTGTCATGCAAAACACGCTCTATACTCGGTTCATATTTGTCGAGTATGGCCATGTTCGAATTTCGCTTCTCAGAAGCAGGGCGAGCTATGTTCGCTCGACCTTGCCCCTTGATACTCGTTCCTTCGCGCGCTGTCTGAGTCACAGGTAGAAGTGCTCTCCTCCCTCCGTCCTTGTTCAGCCGTACCCAAATTTGTCTCGCGTATCTTTCTGTTATAACGTTACGCTTTTGCCGCCATGGACTCATGACTGGACATGAAAATATCAATAGTTACTCATTTTTTAGACTGTTTCTGCTTCGTATGTAAGAAAAAATGTAATTAAGGGGAGTACGTATGGTGAATTTGGTCAAAAAGTGACATTTTATGATTATGATCGCATAATAATATTTGACCTCTCCTGAATAATTTGATGCATTATTTGTCGGATAATTCCAATTGGAAGTGTTGTTTTTATCATTTCAAAATTAATAGCGCAAGGGTAAAAAAATCCAGTCGTTCTGCACTGACTTGCTTAAGTGTCTCTTATCTCTGGAACTATTCAATCTACAAGGCTGTGGTTTGCAGCTATTTATTCCTTGAATCCATGTTAATGTTCGTGTTAAGAGTTTGGATGCACTGTGTAAACAGAAATGCCGGTAATGCACATGGATTTTGTAGATTTACTTTATATTTCTGGTGTTTTATAGGTGTCGAACTGAAAATCTAGTGGTTTGGTGTGTTATTTATTACATGTTCTTATATCTCTTTCCAACATGAAGAAAAGAAAAGGGTGTTTTAAGAAGCGAGGTTTCCATGGAAATCAGCATTCGACGGGATCTGAATCCAGTGCTGATCCTGAAATAGATGTTTCACAGATACGTGATAAGGACACGCCCACTAGTGCTTCGAGGAGGAAACTTGGAAACCATGAGGATTTATTTATTGACAAAGAAGATCATGTAAACAGCATACTATCTGCAGTGATGGAAGCTATTAAACCAGTATATAGAGGTTTAGCTCATCCTGACCTTTTCAAATGTCTCCATGGTCGAATGCAAAACCCGAATGAGTCTTTCAATAACGTCTTTTGGACCCGCATATCAAAAAATGTCTTTGTAGGAATGAAAACTCTATATGCTTGGGTGTTTATGATGGTGTGATAACGTTTAATGATGGCAACAAGAGAAGAATTAGGGTACTAGAGCAACTTGGTATCACTCCAGGAGCCAACACACTGCAAGCCTTCCAGCGAATTGATCGACTTAGGATTCTGAAAGCCCGGCGTGCAGCAGAGGAAATGACTAAAGAAGCAAGAGGTAGGAAAAGAAGGAAGATTCTAGGTTTGCAGGATGATCAAGGACAGGATCCAGATAATCCTGATTATGGGGCTGACTCTTGCTAGGAGCTGGCATGCCTCCATATGTGATTAATATAAAGTCAAACTTTAAACTTGATTTCCTGAAAATGATTTTTTTAAAAAATATTTGACCCATTATCTCAGGAACTATTACAGATACATATATCTAATTTTATACTATGTTACCTCTTAGCATACTGCAGCTACTGAACCACCAAAATATTCCAGCCTCTAACGGCTTTTTACTTGCAGAAGAAAAAGTGGACTTTTAAAAGAAAAAAATTGAATATAAATTTTTAAAAATCATAACTAACAATTTTTTTGCTGTATATTCTAATTCTGGTTCAGTAATCAGAAAAGGAGTGATACTATACTTTCCAAAAATTTCAGATCTCTATCTGCCAAAGGTTCTGAGATAATGTGTCATCAATATTGCCTATTTAACACTGTAGGTATAGGGCGTACGTATTCCCCTTAATGTAGTAAATATCGCTCCTGACGGGGAAATGGTCAATGAAATTCACGTGTTGCCACGTGTATTCCTCCTGGCTACCGTACTTCTCTGTTCTATACAGGTTAAATTAATACAGATTATTAATGCATAAGCTATATATTTCACCAGTAGCCATACCAAAGGATTTCATACAAACTGTGCCAATTAATGTCATTATATCACAAAGTTAAATATAATCCTCAAAGTTAATTTTAAATATCCTCTTTGCTCAAGGTTTCTATCCAAGGATATATGGCTAGTGCAAAACTCTAGCTCTAATTTGGGAACGAATTGCAAACTAATTATTTATTGTTATGAATTAATAACAAGTCATTGACTTGGTCTGGGTCTAGCTAACTCCTACGACACCTTAAAATCATCCCAGTTTTACTGAATTTTCTTTCGCTGCTTGCTGGAAGGCACAACGTACGTCTGGCAATTACTGACAGAGTAGGTAGACTAATTTCATGCTCCTTCCAACGGAAGAATGGGAAACCACGGAAAACCATTCGTAGGCCAGCCGACGGTGTGGACCGGCCCCTCTCCGTCTCCCAATACATTGGCATAGACCCACGGTAGAGCCGTGGCCGCCCGTCCTCTGCTCGGTTGGCCGGTCTGAGTGCAGAGCTGCTAAACCATGGGCCAGCCATGGCCACTTGTGGGCCGAGAACCACTCTGCATCCACCGACCATTCCATCACCCTTTTATCCCTCCGAATTCCAGGCCTTTGCTCTTTGTAAACAAGGGCTTACTCATACCAGGATAATAATGCTTTGTGGCCTCCGAAGAGGCCTGGTGCAGGTCTTTCGAGTTGACGACGTATATGCAACCATTATCACGCATGAGTGGAGCGTGTAAACTAAAATGCCCGAGTTTCCTCCAATTCGTTCGACTGGGTATGTTCGAAGCGAAGTTTGCTGACTAGGGAGGATGCCCTTGCTTGCTTTACTGACGTTTCAAGCAATGTGATTCATCCAGATATGAGTAAGCCCTGTTTACAAAGAACAAGAGTTTGGAATTCGTAGGTAAAAGGAAATGGAGTATGGCTTTTAGTGCCGGGAGTGTCCGAGGACATGTTCGGCTCGCCAGGTGCAGGTCTTTTGCATTGACTCCGTAGGCGACCTGCGCGTCGTGGTGGTGGTGATGATGAAATGATGAAGACGACACATACACACCAGCCCCCGGACCAGCGAAATTAACCAATGATGGTTAAAATTCCTGACCCTGCCTGGAATCGAACCCGGGACCCCTGTGACCAAAGGCCAGTACGCTAACAATTTAGCCATGGAGCCAGATAATTAGCAGGTATAAAAGGGTAATGGAATGGTTGGGTTAATCATGAGTTTTGAGCTCAACCTTATATTTAACTGTACGTGTTATAATGACGTACTGATTTGCACAGTTTTTTTTTGCTAGTTGCTTTAAGTCGCATGGACACAGATGGGTCTTATTGCGACGATGGGACAGGAAAGGCCTAGGAATAGGAAGGAAGCGCCCGTGGCTTTAATTAAGGTACAGCCCCAACATTTGCCTGGTGTGAAAATGGGAAACCACGGAAAACCATCTTCAGGGCCCACACTTTATTTATAAAATGTATTTTGTATGGCTAGTTAGCGAAATGTACGGCTTATGCATTGATGTGTATTTAGTTTCCGTATATAGAGCAAAAAAAGTACACTAGCCAAGAGGAATACACGGGGCAGCACGTGAACTTTATTAAACATTTCTCCGACAGGAGTGATATTTACGACGTTATTTCGTTTTTCTTACATACGAGGCAGGCCTAACCCAGTATAGAGTAGAAATAAAATCTATGATTTTAACTACTGACAGTTTCATGCCTAGTCATGAGTCCACCATTGAGGCAAAAGCGTAATGTTTCGAGAATTAAGGTACGCGAGACAAACTTAGCAGAATACGACTACACAAGGAAGGAGGGAGGCGAACTTTTCTACCTGTGACAGAGCGTGAAGAAGCGAGTATGAAGGGGCCAAGTCGAACGAACATAGCTCGCCTCACCTCTGTGAAGTAGCCTTCGGTCATGGCCATACTCGGCAAATATGAACCGAGCATAGAGCGTGTTTTGCATCACACTAGCAGGTATGTAGCTGCGCGAACTTCATCCTTCGAAGCAAGTCACAACACAACACAACACAAAGCTTATTCCCTGCCTCGTGATGTATTCCAGCGACGAGTAGCCTATGTGGGTATGTGTCATCTATAGAGAAGCTAGACAGAATGCATACGAGGCACAACTGCATCAAGAATGCTATCCGGACAGACGACAACCGACAGGCGTGATATTTCGGAGTGTGGAAAGACGTCTGCGGTAGTGATGGGCAGTCTGTGATGGGGTCTCAAGATTTCTCGGACAGCCTATGGCTGGCAAATGCATGTTTGAAGACACACTACCTTCTCGAGAAGTACTTGTCCGATTTTCAAGATAAGCACAGTGCTGAATTTGTAATGAGCGTAAGTTTAAGCCTATGTGTAGAAAACGGGGTAGTTCTATTATAAAACGAAACTATTACGGTACCGTTATCTCAGTAGAAACTGACTTGGAAAAATATTGGAGGTTCAACTACGGAACCCTTTAATACCACAAACGAAAGTGAAAACAGAATGTCAATATAAAAAACGGTTCACGAGTTTTCTGGGGGTGGTCATCTTAGCTGAATAACCCGGTATAATTTGTAAATAACAGCAGATATGGTGTAGACCTACCTCGATACCTCCCAACTGTTGTCGACAACGTAGCTGACACAAGGACGGGCCGGAGGTGTTCTTTGTGACGATTCTCCTTCCATTGTGGTATGTATTTTTAAGTGCCAGATCATCCAAGAAGTATTTCTGCTGACGTATTTTAGTTCTCATTAACAAACAACATAGGCAACTTCGTTTGGTGCCGTCAAGAGGAGGTTGGAGAACAGAGGCAGCGCGACAATTCGAGAGCGATTTGCGGCAATCTGTAACTATATACGTAGTTAGGTGACTCAAACCAATCTCCTATTTAACACCGTGACCATTCTCAACCCTTGGTTCAAAACACTGCCATTCGCGGATGCAATTCATGTGACAAGCGCAGTCGAGTATTTTTGGCTAGTTGCTTTACGTCGCATCCAGTGGAGTATTTGGCGACAGAGTGTACGGTAGTGATGGGCAGCCAGACAGGGTCTCAAGATTTCTCGAGACTAGCGTAAGCACCTGTTTTACGCGAGAAGTGTCGAGAGATCTCGAGAGCGCTGTTCCCGCATTTTGCGGCGAACAGCGTGTCATAGGTCTACAGGTAGCCGGAGCTGAATGTTGTTTGTGCCGAGTATGCCATTAGCCACCGCTGGGTTCCGTGGTTCAAATCCCGGTCACTCCATGTGAGATTTGTGCTAGACAAAGCGGAAGCGGGACAGGTTTTTCTCCGGGTACTCCGGTTTTCCCTGTCACCTTTCATTCCAGCAACACTATCCATTAATATTCCATTTCATCTGTCAGTCATTAATCACTGCCCCAGAAGAGTACGACAGGCATCGGTAGCTGGCACAATTCCTATCCTCGCCCCAAGATGGGGGCTTCATGCATTCCATCCCTGACCCGGTCCATGACTGGAAAACAGGTTGTAGGTTTTTCATGCCATTAGCCAACCACGGTTCTTCTCCATTCCGTAAATACGTGTCGACCAGTGATTAGGCCGTTCATTTCTACCGAGGTCTATTCTTGACGCGGTATAACATAATTATAAACACACGCACTCTGGCACTGCATGAACGGCAAGTACACGAATGAGTGGGCTAAGTGCAGAAACTGACGGCTGCTCTTACAAGGGAACATCGGCAATGGGTAAGTCGCCGATCGCGATGAAACTTGGAAAAACACATTGAGGTACACGTAAAAATGATGTCGGCATCAATTTTGGGTGCCAACATTCATTAGGGCGTTAACTACGGGGCCTAAAATTTGCGACATTTCAAATTCCGCGCGATCAGCGATGAATACCTGCTGGCCAATGCTGAGCTGGCACACTGCGTAGCTGGAGACACGCCTCTGCACCTCCTCCCCGCCCCGCTCCAATTGGTTCGCCACCGCACGTTCCCCTTCACCCCGCGCTTGCCGGCCGCTTAGCTGTCGAAGAGAAGCGGTTCTACACGTTGTGTACTCTATCAGCCTTCCTCATATCTCTCCTTTGTAATTTCCACATTGGATTAGTCAGTTTACGTTTTCTGAAATGTTTATGAAAACGTTTGCACCGGGCGAGTTGGCCTTGCGGTTAGAGGCGCGCGGCTGTGAGCTTGCATCCGGGAGATTGTGGGTTCGAATCCCACTGTCGGCAGCCCCAAAGATGGTTTTCCGTAGTTTCCCATTTTCACACCAGGCAAATGCTGGGGTTGTATCTTAATTAAGGCTACAGCCGCTTCCATCCAACTCCTAGGCCTTTCCTATCCCATCGTCGCCATAAAACCTATCTGTGTCGGTGCGACGTAAAGCAATTCGCAAAAAAAAAGTATGGTGCCTGTTAATTATGTTTTGTTTCGGTTTTCTTTTCACTATTTTTTAATGTTTCGAATAGACCAAATATTGTTTTTGTTTACTATCAGTTATTGACGGGGAGTTCGCCCGATGTAATTGTTACGGAGTCATTTATTGTGTTGCCTTGTAATTGTTTTTTTGTTGTACCAGTTCGTACAATACCCATTTAACTGTCTACTGCCATTATACCCAGAAGACTAGTGTGATACTTTAATATCGGTAATTGTTGAATACATAGACCTTCGTCAGCTATAACGCAAAAGTACCGGTACAGTAAGACTACAGGTCTGCCTGTGATTACTGTATATCTATTGCATATATAAATGCACATCTTTTTTATGTTTCAAGGCTTTTCTTATTACGTCAAACTTTACTACATTCCATGTCACTCTCATATCGACGTTGCCCATCCATTAAATTAATTTATATTCCACAACCACTGCTGCAATTGAAATGTGTTGTGCCTGTCACTGCAAAACATAAATAAATCGTTCAGTACAAGCACAAATAAAAACATTCTACCTATAGGCCTATTCCTTATACCAGAGTACGCAATACGGAAAATACCAGCGGTTTCAAACTCTGAGTTTATAATTGTTGTTGTTGTCGTCGTCCGCGATGTCGTTTCGTTATGACACAACTGGTAGCGTACACAAAATGGGCGGGGGAGGGGTCATAAAAAGAAGATCTGGACCTATAACCAGGTTTTGATATCCCGAGGTACCGAATCTCATTACATTCATTGAGATCCTCTACCCGGGCACGTAATTTCTTTACATAAAAAGGTATTTAACGTTGTTTAAAGGTGGGAGATTTATTTAGTGGTGGGCGATTTAATTTAATTAATTCCATATGTATGTCCACTCTAAAGGACACTATCGACAGCTTTAAGGCGTTTTAGAAGTAAATAATAATTTAAGCGTAGGTAGGACGTGGTACCCCCTCCCACGTTTGACCTCGCCCGGTGGTACTTAACTCGGAGTTGTACCCGCGAATGTGACAACTCACCGGAATGAGCATGAATGAAAATATAACATTTGAATAAAATATGGGTATATTAGTGTAGGTTATTATCATTATGTGTGAAACGGAACGTAATTTAAAGAATTTCAATAATTACAGTACGAAAAGAAGCAAGAAGCCTCTGTGGCTCAGGCGGTAGCGCGCCGGCCTCTCACCGCTGGATACCGTGGTTCAAATCGCGGTCACTCCATGTGAGATTTGTGCTGGACAAAGCGGAGGCGGGACAGGTTTTTCTCCGGGTACTCCGGTTTTCCCTGCCATCTTTCATTCCAGCAACACTCTCCATTCACATTTCATTTCATCTATCAGTCATTTATCATTGCCCCAGAGGAGTGCGACAGGCTTCGGCAGCCGGCACATTACCTATCCTCGCCGCTAGATAGGGGCTTCATTCATTCCATCCCCGACCCGGTCAAATGACAGGAAACAGGCTGTGGATTTTCACAGTACGAAAAGAAGCAAAGTATAGAGTCGGTCCCGTTGAACAGCGCGGGGAGAAGGGGAACGTGCGATGGCGAACCAATTGGAGCGGGGAGGGGAGAAGGTGCAGAGGCGTGTCTCCAGCTACGCAGTGTGCCAGCTTAGCATTGGCCAGCAGGTATTCATCGCTGATCGCGCGGAATTTGAAATGTCGCAACTTTTAGGCCCCGTAGTTAACGCCCTAATGAATGTTGGCACCCAAAATTGATGCCGACATCATTTTTACGTGTACCTCAATGTGTTTTCCAAGTTTCATCGCGATCGGCGACTTACCCATTGCCGATGTTTCCTTGTAAGTGTAATCGTTATCACTCATAATTTATCATACTCCACATTTAGTATCCATCTGACCAGTGCTCGTATTTTTCGACATTATGGGGGCGAAGGAAATATATTTTTCTGTTTTTAGAATTTGTTTTACGTCGCACCGACACAGAAAGATTTCATGACGACGGAGGGACAGGAAAGGGCTAGGAGTGGGAAGGAAGCGGCCATCGCCTTAATTAAAGTACAGTCCTAGCATTTGCCTGGCGTGAAAATGGGAACCCACGGAAACCATTTTCAGTGCTACCGACAGTGGGGTTCGAACCCACTGTCTCCCGAATGCAAGCTCACAGCTGCGCTCCCCTACGACACGGCCAATTCACTCGGTGTAAACAGAAGAAGCCGAACAGTAAACCATAGCACAGCCCGCATATTAACACACGCATATGTATTCACAATCCGATGGGACGCACTCCACCGCACTGTTTGCACAAGCAGTAAACCACAGTTCCTACCTGCCAGCCGCTCACTGACGGTAAAGGCGGGTACAGACGGCCGTTGTGAAAGCAAGGGCGTTGATAATTTGCCTTTTAACAAACCAACCAGACCTGCATTCTCGCTGGAGAAATATTAAAATAGCTCATTAACAAAGCAGATTATAATAATTAAGTAGAAAAGTTGTTCGCAAATTCTGCGCCGCTTCACCGTCAAATGAAGTTAGGGACATCGTGGTATTGGTATGGGCTACTATCATTCTTCAATCTTGAATTTTAAAGCGATAATCGCTCATAGTTTCTAAGATATATATATATATTTTTTTTTTTTACAAATTGCTTTACGTCGCATCGGCACAGATAGGTCTTATGGCGACGATACGACAGGAAACGGCTAGGAGTGGGAAGGAATCAGCCGTGGTCTTAATTAAGGTGCAGCCCCACTAGTTACCTGGTGTGAAAATGGGAAACCACGGAAAAACATCTTCAGGGCTGCCGATAGTGGGGTTCGAACCCACTATTTCCCGAATGCAAGCTTACAGCTGCGCTCCCCCAACCGCACGGCCAGCTCACTCAGTCGAAGATAAATAACCCGTGATAAGTGGTATTGATACAGAACAATACCAGTATTTCATACTTGTGCGAAATTAATTCAACACTATTTTCAATGTTGTGAAAATTAGAAAAATACTCTTGGAACAATAAATCTCAAAAATTATGCTGAAATGTGATGTACAAAGACGAACACAACCGAGTAACTGGGATATTTATTTTTTCTTCTAAATTTTAGTCCCTTTGCCTATTTATCCTAATTAAGAAGACATTCCATGCACAAAATAAACTCAAGACATCGGGTGAGTGTTATGTACAATATCATATGAATGGATGAAAACCATAACGGTACAAGTGACATTAAAAAAAAAAATAGTTAAGTGCAGGATGTAACTCCGAGAGGATGTGTCCTTTCACCAGCAAAGAGATACAAGTGATAGCGGTAATATTCTACACTCTATTGATGGGTGGTATAACTACAAATAGCATGCCTTATATGAGTGTTGAAGATGTTTAAATGCCTTTTTATCTGAATGACCAAAATGCTACTTATACCGTTATGGTTTTCATCCATTCATATAATGCAATTAATTTTCTCTCCCAACCTGAACTACTGCACTGAGAATCAGTTACCAGTGACTATTTAAGGGAGTGAACCACGAGGAAAATAATACCCGACTTTGGCAATGTTAACAGTGCGGTACATAGTTTAAAAAATAGCAAATTTCATAACCTCACTATTTGGTTCCTTTAGACCACCCAAATTCTGGTTTGAGGAGAAATATTATGATTACTCAACAGAACACACCTTATTAAATTTCATAAGGATGTAACATTAGTTAACAGGCTACAATAAAAAAATAGCAAATTTACATAATATTTTATTAATTTATAGTCACTTTTTATTACAATATTTAGATAATAACGTTCCATTCCTCACTGACATTTTCCTCTTCTTTAATGATGCAGTCCCATACATTTTACCTCATGTCTGCACATTGTTGTTGAAGTCCAGTAAAGCATATGAACAAACTTTAGCATTAAAAAAAAAAAAAAAAAAACAAACTGCAAGTTGGATAAAATGTACATTTATCATTAGCAATTTTCTTCATTACACAATTTGCACCATTTTGCATTATACATGATGTAACTAAATATGCGGGAAAGCTCCGGGGATTCGATATAGGACCTGACAACAAGCCAAACATGTCCTGTAAACATATGGTTTATTTGCTTTCATTTCTGTGTTACAGGCATTGTTTGTGGTGTAAATAACATAGACCACTTCACTATGCAGGTTGGTCATTTGTGTTGATAAAGTGTAATTTACTACTTACCGTTCTCTACAGAAGGTGCTCAAAATGGCTACCACAAGCTGTAATGCAGGTGTCGATGCGCCGCATTACTGACTGTCTCACTCGTTCCCATATTCCAGGCGCCTGTCGTAACTGCTAACACCCTTTCTCTATTCGCTGAAGCAGCATTTCCATGTTATGAATAGGTGTGGCATACACAATGGCCTTCAAATGACCCCGTAAGTAGAAGTCTAATGGATTGAGATCAGGAGAACGAGCAGACTACGGTGTCGGTCCCTGACACCCTATCCATTTGCTAGGGAATTGCTGATGTAAAATTGCTTTAGCAGCAAGAGCAAAATGAGGCGGTGCTCCTAATCCAGTGGAACATCTTCCAACAAACTATGTAAATCATTTGTTACAAAAAGTGCAGTATGACGCTCCTGTCACTGATCCTGGTAAAATGAAAGGACCAATTAATGTGTCACCTATTATTCCAGCCCAAACATTAATACTGACCTGTTGTTACTGTCTGGTTTGCACAACTTCTCTGGGATTTTCATATGCCCAGACCTGCATATTGTGATATTTCTGCACTCTATTTCTGGTAAACTTCGCTTCATCAGTTAACAGAATAGCAAAGAGGAAATTATGCTCCTGAACACACATCTGTTGTAACCAGGTACAAAATGCTGCTCTGGGTGGAAAGTCAGCTCCAGTACGACCTTGGACTCTTTGAAGATGATATGGATAAAGGAACTGTTCTCGTAGAATCCTCCACACTGTCATATGACTCTCATCCACCCTTGCCGCTAATTTTTGCTCCTAGGTCATCCATTATCAGCAACACGTCTCCTAAACGAGCCTGTTTTGCAAAGATGCTCATGTATTCTTTGGAATGCCTTGTTGTTTGGTAAATGTCTATTAGGAAAGTGTTCGGCATACAAACGCTGTGCTTCATTTGTGTTACACTGAGCCCGTCCATACAGAAGGTGCACGTCTGCCATTTCCCAATTCGAGTACCCCACTGCATCACGACTTGTACTGTACATGCACTCAGTAACAACTGACAACATATATCACTCCACTTGAACTGTACGTGCACTCAGTAACAACTGACAACACGTATCACTCCACTGTAGCTTATGACCTGTGCGGAAGAGTTTACTTTGCTAAGCAACTGACATCACGTGGCTTTGAATTCAGAACAAATGCACACAAACTTGAATAGGGACGAAATGTACAAGTGGCCTGTGTGCCCTACACAAATGACCAACCTGCATAGTGAAGTGGTCTGTGTTATGTACACCACAAACAGTGCCTGTAACACAGAAATGAAAGCAAATAAACCATGTGTTTACAGGATATGTTCTGCTTGTTGTCAGGTCCTCTATAGAATTCCCAGAGCTTTCCCACATATTTATTTACATCCTGTATATTGCTTATTGTACCTATATAACACCTCACAATTACAAATGAATTTCAAAACCTCACAATTTGGCTCCTTTAGACCACCCAAATTTTAATAAAGTTATAAAGGTTTCAGAGCTTGAGCCACAATCCTCAGTGCTTAAAAACTGTCTCCATGTACCACAGATCTTTGTTTTCAACAATGAATTTGTTGTACTACTACCTATGTTAAACAAATTACTTCTGTCATATGAAGTCTGTTTTAACAAGTATTGTAATTGCAGTGTTTGGAAGTTGAACCCCTGTTGCTGGGCATTGGGGCAGAAGTGGATACTGAATGATCAACTATGACTGAAATAAAGGGTGAAGAAATGTCAGAGGAAGTTTTATACAGGTTTAAATCAGCAGCTGAAGTACAAGGTGGAACAGAGTCAGTGGAAGCATGATGCAGATCAACAACAGAAGGAGAAATAAATGCAGCAATATCAATGGGAGTGTGTTCAGATCAAAAGAAGCTGAAGTTGGTGCAGTGACATCAATGGGATACAGATTACAGATTAATGGCAGAAGTTGCAGTGATCTCAGCAGAAGTGGGATTAATTGCTGTAATTGCAGAAGAGCATCAGTACTGTCAATGAAAGAGGGCATAGGTGGTACAGGAACAAAGGCAGAAGCATTGCAGTCATTTTGTGGCACATGGCCAACTAAGAATGACTATGTCATTAAAGCATGAAGATCTCTTTACATCAGAAATGAACTGGGCAGCTGTTACAAGTTTCAATGCAGAGGGACAACAACCAGCTGTTCTCCTAATTTGTGAGAAAATATCTTCTACAGCATCTTGAGTACCTAAACCTGTGCAGCAGCACAAATTTATGGCTTTCACTTAGAAGCTGTTCTGAAATTGCACACAAAGACAATGTTGACATAATCATTCCCGCATTCCAATGCATCCAACCATTGAAAACTGAAAACCTACAACCTGTTTTCCAGTCAGTGACCGGGTCAGGGATGGAATGAATGAAGCCCCCATCTTGCGGCAAGGATAGGAATTGTGCCGGCTGCCAAAACCTGTCGCACTCCTCTGGGGCAATGATTAATGACCGAGAGATGAAATGATAGTGGAGAGTGTTGCTGGAATGAAAGATGACAGGGACAACCGGAGTACCTGGAGAAAAACCTGTCCCGCCTCCGCTTTGTCTAGCACAAATCTCACGTGGGGTGTCCGGCATTTGGACCACAGAGCCCAGTGGGAAGAGGCCAATGCGCTGCCGCCTGAGCCACAGAGGCTTCGCATCCAACCATTATTTACTGAAATATTTTGAATGATCACTATAAATCAAGTAAGTGAAATTTACATTTTTTTTTTTTTTGCCTTTGCAATTTCCAAGGAACATACTGAAAACCACTGTGCAATTAACCAACAAAAATATGCTGTAGTTAATTCTTCAGGTGACTGCAATTTTAATGTTATAGCCAACTCCAGTGCTGCACTGAAAAGAAACAGACAGCAGAGCCAACATTCATTTGAATAAAATGAGTTGGGTCCAGATCTCACTCCAAATGATGAAGTAATCTGAAATTTTTTTCTTATAAATTTCTGAGTGCCACAGTTGTACTATACATTTTCTAGACACAAAACTACTCAAAGTTCTTCATTTTCTATAAGTGACTGAGGGAGATGAAGACCTGTATTTAGAACAGCACTTTTCAAGTTTTTAAGCAGATGGCAAACATCTGGTAATACATATATTTCATTATTCTTAATACTGGATTTTATATTCATCTGATTTTCATTGTGTCACCTCTACACCAAAAGGTTGAATGACCTGTTACTTCAAATGCTACAACCTGTTTCCAATCACTTTTCACCTCCGATTAGAACAAGAGTAATATGGTTCCTGGCTCCTGAGTATCACCAAGAGCAATGTTCCCACACAATGAATAATTATGCATCTACTAACAGACATATTTCCATCTCACTGATGGAGAGATTAACATACTGTCTAATAAATCAGCAGCTTACACTTTACATCTCCAAGAATTAAGACCGCCTTTACAAATACCAAATGTTATTCTTAAATGTCTAATTCTCTTAATATGCTGTAGGAAGGTATAGGATAATTTATGCTATGTAAATAATTGAAGCCATTAATATCCAAACTGAACAGAAGTTTTAATGGATTCCCTGCTCCATGGTGAAAGTGTGTGTTCTTTATCCGTTAAGGTGTTCATCATGAAGGAATGTCTTTAATAATGTATTTTTCATGTGGAGTTCATTCCTTAATGAGCTGATTTCTTCCTGCAAGTCAGCTATTGAAGAAATAGTATAAGGTCCAAAGGCTTCACTATTCATTGAACAACCTTCTTCACTCTTAAGCTTCAGCAGCGTTCCCTGCTGAATTTTTATTTTTACTATGGGAAGTCTTCTGGAAGAGAAGATAAATCTTGTTATAACAAGGAAGCATATAATAAAACTAATGTAAAAGTTATCTTGCATGTCCATCATTCAATAGATATTTTGGTCAAAAAATTGAAATTTGGCTCATTCAAGAATATCAGAAAATCTACACATTTATATTTATTTATTTATTTATTTATTTATTTATTTATTATACAACCGTGATGGCAATACATCTGTGTTTCAAACTATTAGTATACATACCTTCTGGTAAACAAAAGTCTCCTGGGGGGATTTGGTACATTAAACAATGTATGAACTGCACTGGGCATCAGTTTTTTCCAACCATCTACTCTGTTATGTTATGCTCCCACTGATTATCTTCAAAGTGTACCTAAACAGGAAGATTATATTATAACATTTCACATGAAGTAGCTTGCCATAAATTTCAAATCAACACCTCTCATACAAGATAAAGTTATTTTTATATCTGTGGATATACATAGCATTAATCAGAAGGACAATGTATTCCAGACCATAGAATCATTCATCAATATAAATCATTTACATCACATTCACCATTCAAGTTACCATATCCTCTAGTGTACCAATACTTTCACTATAAACAGACCTATTTTAAGAGGGAAGAAAAATAAATTCCTATTCTTCTGTATTTTTTAGCCATGCTCTGCATTATCATTTTCATTCTAAACCAGGTCAAGGAAATTCACCTTATGAATAAATGTAATACCATTGCTATAATAAACCAGATGTGTAAACTATCATTATTTTGCATTCATTTTTAAATATGGGCTAGTACCTTAGTTGAATCAGTTACTACACACTACAGTTACACACGTTCTTCATAAAATGTGTTACAATGGTTTCTCCACATCCAGACAAATGTTTTTGTTGTGAAAACATAAATTTCAATACTTTAGGCAGAAAAATTTGCAATACTATGTTGGTATAACAATGTCAAGAGTTGTAGTACTGTGATCATTTCAAATGGGACATTTTACTAGATCCACGAATACAGCTAAAGTATCAGTACTGGTGTGGTGGCTGTCTTAAACAATAATTACAAATTGAATTCAAACTTGGAAGAAGAAAAGAGTGAGAAAAGTAGGAAAAACACGACATGATGATAAATATAAACCTAGTCCCTCCTATAAACAAGGCTAGGTTATAATAAGCTTATGCTAACTACAAATTACAGATGATAATGGAACGAACTGTAGGACAAAACTATTTTGATTTTGGAAAGAGAAAATATTACTAACAGGTTTGAGAAAATTATATACTGTACCTGCTTCCCCCAGTTAAGTCTGATTTTCTTCCCTTTTATTACAGTTTCAATCTTTCCTGATTTCATTAATGATATTAACAGAGAGCAAATCTTAATTGTGTTTAAAGAATTTGATAAGATAGCACAGGAAGGAAATTTAAAATGGTTCCTGGAAGTTAGAGAGCAGGACTGCAGACATCCATGGAAAGATATTAAAGAACAGGTATATTAGTTGTTGCAAGGGTACTTTCGGACCTGTGAAGCCCTTAGTGGTCATCAGCCTTTCAACAACCCCATCACATGGAGGAAAGCCATATAAACAAGCTATTCAGTGTCCTACCTGAGGAACACAATTTAGGTTTTAATTCTGAATATTTTACTTGGCCCAAAACCAATTACACAGAGCAACACAACTGTGTAACAATTCCAAATGTTTCAAACCTAGATAACTACCACTATACTATTTAAGACATATTAACATTTTTTTCAAATTCCACTTTTCAGTCAATTGTCTTGAGAACATTTTTTTTAAACACATTACAGTCTAGTTTCCTTCATCTTGATCTCATCTGAAAAGTGACAAGTCCACACTCTTCAACAAAAGGTTGAATGTACAATTCATAGTTAAAGAATGTAGAAGAATTAGTTTGCAGGAACTTCAATGAGAACAGTTACAACATTCAAGTGGCTTCAAAATTTCAAGGGGAAACAAAATTCCTCCTTGTTAGCCTAGAAATCCATATCATACTCTTTATAACTGATGGTCATCATTAAAGAAATAAACATTGTAGTAAAGCATTTCAAAATGCTCAAAATATGTCCTAGAATGAGTCCCTTTATAGAAGCATAAGCACAGACCTGAAATATTGTGTACTGGAATCTGTTGATATTATTGTTCAAATGGTACCTACAATTTTGAAGCTACTGAGCTCGATAGCTGCAGTCGCTTAACTGCGACCAGTATCCAGTATTCGGGAGATGGTGGGTTCGAACCCCACTGTCGGCAGTCCTGAAGATGGTTTTCCGTGGTTTCCCATTTTCACACCAGGCAAATGCTGAGGCTGTACCTTAATTAATGCCATGGCCGCTTTCTTCCCACTCCTAGCCCTTTCCTTCCCCATTGTCGCTATAAGACCTATCTGTATCGGTGCGACGTTAAGCAACTTGTAAAAAAAAAAAAAAAAAATTGAAGCTGACCTGAAGTATCAGTTTTTTTTCATTTCCTAGCCTTGATTAAAATTTGCCATCATGATACAGGAACTGTGGTTCATGATGTGGGCTACTGTAGTCATGTCCTAGTTCTTGGTCCATGGGCAACGGCTGAGTGGTCTGGTAATTGGTCCTGAGAGTCAAGATACCAGATGCTATGGAATGGGAGTGGAATCTCAAACATATTCCGAATCATCGCCCTCATTGTGCTCAGGCGGCTAGGACTACACGATCCACCAGTGATCCCTAACTCTTAGAGGAGAGATCCCCACTGGGACTATGTAAGTAGGGCAGCATCCAGCTTGACAGAATTTTCACCTAGCACACTAGGACATATGGGAGTAACGGAGCTCCACTTCCATTCGACAGGCAAGGGACTCCTTGGAAACAACTTGGCAAATGAAATGGAATTCAATGGGGAGCTATCAATAATAATACAGCTTATAGAAGAAAGAAAGTAGAACTGGCTGAGTCAGCAAAGAGGATGCATCTGGATGTTTTAGGAATTAATCATATTCGGGTCAGGGGAGATAATGAGGAAGAGATAGGAGATTATAAAGAGTTCTTGATGAGTGTTACAAAAGAGAATGACTTTCAAAAGTCGCAAATCAGGACACTACAACATATCACGATATGTTACGACCCATCACTGATGATGCAACTTGCATCAATTAATATTTAACATATCATTATACTACTCTATTACATAAATCATCTGATTTATTTGTATATTTATTTATTTATACTACATATATCTGAACACGACTCTTCATCGCAACTGCCTTAGACCTCTCAAAAATTCAGAACTAAATTATTTGCTTAAAGCCTTGCCAAATAGTTTTAAGATTGTGTGTGTTTTTTTAATAATTATTTTTCACGATATATTATTTTAAACTGTGTTTTTGTCCTTGTAGACATGTTAAAAGTCACTGCCATGTGGAAATGTTATAATATAGAGCGTTACGTTAATGATTGTCATATTTAAGATCACGAGCTGATTTCATTTGCCCTACCAGTGCCCACTGAAAATCAATTCTCTCCAGCTACTTAAAGAACGAGGAAAAACATGGTAGGCCTATTTTTAAACAATACTGTTCTCAAAATCGGAGATAAGTCCCTGCGATCAGGAGAGAGGGAGAAAAGACAAAAAAACCGGGAGTCTCCCGCTTAAATCGGGAGAGTTGGCACGTCTGTCAGTGTGTGGTGTAGGACTGTTCATTAAGAATACTACTTCACACAGCATAGTCCCTGTTAAGGCACGTAAATGAGCGAATGATGAGGGTAGATTTGGCTGTGGGAGGAATTGGGACGAGAATTGTCTCAGTGTGAGGGTGCAGGTGGGAAGGAAGTTGACTAGTGTTAGGAAGCACTGAGCGACATCACAGAACGAGTAAACAGCAAGGATAGAATAGTGCTAATAGGCGATTTCAATGCGAGAGTTGGAAGTAGAACTGCAAGGTATGAGAAGGTGATGGGTAAATGTGGGGAAGACATGGAAGCTAACAGGAGTCAGAAGCGTTTACTGGACTTTTGTGCTAGTATGGGATTAGCAATTATGAATAAATTCTTCAAGCATAAGGCTATCCACCGCTACACATGGGAGTGTAGGGGCACCAGATCCATAGGAGACTATACCATAACCAAGTCCAGGATCCGCCGGCATGGGCGAGCACGGCTCCACGGCTGTGGGCTGTGCGTCTGTATGGTGTAATTGATGACGTCTTTAGAAGGTTGAGGTTTACAGTCAAGGCCAATCATTCGAAGGGACGTATAAGTGAATAAACTGACAATCTGGTATCTGGCCGTTTGGGAAAACCTAATACTATCTACGGGGTACTAGACTGTATTAAAACTTCACTAACTAGTTCGTAAAACAGATTTTAACAATAGAATATGACGCGACGTGACAAAATCATGAAGTATGAGGTACGTCCGGCCGGTGACAAAACCATTTGCCAGGGTTGGTTAGGTCCGGCTAGTGACAAAACCATCGCTCTAGAGGCAAGCGAAGCGGGTCTGAGGGAGTAAGCTCCCAGGTTAGGGCCGCGAAGCGACCAGCATGCCTCTAGCATCCTTGGGACAGTACATGCTAGTGACACAAGTGCATTCCACCGAAAACCACAGATAGTGACAGGGTCGTTTGTGATCCGCCGAAAACCACTGATCGTGACAAGTTAGATCGTGATCCACCGAAAAACACTCATTAGTCAAAGGGTTAGGTTCGGTTAAGTGCGACATCATTCGTAATTGAACGACTGACGTTGGAAGTACACTTCTGGTTACGAAGTTTCAATGCAATAAAGATTAAAATTGAATACATTTTTGGTCTATGAATGTTCTGTCCGGTAGATAAGTTAGGGGTGTACCACGTCAGGAATACGAAAGCAACACTATACAAATGTTATACAGCAAACGGCAAAACAGGACATGAATTTATGGCCTAAGTCCAGGATTCGCCGGCACAGAACTGGACAGAAGATTGAATTATATTTTGCCTAGTAGTACTTCCTCTCAAAATAATAATTAGTATTATGGGCACAGCACTGAGCAGACTATTCAATAGTTTTGGCTAGTTGTGCTTCCTCTTAAAACAATAACCACCACCATTGGCAAAGAACTAGAGAGAAGGTTGGATTGTTTTCGCTTAGTTGTATTTCCTCTTAAATAATAATCAGGAAGTACTGTTCTTCGTGTTGCACACACACCAACACACACACACACACATACAAATGAGGATCATGGAAATTATATGAAATTAGCTGATAAACGATGGCTGGCAGGATGTCCAACCTTACCAGTCGATGTTACCGACTATTTCCAAAAATGTATTGAGTTTTACCTCTACAGCAATTTTGCAGTTTTTATTGAACATGTGACGAGGTAGCCGGTGTACAGGCATTTCGTGCTATTATATTCTGGGACGGATGCTTGACTGTCTCCAGGTGGACTCGATTGTGTTGGTGTGGACGCCGGTGACCGGTTCACTATCAAATGGCCGTAGCCGTGTTCCTTCAACGCGCTGTACTACTTCCAGCTGCCTGTTATGAGAGTTGTGCCGGGTTTGATCCATTGTAGTTGTTTATTACTTCGCGATATAAATTTGTCCAGTCCGTGATGGTGGTTTTGGAAAATCCGTATTCCCGGATTATGTCCGCCGAATGCGTGATATGGGCGATTTCGTAAGCGAGCTACAAGATCTCCGGGATTGTTAAATTGCTCTTGGAGAACCAGGAGTTGTGGCGGATTGTTTTTTGTTTTGCTACGGGATTGTCTTGGTCCTTTGTTGCATGCCCACCGTACGCCGCTACCGGTTTGTTTCATGTCCTCCAAGATCATGGTTGACTCACACTTATGACATTTCATATTTCCCTTAATCTGTCTTCGAGTAAGAACGCCGTTAACTAATTTTTGTGAGATGCCAGTTGCTGCATGAATCGCCTGTTAGGTATTCCAGGCTTGCCCAGTACCAGCTGAGAATACGAGGAATGCGGAATTAAAGTACATTTCCGCAGTTCCTCTTGGCATTTGCTTACTACGTCGGCGATTCCGGCCATTATGGACAGAAAATGACGGGCTGTACTGTAGTCAATGGTAGAACTGGAAAAATACTCCAGGATGCAGGCTTACAAAGGAACTGAAAAAAGGACCAAACGAGAAGCATACTAAAGAACTGTTGAAACTCAGCAGAGAAAATATAAGATGGGTAGTAGAAGGACACTGCCATCTGAAAAAACATTTACATAGAATTGGAGAAATAAGAGAATATATGTAGGAAATGCAAAGACGCTGAGGAATCAGCTGAACACATACTTTTCGAATGTGAGTCGCTGGGTAGAATCAGACTCTCCACTCTAGGACTACCAGGTGAAGAGAGAGAAAAATCCAAGAAGACCCAATAAGAACAACCTGCAGCTTTGTGAAGGGAATAGGTATATCTAAGTGGGAATGAAGGAAAAACATGGTAGCAAAAGATCTTAAGAGGTCGACGCTAATTAGGAACAAACATTTAGAGGCCCCATGAAGAAAAGAAGAACAAAAAAGTAGTCAATGATCGAAAGGAAGGTGGATAGATGGTCAACTTTTATAGGAGGAATGTGTTGTGGTAATGAAACTCGTGATTTGGGTTTCATGTACCTCTTTTCTTTCTTTTGGAAGTTATGTTGGCAACATTTCAGAGACGGGCGAGAGTCCTATTTTGTGGTAAAAGTGAATTACTTCGCAACCCCATCTGTCTTGCTATCTATGACCTTCAAATCTCAAACTGTCAAGTAACTTGTTAGCCGATTGGAGAAGGTAACGGACTACGGACTAGAAGATTGCTGGTTCAGAAACGACCTATCGCCAAGTTCAATTAGTATAACTTAATATGTATGATATAGAGGTACGTGTAAGATGGGATAAGAGGATACAGGTGAAGTAACGGCGGGAGGGGAAGGAAAGTTAAGAGATTAAACATAAAAGAGGAAAACTATTGAAGAACTTAGTTTCTCCCTACCCGAAACCCCCATTCCCTAGGGAGGTCACGTATGTAAGTCAACATCATAGCTGTGCCGGCGGATTCTGGCCTTGTTTCCTAATAATTATGTAGTTAAATTATTTTTAGGCCTAGGATAGAGAGTAAAATCTGTCCGCAGAAGGGCAGAAAATCGCCAGGACGAGGAAATTAGAAGTGCCTACATATGATTTGTTAAAGTTCCAAACAATAGACAGTAAACAAGTTCAGGATATAGAAGGATAACAGGTAGCATACAGGGATGCTGTACGAGAAACAGCAAGGAAATGCCTAGGAATGGTCGGAAACCAAAGACAATTGAAAGAAAAGAAAGAATAAAAGTACACGAAATCCAAATCACGAGTTTAATTACCACAATACAACTGTGTGTAAAAATGGGGAAACGCAAACATGTTGGTGAAATGATGAGGTGAGAGCAGGTTGTAAAAGTAAAAAGAAGGCGTATCAGAAATGGCTCCAAACAAGGAACCACGCAGACAGGGAACTGTACGTATATGAGAGAAACAGAGCAAAACAAATAATTGTTGAATCCTAGAAGAAGTCATGGGGATTTTGGTAATAACCTAGAATGGCTAGGTCAGGCAGCAGGGAAGCCTTTCTGGACAATACTAAAGAATCTCAGAAAGGAAGGGAAAATGGAAGTTAATAGTGTTCTGAGTAAATCAAATAAACTCCTAATAAATCAATAGGAAGGTGGAAGGAATATTTTGAAAATCTTCTCAACGTGAAGGGAAATCTTTCTGGTGACGTTGCGATGACGTAGCGAACAGCAGAGCTCATGGGGAGGATGACAATGATGGTGAAATTATGCTTGAGGATGTGGAGAATACGGTAAATAAACTCCATTGTCATAAAGCAGCTGGAATAGATGAAATCAGACTTGAGATGCTACAACATAGTGGGAGAGCAGGGATGAAATGACTTCACAGAGTAATAAGATTAGTACGGAATGTTAGTCAGATACCTTCTGTTTGGACGAAAGCATGAATTGCCGTCTATAAGCAAGGGAACAGGAAGGCTTGTAACAACTATCAAGGTATTTCATTTATCAGTATAGAAGACAAGGTGTTCACTGGCATTTTGGAAGAAAGGGTGCGATCAGTGGTTGAGAGTAACTCGGATGAACACCAGTGCGGTATCAGACCACAGAGGGGCTGTCAGGACCAGATTTTCAGTATGTGCCAGGTAATTGAAAAATGCTACGGGAGAATAGACAGTTTTTTTATTTCGTATATCCAGAGAAGGCGTATGACAAGAGTACCGAGGTAAAAGATGTTCACCGTACTGGGGTAGTAAGCCAACATTATTAAAACGAATCGAAGGCATTTACTTGACAATTGGGCTGCGGTGAGAATTGATCGTACAATGAGTTCGTGGTCCAAGGTCCTTAGAGTGGTTAGACAAGGCTGTAATCTTTCACCCTTGTTCATGGTTTACAAGGATCATCAACTGAAAGGTATAAAGTGGCAGGAAGGAATCCAGTTGGGTGGAAATGTAGTAAGCAGTTTGGTCTAAGGCGACGACTTGTTCCTAATCGCGTTTGTTCTGAAAGTCTGCAGTCTAATAACTCTGAACTTGAAAACAGGTGCAATGAATATGATATGAAAATTAACCTTTCCAAGACAAGTTGATGTTAATAGGTAAGAAACTTAACAGAACTGAATGCCACGTTAGGAATACAAAGCTGGAACAGGTAGATAATATCAAGCATTTAGGATATGCATTCTCCGAGGATGGTAGCATAGTAAGTGTGATTGAATCAAGGTGCAGCAAAGCAGCGAGTTCGCAGTTGCGATCTATAGTATTCTGTAAAAAGGAAGCCAGCTACAGGACGAAACTATCATTACATCGGTCTCTTTTCAGATCAACTTTGCTTTCCGGGAGTGAAAGTTGGGTGGACTCAGGGTATCATACTCATAAGTTAGCAGTAACAGACATGAAAGTAGCGAGAATGATCGCTGGTACAAACATGTGGGAGCAATAACAAGAGAGTTCTCGGAATGAGGAAATCAAGGCTAAGTTAGGAATGAACTATGTTGATGAAGCTGTACGCATAAACCGGCTTAGACGGTGGGGTCACGTGAGGGGAATGCGGGAGAGGACAAATTACCTAGGAGATTAAGGGACTGTCATGGAGGGTAAGAGATGTCGAAGGAGACCAATACGACGATGGTTAGACTCAGTTTCTAATTATTTAAAGATAGGAGGAATAGAACTAAACGAAGCCACGGAACGAGTTACAAGCGGAGGATTATGGCGGCGTTTAGTAAATTCACAGTGGCTTGCAGACTAAACGCTGGAAGGCATAAATATATAATGGAAGATGTATGACTATACGCGAACCTTTTCTTGAGCCCGATTTTTGCGGGGTGAGGAGTAAGGAGGGAGCGCTGACGATTCCGGTTATACTGCCAACTGGATGGAAATGAAATCTGCATTGAATCGATAATATGATCGATCGATATGAATTTTCTAAACATGTATTATCTTACGCCAACAACTCTGTCACACATACATTTAACATTATATAACATTTCTCGATGCGAATCTTGCTCCTAACATGAATTATATAGTTTGGCTTTGCTGTGTAAACAATATCAGTAGGCTACTAGTTCGTAAAGTGTGCGCCAGATGTCGCACAGAGATGCATAGTTTGTGTTTCAAAGGTTGCCAATATGGATGTCGAAGATAACCGAGGTCTACCGATTCAGCACAAGGGAGCTCAGGGCTCAAGAAAATGTTCGCGTATAGTATGTATGTATGATATAGGAACCACAAAATCATAAGTGTATTTAGTACCGCAGTAATCAATAAACAAAATCCTCAGACATTTAGGCCTACATCCGATCTACCACCACATTCAAATTATCAAGGGATTGTCCTTAGTGATATCATATTTAAAATAATATAATGGAACACAAAAATAATTACATGGAATACTGTTTCAGTAACATCTCAAATATTTACCTGGATGGGCAAAAGAATAACTTTTCCAAGTGGGCTATTTATCAACAAATGATAAATTTTGATTCTGAATTAGGCATATTCTGAGAGTTTCAGTATTTTCTAGTTAGGTATTACTGAAAGCATGTGGCTAGTTTTTCTTCTATATAGTATGCGGCTTGTATTTGTAGCTAGACCTTTTGCTCAGGCCTAAGCTGTATTAGAATTTCGAAGCATAAAAGTTCACAATTGCTGGTAGTGTATTTGATAATACCGATAACAGAGACGTCTACGGTAAGTTCAGGCGCTTTAAACAAAGGACCCTTCTCAGTATTAATCAGCATTAAAAAGGTACTTCTAACTCAATATTTAATGTGAAATAACTTACCTCATAAAGCCTTAGTTGACGTTGGTTTCCACCTGTCACGTCTACAGTTTTGAAGCCAGATTGCTCTTCTAGAATTGTCAGAAGGGAATATGAATAATATGTATTCCGCAGCAGAGGCATTACAACAATTAGTTGCAAAACAACACACCAGCATTTAAAAATATCTACATACAAAATAGTGCTATACTGTTCACGCACGCGGTGATAAAAACAGTACATTCAACGTGAAGTGAGCGCTTGAAGGAGAAACTAAAGTTTGATCACATAACCCTGTCGCATGTACGACCAAAAATGGTGGGTAATTTTACTCATCTTATAGCGCCTTAGGCACTTTCGTCCGAGACTGGTGAAGCCCAGTGCAGTGCAGATGGGTCCGCTGTGCACGACCCTGCGTTACAGTGCCAGAAAAGTACTAAACAGTGTGTTGGTGGATCGTTCGAGATCACTTGGAAAGCTGCGAGAAGCTACAAGTTCACTTCAAGAGTACGTTCGTCGGTTTTGTTGCTTGTAGTCTAAAGCGGTCCAAAATCCAGGTCATCGGCCCTTAATAATGGTCCTTATCGCTAGGAAAGTAGAACCATGGTATTGGTTACGTTGCGGTACTAATCAAAAGTAGCGTTACTCGCGGTATTCCACACATTATGGTACTACTCACAGGTAATGTAATGCGCGCATGTAACACAGACCTATGGCGTTTCTCACACTGCGGCGCCATTTTTTTCCTATTTACTTTTACGTCGCACCGACACATATAGGTCTTATGGCAACGATGGGACAGAAAAGGCTTAGGAATGGGAAGGAAGCGGCCGTGGCCTTAAGTAAGGTACAGCCCCAGCATTTGCCTGGTGTGAAAATGGGAAACCACGGAAAACCATCTTCAGGGCTGCCGACAGTGGGGTTCGAACCCTCTATCTCCCGGATGCAGCGGCGCCATTTACAGGCAACGCAAACCTGTTCCTCACATAGGTGTACTAACCACAGGGACTCGTACTATCCCGTGGTGTTCATCACATAGTGAGTACTAATCATAGGCAAGGCAGACCCATGGTGTCGCTCATATAGTGGTACTAATCACAAGTACTGTAAAACCCACGCGGATTCACACAATGTCGCTACTAAACACAACCCCAACATAGTAGTACTACGCGCAAGTACAAGCAACCCATGGTGTTCCCTGCGTGATGGTACTAATTACAAGTAGTCTCATGGTTCTAATTCGATCGTCCCTTGGTTGCCCCTTTTAGTCGCCTCTTACGACGGGGGCAGGGGATGCCGTGGGTGTATTCTTCGACTACGTACCCCACCCACAGGGGTTGTGTGTTTGGTCCGCGATAGCTATTTTATTTCGCTCAAGTCCGCCGGCAAGGCGGTTACGACCCCCTATCCGCCACCTGGGACGCGCCACGTGGGAGTATCACCTCTCCCCCTGCTAAGCCAGCGTAGTAGGTTCCTGGCGTCGGTTTTGTTAACTCTGGAGTCCTTCAGTAGGAACAAATTATATGACCTCGAACAACATATCTCCGACTGATAACATACTTGAAGAATTCCACCTGTACTTCCACTCCTGTTGCAGACAACTCACGAGTCTCCTTGAAGGTCCAACACTTACTAATGCTTTACACGAGCCGCATGTGCCTCTTACTCGAAATAGTCTGAATTAAAATGACCTATATGAGTGGCAAACACAGTACTGGCTTCATGAGTGCAAGTTGGCAGGTTCGATCCCGGCTGAGTCCGGTAGTGTCTGAAGGTGCTCAAATACGCCAACCATGTGTCGGTGATTTGCTTGTGTAAAACAACTTGCGTTCCAGGACATCCCAGATAGGCTTGATAGGGTTCATATCGAGGATCCTGGGTGGTCATGGCAGTAGCTGGACCTCCGCTGCATGTTCCTGGAACCATTCCCGGGCGACGTGGGAGCGATGTGGCGGCGCGTTATCATCTTGAAACACCGCAGAACCAGCTGGGCGCTGGAAGGCCAAAAATGGGTGGAGATAGTCTCCGAGCAGCTCAACATACCGTGAACTATTCAAAGTCTCTTCCAGAACAACAAGGCGGGCCATTACATACCAGAAAAATGCACCCCAGACTATAACAGACACCAGCTCCCTGGACCACACCTTCGAGGCAGGCGGGATCCATCACTTCATGTGGTCTGCGCCATACACTGTGCCTCCCTTCGGCATGGTGCAGTTGAAATAGTGATTCGTCCGACCATATCACGTTACGCCATTGATCCAGTGTCCATCCCTGGTGACAAAAGCGCGTCGTTGTGCCCGATGACGTTGCGTTTACAGTGGCACCTGTGTGCGGCGCCGCTCCCATACCCCACAGAACCCATGTTCCTACGGATTGTCCACTGGGAGACGGGTCTAGCACGGCCTGTATTGATTGGCCGTCTGTCACTATTGACAATCCGTCTCAGATGTCACCGGTCACGGTCATCGAGGGTGGCTGGACGGCCGGTCATTCGTCTGTTGTGGACGATGACACCCGCATTCAAAGATTCACGATACACCCTGGACTCGGTTGATCGTGCGAAGCCGAATTCCCGCACCACTTCCGAAATCGCACCTCCCATCCGTCGGGCACCGACCACCATACCCCGTTCGAACGGTGTCAGCTCACGACGACGTTCCATGTTACACCTGTCACACGCACAGCCACTGCTCACAAGGTCTCCTATACAACTTCCGCTGGCACAGGGGGCGTGTGGAGCGCAGACAACACACCTGAGCATCAGTGCTCCGCTATCCCATGACATTTGCACAGTCAGTGTATGAAAGAGTGTTAGTTTATAAGCGAAAAGATGCTCTTAAACATAAACACTATCAATATCAACATTACATCCGAAGATGTCTATCCCGTCATCGTCAGACGGCGGGACTTACGTCCAGAACTTCGACGCTATCCGGGGGCGGGAAGTCCCCTTACTAGGGGAGCACGCAGGTTTTGGGCAGACATACCTGCTGGTGCAGACTGATACCCTCCAGATGGAGGGCATTATTTCCCCTTCGCAGGAGAAGTGCGGGAGCGCCCTTTAAGGGCGTTCCTCTTCTCCGCTTTCTTTTCGTGTTTAGACGGGCAGGGAGATAATTTCCCAGCCCTGGTCGACGGTGCCACCTCCGCCGGCTTGGGCAAGGCTTTCGCCGACCTCTTAGGGGGGAGATATAGTCTTCCCTCCTGCTGTGCCGGCTTAGGACTGCCAGCCTGCACAGACTTCTTGGTCAAAGGTTGTGTGGTCCCCCCTTTCGAGCTTTTACTCTTTGCGACTTTGCTCTTAGGACCAACAGTCGCTTTAGGCGCAGCGATCATCACGCGTAACGATGTCGTGAAAGATGAACCTGCGAGATTCTGAGCTATCATGCTGTAGTCTAGTGTACTGGCAAGTTTATTCGTGGAATTTAACTTACGGCGCGCTTCCTGGTAGGAAAGACCATCCAGGGTTTTGATCTCCTGGATCTTCTTCTCACACGGATATGTCGGACAGTTCCGATCTCCAGGAGAATGAAGACCAGAGCAGTTAGAGCACCTGTACGGTGTTGTGCACTCATCCGTCGCCTGTCAGCAACAGTATGTAACGTTTATTTTCCACCAGGCCAGCTCTTAACAAATGATGTTACTGATCTTATAGATCAGCTTCCACCTCCCTCTTATTGGGAGATTTTAACGCCCATCACCCTATATGGGGCTCTGAAACGGCCTCACATCGCAACGACAAGTTGTTACCTTGAAGATGTCTGGTAACACTGACAACTTGAAAGACAATGAAGGCACAAGTAGCAACGTCTTCACCGTTGACTTTGCGCGTAATGCGCCGGACGTGTGCCACGCCAGGCTTCTTCACGTCTTCCATCAAATCTTCATCAGTATTCAAAATAAGGTCGCGGTGGAAGATGACTCCGCGAACCAGATTCAAGGATTTGTGCTCCTCCACTTCGACAGGGATTTCGCCAAAGTGGTCGCACTTAAGCAACTGATCGGCCTGCACTGCTGTACGCGTCTTCAGCAAACTAACGTTGTGCATTTTCTTGAGATCCTCAAGTTCGTCGTAGACGCCTTTAATGTGTCCACTAAAACGGATCGATTTTACGAGCTTAAAATCGTGCCCATCAGTTCGGGTAACAACCAGAAACCTGGGGAAGCTGGATCCCATTCCTTCACGCTGCGCATGTTCCCAGGGAGTTGAACCTCTCAAAAGGAAGCAAAAGTTAAAGACTTCGGTTGGGGACCACCTTGGGCAGGTGGATGACGTTTCGAAGCCATGCCCGAAATCATTCTCCCGGAATGACACCCACTCCGATCAGGGGTCTCTAGCCGAACCAAGCAGCGAAGGCAATACCCACATGATCGTAGCCGATATTGCCCGGTGTCCGATGTTGAACAATGCCTAATACGGGATGACTGAGGCAATAAGCACTTGGGACTCCCTTCCTCCAATTACCCGCAATAGCATGTACCTCACAGCGTATACAGAGCACTAAACATAGAGAACAAAATTTAAAAAAAAACAATAAATAATATGTCCTTCTAGCAATTGGCTGTGCGGGGACTTGTGTTGTCAGGCGGATACTACTGCAAGAGTACATGATACTCCAACCCGCCGATCCCTGGGTGGTCACTGCGCGAGCTATCGAACGTAATCGCACACGTAGGATTGTTCTCCGAGCAACACACGCATAGAGAATTTTGAATCGGTCTACAACTAACCCGCAGAAAACAATAAAAAAATAAAGTGGGGACCATGGCCACATGACCCTTCTATTCGCCTTCTACGACAAGCAGGGATTACCTGTAAATGTATCCAGCCCCTCCCATCCACAGGGGATCCAACACATTGTACCAAACCGCAATCCATGTCCGCGCCAAGGTCGCCTCTTACGACAGGCAGGGGATACCGCGAGTGTATTCTACACGTGCGTCCCCCACCCGCAGGGGGTGGACCGTATGACGAACTAGTCTGAGATTAGTTTCTTGAATACAGACTATACTCGTCGCGAACCGATTGACTGCCAGGCGCAGCTCAGTAAGACGTCTGCCACAATCGTTACAATTCCCTTGTAACAGTGGTATTTTATGGACGTTTAAGGTACTTAGTTTGTAAGCGGCGAGACGCTATTTAACCTAAACACAAACATCAACATCTGCATCCATATCCGTGGATGTAGATGAATTTTCAACGTCCATCCCTTCATCAGCGAACAAGATAATTAACGTCGAATACTTTATCGACGCTTTTCGGTGGCGGTCTTTACTCTTACGAGAGGAGTGTGTATAGTTTTAAGACCAGATGATGCAACTGGCGATGATGTATACCCTCCAGATGGAGGGCATGATTCCCCGTTCACTGGAACTGGTAAGGGGTCCCATCTTCCCTTCGCCTTGTTCTTGTCGACGATGCCGTTTCCACCGACATGGGCGGAGCTTTCGCCGACCTCTTGAGGGAGGGAAAGGTTGTTTTCCTCCCTCTCTGTGCCAATTTATGCTTCTTAGTTGGCACAGGCTTCTTTATGGTCGAAGACTGGATGGTCCCAAACTTCGAGATTTTACTCTTTGCAGCGTTGCGTACAAGAACTGCCGCCTTGCGTGCAACGAGCCTCGTAGGTGTCACTGGAATAAACGACGGACTTCAAAGATTCTGGGCTACAACGTAAAACCTATATGCTTTGAGGGAGCATTCATGGAATTGAGCTTACCTGGTATGAGACCATCCAGGGTCTTGATCTCCTGAATAATCTTCTCACCGAGATAGACAGGACAGTTTCTCTCTCGAGAAGAATGAAGACCAGGGCAGTTGGTCCACGTGCTCGGAAGTGTGCACTGTTCCGCGCAATGAGATTATTTCTCATATATACCACACATAGAATTATCCAAGTTGCTTTATGTCGCCCCGATGGCGACGATGGGACAGGGAAGGGCTATGAGAGGGAAGGAAGTGGTCGTGGTCTTTAGGTAGATCCCCAGTATTTGGCTGGTGCGAAAATGGGAAACCACGGACAACCATCTTCAGTGCTGCAGACAATGGGGTCCGAATCCACTATCTCCCGAATACAAGCTCACAGCGGCGCGCCCCTAATCCAAAGGCCAACTTTCTCGGTTAGACCTATTCGAATAACGAGATAACACATGTGTCCGAATCCTTGGCAGTTATAACACCGCATGGGAGGCGGTATGTACGCCCTCACATCGAAACGATAGGAGTTACCTTGACATTCTCTGGTAATAATGACACCAATTACTTTGCGCGTTATGCGCCGGACGTGTCTCACTCCACGGTTCTTCATGTCTTCCATTGGCTCATCGTCAGTATTCAGGATCAAGTCGCGGTGCAAGATGACTCCGCGTATCAAATTCAAGCTTCGGTGCTCTTTCACTCTGACGAGGATATCGCCAAAGTGGTCGCACTTTAGCAACTGATCAGCTTGAACTGCTGTGCGCATCTACAGTAACAAACCACCGTTGCGCATTTTATTCAGCTCCTCAAGTTCCCCGTACACTCCTTCGAACCAAGCAGCCAGGGCAATACCCACCTATTCATTGGTATTGCCCGGGGTCCGATGTTTGACGATGACTAATACAGTCTGACTGAGGCAATGAGCACTTCCTCAGATCACCCGCAATAGCACGTACACCACAGCATACACTGACCGTTGATAAGAATAAATATATAAATGCAAATAAATTGGCATTCCCATGTATTTTCAGACGGATACTACTGCCGGAGCGCATACCGCTCCCATCCGACAGGTTGCGGACACCACCCGGACTTTCGTGCGTAGTCGCAACGTAGGAGGTCCTTCAACAAGCAGCACACACATCAAATTTTGACTGGTCAACAACAAACCCTTGAGACGGCACCGACAGCTACATATGAGACCCTTTTACTGGCCTTCTAAGACAGGCAGGTTTTACAAGTGGGTGTTTTCAGACCCTACCATCCACAGGGGTACAATTCATGGTTCCAAAGCCACAATCGATTTCCGCGCCTCAGTCGCCCCTTTTAGTCGCCTCTTACGACAGGCAGGCGATAACATGGGTGTATTCTTCGTCTGCGCCCCCCACCCGAACGGGGTAAGCTTTATTTTACAGGCTGGTACGATACAGAGTTGTAGGGCACTAATATGCATTGCTATTCAACATAGTCATAATTCTTGTCCAAACACTTGTTCCAGCGGTACACCGAGGCATCGATGATGACCGGTATTGAAACAATCTACGTCCAGTCCTAGAAACCACATCATGACTGTATCCTGAAGGGCCATATCGTCACTGAATCGCTAACCATCCAGGTGCTTCTTCAACGGCCTGAAGCGATGGAAATCACTGGGAGCCAGGTCGGAACTGTAGAAAGTAGAGCCGTACAACGAGCCAGTCTGAGCTCATTCCGTCTATTCCTACCACTCAGCTAGTTTGGTTAGAGACAAGCCTGCTGCTAGAACGAACAGAGGGAGATTCATAAATGAACGAGTTTGGACAGACTCGAACCAGACTCATAGCTGCTCAGTCGAAATGGGCGACATTTGAACAGTGAGCTGTGAGAGTCCACTCGACACTCCGTAACAAGATCGCTGTACCATAGCACTCCATTGTTCAGTCATTCAGTGGGTGATCAATCTGCAAGTTGTTGCCACGCTTCTGTTTGGCGTGTTTGCGTTAAGAGTTATATGCAATGGTTGTACAAGATAGATATGCGCAGAACCAATGCTTGTGACAGCACTTGAGTCGCTAGAACTTCCGAGTTTCCGAGCTGCTCGATCTGTTCTGACTCGTTTCTGCTCACTGTGATCAGATAGCATCGACAGTTCGGTTATCTTTTCAGTTAAGTTGAGCACCTTTTCGAGTTTGGTCCTTCCAGGAGTGAAGACTGAGCGGGACCCATTTCTTGCAAATGAGTCTGAGAGAGTCCACACGTCGTTTTGCACAGATCTAATAGGAAGGGCCGTCCAGATGGTTGATTTCCTCACCAGTGGAGCAACAGTGAATATTGCCAGCTTCTGTGACACTAGAATATTTGCGGGTAGCAATTCAAAGAAAATGACCTAGACTACTTCTGACAGTGTTATGCGAACTAATCCTGTATGTGTGATACTCAAAGGTATCGACAATTTCATATTAGACCGAGCTCGATAGCTGCAGTCGCTTAAGTGCGGCCAGTATCCAGTATTCGGGAGATAGTAGGTTCGAACCCCACTGTCAGCAGCCCTAAAAATGGTTTTCCGTGGTTTCCCATTTTCACACCAGGCAAATGCTGGGGCTGTACCTTAATTAAGGCCACGGCCGCTTCCTTCCCATTCCTAGCCCTTTCCTATCCCATCGTCGCCATAAGACCTATCTGTGTCGGTGCGACGTAAAACAACTAGCAAAAAAAAATTAAAATTAGGCTATAAATATCAATTAAACTAACATTTTCACCCGTTCTTTGCATGGGAATTTGAAGTTGTTTCTTGTTTCCTTCAGGGATTAATGCGAAGTAACATGGCTTTATTCACAGGGTTAATGTGACAAATTAAAATGATATTTTCTACGAAACCGTGTGGGAGTTACGTGAAATATGAGAAAGCTGAACAAAGTCGAAAAAAATGAGGACGATTTCCGAATTTCTTGTACGGTACAGTTCCTGATCCGAAGTTGTGTGAAATTATCCATGGTTCTCAAGTTGCATATTGTATCTCTGACCACTGGCGTGACGCTCTGACGATGGTACCTCCGCCTTAATATCTGCCCTATCGAAAAGAGTAAAACAGTTCCTTATTTTTTTCCGTTACCTACCATAAAGCAACACGCATGACATGTCCCACGGGACTTGGACTAAAATTCCAATTTTCTTAATCATCTGCGTTATTAACCGTCACATGATGAATTCGTACATGGCATAAAGGAACGGAAATAACATTCTTGTGATTACCATACCATCATATGCACCCGATAACACAACCCTCATTGAGTAGATTCCAAATACGTAGTTAGGTTGAAACAAGTCCAGCAGTTTTCCACTTTTAAGAAAATACAAACAGACGGATAACCAGACAGACAGATATCAAAAGGAAAAGGTCAACCTCATGTTTCCTCGGTGTTCAGTTACATTAGGTGGCGTTAATTTTCAAGCCGAGCGAAATGTTAGGCATCCTCTGATTTTTTCCTGTTATGGATCAATCAAATACACTTTAGAAGATGGAAATTGAAACACCATGAAGGCATTGGTCGTTTGTCTTGATTTTCAAGATATGGAATGATGCCATGTAGGTATGTAAACGATCAAAGTTTCAGACCCATTTGATTGTTGCTACAGGTCTCCCCACGTTATTGGTCGCGGAGGAATCAACTCCATTATACGGACTCTGGTGTAGCGTAGTTGACTTGCAGTCTGTGCAGTGAAGTGTTCCCCGTCAAACATGCCTCGACGACAGAGAAGAGCACGCTATCAACAACTGTCGCCGTTTGAGAGGGCTCGGATAATTGGGCCGTGTGAGGCTGGATTATCGCTAAGGACTGTCGCTGCACGTGTTGGCCGACAGGCATCTACGGTACAACGTGTATGGTAGCAGTGGTCAAATGAAGGTTCCTGGCACAGGCCCAGCGGACAGACAACTGTGAGAGAGGATCGCTGTATCATTCGGATGGCCCGGATGGAACCCCATGCAACAGCAGCGCAAATTCGAGCAGCTGTGGCACCTCACGTTACACAGAAGACAGTTGGTAATCGCCTGCGTGCAGCTGGCTTACGAGCCCGTGTCCCTGCAGAAGGTGTTCCATTGACCCCACAACAGCGACGTGTAAGGCTGGCCTGGTGTCGAGAAAGGTCGACGTGGGTCGACGAATGGCATAGGGTCGTCTTTAGTGATGAATCGCGCTTCTGTCTTGTCCGCAGTGATCGCCGGAATCGTGTGCGCCGACGTACCGGGGAGAGGGGCCGCCAAGATCTTATTGTCGAGAGGCACACAGGGCCAACACCAAGCATTATGGTCTGGGGAGCTATTGGCTTTAATGTGAAATCACAATTAATGCTTGTTGAGGGCACAATGACTGCTCGACAGTACGTTGATAGGGTACTCAATTCAGTGGTTGTCCCTATGATGGCGAACATTGCTAATGGGATGTTTCAGCAGGACAATGCCCGGGTTCACACTGCACGCATCTCCAGAGAAGCTCACCACATCATCACAACCTTAGAATGGCCCGCCAGATACCCGGACCTCAGTCCTATTGAGCATGTGTGGGACATGATGGGTCGACAACTGGCCAACCGTCCTCAGTCACCCACAACTCTGGAACAACTGACCCGTGCAGTGCAGCAAGCATGGACCACAATTCCTCAGGAAGCGAGCCAGGGCATTATTGACTCCATACCTCGACAAATTCATCAATGTACAGTATTGCAGCTCGTGGTGGTCACATCCTGTATTGATTGTTGTCCAAACTTGCGATCAGAGGGACCTGAAGTGTAATCATCGAATCACAACCGAACACTCGTCCTGCATGTTCAATTGCAGCAATGTAGCACCACTCTTTCTGGGTGGTGCAATTTCCATTTTCTTCAGTGTAACTGTAGGTCTGCGAAGGAATCCGTCACTGGCTGCTGAACATGAAGCCCGTAGAAAATAGCAATTTTCTCCGGCATTTGAAGAGCAAGCGAAATTATGCACATAACAAAAAATCATTTTAAATGAAGGGGCGTTTCACATAAAAGTCTACAGATTTTACATATAATCAATAGTGTAAGAGCAAATAAAAAATGGCCTTCCTACAAACCCCCAGTCTGTTCAGTGATTTTTAAATGATATGCATATTAAGAACCACTCCAGGATGAGTAGACTCTAAATATGAAGTTTGGTCGAGATCCATTCAGCCGTTTACCCGTGATGGTGCAACAGAGACAGAGAGAGACACGAAAGCTAAAAACTACTGATAGATCTTGAGTTGACCTAAAACGGATAAATATATCAAGATATGGTTAAATAAATGACATTACAGATAGCGGACCCCCTACAACTTTATTTATAAGATATTAATGGCTGCATGTGTTTCGCATACTTAAACGGTCATTGGCTAAAATATCTAAGCACCGAGGTCGTTCCAGGTTATTTTCAGATAATCGCCCTGATATGTATGCACATTAGTTTTTGGTTTACACTTAATGTCAGACTACTGGCGAGAACAGAAGCAGATGTGGAAGGCGATCGTTCCAACAAATTCGCACCTTATTCTTTATTCAATCGGTATTTTCAAGTGAGAGTAGGCATACAACGAATCACTTTCGCTTTGTGGAGAAAATGTTACATTTTTATTCCATTTTAGCCGTCTGAAACTAAGAATTACAGGAATTATTTTAAAAAAAAGCAATTTGTAAAACTAATTCTTTCCTTTATTTTCTTTATTAACAAAATTATTAGCGGAAATACACACCGAATGCCGTTCGTCTCGAATAACCAATTTGTATAGCGCCTCAGCAAGTAGTTGCAGACTTTGCATGCATTGTGAGGGGTAGTAGGGGTATGTTTTTGCCAGGGGCAGAAGGACTTTGAGGTATGATTCACCCGCTTGCCACGCGCATTCGTCAGTCTGGCGGTCTCTTTAGTGTCTGTTAGTTTCTTCGTCAAATGCTAAATGATTTTAATTCTACAATCACGCCATATTGCATTTTAATTGTGATAAATGTGTAATATTGTTCCTTTGATGAAAGTTTTATTGCATAGTAAATGAAAATCCACAGTCTGTTTCCAGTCATTCGACCGGGCCAAGAATGGAATGAAGCCCCTATATAGCAGCAAGGATAGGAACTGTGCCTGCTGCCGAAGTCTGTCGCACTCCTCTGGGGCGATGATTAACGAATGACAGATGAAATGAAATGGTAATGGATAGTTTTGCTGGAATGAAAGGTGACAGGGAAAAGCGGAGTACCCGGAGAAAAACCTGTCCCGCCTCCGCTTTGTCCACCACAAATCTCACATGGAGTGACCGGGATTTGAACCACGGAACCCAGCAGTGAGAGGCCGGCGCGCTGTCGCCTGAGCCACGAAAGCTGTTATTGAATCAAAATCTAAAATATCTATTACCGCACTTAAGTTGGTAAACAGTTAACTACCTCTCTGTTAAAATTCGCTCGGAGAACATAAAAAAACTCACCATTTCGTAGCTGTTTTTTATGTAAATTTTCCCCACCCCCGTCCACTATATCCTACAGACCCGGGTACTGTTTGTTGTTTTTTTTTTTTTTTTTTTTTTTTTTTGCCCCCGCACTTTTATTTCACAATTGCCGCTACTGCTTTCACGGAACCACTTTTCACCACAGTGAGTCACCCACATATCCACGATTTTGTCGATAAAAGTATCACTAAGAAGGGTTAACTATTCTCACTCAGTACGTACAATAATCCACCTGCACTGTGTTCTGTTCACTGTCACTGCACTGACCGACAGGCAGGCCTGGTCCACTGTACCGAGAATAGCAATAACTGTTCGCAAGAAGAGAGAACAAAATTTGTAACATTACATGTACTTTCGTTCACAGCCGCGCCCTCCCTACATTATTCTCTGCACCCCCTCTCCTTTCTCTTATCTTACGCACATGTACGTCAACTTCTAAAAGGACAAAAACGCTTGTTCCCAAGAAGCCCGTCTGCGGCATTTTGACAGTGAGCTCCTGCAGGCAGGGTAAAACCCGTGTTTCAAAGACCGTAGGCAACTGAGTTATGTGTGCTAAACAAGAGTGTGTAGATTTCTGCAAATAGTTTGTGTTGCCATTGCAGCACTGGCAAGTCATAAGCCTCGAGCTCTCGATTCCACCCATATAATAACACAGGGTTATTCACCTAACATGTTACACGGAAATAACTTCTAAACCATTACAGATATCAGCATTCTGTTTTCATATTCGTCAATGGTATGCAGGGTCTTGTACAATAACGTGCTACTTAGTCTCATGGGGTGATTAACAACCGAGATATTGATTCTAACTCCATATTTTTAAATGGAACGGCACAAATTCATACAGCTGATTTAAAAGTTCATCTGCGTACAAGTTCAAATATATAAGTATTTTCAAAATCGGACAATTACTTTTTGAGATATAAGTAAGAACATCATGTGCCGTTTTGCATGCCGCATTAGACGGCGTGAAGTCGGGCAAGGACATATTGAGGCGCAAGCATTTTCCTGGGAGTGAGTTCAGCCACAGAATGGATACCAGGCATGTAAGCACCTCGTACACATGTGATGGGTTTGCAAAGTGTGTATGACAGACGAACACATGACAGGACAGAAAGGGTTGATGTGTTTAAAAGGAATAAAAGAAGTACTTTGCCTTGAAAGGAACATAACCATAGCTATGATTGTCCCTAGTTTTAGTGTACAGTTCATACTACTCTATGGGTTGAGAAATAAACATAACCCAAAACACCGGAAGACCTCCTTTTAGAAAATCAAATGGTCAGAGCTGATCATGATGAGATGGCAGCAACGCTATTATTTATGTCTTATTTTACACGCATTAATCTCCGCAGAGCTCCAGTGCGACTGTGGTAGCGTGCATTCGGGAGAGCATAGGTGCGAGTCCTGCCTCGCCCAACCTGAAAGTGATTTTCATGGTGTCCCATGTTCAACACCAGGCAAATACCGGTACCTTTGTGATAGGCCACGGCCGACTTCCTTTCCAAATCCTTCCCATTCCCATCCGTGAAAAAAAAAACCCGCTAAACTGAGCGCAACCTATTATATGTCAAAACAAAACAATACAACTTCCCGTTGTGTGTTCGCCAGTCATACAATAACGTTGCACACCCAGGGTATGTTACGATACATCATATTATGTTTACAGTACATGCCTGGTATCCGTTCTGTGGATGGAATCAAGGCCAGGAAGCAGCTTGCCCCTCAATATGTCCTTGCCCGACTTCACGCCGCCTGATGCGGCAGAAAAACCGCGCATGTTGTTCTTATTAATATCTCAAAAAGTAATTGTCCGATTTTGAAAATACTTACATATTTGAACTTGTACGCAGTTGATCTTTAAGGCCAACTGTGTGAATTTGTGCTATTCCATTTAAAAATATGGAGTTAGTATCAATATCTCGGTTATTAATCGCCCCATGAGACTAAGTACCACGTTATTTTACAAGGCCTTAGGTACCATTTACGAATATGAAAACAGAATGCCGAAATCTTTAATGGTTTAGAAGTTATTTCTGTGTAACATGTTAGATGAATAACCCTGTATATTGAATATTGTGATATAACCGTACGTTCTTTTATTTTTCAAGCACAATCGCACACTTTAACATTAAAACAAGGTGTGTTCCGTATTCATTATAATAACGCTTTTGTTTCCTCTTACTGTGCACATTAAGTTTCCGAAGCCTGCGCTAACCATACTCCACCCCCCCTGTTATTGGGGGCGATAGAATAACACCAACAGTATCCTCTGACTGTCGCAAGGGGCGACTCAAAGGGGAACCAAGGGCTCTGAACTTGGGAGCGTGGTTGGCGACCACTGTTCCCCTAGCTGAGTCTGACATTGCTCCCTAGTGTCACTGAACGAGCTGGCCGTGCTGTTACGATTGCGCAGCTGTAAGCTTGCATTCGGGAGATCGTGGGTTCGAACCCCATTGTCGGCAGCCATGAAGATAGTTTTCCGTGGTTCCCCATTTTCACACCAGACAAAGGCTGGGGCTGTACCTTAATTAGGCCACGACCGCTTCCTTTCCACTCCTAGCACTTCCCTATTCCGCCGTCAACATAAGAGCTATCTGTGTCGGTGCAACGTAAAACTAATTGTTGTGTTTCCAATTATTCGTGTCAGGCCCCTCTTTCACATTTCATAGCCGACCCGCCTTGATCAACATTTGTTTTTTCCGACCCCGACGGTATTAAGTTTCCATGGCCTAGGGAGTCATTCAGTTTCACGCCTTCCGTGGCGCTTGCCTTTTGTCCGCCGGTACCTTCATTTATCGAAGTGTTGGCCCTCTCCAACTTCCCCTCTGATTAGCATTACTAGAGGATGGTTGGCCAGTTGTACTTCCTCTTACAACAATAACCACCACTACCACCACTAACCATACCCTACAACAACCTCAACCAAGTATGACAAAATACACATCCAATATACTGCTCTAAACGTTTTTATGTAAAGAACCAAAAGACGCCCACTGCCAATCGCGTTCAAAAACCTCACGGGAAGTTTTTAATTTGTCTCTAACCACTGCTTCGTAACAAATGTTGGGAATGTGTTTATGAAAAACGAGATTATTTCTTAACCGAAGTTTTAAACTAATAACTGTTAGTTAAGATTTGTTTGGTAAAATTTAACACAAAGTTGAAGAAACCGCCATGAGAAGAGGTTCCAAAGTGAATGGGAAGAACTGATTTTCTGTTTTTGCGACGTAGGCCTAAAGAATTTGTAAACAAAAAAATGTTATTTTATATAAACAAAATATGAAGCGTCGTAAAAGTCCCCAGACTGTTCATGGCATATTACGAAGTGACATTCACGGCCCTATTTTCCATGTCACCATGAATATGCAGGACTGAAAAGTATCATCATCATATACGTAAAGAACTGTAGAATACACGCATGGCTTTAATGGCTCATTGTTGTAGGACTGGGACAAGCCAAGGAGCTTACCGAGTTTTAAAAAATCACACTCTTCCTGCTACTGCTATGTCACAGACAGAAACTAAGACAGAAAAAAAAACTACTTCCTATTAAAGGAAACTTGTGTCCTTGTCCCGAGGAGGTGCAGCTCTTTACAAAAACGCCCCCAATGGAGGTGAGCTGCGTGCACAGACATACAGATTTAGACTGGCAATGAGCAGCAGGATTCTGAAGCCGGAAGCGTGCAGCTGCCACCATCTTACGTCACTACACCACCCCGATGCATTAACGTAAAATAGTAGCCCAAACGGGAATAGTGGATAGGAGATAATTAAAATCATATCGAAATAACACTGAATAATTGGACCTATTAGGTCCTTTATTTTACTGTTAAGAAAAGATTGGTATATCTATTTACCAACGCTAAAAAATAACCAACCTGTTTAGACAGATCTTTGGTCAGATCTGTTTCCATTCAACACTCATACAGCATAATTCACACGTATTTTTAGGTTTGTTTGTCCAATCCTTGGCCCGTTTCTCTACAGGGTCGGGTATGAGATCGAGATGAATCTGCCGTGGCGAGATTTTATGACCGGATGCCCTTCCTGACGTCAACCTCATCAGAGGAGTTAATGGGATGAAATGAATCACGTAATATATAACGGTAAGAAGGGAGAGGGTGAAACCCGGTATCGGCATCTGTCGAAGAGCACCAATGGGTCTGCTAAATGCTTAACGTCTCCATCAGACGGACGAATCACCATCAACAGTGTCATAATATTATACTTGTAAATGTACCGACACGAGACTGACATTATGCCCTAACTCCATACGAGTATTGCGGCGAGGCTTTGGAATTTAACCCAAGCTTTTGTCACGCAAGTTAATGGTTAGAAACTGTATATCACCACGTGTCCTACCCTGCCGGCCAACATTCTAATTACAAAAATGTTTTGACCAACGGGACTCGAACCGACCAACCACGGTGTCAGACCGTTTAGACTTCAATGCCTTAAAGATCATGGCCAGCATGCGGACTCTCCCACGCATTTTCAGTTACAGTGATGAAATTACACTAATAAGGCGATAAACGTGCGTGTCCTTTGAGTTTAGGTCTAAAGTTTGCGAGCTTTAACTTGAAAAAATAATGCTACATACAACTGAGCTGTGACTTCATTTCATATGTTCCCTTTCATGACTGAGCTTAAACCATTACATGTATTCTCCCCGCAGTACATCTCATTAAGTTTGCACACATGAACCTTTCGTAGGAACATGCAGATTACCTCTATTCTAGAAAGAAATGAATGAATAAGGATTTTCCAATAGTAATAATAATGCTTAATGTTATTTATTTTACGTCCCACTAACTACTTTTATGGTTTTCGAAGACGCCGAGGTACCGGAATTTTTACGTGTCAGTAAATGTACCGACACGAGGCTGACATATTTGAATACCGGTACCTTTAAATAACACGGGACCGAGTCAGGATCGAACCTGCCAAGATGGGGTTAGAAGGCCAGCGCCTCAACCGATCGAGCTACTCAGCCCGGCTAAGGATTTTCTTTCTGTACAACAGCTTCCTTACAAGTATCACATTGTAGAGAATTGGCTGACATCTTTATCACATATCCTGAGATATAATTCAATAATATTCTGTGATGATAAACCTAATAACCTATTTCGATAAATGCAAGCTTACAAATCCTTCCACTCTAATTTTAATAGTAATGTTGACATCCTTTTAATATCTCTTTAAATATTAGAAAAGACCGACACCGCTGTTATTCAATTACTAACACCAGCAAAACAAAAACTTATAACCAAATGTTGTTGTAACATTGTTACTATTATTATTAGGCCGTATGCCGCACTCCATCACAAGGGGGCTAACGGCAACAAATATACGCCGGAAGGAAGTAAATTAGCCATCTTTAATCGTAAATTTAATTGTTTTAACAAGTGTACATGAGCACAAGTACGCCACTTACCGGTGTATTGAAATTCCTATTCCTTCCTTATTGTTTCTTCGTGAATAGGAAAAACCACACCCAAACAATACAGGGGTATACATCATTGTCACGCAGTAGTTTTCCGAAAAATTAATGTGAAATGTACATAAAAACAACATTAAACAAAACTGCACCTAACATAGTAACATGCATGTTTACAGCGAATCTGTAGCGACGTAAGACGGCGGCAGCGGGACGTTTCCAGCTTCACTAGCACCATTTCTACGAGATACGGCTCTGCCTGTCTATTTACTATATGCCGTGGTATGTGCATTCTTTTTAACCCCATACCAGCCCCCCTGCCATTAAATATCGGGCAGTACCGGGAATCGAATCCGGACATAATAGCGCTAACCGTTACGCTACGGAGGCGGACAGCGTAACGGCTAGTACTGTTAGCTGTTCTCCTCGGAGGCCCGGATTCTATTCCGGGTATTGCCAGAGATTTAGAAATAACATATACATCGGATTGGCATTCTTAATTCAATACTCAAGATCAGACATTAAGTCGGATTGCTTCACGTGTTTTAAATTTCTTCTGAAGCCAACCTGGGCTTTTCTCAACTCAGTTTCAACCCGTCTTTGCATTAGGCCGTAAATGATAAGTGTTTTTAAAAAAATTTGCAAGCCTGAGATACCAAACTAATGGTGCGGTAGTTTTCACATTGTCGGCACCTGTTTTCTTGTGAACAGGTACAACATTGTCTAAAATCGGATGGCACTTCTCCTGCATCACATATCTTACACATTAAATGGAATAACATCCCCGTGATGGTTTCTCCTACAGCAGTCAATAATTCTGAAGGTATGACACCAATTCCAGATGCCTTGTTCATATTTAGGTCTCGCAAAGCTCTGCTAACTTCCGACCTCAAAATCGGGTCTCCCGTTTCATCAGCATCAAAAGCCTCTTCTTGTTCCAGAACCTTATCATCTGCGTCTTTTCCTTGATACAATTATTAAATATGTTCCTGCCATCTTTCTGGCTTGTCTTCTTTCCCTGGAAGTGGCTTTCCATCTGAGCTCTTAATATTCATACACCTAGTTTTCTTTTCTCCTAAAGTTTCCTTGATTTTTCTGTATGCAGCATCTACCTTTTCTACAACAAATACAACCGTCAACATTTTAGCACTTCCCTTTCAGCCATTCTTCGTTAGACTGACCTGCACTTTCTATCTACGTCATTCTTTAATCACCTGTATTCTTTTCTGACCTCAATTTTTTGCATTCTTGAATTTTCGCCGTTCATCAATCAGGTCTAATATCTCCCGAGTTATCCACTGACTCTTAATTGATCTTACCTTTCTTCCTAACTTGTCTTCCGTCTCCCTACTGATATACTTCAGTACTGTCCACTCATCTATTGTGTTTCCTTCAGCCTTTGCACTTAAACCTTGTGCGACATGTTTCTTGAAACAATCCCTCACACTTTTCATTCAACTTACCTGCATACCATCCTCTTGCAATCCTTCCTTTCTTCAACTTCAAATTACAATTCATGACCACCAAGTTGTGGTAGTCCACATCTGCCCTTGGGAGCGCCTTGCAATCCAACACCTGGTTTCTGAATCTTTGCCTGATCATAATGAAGTCTATTTGGTACCTTCCTCTGTCCACATGCACAGCCGTTGTTTGTGGTGTTTGAACGAAGTATTAGCAAGGACTACATTATGATCAGCGCAGAATTCAACTAGCCGACTTCGTCTTTCATTCTTTCGTCCTAGTGCGAATTTTCCTACGGCATTCCTTTCTCTTCCTTCGCCTACAATTGCATTCCAGTCTTCCATCACAATTAGATTCTTATCTCCTTTTACATATTGTAATAAATCTTCTATCTCTTCATATATTCTTTCGATGTCTTCATCTGCTGACCTAGTAGGCAGATATAAACCTGCACTATTGTGGGGGGCAATGGCTTACTATCTTCACGACCATAATTCGTTCACTATGCTCGCTGTAGTAGCTTACCTGCTGCCCTATTTTCTTATTATTGAACCAACTCCTGCATTTCCCATGTTTGATTTTGTGTTGATAAATCTATAGTCACCTGACCAAAAATCCTACTCTTCCTGCTAATGTACTTCACTTGTACAAACTACATTTAATTTAGTCTATCGATTTCCTTCTTCAGACTCTCTAACCCACCACGCTCCAACTCGCAGAATGTCAGTATTCATCTTCCTAATGATTGCCCCCTCGTGTGTTGTACCCACCCGGAGATCCGAATGGGGGACTATTTCACCTCCGGAATACTTTACCCGGGAGGGAGCCATCATCAGTACACCATTCATACGAAGATCGCTGCATGTCCTCGGGAGTTAGTTACGGTTGTATTTTCCCGTTGCTTTCAGCCGTGTAGTAGTACCAACACACTAAGCCATGTTAAATATTAATACAAGGCCATATCAGTCAATCATCCAGACTGCCGCCCTTGAAATTTCCGAAAGGCTGCTACCTCCCTTTCGATAAACCATTCGTTAGTCTGATCTCTCGACGGATACCCCTCCGGTATGGTCGCACTTACGGCTCGGATATCTGGTTCACTGAGACGCGCAAGCCTCCCCACCACGGCAAGGCCCAATGGTTCACAGGGGAGGTCTGAAAATACGTAACTACATAAAACCACATCTAGGACTACACACTGTCCAAGTCTAACCCACCATCTCTCGAAGAAGTGACCTGTCTGAGGAAGTGGTAAGAATTGTCGATAACATTAGGCATGAGAGGAATTATGCAGGACAACTGGGTACTATGCACTTCTGCAGTTAATATGGAACAAATAAAGAAAACTGTCGAAGAAATGAGGGGAGGGGAACTCAGGGTCATCTGAACTGAACACGAAGAGGTACAGAGCAAAGGGAGTAAACCTCAATGGAGTTCCGCTTCTGTTTCGAAAATAATAGTAAAATTCTAATTATCATAGAAAGTAATACGGTTGAACAGTGGTTGCACACAGCCAAGGATTCCTGAACTGCAGGAAGAAATCCCCACATTTCTTGAAGATACAAATCGCCAGGAGAATTCGCCAGTGGCGCCTATTGGCAATGCTGCTCAGAATTTCTAGTTTATATGATTTAAGCGCAGTTACAAGGAACATGGAAACTAATTTATTACAATACGTACACAGTTCAGAAAAATGTCAAGTGGAAATTATTGAAGAGACATTTTAGGACCAAACTGGGATATCTTCCTCTAATTTATGATGTAGAAGGCCAAATTCCCGAACCATATTTCAGTAACCACTTTCTTGGATACACTCGGCGGGGGGGGGGAAATTGATCGTCGAAAAAAATTGTTTTTTTTGTTAGGGGTTTTACGTCGCACCGACGCAGATAGGTCTTATGGCGACGATGGAATAGGAAAGGCCTAGGAGTTGGAAGGAAGCGGCCGTGGCCTTAATTAAGGTACAGCCCCAGCATTTGCCTGGTGTGAAAATGGGAAACCACGGAAAACCATCTTCACGGCTGCCGATAGTGGGATTCGAACCTACTATCTCCCGGATGCAAGCTCACAGCCACGCGCCTCTACGCGCACGGCGAACTCGCCCGGTAAAAAAATTATGACAACGTACACTGTACAGCGCATGCTAAAACTAATATCATTATACATTACGTCAAAACATTTGTCAATTTCAAAAGTTGCCTGCTTAACGTTGTTTACGGTCTCGTCTATTACTATAGATTTTAAGAGATGCCACAATGTCGGAATTGTCTCTCGTAGAGGCTCTTTATCTTGCTGGAAGCCCACACGGTGTTCTCGCACTTAAACATCCCAAAATCCTACCGATCTCGGTCGGGATCGAAGCCGTCATCTAGGGGACAGAAGGCTACCAACTAACTGCGCCACTGTTAATTCTTAAAAGCTTTGAAGACTAGGGTAGGAATGCACCGCGACGGAAAAGGAAGCAGCTATGGACTCAAGGTACAGCCTCCACAATGGGCTCGTGTCAAGGGAGGGAAACGCAGAAAACCATACTATATTACGGCTGTCGACGGTGAGATTCGAACACATGGTACAGCCCCAGCATTTGCCGGGTGTGAAAATAGGAAGCCACGGAATTATTAATTGAATATAGTAATGAATATAAACAAGTTCTGAAGTACCGAGCAAGTGGCTGTGCGGCTTGGGCCACGTAATTATAAGCTTGCAGTCGGGAGACAGTGGGTTCGAAGCCTCTTATCGGCAGTCCTGGAGATAGTTTTCCGTGGTTTTCCATTATCCAGCCAGAAAAATTCTGGGGCTGTACCTTAATTAAGGCCACGGTCGCTTCCTTCCCACTCCTAGTCCTCTCATATCCCATCGCCGTCGTAAGACCTATCTGTATCGGTGCAATGTAAAGCAGATTGTAATTTGCTTAATGCTGAAGTGACTATACCATGAAAAACAGCAATGTAGTATCGGACCCGTTCAAATTTCAGTGTTCAAAAGGGTACAAGTTACTGAGGTAAGAGAAAATCCACTTGTCTATAGTTATGTTTACACCGAGCGGGTTGGCGGCGCGGTTCGGGTCGTTACGTGTTAGCTTGTATTCAGGAGATTGTGGGTTCGCACTCCCACAGTCAGCAGCCCTGAAGATGGTTTTCAGTGGTTTCCTATTTTCACATTAGACAAATAATGGGGCTGTACCTTAACAACGATTGCTTCCTTCACATTCCTATCCCATCGTCGCCATTAAGATCTGCCTGAGTCGATACATCGTCAAGCCAATAACCAAAGAAAAAAATGTTTACTGTAGGAATAACGGTTAACGATTCAGAACAGTGCGTTTTCGTCTCCGTTTACCTTTGATCTTGACAAAGCACCAGAACTAGTAGAGTTAAAATGATTACATTTATAGTATAAGGGATGCAATGCGAATGGGTGAGATTAAAAAGGAAAATAGTCCATTCGCGGTAGTTTTCCGTTACAAAACTTATTCAGATTGAAAAATATACAATTACAATATTTGTTTGTATGTATATTAGTCACAATACTGTAACATGTATTACAAAGTAGTATTAATATTCTGGCTCCTACCTCAATTTAAAGTCAATGGAATCTTTTCCTTCTTTATCTCGCTGGGTTTGGAAATGCGAAGAGTCTACAAAAAATTAATCCAATTTAGAAATGTACTTTATTAATCAATATTATCATTACTTTTTACACCCATCAACATTCTGTAAATTATTATAACATAAAATAACATTTTTAGTAGGCTATACTGTTTATTTCATACAAAGAATGTCTAGTATGTTTTTTGTAACACTAGTCTCTGTAATCATTGCCCAGAGCACTTATTGGTGGACAAAATTAAAATATTCTCATAAAATTGTTTGTGCCAATCAGGTATATAGTGCATAACATTGTCATTCACATCATCTACTTTTTCCTTAATGGGAACTTTTCTGCCATATGTATTTTGCAAAGGAAGGTTCACGTTTCCTCCTCTAAACAGTCCAAAGCTTTCAGTAATGAATTGCTTACCTGCAACATACATGGTGCCTCTGTTTTGAAAGTCAGATGTTTGTACTTATTTTTAATGATTATTTTGAGCCTAGAAACTCTTAGACGTCTTCCTAAAAGGAGTAGGCCACCTTTATTTGTAGTCCTTTATTTCGTTTAGTACTGTGTGAACACAAAATGGTTACAAGCTGAGTTTAAGAAGGAAAATATTCCTGCTAGTACTCTTGCTACTGGGAACATAGGCTTGGAAATGATACAAAAAAAGTGGACAATTTTAAAATTAAAATGCTTTTCATCTGATACAATAATACTGCAATGCAGTTGTAACTAGAACAAGTGTCGCCATTCATTCCCTCCTTCAGTAAAAACAAAACTGCAAACACCGAGGCTCTTATTTATTATTGCCCTCATTCATAAGCACATACAAATGCTTCATATTAAAGTTCTCAGTGAATAAGATAAGCCACTACCACACCATTCCACTGGAGTTAATATAAGGAAGAAATCCTGGAAATAAACTATCCTCAGGATAACCACTCTCATTGGTGGAATGTGAATACATCAAATACCTCAATGGTGCAACTTCAATGTTCTATTATGGGATGTGATTTAGCACTCTCGATGGCAAAGATGGGTACTAAACTTTGAATTTAAAAAGTAAAATGAAATATAATAGTACAATTGGGTATCTGCCTCACGCCCGTAAATGAACAGTTGGACAGGTAACTGAGAGCTTCCAGATTCCAGTTCCGATGGACCTAAGAACTTATCCAAAGAGTGAAGAGCCTTGTTTTAATAGGGTCTCTTCAAAAAGGAATGTATGAGAAATAAATATTAAATCTACATCTCAGGCCCGTTTCTTGATACAGGTTCGGAGATGATGGGAGATGAATTTATATGGCATGTTTATACTGTCGGATGTCCTTCCTGATGCCAACCTCAGCTGAGGAGCTAATGAAGGTGAAATGAATGATGATGAATGAAACTGGGTGATGAGGTGGAAGGAGTCTGCTGTGGTCTGAGTTGGAACTGTCCGGCATATGCCTGGAAATGAAAGTGGGAAACCACAGAAAACTATTCTCAGGACAGCCGACTGTGGAATTCGAACCCTGAATGCAGAACTTTGCTCCATAGTCGCTCGGGATTAACTATAACAGTGATGGGATATATTGCTAGCGAGCATGACAGCTCACTGACCTAGTTACTAGCATCTCATTAATGCAGCTGTAGTTTGAATCATGGTCAATGTAAAGCATTTCTAAGCAGAAATTCACATCCCTGTGGTTGTTGGAACAAATAGTAGTACATACCGTACTTACATCTTCATTATAGACTGTTACGTCTATCCATGTTCAGGCTGCAAGCTTTTGTGAATTAACTATGCGTCTCTACAAACCTCTATTAGCAACTAGCTCTGTGGCCTCATTTAGTTCCACATTTCTTACCATTAAAAACCGAGTCTAACCAACACTGCCTTGGTCTCCCTCTGCTTCTACTGCCCTTCATAGCAGAGTCCAATATCTCTCCAAGGTAAACTACCGTCTTCCATCCGCTATTAATAAAAGCGTGTAGCCTCCGAACAGACCTGGCGCAAGTCTTTCGAGCTGACGCCATATAGACGACCTGCACATCTTTGAGGACGGGACCCTATCAATTTTCTAATGCTGCAGCCCCCGAGCCACTGGAATTAACCAATGAAGGTTAACATCCCCGACACGGCCAAGAAACGAACCCGGGACCCACTGGGCCATATGCTAAAACGCCAACCAATCATTTGATGATAATGATAATCTTGATGATAATAATGAACTACAACAAAATCATTAACATCTGTTATAAAATATTAAACTGCCGCAAATATTCATATAAACGAGGTCTGAGATAAATAATTACGGGCCGATGGCCTAAAGCATCAACACTTAATTACAATATTACCGAGCAGAGTGGTCACGTGTGTTAACGCACCACGCCTATGCAAGCAATCTTTGCATGGTTCGAAACCCACCATCGGCTGTCCTGAGAATGGTTTTCTGTGGCCTCCCATTTTCACTTCCAGGCAAATGTATTTATTTATTTAATTAATTAATAATTAGATACACGCTATGGAGGGCCATTTTACACTAATAATAAATTTAAGTAAGTATAATATATAACAATCGGTATAGACAACAATATTAACTATCATTGCCAGGACAGCTCCTATTCGTAGGTCACAGCTGATTTCTTCCACCTGCTCCCTTAATTTCATTCACCATCATTAATTTCATATTTATTAGCTCCTTTACCAATGTTGGCAGCAGGAAGGGCATCTGGCCATGAAAGCATGTCACATAATTTCAACTCACATCATCCACGTATCAAAAAACGGGACTGGGACTACAGCGTAGACGTTCATACAGACAATTATAACTGTTGATTGTAGGCATTTCAACATCGTAACAAGTGGGGAGGAAAAAACCTAAAAATAATCAGCGCAAAATATTTATACCTGCAGCCTGCTAATTCATATTAGGGGATAGCAGCATTTAAGATATTAACACCGTAAAAGTGTAAATTCGGTCCGACAATACGTATTATTGAGGATCCGAGGAAGAGTAGAAATGCATTTTTGTTTTAAAGGATTGAAAGAAATACCTTCATATTTCAACAAGGTAACAATTTGTCATTTTCTAGTATAGGCCTAGGTATGTTACAACTACAGAGTATTCAGAATAGCCGAATTGGAACTTTCTACCTTCCAATAGTGAAGCTTCCGCATCCTAGTGTAGAGGCCGGAAAATCACTTTGCTGCAAAGGAAGGTTACTTGCTTGTGGTTTAAAGGGCCTAACATCTAGGTCATCGGCCCAGGTAAGTTACTGTGCACGTATGAACGTTTTCTCTCAGATATCTTACATTTCAGATTGAAACACATCATGAACAGTTCACAAAACACATGCATTTTGATGATACACAACATCTACAGATACCTAAATATAGGAAAAGGGAAATCCATTTGAGCTAAAATGGTCTGAAAATATAATCTACCTAAAATGGTACTATTTTATGGATTAGATGAAATGCCACACTGAAAACAAGATTGGGAAAATTCTGGGGAATTTTATGGCACAATATGTTTACCTTACAACTGATATTAGGCATTGGTAGTTTCTATTTGCTTTATGTAGCACTGACACAGATGTCTTACAGCAACGATGGGACAGGAAAGGCCTAGGAATGGGAAGGAGGCGGCCGTGGTCTTAAGGTACAGCCCCAGCATTTGCCTGGTGTGAAAATGGAAAACCATCTTCAGGGCTGCCGACAGTGGGGTTCGAACCCACTATCTCCCGATTACTGCAGCTATCGAGCTTGGTCATTGGTAGTTTAACAAACAGTTTGTCAATTTAACTAAATTAGATTTCAATATGATGCATACATCCATCCATCTGTGAGGGTCTGACTTGAACTGCAAAGTAGATCCGAGGACAAGTTTGCGGTCGAGACTGAGCACTGTTTTACTGAGCCATTTCACTAGCCCCAACAATCCACTTGTCCTCCGTTAGTCATTTAACGTCACACTTAGATAGGTTTTCGGTGACGATAAGACAGGAAAGTGCATGTTAGGTACTAAAATGGGTAAAAAAGTAATGTAAATTTATATCATATAACAGCTGTATAGTATTATCTGAAGTGATTCTACATACTGTATGAGTTGATTGTGTGTGTAACTACAGAAGATATGAGTACAATTTTGTAAATAATATAAATTTATTAAGGATGAGTTGTGTGTTTAACAGAAAAATTGTTAGTGTAAATTGTATAGTACTATATTTTGGGAAATTGTCTTATTTTAAAATTTAGTGCTTGATAACATTTTTATGTATCATTTGCCAAAAGGTAGACACCTCATACATACATACATAATCATTATAGACTGTTATGCCTTTTAGCGTTCAGTCTGCAAGCCTCTGAGAATTTACTAAACGTCGCCACAATCCTCGATTTGCAACTAGTGTTGTGGCCTCATTTAGTTCTATACCTCTTATCTTTAAATCGTTAGAAACAGAGTCTAACCATCGTCGTCTTGGTCTCCCTCTACTTCTCTTACCCTCCATAACAGAGTCCATTATTCTCCTAGGTAACCTATCCTCCTCCATTCGCCTCACATGACCCCACCACCGAAGCCGGTTTATGCGTACAACTTCATCCATTGAGTTCATTCCTAAATTAGCCTTTATCTCCTCATTCTGAGTTCCTTCCTGCCATTGTTCCCACCTGTTTGTACCAGCAATCATTCTTGCTACTTTCATGTCTGTTACTTCTAACTTATGAATAAGATATCCTGAGTCCACCCAGCTTTCGCTCCCGCAAAGCAAAGTTGGTCTGAAAACAGACCGATGTAAAGATAGTTTCGTCTAGGAGCTGACTTCCTTCTTACAGAATACTGCTGATCACAACTGCGAGCTCACTGCATTAGCTTTACTACACCTTGATTCAATCTCACTGTATTACCATCCTGGGTAAACACACAACCTAAATACTTGAAATTATCGACCTGTTCTAGCTTTGTATCACCAATCTGACATTCAATTCTGTTGAATTTCTTACCTACTGACATCAATTTAGTCTTCGAGAGGCTAATTTTCATACCATACTCATTGCACCTATTTTCAAGTTCCAAGATTTTAGACTGCAGGCTTTTGGCACAGTCTGCCATTAAGACCAAGTCGTCAGCATAGGCCAAACTGCTTACTACATTTCCACCTAACTGAATCCCTCCCTGCCATTTTATACCTTTCAGCAGATGATCCATGTAAACTACAAACAGCAAAGGTGAAAGATTACTGCCTTGTCTAACTCCTGTAAGTACCCTGAACCAAGAACTCATTCTACCATCAATTCTCACTGAAGCCCAATTGTCAACATAAATGCCTTTGATTGATTTTAATAATCTACCTTTAATTCCATAGTCCCCCAGTACAGCGAACATCTTTTCCCTCGGTACCCTGTCATATGCTTTCACTAGATCTACGGAACATAAACACAACTGCCTACTCCTCTCGTAGCATTTTTCAATTACCTGGCGCATACTGAAAATCTGATCCTGACAGCCTCTCTGTGGTCTGAAACCACACTGGTTTTCATCCAACTTCCTCTCAACGACTGATCGCACCCTCCCTTCCAAGATGCCAGTGAATACTTTGCCTGGTATACTAATCAATGAGATACCTCGATAGTTATTGCAATCCTTCCTGTTCCCTTGCTTATAGATAGGTGCAATTACTGCTTTTGTCCAATCTGAAGGTACCTTACCAACACTCCATGCTAATTTTACTACTCTATGAAGCCATTTCATCCCTGCCTTCCCACTATACTACACCATTTCAGGTCTGATTTCATCTATTCCTGCTGCCTTATGACAATGGAGTTTATTTACTATCCTTTCCACTTCCTCAAGCATAATTTCACCAACATCATTTTCCTCCTTCCCATGAGCTTGGCTGTTTGCAACACCACCATGGTGATTTCCTTTTACATTGAGAAGATGTTCAAAATATTCCCTCCACCTCTCCAGTGATTCCCTGGGATCTATTATAAGTTCACCTGAATTACTCAAAACACTGTTCATTTCCTTTTTCCCTCCCTTCCTAAGATTCTTTATTACTGTCCAGAAAGGTTTCCCTGCTGCTTGACCTAGCCTTTCCAGGTTATTACCAAAATCTTCCCATGACTTCTTTTTGGATTCAACAACTATTTGTTTCGCTCTGTTTCTTTCATCTACATACAAATCCCTGTCTGCCTCGGCCCTTGTTTGGAGCCATTTCTGATAAGCCTTCTTTTTACGTTTACAGGCTGCTCTCACTTCATCATTCCACCAAGATGTTAGCCTTTTCCCATCTTTACACACAGTTGTTCGTAGGCATTCCTTTGCTGTTTCTACTACAGCATCCCTGTATGCCACCCATTCACTTTCTATATCCTGAACCTGCTTACTGTCTACTGTTCGAAACTTCTCACTAATCATATCCATGTACTTCTGTCTAATTTCCTCATCCTGGAGATTTTCTACCCTTATTCGTTTGCAGACAGATTTCACTTTCTGTACCCTAGGCCTAGAGATACTTAGTTCACTACAGATCAGATAGTGGTCTGTATCATCGAAAAATCCCTGAAAAAATCTTACATTTCTAAAAGATTTCCTGAATTCAAAGTCTGTTAAGATATAGTCTATTATGGATCTGGTACCCCTAGCCTCCCATGTGTAGCGGTGAATAGCCTTATGCTTGAAGAATGTATTCGTAACAGCTAAACCCATACTAGCACAGAAGTCCAGCAAACGCTTCCCATTCCCATTAGCTTCCATATCTTCCCCACATTTACCAATCACCCTTCCGTATCCTTCAGTTCTATTCCCAACTCTCGCATTGAAATCGCCCATTAGCACTATTCTATCCTTGCTGTTGACCCTGACCACGATGTCACTCAATGCTTCATAAAACTTGTCAACTTCATCCTCATCTGCACCCTCACATGGTGAATACACGGACACAATTCTTGTCCTAATTCCTCCCACTGACAAATCTACCCACATCATTCGCTCATTTACGTGCCTAACCGAAACTATGTTGCGTGTAATGGTATTCCTGATAAAGAGCCCTACCCCAGACTCTGCCCTTCCCTTTCTAACACCCGTCAAGTACATTTTATAATCTCCTATCTCTTCCTCCTTACCTCCCCTTACCCGAATATCACTTACTCCTAGCACATCCAGATGCATCCTCTTTGCTGACTCAGCCAGTTCTACCTTCTTTCTTCCATAAGCCCCATTAATATTGATAGCTCCCCATCGAATTCCATTTCGTTCGCCAAGTTGTTTCCAAGGAGTCCCTCGCCTGTCAAATGGGAGTGGGACTCCATTACTCCCATAGGTCCGAGGCTTGCTTAAAGTGTTCTGAGCTCGGTAAATTCATGAAGCAGGATGCTGCCCTACTTGCACATAGTCCAAGTGAGGATCTCTCCTCTAACGGGTTATGGACCACCGGCGAATTGTATAGTCCTAGCCGCCTGAGCACAAGGAGGGCCACGACGCAGAATATGTCTGAGATGCCCACTCCCATTCCATAGCAACTGGTATCCCGACTCTCAGGACTACTTACTAGGCCACTCAGCCGTTGCCCATGGTTCACGAACTAGGACGTGACTACAGTAACCCACAAACATGAACCATAGACACCTCATTTATAAATAAAATTATTTTGATTTGATAGTGCTAGGAATGGGTAAGCAGCCATGGCCTTAATTAAGGAATAGCCCCGGCATTTGCCTGGTATGAAAGTGAGAAATCACGGAAGACCATTTTCAGGGCTGTCGATAGTGTGGTTCATCAAACCCATCTTCCACCCCCACCCCAACCAATGAATTACATTACCGAACTAAGGCGTTTTGAAGTTATTATACTTGCATCTATTTCCTTTCTGACAGGTAGAGGGCTCATCTGCATGAGGCACTCCAGTTGCAAGCCGAGTTACTGAGGCGCATCCCCGGCTTGGTAACCCACGTAGCCTTCATGGGACCCAGGTGATCCGTCCCTTACGCCAGACACTGGCATCATCATCACCATCTTGTGCTTTTCTTCCCACACCTTGGTGGGGTTGTGGGTGCGATCTCTGTCACACATGTGGACATAGTGCAGTTCTATGACCAGATGCCTTTCCGAATCCTATGTGGAGGGATGCATTCAACTACATTTCTGTGATGGTTGGCATTGTGGAATGTTGTGTGCATAAAGAAGAACATTAACACCCCGTCTCCAAGCCAGAGGAATTAACCAGACTGCTAAAATCTCCGACCCGGCCAGGAATCGAACTCAGGACTCTCTAAACCGAAGAACTAGGCGAACAATAGCACAATACTCCATAGCACCGCTCTTGTTCATTTACTAAAGCCAATATACCTTAACCGAGTGTTTCACAAACTGGAAAAAATAATATCCACCTTCAGGATACCTACCCTAAAGAAAGATTAATCTAGGTTGATGGTCAACAAAAGAGTGACACCTAGCCGGGCACTGACCAGAAGTGTCTGTGTATGATCTATATCACTATCGGACAAGCTACATCCAAATCACTCAGAGTAACATCCCATAAACCACTTCTACATAAGCTACTAGTATGAAAATCTGTAAAATGGCATAAATTAAACCCTATTTTCTGCTTCCTCTTCTACCGTCTTTTCCCCACACCTGTGGAGTCGCCCTGTTTTACGACCGAATGCCCTTTCTGACCCTACGAGTGGATATAAACACTATTGCGTGCCTCTGTGGTGGTTGGTAGCACAGGTTTTCTGAATATGAAGAGAAGTGTTAAGACAAACACCCAGTCCAATGCAATTAAAATCCCCGACCCAACTGGGAAATGAACTTGAGACCATCTAAACCGAAGGCCTCAAAACTGATCATTCAGCCAAGGAGAAGAATCCCAACGAATCGTTAATGTAAGTACCTACAAACCCCTTTCCCAAAACGAAAAGCTACAGTGAGAGATCAAAACGTGATACTCGTGTCCCCGTTCCAAGATGGTACAGCTCTTTTCAGGCACACCCCTCAACAGAGGTAAGCTACATGTACCATTTTAACCACATACCAACCCTCGTGTCATTCTTAATTATCGGACAGTACCGAGAATCGAATCCGGGCCTAACAGCGCTAACAGTTGAGAAACGGAGGCGGACAGCCAAGAAGATAGGAAAAGAGTAATGCCTAAAAATGAGGAACTTGACAGTCAGGTTCTGAAACTTGTCTATAACCAAGATAAAATTGGGATTTTAACTCATTATTATAATATTATTCAGCATGAAAGACCATAACACTGAGCAAAATGACCTTGATCTAGTTTGGATTATGTTTTTTATATTTGTTTTACGTTGCACCGACACCGATAGGTCTTATAGAGACGATGGGATAGGAAGGGCTTAGGAGTAGGAAGCAGCCATGGCCTTAAGGTACAACCCCAGCATTTACCTGGTGTGAAAATGGGAAATCATGGAAATCCATCTTCAAGGCTGCCGACAGTGTGACTCGAACCCACTATCTCCCGGATGCAAGCTCACAGCTGCGCGACCCTAACTGCATGGCCAACTTGCCCGGTCTAGGTTTGGTCTTAACACAGAAATGGTTGAATAATAATTTCATCTGTCAATTTCATACATTCTTCATGTAGTTTAAGAATTGCGCATAATAAATAAAACTGTCCCTACATTACCACTTTAAGTGGGACAGTGTAGATCGACAGGAAAAAGCAGCTTACTGGAATGCTCACCGTTTGGAAATCCGATTTTAAAATCCTGACGATGTGCCTTTCTTCCAGCTATGCTTTTCACTCACTTCGGGTAAATCATGCGATGATAATGTCTAGACTAGGTGCTTAATTTTCAAACTGAGACTCAGCAGACGCAATTAGGACTGTTGTCTGCTTGTACAGAAACCACAGTAACACACCTTCATAAACATATATATGTAACCCAGCGAAGACAGGGCCCACAATTAGACTGGGAAGCCTGTGTTGATTCGTTCAAACCTCAGCCTCTGTTATACTTTGTCTTCCTCAGGTCTTTCAGCACCACTCTAGGAAAATGTTGATGTAGAATCTTACAGTAAGTCCAAGACAACTATCCCAATCCTGCGTCCAAGTAATTTACAGCTGCACATGCATTCACAGATATCACAATTGCAAAAGTATTGATAAAAACAATGAACTGTACTGAGAATTAATTATCGATGATGACACTAGCATCTAAAATCAACTACTTTTGACGAACGCCTCAACACACGTAGAAATCACTGATGCGCCCTGCTTCCTGACCAAAACATTCGTGTAAAATAGGGGCACAAAATAACCCACCTTTCATCCTAACAGTGCAGCCGACTGCAGATTGTCTAACATCTGAGAAAATCGACATAGAAACTAGACGGCAAATTTGTACGTCTGTCACTTATCCGTACATGAATACAAACAACGAATAAATGGAACAAGGTGATAAGCTCTCCAAAAGACTTCAAATGTGTACGTCTGTCACTTATCCGTACATGAATACAAACAACGAATAAATGGAACAAGACTTCAGAAACTCCAATAGCAAATTCAAATACAAACAGATTGAAGTCACTAACAACCCTTTCTCAATTGGTCTCATGATATGAAATCGACCCTTTATAACCTACGTCAAAAATGAAGGAAAGTACGAAACACAAGATTGATGTTCTTTTTTAAAATGTAACATTCCTTGCACACAACTTTACAACATTTATATCAATGAATAACGACGACGAAAAAATAAATCATATTGAAAACCTGGAACATTCAAACTTAATAACACCTGTCATAACCTAACTCAAAGACTGGTGCAGAATACACATTGAAAACTACGACATACAGTCAAACAAATAACATGTTAATTTCATCAATTGGGAAACTCAAATACTCAACAAACTGATGTAATAACGAACCATAATCATTTTTAAACAGCGTGAAAACAAAAAATAGGAGGTAGGTCGGCACCTTACATCTCAGGATATCATCACTGCCAAAAGGAAAGAACCATTTAAATGTACTCACACGACCATTCCGTACGCCCCTTCACCAATATATGCAAGATTTGCATACCGCGGCCCCACTTCAAAAACTTGACCACGAACTATTTCCGCATTTGGATTCTCAACAACAACATTACTACCTTCTACCGCCATTTTGACAACTACTACTGCGCTAACTGCGGTATAAGGAACTTCCGCCTACTGCCACAAGGTACCGCCTTGTGCAGCCTTGAAAACATTGGCTTTGTATTGTATACTTCACTTGAAACAAATGAACGTGTACTTTCCGCTATTGAGAGTAATGCAGCCAACATAGACGCGGAAGGCGAGTGGTCTTACGTTTGTTTTCAGTTTCGTCGTGTATAATATGCCTTCCTTTTTGTTAGCTGTGAATTTTTCTTGTACATTATCAAAACGTCCTACTTTGCAGCCAGTAGTGCATATAATTATATTACGCTCATTTAAAAGCTTCATACTTCAGAATGCAAAAACTCCAGGACCTCCTCAGTGACCATGCAGCTTAACATAGAGATGGGGAGATTCTGAACGAGTGATTCATAATGACCGAATCATTGCAATGAACAATTGTCATTATTCAGTGAAGACCTACTAGAATACTCAGAACACAATGTAGAAAAAAACATGGCTGCCGTACAGGGCCAAAACTGACATGGCGAGGAATAACTTAATAATGATCGGGAGAATGTTGTAGTACGAAAATGTTTATCGAAGGTTCCAAAAACCTTAGCATTTGGTACGTAAAAGATAAACAGTAATTTTACGTGCTCTTTATCTAGGATTTTTTTTCTTGTTTAACGTCGCACTCATACATCAAAGGTGTCCGGCGACGGAAGGATAGGAAAGGGCTAAGATTGGGAGGGTAGTGGCTGTGGCCTTAACTGAGGTACAGCCCCGGCATTTGCCTGATGTTATAATGCGAAATCACGGAAAACATCTTTAGGGCTACCGACAGTGGGGAACGAACCTACTATCTCCCGAATGCAAGCTCACAACTACACGACCCTTACCTCACGGCTATGTCGCTGTATTTAGGAGAGTAAGATGCTTGGAGCAGATTTAAAAAGCATTAAACCGCGTGAGTTGACCTCGCGGTCTGGTTTGAATATGGACTTCAGAAAAAGTCGACACAACGCCAAACAGATAATTAGCTTTCCTGCTATTAACACTATGACAGCATGCCCATTGCCTTATTATGAAACATTCACTAAAATAATGAAGTATTCTAACACTATCACTACATACATCCAACAATTCCGCATGGTTCCTTGCTTTTGAAATTTCTTGGCAATTTCTTTTGATATTTTCATTTCATTTGAGATCGTATAAATGTTGATAATAATATTTGCCAGAATTTTTAATAATTTTAACGAAGGAACATCACTCTTCCACACATCACTTGAATTATTAATGTTTTTCAAAATCTAAAACAAGGGCTTTATTTTTCAGAAAGTTCCACAAATAACTCTGACACTCTTTTCAATACGACTATCTTCAAAACTACCAAGGCGACTTACAAGAATTTCACATTTTCTCTATCTGTTACAATTCAGGTCGCCTTGTCCTTAACATCCTAATATCATCTTTGATTTTTTGTTAGTAAAGGAATAATTTTAAAATACACTTGTACTTCTAGACCACTCGTCTCTTTCATATTGATGGAATATGTACAGTAGGTCTTAAGAACACTATAACCTTTTGCAATTATATTGAAAGGGATTATAATTTTGTCGTGAAAGACTGAAAATATCTGTGTCATCTTCTTCACACCACCGTTTAAATGATTCTTCGTCTCTCAGTGGCAGTTGCTGTTCATGTTCTATAGGACATTTTATTCCTTGAGGTAAATAAATGTTATGCGAAAGCTGATTGAAGAACACGGTTCGACAGGTCTCAGGTGACAACTGAAGATATTTCCTAGAGATGCGAATAGGTTCACTCTTCACAACGGGAAGATATAATATCTTTGCGGAAAATAAACTTAAAATATTTAATGCTCACGACAATTTCTTTATTTACAGCAAAATTATCCCTATCAATGCACCGAATCCATTCCTGTCGAAGACTTTATCTTTCGGTGAGGGCAGACATACCGTACCCGAAAAACTTCCGTAATTTTTCTGCAGAGAGGTACACAACACGATCGATCCATTATAGCCTAATATATGCATAATACTGAAACCTTTCGGTGGTCCACAAAGGATACCTACCTTCCCTACCTATCAGCAATTAGCATGAGATCTGTCTCTTGTGTCGTTACGGGCTCTTCGTCACTTGCTGAGGTAAGGTGGGGTTTCATTATTTAATCCAGCTACTCGAATGAAAGGTCTATTCAAGAAATATTTTGTGTTTATTAAAAGAAATAACGAAGAATTTTTGAAATCAATATATAATTTGGACTCATCTTGTCCAATTAACACTACAATAATGACAACACAGAGGAGCAGAATACTGGTTTGATCCTTTGACTTAACTGCCTGTTGGGCATCGTTACTAGAAACCATTGTCACATATTATGAATGAAGAAACGAAAGTCTGGAAATCCTCAAATTCGGCTTCCATGTGAGACTGCATGTACCATCATAATGATTCGTGATGGTCCAGCCCTCGTAACACGAACTCTGGACTCTGGGTATAATTGAGGCAGTCCAATCGGTGTATGCCACAAAGTGGTTGTATGGCATGGACCCTTAATTGAATCGATGTGACCTGCGACTATGCCATGGACCGACATCTAAACTTCTGATTTACTTTAAAGTCATTGTGGAAGATGATGGCAAGGAAATGATGCTATAATGGCATATGGCCTTAATCTAAGTCGCTGAGGTTGATGACCCCATGACCATCCAAGTTTCTAAGTTGAAGGCTAAACACAATGAAGTTACATAAGTTGATAACCAAAGTTTCCACTTTACTAAACCCAACGCATTTAATACTCAATCAATCAAAGTCAAAAAGTACAACAACAACAACAACAACAACAACAAAAACGCTCACAATACTTTGTGGCGGTAAAATCCATTACATTCGGATATGTCCACTTAAGCGTTACGTTAATATTTTAACTTTTCCAGAAAAATAAACTAAGAAATCCAGAATGCACCTTCAAGTTATTCACTTGGTTTTAAGTTATTTCACAAATACGGTATCAACTGAGTTTAATAATTTAATAAATTTAATAAATTTAAATGAATCTTAATTCACAATAAATTCTATCTCCGTGGACGAATGGTTTCTTTAACAAGTCCCTACTCAAATTCTGACATACATAATTTTAATTCATGTATCATGTTTATCGTCCTTTGTTATCGTGAAGCTGGAAGAGAATTTACATCATTTATTTTCAGTATTGTACCTTGTTTAATGACATCCCATTATAAGTCTAATCCTAGCAATTATTAATACTTGGATAAACCTAATAATTAAGTACAAAAAAAATCTGCATAAGTGACTCGTCGTAAAATGTAAGCCAATTTCTATGTCATATCCCATCATGACATTTCCGTAAAGCTTTGTGCACCCCTCAAAAATAAATCAATCACTACTAACATCACTCTATTTTGGACACCCTGAACTAGGCTAACTTCGCTCATTATAGTCTAACTTCGTGGTTTCCAATATACAATCAGATCTCGGTTAAACAAATTACTATTATCTAATAACCTGTACGTTATGAAAATTTCAACTAGTTCTCGTACATTACGATCTCCATTGTAAAGAATGCATTCTCATTTTCAACACGTAACAGGCAGCACAACCCCCGTTATTTCCGAGCGGCGAACTCAATCAGCTGGCGGCATTGGAAGCAAGCGACCCTCCTTGACAGCGCATTGAAATAAAACACCTATCCGATGTTCACGCTTAACTGGTCTCACAAGAATGAAATCTTCGACTTCGAAAATAGAATTATAAATACAACATTCCTGACCAAAACAGATATGCACATAGATTGAACTTTTAAGATGTCATGCAATAATTATACACGTCGCAAATTAACACTTATGCGGATTCTCTCACACTATCCCATCCCAAACATTATACAAATATCTTCCTCGGGCTAACGCAGAATCCCGCCATTATTACAGGTTTCAAGTCACCTGATTCACAAGTCCTACCTCGACTCGCACGACAAATCTAACCTCTTGTCTCAAACTCGACAAATCTCAGTGACAAAAGAATGGAATAATAATCCCTAGAATCCACGACGCATAAATACTTTAATAATGAACAATTCGTATAACATGATCTCGTATTTCAAAAAACTGGATTTCCACAAAAATGACTGACAAAACTTACTGTTATTTATTGTTAATCAGACACAGTCTAAACGGACATAGAATAGCATTTCCCTTCGTTACAGATATTCACCGATCTGCATTACTGAACACGACAGCGCGTTTACCCCCGATTGAAACTGGGTAACCAGGGATATCTTGCACTGCCTTCATCATCATTCAAACAAACAAAATTTACGTCAGATAAAAACAACTTACCTGATACCACAAATTACAGGCAATAACTTCACGGAAATGACGATCTATTTTGGACGTAATATCACTTCGTAACCCTCATTATTGACTATTCACACCACATTAAACGGCACTAATAATAATAATTTATAAAATGTATCCAAGCACAAAAAGAAAGCAAATGACCTTTCGTCATATTTCTGACATTCACGAAACAAATGGGTGACAAAACTGCGTCATAAATACCCATTACAAATACATATAAGTTAGATATCGTAAATCAAGATATAATAGGCGGTAAGATGGCATTCCACCTACCTTAACTGCACGTAAGCTTCCATTTTTGGCTCAGCAGCAACCTCTGGCATTCTATTTAGCCATTTGAATATTTCTGGTTTCACATTTGGTTTTATTCATGTTTCTTTCCTGAAAACGAAGCATAAAAAAGGAATGCCCTCCAGTCGGTGTCTTGGCAGATCGAACTCGAATGACTGGATTTGTTGCCCGCACACGAAATACTTTTCTTGACAACACAATAATTATATTTTCACCAATATTACTTCGCAGTCTTTACCGCCTTTACATCAGATTAATTTTGTGATAAACAACTACCTCCACTTGGAGTCAAAACCCCGGCCACATCGGCCAAAAATTTGTATTTGCTGGACTTAGTCTATTTCTCAACGATCGATTTACTCAACAGTATAACCCTCTCTCGCGAGCTTCAATGGTAGAGTGTAGGGGATTTCAAGATGGCGTCCCCTCATATTTATAGATTCGGCCCCCCTCTCAGGAATTTCTTCTTACCGCCAAGAAAATTGTGTACTGTTTGTGACTTTATGGAAATATATTTAAAAGAGCTTTTGCTGTACCCAAGTACTGGCTAACCTGCTAATGACATTGTTCGTGATAATTTAACATCATCTCGTACCAAATTAGCTGGTAATTGACCTCATTTGATAGGCACTATATTCTGACGACTCAGCGTGGGTAAAATAGACACGCACGTCCTTCATGAAGAATCCTCGGAAATGGCTTATCAATCTCAAATTTGTCTTACTAAAGACCAGTTGTCTTGCAGATAATGCCAGGACACTCATTATACTACGTTCATTGCTAATTTCTTTATTTAAACATACTTATTTAACCAAAACTTTCTTCTGTATCCATCCATCTTCGACTCGTGCGGATGACGTCACATCTCATAGAGTGGGAAAGAAAGCAGCCATCTTCCTGCCTCGTGTCGCATCTGCGATATAAATATACATTCAAGCTTCTTATTATGATTGACATGGGGCCTCATGTGGTAATTTTAAAACTCAAAATTCTTGGGACACAAAGGTCATGGGTTCAATACGTACTAACATTCCAAGTTAACACCAATAATTAAAACACCACTACTCAAACACAATGGTAAATAAACACATAACCCATACGGTAGCACGTCAAGGCGCGAAATAATTAACTTACAGGTATTTTAAACTTCCATGTAAAAGCAACTGACGATGCAAATACTTCCTTATCATTATTGATAATCACGAAGTACGATCACATTCGGTCTCGAAATATCTGTTTCACAATTATTACTTTAATCTCGTATCCACAATCACATTTTGCCTACGCCTGGCCCGCAGCCACGGCGATATTACCATTAATCGAAACCTGCCATGAGGTTTGAGGATGGTACTTGGTCTCGTTGCGGTTATACGACCGTGAGTTCTGTACTTCATTTCTTCCTGCTGGTGCTGTGTGACTAGAAAGTAGGGTTTCCACCCCTACGGTGCAGTATGGCAGAGGCCAGTGATGGGGAAGATGCTATAGCAGAGTTTAATAATGTGATTATTTATAGTGATAACTTATCTATGAAGGATACTATTGTCTTAGATTTGGAAATGCAGTCTAGTTCGCCGGCTTTGCAAAAAAATCCGGATCCGGCCAATATAGATACTAGGAATCCTAAGCTTTATTATGAAAACCATTCAGGTTCTTATATTGTTTTTTGTGGAAGCAGAGACTGCAAATACTATTCTAGGTAACCTTCATCCGATGGCTCTGGGTAAGCTTTTTATGAACGGAAGCTTGTAGGTAACCATCTAATTACTCGTAAAGGGATAACAGAAATTAAAATTGAAGTTACATCTCGGATGAAGGTCAATCCAATACTTAAAGAACAGAAGATAACGACGTTTATTCCGTAGTCCTGCCTCAATAAAATTGTGTCCATTAGGGGTGTAGATAAAACATCACTGAGGAGGAGATTGTTAACAATGCAGAATCATCTGCTCCTATAGTCGCTGCCAAACGCATGAATCGTAGGTCATCGCAAGATGGTGTAATTAAATATCTACCGACGGGGACATTTAAGATTGCTTTCAAATGTCAGGGGCTACCGCAATATGTGGCTTTGTAAGGAATTAGGCCGGAAGAGCAAACTTTTGATTTACAGCCACTTATTTGTCAAAAGTGCCAGCGTTACGGCCATTATGGTTATGAGACATTCACGGAAACGGGGTGGCCTAGGGAGCGGTGTTAAGCGAACAGGGAACTGGAAATCAAGTAGGGATGGCATAAAAATGTTAGTGCTCAACTGTAGAAGCATTGTAAACAAAGGAATCGAATTAAGTAATTTAATAGATATATATACTTACCAGGTATTGTAATAGGAGTTGAATCATGGCTGAGAAATGATATAATGGATGCAGAAGTATTCTCAGAAATTGGAGTGTGTATCGTAGAGGTAGGATAGGAATGGTAGGAGGGGGAGTATTCATTCTTGTAAAAGAAGAATTTGTAAGCTGCGAAAAAGTTAAGGATGAGCAACATGAAATTCTGTGTGTAAGGCTCTTCTCTAAAGATAATAGCCAACTTGATGTCTTTGGAGTGTACAGACAGGGAAAGGGTAGCGCATACGCAGATTCAGAATTATTTGATAAGATAATCAGCTATGTTGGACATGATATGGAAAGGAATGTGATAGTAGCAGGTGATCTCAATTTACCAAATGTCAATTGGGAAGGTAATGCGAACGACAGGAAGCATGACGAACAAATGGCAAATAAGTTAATATGGGAAGGGCAGCTGATTCAGAAAGTGATGGAACCAACTAGAGGGAAGAATATTTTGGATGTGGTGCTGATAAAACCAGATGAGCTCTATAGAGAAACCGAAGTAATAGATGGTATTAGTGATCACGGAGCTGTTTTTGTCGTAGTTAAAAAAATGTGAAAGAAAGGAAGGTATTAAAATTAGGACTATTGGGCAGTATCATATGGCTGACAAAGCAGGCATGAGGGAGTTTCTAAAAAGTAACTAATATCTCTGGAAAATGGTAAATAAATATATAAACAGATTCTGGGATGGGTTTAAAGCAATTGTTGAGGAATGTGCAAATAGGTTTCTACCTTTAAAGGTGGTAAGGAATGGTAAGGATCCACTATATTATAACAGAGAAGTAAAGAGACTAAGAAGGAGGTGCAGGTTGGAACGAAATAGAGTTAGAATTGATTTAGGAAGTAAGGAGGAATTGAAGGAACCTACTAGGAAACTGAATCTAGCAACGAAGTCAGCTTAAGATAACATGATGGCAAGCACAACTGGTGGTCATACAAATTTTAGTGAAAAATGGAAGGGTATGTATAGGTACTTTAAGGCAGAAACAGGTTCAAAGAAGGACATTCCAGGAATCATTAATGAACAAAGGGAGTGTGTATTCGAGGATCTTCAAAAGTCAGAAGTATTCAGTCAGCAGTAGGTAAAGATTGTTGGTTACAAGGATAATGTCCAGATAGGGGATGTGAGTAATACTAAAGAAGTATTAAAATTTACCTATGATAACAATATAGTACCATATCTGAAATATTTATTTGATTATTGCTTGGTTGAAGGAGCGAATGGAGAGTAGTTATTATAGCCCCTGTGTATAAAGGAAAGGGTGATAGACATAAAGCTGAAAATTACAGGTCAGTCAGTTGGACATGCATTGTATGTAAACTTTGGGAAAGCATTCTTTCCGATTATATTAGACATGTTTGCGAAATTAATAACTGGTTTGACAGAAGGCAGTTTGGGTTTAGGAAATGTTATTGGACTGAAACTCAGCTTGTACGATTTCAGCAAGATAGAGAGGATATCCTGGAACCAGGAGGCCAAATGGACTGTATTGCGTTTGACCTATCTAAGGCATTTGATAGGGTAGATCATGGAAGACTACTGGCAAAAATGAGTGCTATTGGATTTGACAAAAGAGTGACTGAATGGGTGGCTATGTTTCTAGAAAATAGAACTCAGAGAATTAGAGTAGGCGAAGCTTTATCTGACCCTGTAATAATTAAGAGGGGAATTCCTCAAGGCTGTTATTGGACCTTTATGTTTTCTTATATATATCAATGATATATGTAAAGCAGTGGAATCAGAGATAAGGCTGTTTGCAGATGATGTTACTCTGTACAGAGTAATATGTAAGTTACAAGATCGTGAGCGTTTGCAGGGTGACCTCGATAGTGTTGTGAGATGGACGGTGGGCAATGGTATGATGATAAACGGGGTTAAGAGTCAGGTTGTGATATTCACAAATAGGAAAAGTCCTCTCAGTTTTAGTTACTCGTTGATGAGGTGAAAATTCCTTTTGTGGATCATTGTAGGTACCTAGGTGTTAATATAAGGAAAGGTCTTCTTAGGGGTAATCACATAAATATGATTGTTAATAAAGGGTACAGATATCTGCACATGGTTATGAGGGTATTTAGGTGTTGTAGTAAGGATGTAAAGGAGAGGGCATATAAGTCTCCGGTAAGACCCCAACTAGAGTATGGTTCCAGTGTATGGGACCCTCACCAGGATTACTTGATTCAAGAACTGGAAAAATCCAAAGAAAAGCAGCTCAATTTGTTCTGGGTGATTTCCGACAAAGGAGTAGCATTACAAAGTTGTCGCAAAGTTTGGGCTGAAAAGATTTGGGAGAAAGGAGACGAGCTGCTCGATTAAGTGGTATGTTCCGAACTGTCGGTGGAGAGATGGCGTGGGAGGACATCAGTAGACGAATAAGTTTGAGTGGTGTTTTTAAAAGTAGGAAAGATCACAATATAAAGATAAAGTTGGAATTCAAGAGGACAAATTGGGGCAAATATTCGTTTATAGGAAGGGAAATTAGGGATTGGAATACCTTACCAAGGGAAATGTTCAATAATTTTCCAATTTCTTTACGATCATTTAAGAAAAGGCTAGGAAAACAACAGATAGGGAATCCGCCACCTGGGCGACTGCCCTAAATGCAGATCAGTAGTGATTGATTGATTGTTTGATTGATTGATTGATTGATTGATTGATTGATTGATTGATTGATTGATTGATTGATTGAAATTGTTAAAAATTGTCGGGCGAAAGCTCCGTGTTGCTCCAAATCAGTGGCGAAGCCAGGGGAGGAATCTGTGAGTCTCAGATTCCCCAGACGCAATACGAATAATAAATTATTGATATAAGGGAAGGAAATTATGTCTAGTAAACTTAATAGACTTCACGGCTCCCCACTCCGCCGCGCTGCTCACAGAGCACTTAGCCTAGCCTCGGAGTCTGGCTTCAGCCAGACTCTTACGTTACTGCTAGCGGGCGGGGCTTGTGCTGGTTGCTATGACAACGTATGGCGTCATGTAGCGGTAAGTGCTCGCTTTAAAACCTAGCTCGGAGTCTAGTCTCCAAGTCTCGAGTTACGAGTTAATGTTTACGTTGTGATCGGTTGATCTTTGAAGTTTACAAATTATTAGTGGTCTGTGTTTTGTGAAAAGTGTTGCCAGTGCCTTTTAAATCCGTGTATAATGAATTAAAGTAATGATCTTATTACATACTTGCTTCGAACTCCATTTTCTTCTTTGTCTTTCGAAGAAAAATATGCCCTGAAAGACAAGCGGCCACAGCCATTATTGAAATTTTGCAAAAGGATGGAAACCAAATAGGAACTTACCAGTCCCAATGGTATAAGGATTATACATGGCTTACAGCAAGTGTGACAGATTGTAAGTTTTATTGTTACATTTGCATATTATTTGGAGGTGATAGTGAATGTAATGAGGGTGGCATTAGCACCCTAAAAAAATCATAGAAGAGCACGTAAACACCAAATTTCAAAAATGGAAATTCTAAGTTCCCATAGAGGGAACTAGATATATTTCCACCAATAGAGCATATCAAAAATCAGATCAAAAATTAGATGTAGGGTTTTTTCGCGGCGCTTGCTCTATTAACCAGCATTTCGTCTTAAGTCTGACACTAGACTCGTCAGAGTGGGATGTGTCAGACCCTACCCACTGACGCTGGGGTGTATGCAGGTGAACAACAACAAACGTAAGTTATTTCATTCCCACCGCGAGCGCGGCGGGCGGGCCATCACCCGAACTAGCGGCTCTTAGGCCTTGCGAATCAAAAAGGGAGAATGAGATTAACAAGATATGGCAAGTATGTTTTGCACATACGTAAAATGAAATGTAGAATGTCTTAGCACAAAATACAAAATACAAAATAAAGAGAAAATAAACTAGACACAACGACAAAAATACGAGTAAAATTGGAAGAGATTGTTCAATTCTTACAGAATACTTCAGTAGCGAGTGCGGTTAAGAACATCAAAGAAACTCACCGAGTACATGAGAACATGTAATATTTGGTGATATACGATAAAGGGAATAAGATCACACGAAAGGAAACCATAACGACGTGATGAATAGAAACAAACACTGAGAGAAAGAAACACACGTGAAGTACACGTTACTACACTCGGTAAAACACTAATTGAGGGCGCTTGTGGCGCCGGATCGTCAGTGGTGGACAAGAGGAGCAATACCGCAGCCAGGAGCATCTTGAAAACGATACATGAGGAGTATGATTGTTATTATTATTATGAGTAGGAGTGACGGGCGGTAAGTCTGGAAGAAAGTGGAAGCTAAGTAATAGTGGGTGGAAAGAGATGAGAATATTGTGGTGTTCGGTTGTCGGTAAGGATGGCAGTAGCTAGGGGGGATAAAGTAAGGGCTTCAGTGACAATGGGATTATTATGGGAAATAGCGCGAGTGAGGTATTGGAAGCGAAGAGTATGAAGATGTGTAAAGATGCCAGGAAAAGAGTAATAGGGACGGAAGTGGGCGGAGGGAGTGTCGTAAGGGAGGCGATAGGCTATACGGATTGCATGTCTGTCTAGTCGAGTCAGACGTAAGTACTCGGTTGGGTGGGCGTCGATCCAAGTCAAGGAGGCATAGGTGATGAGAGGTCGAATAAAGGATTTATAAATATGGAGTATCTGAGGGGGGGAAATACCCCACGTAGAACTGGTAAGGGATCGAAGGGCCCTGAAACGCTGTGCAACTTTTTTATAAAGGGTCGTGAAGTGGTGGTTCCAACGAAAATTATTTTGAATTTGAATGCCAAGGTAAGTTAGTATTTGAGTTTCGGGGAAAGGGATGTTATACATTGTTAGTAGGATTTTATGGCGTAAGGGACAAATACGGGATTTTGCACGGAAGACGACGAACTGAGTCTTGGTAGGATTTACAGAAAGGTGCCATTTATTCAACCAGGATTCAAGGGTGTTAATATATTGTTGTGCGCGGCGAGTAAGCGAAGTGTAAGTAGGACTGAAAGCGAGGATAGCTAGGTCGTCAGCATATTGATAGAGACGGAGGGGAGACTGAGGATGGGGAATATCATATGTGAAGAGAACATAAAGAAGCGGAGATAGGGGTGAACCTTGAGCAAGGCCGGAGGTGATTGGAAAGGTATAGGAAAGCGAACCATGAATTTTAATAGTGGCTGTGCGAGAATGGAGATAGTTGGAAAAGAAACGAATGAGAGTGGGAGGAATAGGCAGATGACTAAGTTTAAATAAGAGGCCGGCATGCCAAACAGAATCAAAAGCTTTATCTACATAAAGGCAAATTAGGGCAGCGGTTTATGGGACTTTAAATAGGTGGACAGAGAGGAAGTAATATGAAATAGGTGATCTTGAGTAGAGAAATGAGAACGGAAACCGGCTTGGGAAGAAGGCAATAAGTTAAGAGAATGTAAATAATGGGACAGGCGGTTACTAAGAATGCCTTCAAAAATTTTAGAGAGAACAGTGAGAAGAGAAATGGGGCGATAGGAATGGATACCGGAGGGAGGTTTATGTGGTTTGAGAAAAAGAAGAATAATAGCATGGCCCCAATGCTGGGGATAAAAACCGGTATAGAGCATGGTATTATATATAGAGCAGAGAATATGAATGAGGAGTAGAGGGGCTTCGCGGATATGGCGATAGGTAAGGTGATCGTGTCCAGGAGCGGTGTTACGTTTATAGCGTAAAAAAGTCAGGATTTCAGTAGGGGTAATAGGGGTATTGAGCGGATGGGAATAATCAATATCACGAAAATGTAAGAAAGATGGTTGCAAATGTGGTTGATCAGGGTTAGTGTGTTGGGATATAAGCGGCTCGTCAGGATGGGAATAGTGGGGGCGGGAAGGAGGAGAAAAAAGACGTGAATAGTGATCGGCAAAAACGTCGGCTTTATCTTTGTCAGTAATAGGTGGGGAAGGGCCAAAACGAAGAGGATAAGTCAGGAAAGATTGATTCGTTTTAGTCAAGCGTCGAAAAGTTGTCCAAAATTTTTGTGGTTCATGTACATCTTTGAGGTTATTACAAGCAGTCATCCATTGTCGTTTCTTAAGTGCTTTGATGTAAGATCGAGCGTGACGTAAGTGACGTCGATGTTCACGTAAAGTCACAGGATCGCGAGTACGTAAGTAAGAGCGGTAATAGTTATGAGCAAGTTGAAGTAAAGAGAGGGCTTTAGGGGGAATAGGGGGTTTGGAGGGTTGGTAAGAATGGCGGGGGATATGGCGTTGATCAGCAACAGAAAGGGCATGTTCCACTTGGGAGATTAGAGCCTTAAGGTTAGGAAGGGAGATAGGGGGAGGAAAGTCCTGAAGTAAATCAGTGATTATCGTACGATAGTTAGTCCAGTTTGTCTGGGAAAACCGGCGGGTAGGGGGAGGGCGAGGGAGAAGAGAGCGAGTGGTATAGGAATAGTTAGATACAGTAATTAGAGCTGGTGTATGGTCGGAATTTATAGGGAGAAGCTTATCAAGGGTGAGAGTGGAAAGGGATGGGGAAACTATGAGGGCATCAGGGGTAGAGTTGGAAATGGGACGGGTGGGAAAAGGGAAGGGGATCTTCACGCCCCGGATATGAGTAAGCATCGTATTAAAAGCAGTAACTTCAGTTGCAGTATATGAAGTAATATTGATGTCAGCGACAAAAATATAGTGAGAGAAAGTGGTATCGATATATCGAATGAAGTCGATCGGAGGAGGTGTACGAGGAGGGAGATAGAGAGTAACAAAAGTAATAGAAGTATTGTTTTGGAGAAACGTTTCTAAAATGAGATATTCAGAGAAGTTGTTATGGAAAGTGAAATAGTGACGTTTAGCAGTAATACCGCGTTTAACTCCAACAGCTACACCACCTCGAGATTCATATTGCCTATCAGCGCGATAGAGGCTATACTTCGGAAAATGGGGCTGATGTTGATAGGTCAAAAATGTTTCGTTAAGAATGAAAATGTCCGGGGCGTACAGATTTAGGGCAAAGTCCAGGAGAGCACGGCTGGTTTGAAGAGATTGAAGGTTAACATAATATACCTGAAACATTTTATCTCATAAGGGGTACCGCGTTAAGGGGGAAAAAAATGCAAAGTGCATCTTATTCCCCGAATACGCGACATCCACATGAGTATTTAGAACCAGCCGCGCAGCTAACTGGACCTGGGAGAGGATATGGGGCCGGTTAAATGGAAGAACGTTCTGGAGAACCATAGTGAGAAACCTGATAAGGTTCTCAGAACTAGGGGCGGGAAGGGAGGAGGAAGGGGCGGAGGTAGAAAGATCCTGTGAAATGACAGGGGTGACATACTCAGGTTTAGTGGGATCAGGTACAGGGCGAGCACGACACTTGTAGGAAAAAGAGGGATGAGTTTGGTCACAATTCACACATTTGGGAGAAGCCTTATTGGTGCACTGAGAAGTAGGATGCTCCTGACTACAGATACCACATACCTCGTTATTCACACAGGGAGCACCTGGAGCGTGGTTATACCGGTGACACCGCTCACATCTGATCTGTTGGGGTGCCGCAGAGCGGGACGGTTCGACGCGGTGACGTTGACCGTAGATGACGACGCCGTCACGAAGCAGGGCATCCAGCGTAGCGACGTCCCTCGACAGCACTCGGACGAGGGAGGTGGGGCCCTGAGCGTTGCGAATGCGGACGACCTTGTAGAAAGTATGACCCTCAAGTTGGAGTTGGGCCGCAATTTCGTCTTCCGTCCAGTCTCTGTCCACCCGATAGGCGACCACAGACAAAAGAGGCATTGTACGAGATGATGGAGCAGAGCGCCGGGCCGGTGTTTGCTGCGTAATGTTGGAAGCAGTAGTGTGTTTCCCAAAATGTGCCAATCCGACGGTAGAGATCAGATGATCATAATAAGGTTTTGAAGTCTTGATATGGAAATAGCCGTCCCTAGTACGTTGCAGTTCAAGATTATAGGAACTGAAGTCTGTAGTGAATCTGGAGAGAATGGTGTATATAGCACGAGTATTAGAATTGTCCGGGTCCATATGCATAAGTTTAATAACGTAGAATGGTGCTGATGGCAGTGGTACAGGACTGACGACACTGCGTTGACGTATAGCAGGATGTAAGGCTGGATTCTTCGCCGCCGCAGCATAACTGCGTACATTGCTAGGCATGTATTCATTATTAGACGGAGGCGACCGTGGCGGAAGATGGAAAGGCGCCACGACGTTGGCCGTGTTCAGATTCAGCAGCGGAGATATGCCGAGATCGGAAGGTGGTGCGTCAGGAATGGAACCCTGGCGAATAATGGAGTTTGGAGACGTGAAGGTAGAGCCTCATGAGAATGTTGATGAGGCCTGGTCTGCAGCACATCGTTTCTTCCTGTCGCCTGTAAGTTCCGGAGAAATTTTCCTGGCCTGTTTTAGCGTTGTAGCGTCCATTTCACGAGGAGGAGACGGAGAACCTTTTTGACTCATAGTAGAAGCTTCCACAGAACGAAGCGTCGAGAATGTTCTAGAAGTTCTGGAAAACGACTCGAATGATATCCACAGATGCCGATGGAGACTCTGTATGTGTATGCAGGTGAACTTATCAGAAGCTTATTTAAGAGGCACAGTCTGATAACTGCATACGGGAGATAAAACTCCACAATGGAATTAATGCCCGCCTAGCAATTCCAAATGGAAATTCTAAGTTCCCGTAGAGGGAACTAGATATATTTCCACCAATAGAGCATATCAAAAATCAGATCAAAAATAAGATGTAGTGTTTTTTCCCGGCGCTTGCTCTATTAACCAGCATTTTGTCTTAGGTCTGACACTAGACTCGTCAGGGTGGGATGTGTCAGACCCTACCCACTGACGCTGGGATGTATGCAGGTGAACATCATCATCATCATCATCATCATCAGGTTATTTCATTCCCACCCTCAAGGGGTGGGCGGGCCATCAGCTCAACTAGGAGCTCTTCGGCCTTCGGTAGGGAAGAAAGTGTGAGAAAGTAATCCACAGTGGAGTATGTATCGTACATACAATATAAGGAGAAGAGTTACGGAAGAGGCGTGGGGACACCACAACCAACAAGGCGGAACGCAGGGAGGACCCGCAGTGCCCCCGCCCAAGCGAGCCCTACCAACACCAGAGACGAAAACTTTATTGATACTGCTAGGCATCTCGGGCGCGCATTACAGAATTGGAAAACGTGACTGAGAAGACACAACAATATTTACAGATGTTGTTGAGGAACATGGAGAGGGTTCGGAAAGTAGGCATAAGTGGAAGGACATGGGTAGTATTGAAGAAGGAGATAGTACAGATTAGTTGTGATATTGGTAATGGAAGTGGCCAGGAGACGGAGAAGTTCTAGTATGGAGAGTGGCGGTAGGCTGAATTGAGGCTGGGGAACAGGGGGATGAATGGTGGGCGGCGGTGGGGTGGGTGGCGTCGCCGGGCGAGAGCGAGGAAGGGGAGAATGGGGAGGAGAGCGTACATCGCGGGGTGGGGAGCGAGAAGGTTCCACCCGATAAGTTCGCCGATGAAGTTGAACGCCAGCGATGAGCAAATGGTGAACATCTTCGGAGTTGGAAAATTGTAGGCGAACCATGTATGTCGGGCCATGGGCGTTGAATATGCGAAAAGCTCGCCGAGCCGGAACGCCTGCCTGGTGAAGGTCGTTTAGTAGGTCTTGTTCAGCGATGGCAGGATCAACGCCACGAAGAACACAAATATAAGATGATGGCGGACCAGAAGCCGCGGTTGCGCCAGACTCGCTGACCGAGACTGGCGGCGGCGGAAGGCAGCTGGGAATTTGGGAGGGTCGTAGATACGGAAAGGTTGGGGGTAGACATAATCGGAGAGGGATGGCTAGACGTCAAAGTGGACGTAGAAAAGGAGGGAGAACTAAAAGCAACAGTAGTGAATGTGGTGGTAGTGACGGGAGATGGAATGGTGCAAGAGAGAGAGTCACGAATTCGAATAGGGAAGTCAGGATCGGAGGCCAGCGTGCGTAAAAGATGGTCAGGAGTAGGGAGGGCTACATAGAGGTCACTAAAGAGGTAGATCTCGCCGGCAGCGATGAAGGCTTCTGCAGCTTCCGAATAACGAAAGAAGGCCACAACGTCCGGAGAGGGTTGACCCGAAAGAGCATCCTGAAGGCGAAGAACCAGTTGGGTGTTGACTCCATAATTACATAACCAGGTGCGAATAGCGGCTGGAGAATGGGCATTGTCCACATTCTTGATGAGGCAGGAGAAAGCTGGCATGGTCAGGGAAGGCGACAAACAACGAGGCGTCAGCCCAGTTTTTGTTCCTTGGGCCGGCTGAGAGAGCGAAGTTAGCGATGAGAGGAGCACCACTCAGCCGAAAAAATATGTGGACAGTGGATGCAGGTGAACTTATCAAGAAGCCTATTTAAGAGGCACAGTCTGATAACTGCATACGGGAGATAAAACTCCACAATGGAATTAATGCCCGCCTAGCAATTCCAAATGGAAATTCTAAGTTCCTATAGAGGGAACTAGATATATTTCCACCAATAGGGCATATCAAAAATCAGATTAAAAATTAGATGTAGGGGTTTTTCCCGGGGCTTGCTCTATTAACCAGCATTTCGTCTTAGGTCCGACACTAGACTCGTCAGAGTGGGATGTGTCAGACCCTACCCGCTGACGCTGGGGTGTATGCAGGTGAACATCATCATCATCATCATCATCACGTGGTTGGTTCATTCTCACCCCTCGGGAGTGGGCGGGCCACCAGCTCAACCAAGGAGCTCTTAGGCCGTTCGAAAAGGAAAGATAAGAAAGAGAGATAGCAGTAAAGGAGGTATGTACCGTACATACCGGAAAGGAAAAAAGACTAGAGTAGGCGCAGGGGCACCGGGACGACAAGGCGGAACCCAGGGGAGACCCGCAAAGCACCCCGCACAGAGCAAGGCCGCTGCGAACACCAAAGAAAGAGCGACTAGGGAGGAAGTAATGACAATGTATCCCGGGCGCGTATGTATGAGAAAAAAAATTACAATATCATACAATAGAGTTTACAAATATTGAGCGGCTGGAGGTAATGGGGACTGCGGAAAGGGAGAGGAAGGACAGGGTAATATTGTAAGAGGAAGTAGTAGAGAGTGGTAGACAGATTAGTGACCGATGTGGCCAGGAGACGGAGAAGGTCCAATATCGGAAGAGGCGGCAGGGGAACAGGTTATAAGAAGTAGGGATCGGAGGTTGGTGTAGGGGTGGGGTGGGTGGCGGAGCGCATGGCGGGCGAGACGAAGCGATGGTAGTAGGAGAACGGACAGGAGAGGGTGGCGAAGAAGGGGGGGGGGGTCGGGCGTGCCGCGGCGGGGAGCGAGAGGGCTCCACTCGACGGATTCGGCCGCGAAAGTGGACTCCGGAGGTGATGAGACGATCCACGTCGGCGAAGGAAGAGAGTCGGAGGCGGACCATGAAGGTCGGACCATCGTTGTTGTAGATGCGGAAAACCTTGCGGACCGGAACACCCTCCAGTTGCAGTTCTTGGAGAATATCTTTGTCGGCGACAACAGGATCGATACCACGGATGACGCAGCTCGGTGATGAAAACTGTTGACGTGGTGATGTAGAGGCGTCATGGGCATCCGTGAGAGGGGACAACTGGGGAGATGATAGGGGTGTAGAAATGGTGGTGGAGGAGGTGGACATGATAGGAGATGGGTGACTGTAGGTGACAGAGGAGGAAACAGATGTCCGGGTAGAATGGACGACAGTGGTGGTAGTGGCAGGGGTGGTAGTAGTAGGAAGAGTGGCAGTAAGAGAAGTAACGGGAAGTTGAGAGACAGGGAGGGGAGTAGCATAAGGGGACACGAATTTGATGGGAAAGTTAGGGTCGGAGCCAATTGATGCAAAAGATGGTCCGGCGGAGTAAGTGTTTTATGCTGTTTATTGAAGAGATAGAGGAGGCCCGAGGCGCGAAGAGCCTCGGCTTCCTGTGCATCCGTTAGAAAAGCCACTACATCCGGAGAAGGTTGGCCAGACAAGGCATCTTGTAGGCGGAAGACGACGTTAATCCGAACACTGTGGTTGATAAGGTCCTGACGAATAGCAGCGGGAGTATGAACAGTGTCCACGTTCTTGATGAGCTAGGAGCAATCTGCCATGGTGAGGGGAGGCGACAGCCAACGAGGCGTCTGCCCGTTGAATTCTTCTTGGGCCGACTGAGAATGCGAGATGAGCGCCACCCAGCCGAAAAAATCGTGGACAACAACAGAGTATAAGGGATGCAGGTGAACTTATCCGAAGCCTATTTAAGAGGCACAGTCTGATAACTGCATACGGGAGATAAAACTCCACAATGGAATTAATGCTCGCCTAGCAATTCCAAACGGAAATTCTAAGTTCCCATAGAGGGAACTAGATATATTTCCACCAATAGAGCATATCAGAAATCAGATCAAAAATTAGATGTAGGGTTTTTTATCCCGGCGCTTGCTCTATTAACCAGCATTTTGTCTTAGGTCTGACACTAGACTCGTCAGAGTGGGATGTGTCAGACCCTACCCACTGACGCTGGGATGTATGCAGGTGAACAAACAAAAAAAAAGTAAGTTATTTCATTCCCGCCGCGAGCGCGGCGGGCGGGCCATCAGCCGAACTAGCGGCTCTTAGGCCTTGCGAATCAAAAAGGGAGAATGAGATTAACAAGATATGGCAAGTATGTTTTGCACATACGTAAAATAAAATGTAGAATGTCCCAGCGCAAAATACAAAATACAAAATAAAGAGAAAATAAACTAGACACAACGACAAAAATACGAGTAAAATTGGAAGAGATTGTTCAATTCTTACAGAATACTTCAGTAGCGAGTGCGGTTAAGAACATCAAAGAAACTCACTGAGTACATGAGAACATGTAATATTTAGTGATATACGATAAAGGGAATAAGATCACACGAAAGGAAACCATAACGACGTGACGAATAGAAACAAACACTGAGAGAAAGAAACGCACGTGAAGTACACTTTACTACACTCGGTAAAACTCTAATTGAGGGCGCTTGTGGCGCCGGATCGTCAGTGGTGGACAAGAAGAGCAATACCGCAGCCAGGAGCATCTTGAAAACGATACATGAGGAGTATGATTGTTATTATTATTATGAGTAGGAGTGACGGGCGGTAAGTCTGGAAGAAAGTGGAAGCTCTGACACCGGCGAACCTCCCAGCGTTTATCTATGTCCCCTTCGAACACTTCAGCATTTCCCACCCCTCCCCACCTCTGTAACGACCACCCTCACTACTACTACCACCACCTTCACCCATTCTGCACTTACCCTCCCGAGTACTTCCACTCTTCCTCCTATAATTAGCCACCCCTCTCCCATCATGTCCACCCCTGCCCTCGCCCCATCCGTCACATTGCCAAGTCCCCAACAGCCCCCTACCACCACCACAGCTGCCACCGTCACTGCTCAGCCAGCTTCCCAAGGAGAGTCCGCCGCTGCCGCAGTTCTTCACCGGCCTCCGTCTTCGAGCTGCGTCCTTCGTGGCATCGACCCTACCATGACAGAACAGGACATATTGGGGGAACTCCACATGGTAGGCGTTCCGGCACTTCGCGTGTTCCGTATCTACAACAATGCTGGCCCAACGTTTATGGTACGCCTCCAACTCCCGTCAGATGAAGACGTTCACAAACTGATCATCTCTGGCGTTCGCATCCATCGTCGGCATCCATCTCTCTCTTCGTATGTCCACGTCTTTTTTCGGCTGGTTGGCGCTCCTCTTCGCATCTTCAGCCGGCCCAAGCAGCAGAACACGGACAGACGCCTCGTTGGCTGTCGCCTTCCCATCTCTACTATGACGGCCCGGCCGGATCTTATCCGGAAGTCCCGTCTCCTCCTAGACGTGGACCTCGATGTTGACGACGAGACGATTCTTAACGCCCTTCCAATTTGTGCTGTACGCAGGCTTCTACATCGTGACACTCGAGAACTCTCCACCCAACTTCTGGTCCAGTGTTTTACCCTCGACGATGCCATTGCCTTGGAAACCAGTGGAGCTTTCATCAATGGTCGCCGCTACGACGTAGTGGCCCTTCCTGCAGCTCTTCTCCAGAATATGATCACTATTCCATATTACGAAGTCTTCGCTCTGGATTCACCCTATCTCCCTTATCCACCTAACATGTTCCCCCCGCTCCCCACCTTTACGTCGTCCTCCGTTACTACTACTACTTCTCCAGCCCCTACAGTCTCTACTACTGTTCAACTGTCTCCTTCTCCCACCACTCTCACGTCTAGTCATCCCTCTCCGTTAATTTCTACTCCTACCACCTTTATCACTACATCAGTCCCGACTTCCCCGCTACCCCCTGCCGACTCTGTCAGTACTGCTCAGCCAGCCTCCATCCGGGTGTCTGGTGCTTCCACGGCTTCACAACCGCCTTCAACTTACAGCTGTGTTCTTCTAGGTGTTGATCATGTCATCGCTGAACAAGACTTACTGCACGACCTTCGCCAGGCAGGAGTTCCGGCTCGGAGAGCTTTCCGCATCTTTAACGCACATGGTCCGACGTATATGGTTCGCCTTCAATTTTCTGCCCTAGACGACGTCAACCGTTTGCTCACCACTGGTGTTCATCTTCATCGGCGAACCTATCGTGTGGAACCTTCCCGCTCCCCACCGCGCGATGTAAGCTCTCCTCCCCGTCCTCCCCCTCCTCGCTCTCGCCCACCGCCGCCACCAACCCCCCCGCCACACACCATCCATCCTCCTGTTCCCCCACCTCAGTTCAGTCTACCGCCTCTCTCGTTCCTAGACATTCTCCGACTCCTCGCTACTTCCGTCACTAATATCACCACTGCCCTGTATTATCTCCTTCTCCAATATTACCCGTGTCCTTCCACTTCCACCTTCCTTCCGACCCCTCTACAGGTTCCGCCATAACATATATAACTGCACTTGTGTATTCACAATATAGCTTTCCATTTCTGTACTGCGCGCCCGAGATGCCTAGCAGTATCAATAAAGTTTTCGTCTCTGGTGTTGGTGGGGTTCGCTTGGGCGGGGGCCATGCGGGTCCTCCCTGGGTTCCGCCTTGTTGGTTGTGGTGTCCCCCCGCCTCTTCCGTAACTCGTTTCCTTATATTGTATGTACGATACATACTCCACTGTGGATTACTTTCTCATACTTTCTTCCCTACCCAAGGCCGAAGAGCTCCTCGTTGAGCTGATGGCCCGCCCACCCCTTGAGGGTGGGAATGAAATCACTTGATGATCATGATGATGATGATCCGTCGTCGGCACTACCGCGTGGAACATTCTCGCTCCCCACCCCGTACTGTGTGCTCCCCACCCATCAGTTCTCCTCGTCGCCCTCGACCGGACCCGCCACCCACCCAACTCCCGCAAACGGTTTTCCTACCAGCTCACCAACCCCCACCCTTTCCGCCGCCCCTCCCGATCCTAGACCTTCTTCGTCATCTTGCTACCTCATTACCAACATCACAACTACCCTCTACTACCTCCTGTTACAACATTACCCTCGTGCTCCTTACTAAACTTTTCAACCGAACCACGAACCGTCCACTCATGTACACCACCGACGATCCGGCGCCACAAGCGCCCTCAATGAGTGTTTTATCGAGTGCAATAAAGTGTAATTCACGCACGTTTCTTTCTCTCCGTGTTTATTTCTATTCGTTACGTCTCTATGGTTTCTTTTCGTGCTCGCTACCGAAGTAACCTGTAAGACAATTGAACAATCTCTACTCATTTACTCATATTTTTAGTTGTGTCTAGTGTTACCATAGCAGCGCAAGAAGAGCTGCAGGACATTTCTGTTGTATATCTTTTCATTCTAGTTGCGCAGTGTAAGCAATGATGCAGGACTTTCAAAATTTTCTGTTTCAATTGTAGCGTCCTGTGCTGGGACATTCTACATATTATTTTACGTATGTGCATTACATACCCGCTAGTACTTGTTAATCTCACTCTCCCCTTTTTTCGCAAGGACTAAGAGCCGCTAGTTCGGCTGATGGCCCGCCCGCCGCACTTGCGGCGGGAATGAAATAACTTACGTTTGTTTGTTTGTTTGTTTGTTTGTTCACCTGCAGACATCCCTAGTCGAACCCCAACAATTCTCGCTACGAGCGACATCTCCGAGTGGAACATCAAAGTTACTCCTTACTCATTAATTTTTTCTCGGCCGGGTGGCTCACCATCTTTACCTCAGCTACCTCGCCGACTCTAAAGAACATATTGGCTGACACCTAGTTGGTAGTCGGCTTCCCCGCCATGCTTACCTGCCTACTCCGTAACGTCAACCTCGCTCTCTCCGAAGACGACATCGTTCAACAAAAACCCAAGGCAGGCATTCCAGTTCATTGGGCCACACGACTACTAAACAGTTCCGGACCGTCACCAGATGTCCTTCTATATTTCCACAAAGAAGACGACGTCTGCCACCTCCTGAACAACGGCGTATATATTCATCACATCTTCCATAGTGTGGAAGTTACTCCTGCGTCACTCATGGATCAGCTCATAGCCACTGATTTTACTCCGCCTGCAACGGTCGCGCCACCACAGGAGACTACCTACCAGCTGCCTTCGCACCAAGTGGAATCTACGCCGTCCAGCCAGCCAACATCACACGCCGTTTCTACATCGCTGACAACTACCACTACCACCACCATCTCCACTACAACATCAACCTTCAACCCCTCCCCTATTCCCATCACTATGGTTACAACCAGTCATCCTGCGTCCATAATGATTTCTTCCCTCCCTCTTCCTTCAACACCCGAAGAACGTCATGCCTCATACACACCTCCCGCAACATCTGCAGCACCGTCGTCTTCGTCGTCTTTCAACGCCGCCGAAGAAGCACCACCCTCATCGCAGTCATCACCGTCCCGCCACACCATGTATAGCTGTGTGATCCGTGGAGTGGATCCTGCTCACTCAGAACAAGCTATCCTCCAACAACTTCGAGCAGAAGACGTACCCGTCCGCCGAGTCTTCAGGATCAAGAACACCTCCGGTCTGACCTACATGGTCCGCATCCACCTCCCTACTGCCGTCGACGTTCACCATCTCATCGCCAATGGAGTCTACATCTTTGGCCATCGCTACTAAGTCGAGCCATCTCTTTCACCACCCCAACCTGTTCTACATAACTCCAACAATGCCCGTCGTCACACACGGCCACCCCCTCCATATCGACCCCCTCTACCCGTTTACCCTCCCCTCCCACCAATCAGTTTCTTCACCCCATCAGCTCCAACACTCGACATCTTGCGATTCCTAACTTCCTCCCTCTATAACATCACGGCGACCCTGCACCTCATCAGTTTCCATTTACAGCCTGGTACCCTCCTCTAAACATTTCACTTCTCCCGCACACCCTCATAACCTCAGCCCCGTAGCCATTCATCCAAATTTTCACACCGTTTTTCCCTCTTCTTCATTTGAAACATCTCACTGTTCTCTCCACATCTCCCGGCCCGAGAGATCCCGACACGATCTAGGGGGCCCGCTCCGTCCTTCGGGCGGGGAATGAAAGCTTTCCAGCAGCAGTTCACCTGCAGCACATATATCAGCACATCACATCGCTTATCGGGGGACACAACGACCTCTCTAAAGCAGAAACTGTTGTACGTCTACGCATCTCTCCGGCTCTTTTTTTTTTTGCGGCCGGGTGGCCATCATCTTTAGTCAGCTACCTCGCCGCCCCAAGAAGCATATAGGCTGACGCCTAGTTGGCAGTCGGCCTCCCCATCACCATGTTCACCTGTGTCATCCCAGAGATCGCTCCAGCCACATCAGAAGATGATGTCTGCATCGCAATCCGCTCCGCCGGCTACAGACTCCATGATGCCTACCGGCTATTGGAAGGCACCAGCTGCTTACCATCCACGCAGATTCTTCTCTACGTACATACGTTGGACGACCAGAAGCATCTCATCGACGCCGGCGTGTCCATTCATGATCATTACTACATCGTGGAACCTACTCCTCAACCCATACTTGCTCAACTTTCCGCCGATCCCACTCGCCTCCCTGTAGTACACATGCCACCGACCACGAACCTGCAACAACCTACATCGCTGTCCTTCTCTCTATCCCCCACGACAACTGTCACCACCGCGACCTCTACTACAGCAGCTTATTCCTCCTCTCATACACCTGTCACTTTTGTCACGACCTGTCAACCATCGCCAATTACGACCTCCTCCCTACCCACTTCTACACTTCCTACGACAGTTAATTCCTTTCCACTCCCTGACAACCCCTCGGCATCCACCGTCGCAACGCCACTGTCGCCTCCATCATCGCATCCAGAAAACGCCGCAACAGTAGCAACGTCATCACCGTCCACGCAGCTCCCCACGTCGTCCCACGGTCTGCCGGGCTGTGTGATCCGTGGCATCGACCCTTCGATCTCCAACCAGGACATCCTCAGTGAACTTCACGCCGCCGGCGTCCCTGCTCGTAATGCCTTTAGAATTCAGACAAGTACAGGCCCGACGTATATGGTACGCCTACTTCTACCGACTGTAGACGACGTCCACAAACTCATTGTCACCGGTGTCAACATCTACAGCCATCGATACAGAGTGGAGCCTTCTCGCTCCCACCTCAACCTTCTCACTATTCATCTAACACCACCTACCGTCGCCCCCGGCCAGTCCCTCCTCGGGTTCCACACCCTCAACCCGTTCATCCAACCCCTCCTCCAGATAATTTCTTCTTTTCGCCACCACCGTCCCCCACTGACCTGTTCCGTCTCTTACTCACTTCGCTTGTTACCTTCTCGTCTGTGTTTCATGTACTTGCTCTTCAACTACCTCATCACCCCCTTGCTTAAAACTTCTCTTCCTGCAGTTCTGTCATGGCTCTCTTAAGTCCTATATTAAAACCGTCCACATGCACCTCCCTATTCCACATTTCTACTTCCCATCTATCTAAATTTTCCTCTTCGAAACCATACCCTATCATTTCTCACTTCGTTTACACACCTTCCCGTTTCCACACATCTCCTTGACCCATCCGCACCTCTTGGCCAGGGAGAGGGCGTAACCCTCTTGGTGGCCAGCCCCACCCCTTCAGGGTAGGGAATGAAAGCATTTGATAGATAGATTCACTTGCATACACCCCAGCGTCGGTGGGTAGGGTCTGACACATCCCACTCTGAAGAGTCTAGTGTCAGACCTAAGACAAAATGCTGGTTAATAGAGCAAGCGCCGGGAAATAAACCCTATATCTAATTTTTGATCTGATTTTTGATATGCTCTATTGGTGGAAATATATCTAGTTCCCTCTATGGGAACTTAGAATTTCCATTTGGAATTGCTAGGCGGGCATTAATTCCATTCTGGAGTTTTATCTCCCGTATGCAGTTATCAGACTGTGCCTCTTAAATAGGCTTCTGATAAGTTCACCTGCATGGATCAGTATATCTCTCCGCGCGCGCATGAGCAGCTATTCATCGCTTCTACCGGACGCTCTTCGAGAACCTTCTAGAAGCTTCGTGGCATCTCTACGGCTTTCCAGCAACATGAGTCGGCAGCCACCATTGTCACCAACTCGTCAACGGACGCCACCGTCCTCTCCTCCACCCTCGGAACGGGACATGGACGCCGAGAATATCAAGACCAGTCGCCGCCGTGAGGAAGTGGAAAGTCCTGCAACGGACCCTGGACGCACGAAGAAACGCTGTGCCAATTCGCCTCCACCAGAATTCTCTTCTGGCTCAACGTACACTGGGCCCAGTTCTTTTCAAAGTGCTTCAGCCCGTACTTCCCCAGCACAACAGCCATCTGGTCTGGGCATTACTCCACTTGATACTCCGGCGCCTTCGTATCAATTCCCTGGTTCGTCGTCTGCTTCGCCCTTCATGCCAGACAACGCCAGGAGCTACGCCCAAGTCGCTCAAAATCCTGTTTTACCCCCATAATCCGAAATCGCAGTCTCCTATCGACTCAACCGACAGTTGCCCCCCCCCCAGCCCCCACCCTTCTACATTATCAAGCTTACCAATATTGACATCACCAAGGCTAATACCCGTACTATCTATACGACTATTGCTCAGTATACCGCTAATCTGCCGGACTATAACCTGGAGATCCAGAAAACTAGAGACGGATTCAACCTCAAAACTTCAAAATCATTCCACGCTCACTTTACTTCCAAAATAGGCCAGGACCGCTTCGAACCTCACTGCAAGGCACAAGCGCTACCTCAACAACGACCGGCACAACGACCTGAACCCCCTGCCCGATCCAGGCCCCTTCTTTCTGTCGTCGCCAATGGTGTCGACAGGGACTATTTGGATGACGACGTGCTCCTACAGCTTCAAAACATCGATTCCATGATACACAAAGTTATTCGGACCAGGAACGCCCAAGGGCCCACCAGCCTCATCAGGATCTTGTCTCCGAATCCTTCAACATTGGACGCCCTACTCCGGGACGGCGCTCTTATCTACGGCCGTCGACATCGTGTGGAACCGTCGCGCCGCCCACCCCCACAGAAGTTCCGGTGTGGGAAGTGCAACCGCTATGATCATCCACCTGGAGCGCCTTGCGTACAGCAGGAGGTATGTGCCATTTGTGCTAGCCCAGAGCATCCTACTACACACTGTTCAAACAAAAATAACCCTAAATGTATTTGTACCGGGCGGTACACCTCCACTTCGCTAATTCAAACCTTGCGCCAGTTGAAACTCCCCTACTGGAGGAAGTCTGAACTTTATCTAAGGTGTTAATTTTCAAGTTTCTCAGAAGATGTCACTACTTGGAAATTTTGGAGTTTCTGAACTGGGTCGTTTTCGATGTATTTTTGTTTTACCTGTAGTAAGAAGTGTGAACTTTCTCTTCTAGAGGACACTACTGAAGAACTACAATGGTGCACCCTAGTGCGAAGTGAAAGAACTGTTTTTTTGGAGAAATTTTTATTTCAAAAGTTTGTTCCTTGTTAAATTTCTTTCTGTTATTGTTTAAGTTGGCTGTATAACCCTTTCTTTCCCCTGGTTTTGAATTTAGCCAATTCCGAATTTCTTTAATTAATTTATGACCAATCAGGTGTATCTTCTCCAACTTGAATATCTTGCTTAACCCTAGCCAATAAAGTTTTTGTGGGCGTGTGTTCTCATTCCTGAAACGCCTCGAACATTCCGCGAGAGTATATGAACTGCTGATTTTCGGGTCTCCGGGCCACTTCAGTACCAGCTTTCAAGTACGTAGCAGGGGGGCGGGAAGCGCCTCTTTCTTCGGGCAGCAGTTCAACAACAAGGTAATGGCCGTTTAATAACTTATTTTCTTGCTAGCTCAGCAGTTTAACTCTCGGGGCGGGTCCGAAGCGTTTCCATCATGTAACTTTTCCCTAAAATGTAAAGACTCTTAGCATCTATTCTCTTTTAAAGCTACATATTGGGATAGAGAGTGCTTAATCCTCTCGAGCTCCCACTCAATTTGTTTTGAGGTGAACTTATTTTTCACAACCGATTCTTCCTTAACGTAATGTAAATTGTTTCTTTCTAAAGTCACCTCTTGAGTATGGGATTAGCCCTTGCATTAGCGGCCTAGAGCCAGATTAGGTTTTAAACAAAATGTATTCGGAGTGCAGATCGCCTCCTCTCAAATTGGTATTTTAGAGGCCATGTAATTAACCTTTTCTCATTTAATAGGCCTCAGTAGGTTGGGTATTTTACCCCTGTGTTTATGTCCTTAGAGGACAACTTGAAGGTGGAGTTTGGTGTGGCCTTTGATAGGCTTAAAGTTTGAGAGCGAGTGGCTCTTTCTGGAAAATTGAGTGTTGTATGCCTCGAGGAGGCTTTTCTGTGTAATTTGGAGCAAGTGCTCCTGGGCATGAATGGGGTTTTCTGCCCCTCTGTTAAAACTTATTTTGGAGTAAAGTTGGGCTAATTGCCCAAGAATTGTGAGTTCGGGGCTCGAAGCCCAAATCCGGTAAATACTGTAATTGTACTTTTGTTGCCTTGCTACTCTGTACCTGCCATGCTTGTTATTTCTTGATTTTGCAAAGAAAATATAACCTTGTTAAATTTTAAATTAACTTTAATTTCGTAGCCTGAGACCTGTTCACCCCCGCACCTTCTTCCACCTCTGCTGTTCCACAGATACCTCGGAACAGTATTAATTGTGACCTCGCCCGTCCGGCATTTAGTTATAAATGTAAAGCAATACCCCAACCTGACCCTTCCCAACCAGAAACGGTAGTTCCCGTCACGTCCCAGGACCTCCCTGATCCCCACCTTCCTTCCAAGCTCCCTCCCCCTAGTTCAGAGAGTACCATTCGATTTATCACGATGGTACTCCAGAACATTCTCCCTTTCCAACGCCCTCACATCCTTCAACAAGTGCAATTAGCGGCTCGGTTGGCTTTCAATACCCATGTAGACGTTGTCTATTCCGGGAATAGAATGCATTTTGCATTCATTCCCTTGCGTACCTTCCCTTTCATAAATTAATAATATGAGAATTTATTATACAAACATACGTTCGCTTTCTGCCAACCGACCGCTTTTTGACACTACTCTCTCACAATATACCCCGGATATCTTTGTACTAAATGAGACATTTTTGACCTCTCATCACACCCCAACTTTCCGTACTTTCAATCTTTTTCGCGGTGATCGTCCTCATTCCTCACGAGGTGGTGTAGCAATTGGTGTCCGAAAAGACCTTACGGTTATCCAACATCATTTCCCACCCTCCCACAACACATTCAACGAATACCTTATACTTGAAATCCTCACCCCTCGCAAAACATTTACAATCGCTACTCTTTATTTACTACCCGGAAACCCGGTCCCTCTAGATTTTGTAAAGCATGTTGATTTTCGGTTCACTGATTATGTCATCGTAGCAGACATTAATATAAATTCGTATAGCGCTGTTCAACGTGTTGAATTTCAGACACTATGTGCTCATATCCGGGGTATGCATTTCCCTTTCCCTTTTCATACGTTACCCTTATCCCAAACCACTCCCGATGTTCTTCTTCTCTCGCCCTCTTTAGCTACTTCTGTCACCATCCGCGAACTCCAATTTGTTGGGAGTGATCATGCTCCTGCCCTTATAACCCTCCCTGACCTGTCTCCCTTTCCTATTCATACCCCTCCCCGTCCCCCCTCCTACCCGCCGTTTTGAACATACTAATTGGCATGCCTATCGTCTCACTATTGGCAACTGCCTTCAACACCTACCTCCACCTACCTCAATTCCAAACATACAACTTATCATAACCCGACTCGAACAGGCTCTTATTACTGCTGACGCGCACCATATCCCTCGCCATTCCTATCACCCTTCCAAACCTCCCATTCCCCCTAAGGCCCTGCGCCTCTTACACCTAGCACACGATTTCTATCATCATTACACTCGAACTCGGGACCCTACCACTCTACAACAACACCGTCGAACGTTATGCGACGCTCGCTCTTACATCAAGGCTATTAAACGAAAAATGTGGATGGATAAATGTACTGATCTTGCTGACTACCATGACCCCCGACAATTCTGGCACACTTACCGACGCCTTACGAAAACAACTAAACCTCTTCCCTCTTACCCCATACTTACTTCTCCCCCCGTCCTCTTTCAGACAAAGATAAAGCGGACCTCTTTGCCAACCATCTTCGTCTTCTCTTTACCCCTTCTGCTGCGCCTGACCTCTCCCACCCTGATGAACCTATCATTCACCAATATACTCACCCCCGTCTCACTGAATTTCAACCTTCTTTTCACCACTTTCCTACTGTCGATCATACTCATCCTATTAATGTTCCTATTACTCCCTCAGACGTTTCCCACTATCTGAAGAATAAGAAAAGCACTTCTCCTCGCCCTGACCGCCTCACTTATCGCCACATCAAAGAAGCCCCACCACTCTTTCTTGAACAACTTAGTATAGTTTTTACCTTTCTCCTCTATACTGGCTACTACCCCCCTCATTGGGGTAATGCCAACATCCTCCTTTTTCCTAAACCAGCCAAACCTCTATCGGACCTCCACTCTTACCGTCCCATATCCCTTCTCACGGTTTTTTTCCAAGATTCTCGAAGGTATATTGAGTAAGCGCCTATCGTCTTATCTCCGCTCCCTAGGCCTTCTTCCCCAATCTCAAGTCGGTTTCCGTTCTCTTCATGCTACCCAGGACCATCTCTTTCACATCTCCGCCTCCCTTAATGCCTACTTACGTCCTCGCCGTACTGCAGCCATGGTATGTCTCGATGTTAACAAAGCCTTTGACTCTGTATGGCATCCAGGCTTACTCTACAAACTTCGCCACCTCCCGCTTCCCATTACCATAGTCCGTTTTATTCTTAATTTTCTACATCAACGTACTGCACAAATTCTCCTTCACGGCACATTTTCATATTCCTTCCCTGTGGCAGTTGGTCTGCCCCAGGGATCCCCTCTCTCTCCCATTCTGTACGTCGTTTTCACCTACGATATTCCTCATCCCGACCCTCCCCTTCGACTTTACTAATATGCAGACGACCTGGCTATCCTTGCTCTTACCCCTACTGTTACCACCCTTACACGTAAACTGCAAACATATCTAAATATTCTGGCTTCCTGGCTAAATTCCTGGCACATCACTGTTAACCCAACTAAGACTCAATTCATAGTCTTTCGTACTAAATCCCGTCTCTGTCGTCCTCGCCATCGTGTTCACCTCACTATGTATAACATCCCATTAACTGAAACGTCCCTTCTGAAATATCTCGGTATTACTTTTCAAAACAACCTTAAATGGCTCCATCATCTTAACCTAGTCTATAAGAAAGCCCTACAACGTTTTCGGGTCTTCCGTATTCTCTCCGGAAATACGTGGGGACTCCGACCTTCTCAAATATTACTTATATATAAAACCTTCATTCGCCCTGTAGTGACTTATGCCTCTCTGACTTAGTTGACGGCCGACGCCACATCTTATACGAAACTCCTTACATTAGACCGACATGCTATACGTATAGCCTACCATTTCCCCTACGACTCACCTACTGCCAACTTCCAACCGTACTATTCCTTCCCCTCCATTCTCACCCATATCCATGATCTCCGGCTCGCCTACCTCACTTCCGGTCTCACACATCAAAATCTCTCCATCACTGAAGCGCTTAATCTTTCTCCCCTCGCTAAAGCCATTCATCGTCATTCTCCTACCCCTTCCTCCTCCCACCTCTTTCCTCCTGATGTCACGTAGTTTCCCCCCTCTAGCTGCCCCACTGCCCTGACTACTATTTCTTTCGGCTCTCATCATTATTTTTAGGATGCTCTTGGCAGTGTTGGCACACGCCCTCTCTGTCAGTGATACTGATCCTTAGGCACTAACCGTGCTATCACATAACTTTATTTCTATTACACTTTGGTTTTTTTCTCCAGTCCTCTTATCCATCATGCCTTTTCTTATCACTTATCCTATATATAACTCTTCTTGCCGTTCCTTTTCCTACATATCTATATAATGTTGGTTTTTATCTACTACAGTTATGTATTACAAGTCTCTGCTTGCAGTTATCCTCTGCGATATGATATATTTTGTTTCTATATGTATGTACAACACATACTTCTCTACGTTACGCAATTTTATACATTTTTTCCTTTCCTATTGGCCAAAGAGCTGCAATGTTGAGCTGGCGGCCCGCCTCCCCTCTGTGGGGAGGAATGAACCAACCTTGTGAAAAAAAAAGTTCACCTGCACATATACATGTCCACATATTTTTTTCGGCTGGGTGGTACTCTTCTCCTCGCTATCTTCACTGTCTCAGCCGGCCCAAGAATAATCAAACGGGCAGACGCCTCGTTGGCTGTCGCCTTCCTCCACCATGTCTTCTTGTCTCATCAAGAATGTGGAGACCGCTTATTCGCCTATAGACATCCGGATCTCGCTTCAGAACGACAACGTTGCGACCAAGTGGGTTCTCCGTCTCCAGGATGCCTTATCTGGACAACCTTCGCCCGACGTTTTGGTCTTCTTTGAATACTCCATTCACGGACCAAAGCTCATCGCTCAAGGCACCATCTCTCTCTTTCACGTCCAGCACAAAGTTCTTCCCACTCCCGACTATCTCTTACAACAACTGGCCTCTGATCCTACTTTCCCTATTACAGTTCCGATTTCCTGTCTCACTTCGACTACTACCACTGTCACTTCTTCCGTCCATCAGTCTTCGCCTACTCTTACTACTACTACTACTACTACTACGTACACTACAGTTACCACCTCTGTTCAGCTTTCCCCGTCTTCTTCTCTAGCCACTCTTACGTCCAGTCATCCTTCCCCCATCATGTCTACCCCCACCCCCTCCCTACCAGCGACCCTCCCCAGTCCCCAACTGCCCCCTGCTGATTCTCTGGATACCGCCACTACTGCTCAGCCAGCCTCCTACGGCGCATCTGGCGCTACCACGGCCAATCAACCACCTTGAGTGTCGAGCTGTGTCCTTCGTGGCGTCGACCCTGCGATCTCTGAACAGGATCTACTTACCGATCTCCTCACGGCAGGGGTCGCGGCACGGCGCGTCTTCCGTATCTTCAACGTCCACGGTCCGACGTACATGATACGCCTTCAGCTTCCCACCAATGAAGACGTCAACCGCTTGCTCACCGATGGCGTCCATCTTCACCAGCGAATTTACCGTGTGGAGCCTTCCCGCTCCCCACCCCGCGCTGTACGCTCTCCCACCCGTCCCCCTTCTTCGCTCTCGCCCAGCACCGCCACCCACCCCACCGCCGCAAGCGATCTATCCTCCTGTTCCACAACCCCCTTTCAGCCTGCCGCCTCTCACCATCCTAGAACTTCTCCGTCTACTTGCCACTTCCGTTACAAATCTTACAACTAACCTATATTATCTCCTTCTCCAATACTACCCGTGTCCGTCTAATTATACCTTCCTCCCAACCTCCCTACCTGTACCTGTTCACCATATGTGACTACTTTTGTACATATTCTCTGTAACGAATGCTGCAAGACTTTCACAATTTTAATGCGCTGGGACATTCTACATTTTATTTTACGTATGTGCACAACATACTTGCCATTTTTTGTTAAATTCACTCTCCATTTTTGATTCGCAAGGCCTAAGAACCGCTAGTTCGGCTGATGGCCCGCCCGCCACACTTGCGGCGGGAATGAAATACCTTACGTTTGTTTTTTTGTTTGTCCACCTGCATACACCCCAGCGTCAGTGGGTAGGGTCTGATACATTCCACCTGACGAGTCTAGTGTCAGACCTAAGACGAAATGCTGGTTAATAGAGCAAGCGCCGAAAAAAAAACCCTACATCAGATTTCGAAAAGACATATTCAGAACAGTGAGCGATTTCTTCTTCTCGGCAGGAGAAGAATAGAGCATGCCTTACCAGAAGCGGCTCGTCTTGCAGTTCTAAAGCATAATGCATAATGGCAGGTTAGTTCAAGTGGTGTGTTTTCTCGGAAAACAAGAACTTCCATTCCGTGAGCATGACGAGACTAGTGACTCCGTAAATAAGGTAACTACCTCGAGACCCTGGAATTGCTAGCACAAGAAGAACAATATGTGAGAGCATTTGGGAGCAACTTCAGGATTTAACTTCGAGTGATATTCAGAATGAACTTATTGACTGTGTAACTCAAGTGATGAATGAAGAGATTCAGAAAGAACTTTCTATTTGTGAATATGTATAAGTTCAGGCGGATGTAACATTTGATATATCTTGTCAGAATCAGATGAACATTATATTTCGGTATTGTGTTGGCTATAACGTTCACGAGAGGTTTGTGGGTTTCTACGACGTCTCAAAAGATAAACGTGCCACTGGATATTGGATGTCTTAAGAAAATGGGGCGTAGAAAAGAAATTAATATGTCAGACTTATAACGGGGCTTCCGTAATGGTGGGTTCTCCAGGGGGCGTTCAAACTATCGTAAAGCAAGTTTGGCCACATGCAATGTTCGTACATTGCTATGCACATAGGCTTAATTTTGTACTCTTGTATGGAGCAAAAGCTACAAATAAAATCCGTCCCTTTACTTATGATTTGACTGCCTTCAATACATATTTCAGCAAGTCATCAAAATAACTCAAGTCCTAAGATATAAAGGCTTTAAACTTCCACCGGCATGTACGACACGTTGGAACTTCCACTCCAGAGCAACACTAACAATAACATCCCATTTCAAGGACTTGAAAGAAGGCCTTACACACATTGTTGATAAAAATGAAGAATTGGATGGCGAATCTGTTAATGGTGCTTTAGGACTGGTTAAGAGATTAGATGACCCTAATTTCCCCTTCTTGTTGTGCGTCTTCAACAAGATATTTTGCTACACGGAACATTTATACTCCGCACGGCCTTACTTCTAAATTGAAGTTTCGCAAAACAAATGAGCATCGCCTTTTCTCTGTTGCCAGCGCGCTACACCCGCGAGAACAGCTGATGCAATACGACCGCGGTAAACAGCCCTTGTCAAATGAAATACTGTACTCAGAAAAACTAATGAATATGGATTGAAAACAATTTCACAAAATCTACACTTACTAACATCTGACACTAAAAGAGATTATTTTATTAAGAATAAAAAAGAATAGGGAAATAACACATCACTCACCGCTAATAGCTAGCACAGAAAGAGGTTATGGCCTACAAAGGGAACATTCTACTGATCTCAGAGTCACTGGAACGCTCCAACAATATAAAGAACTCACTAATTACTGAAGGAAAATGCAAAAGATCGCGAACCGTACCGAATACCATACACGCTGAGCGAGATAGGTTAACCACGTGGTGAATGTAAATATTAGAGTTGCCAACTAGGTTTCGAGATCGTGCTCTGCCGATATAAATCGATATGAATGGCAGCTTGGGATTGGTTGGAGTTCTATGCTACAGCGCATAACCACCGGACAGAGCCAAAATCAGCCAAAACGTCAATTTAGAAGTAGAGCCGTTCGGAGTATATTCAAGGTGCTGCAAGCAAAATGCACATCTAAAGTAAATATCTGCAACCATGAGATAAAGCAAACCATAAATAACTTCAAAAATCTGAGAAATGAAGAAACTGTGAATGAATGCATAGCCACCAGCAAAGCTCTCAATACCGCAATGACAACAGAATCATTTGTAGTGCCAACCCTCACAGCATTAGCATATGAAATAATTGATACCAGCGTGGTACAGATGGAAATACGGTTCTGTGACTTTGAAAACTTCCATTTTTCTGAATTATTAGATGAGAATCAATTTAAGGCTTACAACACAAGTTTTCCCTGAATGAAAATGAAACAACTCCTGAAGATGTACCCTTTTTCGAAAGTGAACAACTGACAAATGAACTTGTGAATGTGTACTCTGATGGAGTTAAACATCTACCTCCACAAATACTGCTAAAATATATGTTGGATAATGGTATGGACAAGGTTTACGAATAAATAACACGTATGGTTCGCTTAGTTCTCACATTTCCAGTGACAACGTGTTCGAGTGAAAGAAGTATGAGTGTGCTAAAACGCAAAAATCCTTCCTGAGGAATTCAATGACAAACAGTAGACTATGAATTTAAGTACACTTGCGATAGAGAAATCCCTATTGCACGAACTGTCAAATAACCAGAGCTTCAGGGACCGCGCCATTGATACATTTGCAGAGAGAAAGGAGCGCCGCATACACTTGTTTTATAAAAGAATTTACGGTAAGCTTGAACAATATTCTTAGACTCCCCAAGTAATATATCTAGCTTCGCCACTGCTCCAAATGTGCTCAAACCCATGATTCTACGGCATGCACCGCTACTAGCTTTCAATACAGCAATTGTCTGGGTGATCACCAGACTGGATCACCAAATTGTCTGGGACACAAAAAGCAGCAAGAAATCAAAAAGAAAATGGCGTTAGAAAATAAATCTTATTCGGAAGTTAGCTCTATTCTCTACTCCCCTCACTAATAGGTTCCAGCCACTGATGGCTCTACATCCTTTTTCTCCGTTGCCCAGTCCCACAAGCCATAGATCTACGGATCCCCCCTAGACAATATAAGTTTACCGCTGTGGTCTCCTCATCTTCTCCCAAAGTTGACCGTGTCCCCGATACGCAAGAAATAGAATGAAATCTACCTGGTCCCTATTTTGAAATGTGGGAAAAATCCCTTATTTCAGATAGTTATAAGGGTATTTACCATGGAATATGTTTTCAAATTTTTCAAAAATTTTTCTAGAGAGATTAAAATGGAATTTGGAATATTACAATTTGTTCCCTAAATGCCAGTTCACGTTTATCCCTGGAAGATCAACTACAGATGCTATAAACGTCTTCTAACTGATATTACACTTGCTCATTGCCGAAACGAAGCATTAATCGCTATCTTTCTCGATCTGAGACGTGCATATAACAATGTTAATATTCAAGTTCTACTACTAAAACATCTCCTTTATCAGTTCCCGCCACCTTTCATATCCCTTCTTTATAATATACCAGTTAAGCGGGTCGTCAAATTAAAATACTTCACCGACATTCATGAGCACTTGATCTCGCGAAGTTTGCCGCAAGGTGACATTTTAAGTCCGATTCCTTTCACACTGCATTCACATTCGTTAGAGAAAATCATAACAAGATAGGTACGATTTTTGAAATTTGCAAATGATTTAGTTATGTATGTGAGCCTTAAATTCTACTCTAGAGGCTATGTCTGTTTGGTTCCAAGACCATGATTTATGCGTGGCACATGGAAATTGCAAGGCAGTTTGTTTTCCTTGGGCTCATAGAACGAATTATCCACCTTTTACCTATAATGGTTCTTCCATTTCTGTTAAAGACTCCGCAAAATATTTAGGAATCCTCGTAGATTAAAAAACTGTTATGGAGACGACACGTCAGCGATTTGGAAGCCAGATTTTTATTTAAAAATCCGTATTTACTTCGCTTACGAGGAGAAATTGGGGTTCAGACCCCACTACCATATTAATGTTGTATAGGAATACCATTCTATCTGTATTAAATTATGGATCTATGATTTCCGATATGGCCGCTCATTCAACCTTAACCAAACTGGATTCCAGTCAGGCCCAATTTATCAAAAGAGCTTTACATCCTTCATCTAATAATACCATTCTCGTCGAAGCATCTGAATTTCGATTACAGTTCAGACGGAAATTCATCGCTTCAAATTACCTTCTGAAAGTCTTATCGATCACGCCGTACCCTCTCATATCTAAATTAATTCTTCTTTTACGTTATTATCGGGAACGAAATAACCCTGAACATCGTTATCCTGCTCTATTATGGGCCTATGAAACATATTCGGATTTACTTTTCTCCATAATTCAATCGATTTTTAATTCTAATTACTTACATACCTTTCGGTCAAATCTTTATCCCCCCCCCCCCCCCCATTCTTCACCCCATGGGTTCCAACAAAACTTCAGCTTCTAAGGCTGCATCTTCCCAATTAAAAAATACACGCCTATCGTATTCTCACGATGTTCATTATCTCTCACCTGTGTTCTATACCGATGGATCAAAACATCGCAGTCCATTAGGAGTGGGAGCGGCTGTCTAAATATCTCTAAGTTATTTACTCTACCATCAACGGCGTCCTCCTTTACGGCAGAGGTTTTTGCCATTAGACAGGCTCTGCTACTAATTAAGTATACACATGCTGTTTTGGCTTATATTTTTACAGATTCTCTTAGCTCGTTAGCTCGTTAGCAAAATGACATGTCAGTCGGAACTGGTATAATCAGAACATAACTGTTTTGATCTAAAACTATACGGTATTACGGTAACATTAATTTGGATTCCGGGACATTCGAACATAGCGGGTAACTGTCAGGCTGACTCGTTAACAAATTTGTCTGCTAATGGCCATGGCCTTCCTTTTCAGTTAGCATGACCGTATATGTATTTTTGGCGGCACTGCAAATCACACATATGGCAGATGTGGCACGCTGATTGGTGTAGATCTGCCAAGGATAAGGGTAGCTATCTGTTTGGGATACTACCGGAGATTCTTACTAAACCTTGATTTTCTAGGCATTATTAAACTCGCCGGCATATTGCGAACCTCATTCGCATGCGGTTAAATCGCATGTGGAGAAAACTAGGAAAGGCCAGAGTAGGTTTCCAAAGTTTTACGGGAAATGAGAAAAGTAAGGAATCAGCAGTCACAACATTTATTATAATATTTGAGAAAAAAATTAATTCATTTGCATGATTTGAACAATGGCTAAACTTTTAAATCAGGTAGCGTACACATATCCTTGAGGCCAAAACGGCCACCGGCTGTGCACATGATATAAATATATAAATAAGACTGGTGTCTTATTGAAGCTGACAAAAATTCAGAATATCTGCAAAAATTATATTAACTTGAAGGCTGGTCCAAGCCAGACCAATATTGAAATTTAATAGCGTGACTAGATATTAAAGATATCAAAAATGACAAAGTTTAATATAAAAGTGGACTTCATGACCAATAGATTAACAAAGACTCTAAATTTGATGACAAAACTTGAAACAACACTTGCAGCACTAAATTCACCACCATGGAGATAACAGTTGAAAGAAATGGTTGCCAAATATTAAACTGGTAAAGAAATAGTCCTTCAGTGCAGTGCTATAGAAATCTTCGAAGGCAAACCAGTTGAATAAAAATGTCGTCTTCCAGAATCAGACATGCTGACAAAAACGTAGATTAAAATATTCATAAGATTTATGCACATGTTTGTGCGGAATGCAAAGTCCAGGCTGCCATTAGTAAAATTCAATAAGAAAATAGAAGTGCCGGCCGGGCCAGCTGCAGGTGTGTCGAAAGCGCTCGGCTTGACGTGCTTTAGTTCAAACAGGCGAGAAAGGCCCAGGAAAACGGCCTCAAACAAGGCAAAGCGAAATGAATGTCGTCAAAATGCCGCCTCCAGTGCGCGCGGCGAAACATCGGCCTGGGCGATAAGTCAGCATACAAGCTGCCGCCGAGCGGCAATTATGGTGAGATGCTCGTTGAGAGTGAGGAGACGAATCCTGGAGAACTTGATGAAGGGCAGCCCTTAAGAAGCATTGCAGAAGGTTCCAGATCCGACATATAGTAATTGCCACGTAAGGAAATACCCCAGAAAGTAAATATCGCCGCCCGATGCTCTTCTTTTCTCTTTTTTGTAATGGCTGATCACTGCTGCCAGCCTGCCTGGTTACATATTAAAATCATCAGACATAACCATAACAAACTAACCTCAATGTAAACACCGATAATGAATGTTTCCCTACCCTAGTAAATGATAAAAGATGAAATAAATCAAGATAATTATGAATATCTCCTCAATGAGGAATTAAGGAAATAAACACACTTTCTCACTTAAATTATCTATCTTTATTTTGATATACAGTAGGCGTACTATAACCATATTCTTGAAAAGAGGGGCGTGTTAAACGATGCAATTTATTTAATAAGTCTTTGCAGTGTGATTTTCGAAAATTCCAGACATCCAATGACTTCCCTTTCTTTTGCGCGAATATTTCCTTCTCTCTTCAATACCGGTAACCAGTAAGGAGAGAGATTATTGGGCATATTTTCAGCCTGCAGGCGGGTTATATCTTCAAGCTTATCAGGAAACATATAGGAATACTAATGTGCCAAGCTCCGTGAACGGAATTTAGGTCAGCTTTCAAGTTCACTGCGGATTTGAAAATAATAATGTTATAAGTTCTACTGCCAAAATTTCGTCCCGCAAGAGTTATTTCATGTACCGGTAGATCTAGACATGAGACTGACATATTTGAGCACTTTCATCATTTCACACAAACTATGTTATTAAATGCATTATCCGAACATGCCACAATCCTACTTACCCGGTATTAGCCAAATAGATTTACAATCCCACAGAAAAAGAAAATATGCTTTAAATATTCTCGCAAATGTATCACTAGTGACTTTAACGGCGATGCGGTGGCAACACGCACTTCACGCTAGAACAGTGACTGAACGTTGCCAACGTGCCAGATTAACGGTAAATGTAAGACGTCGTATCGGCAAGTAGGGTCCCTAAACTGTATGGTTACCGACACTGAAAAAGACCCAACAGCAAGAAAAGTAACCATAAATCAATATCTTAATATTACAGGGGAGAAAGGGTAAGGTTGCACCCTTAGGGTACGTCCTTACACGGAGAGGACTATACAGTAGTGCTATAAGACTAACGATAGTAATTACTCAAAAGTGCATAAAAACTTATCAAAAAATACAAAATAACGGGAAAAAGGTAGTCCAGAAAGAATTTTAATAACATTCAATTAATTAAGAATATAACAAAGACAAAAGGCAAATAACAGAAATGACCAATAAAAAAGTAGAAAAAACGCGGAAGAATACATTCTCGGTACCTTTTAGAAATGAAGTTGCCGGTGGCGCAAACAGTCATGTCAATGTGATGCAAAAAATCAACAAGCAAGAAAAAATGTGGTAAGTCAGCGGAGCAAGATAAAGAAAATAGGCAAGCAGTATCCATCTAACCTGTGACATGATTGCACGTCGAAGGGAACTTATAATACATCAACGAAAAGTAAACGAATCGAAAACAATTAAGGTACGAACAACATCCAACATAAATTCAGACAAGTAGGAGAGGCACCGCATATAGTGAAAATTGCCAACAAATCGTACGTTCATGGGCGCATGAACCAACATGTGTACCCCTTCTCATTTACACTGACTGACAGAGCAAATGAAACACCAAGAAGGAGTGGTTCGAAAGGGATGAAAGTTGGGGGAAAAAACAGAGACGGCACGGACGAATAATTGATGTTTATTTCAAACCGATATGCAGGTTACACAATGCGCACGGCATCGACTCAGTAGGATGTAGGACCACCGCGAGCGGCGATGCACGCAGAAACACGTCGAGGTACAGAGTCAATAAGAGTGCGGATGGTGTCCTGAGGGATGGTTCTCCATTCTCTGTCAACCATTTACCACAGTTGGTCGTCCGTACGAGGCTGGGGCAGAGTTTGCAAACGGCGTCCAATGAGATCCCACACGTGTTCGATTGGTGAGAGATCCGGAGAGTACGCTGGCCACGGAAGCATATGTACACCTCGTAGAGCCTGTTGGGAGATGCGAGCAGTGTGTGGGCGGGCATTATCCTGCTGAAACAGAGCATTGGGCAGCCCCTGAAGGTACGGGAGTGCCACCGGCCGCAGCACATGCTGCACGTAGCGGTGGGCATTTAACGTGCCTTGAATACGCACTAGAGGTGACGTGGAATCATACGCAATAGTGCCCCAAACCATGATGCCGCGTTGTCTAGCGGTAGGGCGCTCCACAGTTACTGCCGGATTTGACCTTTCTCCACGCCGACGCCACACTCGTCTGCGGTGACTATCACTGACAGAACAGAAGCGTGACTCATCGGAAAACACGACGTTCCGCCATTCCCTCATCCAAGTCGCTCTAGCCCGGCACCATGCCAGGCGTGCACGTCTATGCTGTGGAGTCAATGGTAGTCTTCTGAGCGGGCGCCGGGAGTGCAGGCCTCCTTCAACCAATCGACGGGAAATTGTTCTGGTCGATATTGGAACAGCCAGGGTGTCTTGCACATGCTGAAGAATGGCGGTTGACGTGGCGTGCGGGGCTGCCACCGCTTGGCGGCGGATGCGCCGATCCTCGCGTGCTGACGTCACTCGGGCTGCGCCTGGACCCCTCGCACGTGCCACATGTCCCTGCGCCAACCATCTTCGCCACAGGCGCTGCACCGTGGACACATCCCTATGGGTATCGGCTGCGATTTGACGAAGCGACCAACCTGCCCTTCTCAGCCCGATCACCATACCCCTCGTAAAGTCGTCTGTCTGCTGGAAATGCCTCCGTTGACGGCGGCCTGGCATTCTTAGCTATACACGTGTCCTGTGGCACACGACAACACGTTCTACAATGACTGTCGGCTGAGAAATCACGGTACGAAGTGGGCCATTCGCCAACGCCGTGTCCCATTTATCGTTCGCTACGTGCGCAGCACAGCGGCGCATTTCACATCATGAGCATACCTCAGCGACGTCAGTCTACCCTGCAATTGGCATAAAGTTCTGACCACTCCTTCTTGGTGTTGCATTTGCTCTGTCAGTCAGTGTATTTAGAATTAGGATAGTAGAGTCGAACTTGTGTCAATGCGGTGATAAAGTTGGGACAATTAATCATATTCTCTTCCAATGCCCCTTATTTGAACCAATCCGCAAGCGTATCTTAATTCCGCTTCTACAAAAACAGTTCCATCTGCCTACTCAATTATCATGCATAATTCTATCTCCGACTCGTATTGCTGAAGTCCTGTCATTGTTTTTGTTGGAAATCAACATTAGAATTCAATGTACTTTTTTCATCTGTAAATCCGGAATACATATATACATCCTTTCGTTGTCTTGGAAATATACTGTTGACCTCACCTATTGGTGTTCTACGGATTACTTCTTTCATGGATTTGGCTACTAAATTTCGACCACTAGGATTATTATTTCTACAAAATATTTCGCATCGTCCTTCTTAGATCTGGTAACTCTTATCAAAACGAATAGTGGCTGGGTAAACCGCAATGCAAAGCCCAATAAACAAAGGAGAAGAAATTTGCTATCTACTAATTAGCTTGTCATCTTAATGAAAATTGTAAGGACTGTTGTTAAGAACAATCCAAATTAAAAAAAAAAAAAAACGTAACATAGCAGTTACACTGTCACGGTTGATTATTTCACAGTCAGGTGATCACGTTTACGTTTGGCTTCAGATATTCTAAAAATATTTATTCACTAATTAAAAGTAAAGAACTGATGGTGAGCTGATGTCCATATTAACTGTCGAATTGCCACAAAAATGTCCATATTTAGTATGCATTTCAAATTCCGTTGTCGTATATTTTCAAATGGTAGCTTTGAAGAATGTACGTCACTTTCTTAAAATCACAGTTAAGTATCGGCAGTTCCTAACCTACTTAAGTTTGGAAAGGATTAGTCGGACAGTGGTGTAGCATTTTTCGACTGTAACCTATAAAAAGTATATTACTCCTGTTAAAATGTTAGCGATTGCCTTCAACATTTCACTTATTGTAACTTGTAAACTTGTAAAGCAGTAGCAGTTATGAAGACCATAACGAAATGGCTCATCTGAGTCCATGGTTTCGTTTTCGGCTCGCAGTCACGTGATAATCGAATAAATTAATCAAATGAATGAATCATTTTGGTGAACCGTTTCAAATGAATCGGTTCTTGTAAATGAATCAGAAACCCCATCCCTAGTTAATTAAGCTGTACGTTCAAACTACAAATACCTATAGCCAAATTATTATTATTATTATTATTATTATTATTCTGACGAACAATGGTTCTAAATAAGATGTAGGCATAACGAGCGTGGAACAAATGTTATGTCACCATAAAAGGGAAAACTAAACTTTTTTTGCAATTGGCTTTACGTCGCACCGACACGGATAGGTCTTATGGCGACGATGGGATAGGAAAGGCCTAGGGGTGGAAGGAAGCGGCCGTGGCCTTAATTAAGGTACAGCCAGGTGTGAAAATGGGAAACCACGGTAAACCACCTTCAGGGCTGCCGTCAGTGGGGTTTGAACCAACTATCTCCCGGATGCAAGCTCACAGCTGCGCGCCCCTAACCGCACGGCCAACTCGCCCGGTAGAACACTAAACGATACGTTACTAAGTTGAAAGATGAAAACCAACAACTTGTGTTCCAGTCAGTGATCGGGTCAGGGATGGAATGAATGAAGCCCCATCTTGCGGCGAGGATATGAGTTGTGCCGGCTGCTGAGGCCTGTCGCACTCCTCTGGGGCAATGATTAATGCCTGACAGGTAAAGTAAAATGAATATTGGAGAGTGTTGCTGGAATGAAGGATTACATGGAAAACCGGAGTACCTGGAGAAAAACCTGTCTCGCCTCCGCTTTGTCCAGCACAAATCTCACATGGGGTGACCGGGATTTGAATCACGGAACCCAGCGGTGAGAGGCCGACGCGCTGCCGTCTGAGCCACGGAGGCTTATTTATGCAAATTTACCTCTTGGGTGATCTCCCAGGTTCTGCTTTCGTACTGTAAGTAAGGACGTAGAAGAAGTAAATAATAGACTAGCTAATATTTTACGTTTTTTCAAAAGGACAGAAAGGAGGCATGTGGAGTTTGAACGGGTACCGTATCATTTTATAATAGTGTTATTGGCTATCGTTTATGTCCCACGAAATATTTTTGCGGTTTTTGGAGACGCTGAGGTGACGGAATTCACTCGTGCAGGAATTCTTTTACATGTCATTAAATCTACCGATACGAGGCTGGCGCATTTGAGCACCTTCAAATATCACAGGACTGAGCCAGGATCGAGCCTGCCATGTTGGAGTCAACTTTCTGAGCCACTCCAGCCCGGCAGGTATCATTTTGTAAGATATGGTATGCATAACTTACCCAAAAATGTCATTGTAAAGTCCTAAAAATTTGTACAACCCGGAGAAAAACCTGTCTCGCCTCCGCTTTGTCCAGCACAAATCTCACATGGGGTGACCGGGATTTGAACCACGGAACCCAACGGTGAGAAGCCGACGCGCTGCCGTCTGAGCCACGGAGGCTTATTTATGCAAATTTACCTCTTGGGTGATCTCCCAGGTTCTGCATTCGTACTGTAAATAAGGACGTAGAAGAAGTAAATAATAGACTAGTTAATATTTAATGTTTTTTTCAAAAGGACAGAAAGGATGCATGTTGAGTTTGAACGGGTACCGTATCATTTTATAATACTGTTATTGGCTATAATTTATGTCCCACGAAATATTTCTGCGGTTTTTGGAGACCCTGAGGTGACGGAATTCAGTCTCGCAGGAATTATTTTTACATGTCATTAAATCTACCGATACGAGGCTGGCGCATTTGAGCACCTTCAAATATCACCGGACTGAGCCAGGATCGAGCTTGCCATGTTGGAGTCAACTTTCTGAGCCACTCCAGCCCGGCAGGTATCATTTTGCAAGATATGGTATGCATAACTTACCCAAAAATGTCCTAGTAAAGTCCTAAAAATTTGTACAACCGATTTCGTTAACAATGCACGGTCAAAATAGAAAATTCTTCTCCATCTTTTGCGTTAATGGTCGCTGAATCTAATGAATAAATAACAACGCCAATCAATTCTGAGATGATGATGATGATGATAATAATAATAATAATAATAATAATAATAATAATAATAATAATAATAATAATAATAATAATAATAATAATAATAATAATAATAATAATAATAATAATAATAATAATAATAATAATAATAATAATAATAGTAATATTGCCTTTTTGCGTCTTACTAACTACTTTTACAATTTTCGGAGACGCCTAGGTGCCGGAATTTTGTCCCACAGGATTTCTTTAACGTGCCAGTATATCTACCGACACGAGGCTGACGTATTTGAGCAGCTTCAAATACCAACGGACTGAGCCAGGGTGGAATCTGCCAAGTCGGGCTAAGAAGGCCAGCTCTCTCCCACCCGAGCTACTCAGTCCGGCTCAATTCTGAGATGAACCAGAAGTATTCAAATTTATCATTCTGATAATCCGTATGCACCGTCTTTATCTTCTCGTATGTAATCAGACTCTAGACCGGAAATCTCAGGGTTCGATTTCAGATACTGCCAAAAAATGAAAATCTAGCAAGAGAGTTGTGAAAGGGTGAATTCAGCCTTGTGAGAGCGACTGGATACATGTGGTTGAAATTCCAATCCTCGGTCGTCCTCGAAGTAGGTTACAGTTCTAGGCAAATATCATGATGGTATCCATGGGCGTCACTCTTATGTATCATCTTAAAGCACTTAAAAATTAAGGGGTCTCCTAGGGAATATTTTCAATACCCAAGTAAATTCGTGACCATAATCTTCAGGTGACAGTGATTTATCAAATGAATAAATAGTATTAGCAGCATGACTTATTTACTTGCTTTCACAGTACTGAGGACAATTTGCTACGATTTATGTACCTTCACGCTCTAAATATTGATACTGTGTTATTTTTAATGTAAAAAAAGCAAGTAACCTGCATAGTAACTATCAGTTGCATTTGGTAAAAACCACAATGTTAATTCAATAATAACGCCTCCGCTCGCACTCAGTTATCTTTAGTTTTTAATCAATGTAAGCTATAGTTTCAAGCATTGTGAAACATAACTCGTACTTATACAAGTTCTCTCATATAAATCCATACCAAACGCACGGTATTTGTACTTTGCGCTACGGCAGCTGCATTGTGGGATACCCACTCGTAGTTCTTGACCTTGCAAGCAGCCTGAACGTATTCGACCTGGCAAGCATTAGTCACCAGTCTGAATCTCAGCTGTTAACATGGTGAGACAGTTATGATTTGCAACACCGTATTTTCATATGTTTCGTCTTAACGGTCGTGTGAACAGTCGTAACTCTCGCTATTGGTGTGCAGAAAATCATAATGGTGTTTATGAAGTCCCTCATTATACTAGGAAGTTTGGTGTTTGGTGTGCTGTTAGTGGTATAGTATAGATTTATTGAGCATAACAGGTTTTCGCCCAGTTACAATGTTCCAATATGACAAATAAAAAATAACCGCAGAAATGAACACTTAGAATACAAAGAAATAAAGTCATACTAAATCTACTATGTGGCCTTTCACACATTGGCGGATAGCCAGCTCCAAAAGCAAGACTCCAACTCTACATCTACCTAAACTCATTAGTTAACTATATTGATGATGATGGTGCTTGTTGTTTAAAGGGGCCTAACATCGAAGGTCATCGGCCCGTTAACTATGTTAAAGCTATACTAATTCTATTCCAAACCTGACTGGCCGTGGCATCCCACCCTGGTGAGGAACAAGCCGCCCTCTCTGGGATGACACGACCAGCCATGTCTCGTGAGGCCATAACCATGACCTCACATACCCTTTCAGCTGACATTGTTAATTCCTCACCACTTCATTATGCAACAGCACACATCTCAGCGGATAGCCAGCTCTACACGTGGCTCATCGCAACTCTATTCTGCTGCCGAGACAGATGACTCGGCTCGTCTTTCACTGCCACATTGACAGCTCACTTCCTATTACCTACTCTACTCGTGCAAACGTTCTGATAATACGTTCTTCGAATAGGACAGGCCTATCCCTCCCTCTCCCAGGTACGTCCTACACTCTACCATCTCGCTTCTTCATACTTACCTCCTACTATTCATAAATTCCATTTAAACATATACCATAACAATATTAACTGCTAGATGAAAGCTGGTGCTAACCAGAAGCTCGGGGTTAGCCAGATGATCACGAGGTTGCCCACGAAGAGAAATGGCAACACGGCACCCCCAAGTGGGGCTAACAACTTGCCCCTTCAGGCCTGATTGAATCAGCAAGGCTTTAATTACATACATTCCTTACACACTAGTGACCTAACCCACTATACCAAGACTTGCTGAAACAATCATCACATTTTTTCAGTCTGCTGAGTTTGTGCCCTCATTCCTCTCACGTTTCCACTTACTGCCTTCGCAGCTAATGATATTACACACACTGTTCTACCTTTCCATTTAAATTACAACCATATGTTTTCCTTTTAATGCATCCCATATGTATTTATACAACCACATATTTCAATTTATTTACGAATATTTTTACAGCACATAAATATCGATTCAGATTCCCTCCCCTACTCCACTCTTTAATCACCCACCGTATAATTTTTTCTCATCACACTGCTTTAATAATTCTCGCTGACTGGCACTAAGAAGTTTCACACATAACTTTTCTGTTTCTTTGCATTGTCCTACCAAGTGCAGGTCATCAATCGCTTTCCCACATAATGTACACAGTAGATTATCTTCTTTCTTGATCCACCCCATATTTTTGTACAAGCCCATAAGCCACCACAATAAACCTCCTCTCGTCGTTCTATCTACGTTACTAATATTTATCTTTGAAACTTGAATAATCTTGTCAAATAGAGTAAGGGATGACCCCTCCCTGCTTTCTTCCAGCTGTCGTTGCCTTTGCATGTCCTTAATCCTCATTCTAATCGATCTCTGGCTTCTACTGCCCCTTCTATTCCAGACCTTCTGCCATATATAACCCATGCCCACCCTTACCACATTAATTTTAATTTTTGACAGCCAGCTCCCAGCATACATAATATTCAGTTGTTGCTGGTAAGCCGCTTGCAGCACAATACCCCCTCTCCCGTCTTTTTAGACATATGCAATAGTTAAGTACTCTCTTTACACATTCCACTTCTATATACTCTCCGCACATTAATATCGCCCCTGCATTCGCTGTACATTTTTGGAATTGCATTACCGTCTTACTAAATTTACAAATAATTTGATTTATCATATCTCCTTTTTCCTTCTAGATCCCGTAATTCTGCGTAACACTACTGACCTTAACATCAACCTTAAAATATTATAGTTTATCCCTGGGAACTTTGTCTCTAGAATTATAACAACTGAGAGAGTCGCCGTCCCATTCCATTTCGCTCTCTTAATTTGGTCTTCCCATCCACCTCTTCTATTTATAAGCACCCATAGATATTCCAACTTTTCTATCTCTTCATTCCTCTCCCCATTGACCACCCATTTCCTTTCGTTCTTCCTCTCTCTACTCTTATGCATTACCATCACCTTTGATTTATTACCGTACTGTTAATTTTCATGGACCACTTCCTTGCATATTCCAAAACCACATTCAAGCTTCTCTGCAGATCCCCCTTTTAAGGTCAGTAAAATCACGTCATCTGTAAAAATCAATCCTGGGATCTCTAAGTTGTTTACTGCCGGCGCCGCTCAGTTATTTTCTCCGTGACCTTCCAGTATGTCGTTTATGAACAGTAAAAATAAAATCGGCGATAACTTGCATCGCGGTTTTAATCCCATCTTGCAATCTATCGGATTTCTTACTAAATTTTCCTCTGGCTTAATGCAACAATAGACATTCTCGTGCATCACCTCAATCGATCGGATAATCTTTCTTGACATCCCCATCCTTCTTAATTTTTTCTATTAACACTCTTCATGTGAGAAATGAATGAGTATTAAAGATGATGAAATGAAATGGCATATGACTTTTAGTGCCGGGAGTGTCCGAGGACAAGTACGGCTCACCAGATGCAGGTCTTTTGATTTGACCTGCGCGTCGTGATGTGGATGAAATGATGATGAAGATGACACACATACCCAGCCCCTGTGCCAGCAAAATTAACCTATTATGGTTAAAATTCCAGACACTGCCGGGAATCGACCCGGGACACCTGTGACCAAAGGCCAGCACGCTAACCATTTAGCCATGGAGCCGGACATTAAAAATGGTAATCACCTGAATATACCAGGTCTCTTTTATAGCTTTTGGCAGCATCACCACTCAGAGCACAGAGCGGATGGTGCAGTGACACCTGGTCGCTAGACGAATAATGCATGCCTTTCCTCCCCAGTACATCGTGGCAATTCACATTTATAGAACGCTATTTCTAGTGAAACTATTAGCCTAAAACATGCCTGGCATTACATGTGATGTTCAAAATGTTGTTCCTCAGCTATCAAGCATGCCTAGCACCTCGTAAAGAGGTTACAGACACTCGGTGAATCTCATCCTGTGTGATGTTCGAAATAACTTGTGCAATGTTTCATGTAGTTCTTCTCTTGTGTGAGGGTTGTTCAAATACACTTTTCCCTTAAATATCCCCCACAGGTAAAAATCACAGGGACTTAAATTATGAGATCTAGCCGGATAATTAACCATACGATCTTCAATAACTTCCCGTATTATCTCCACAGACAAATTAGCAGTGTGTCCCATTACATTATCTTGCATGAAGTAACCATTATTCCTTTCTTCTTCCTTCAGCTCTCAAAAGAATGGGCTGAGAATGAGGTTTATATATTGGTCAGCATTTATTGTTTCATGGAAGAATATATAGGTCTTGTAATTCTGCGAGCAACTAATGATTATCTTTACATTGTGAAGTGGATGGACCTGCAGCTGATGGGTTTTCTGCACTCCAGTAGTGATTGTTTTGATTATTTACATAGCCACTTAACTGCAGCCATGCCTCATCACTAAAAAATAAAATTTCTGGGTCAACATAACCCATCATGAACTGACTGAAGCAACCAGTTATAGACAGGCCAACTTTCAAAAGTAAAAATTCAGGAGAAATTTGGCAGAGAATCGCAACGTACCGGTACTACGATAGATCACTGATGGAAGAGCATGTGCTAATTCACTATAATTCAATACATTAACAACTCTATTTAGCTTATATTTATTTTTCAATATGTATATGTGGATACTAAATACTGGTGTTGATATATCTTCATTTCTGTTCGCTTACACCGGTTTAGGTAGTCAAATTATACCATAGAAACACCAACTTCATGACACACATCCATTGTTGACTACAACTGACTTTCACACACATCAGGCAATTCAAATGTTTAAAGAATAAAGCAACTGAAGATAAACCACTCCACTCAATTATCTGAGTTACCGACACATAACCTCAATGTTGTATTCCTTAAAACAATATGCACATGACATTTTATTTTTTATGAGAAAACCACACTTTCAACACTCCCCCTTTTCTCAAAAAAGTAAAAAACTACATTTCAATCAACTGTCCTCCCATTGCAAACCTATGAGCTTATACAAACTCTTAAACTTGTTGCCAGATAAATTCTTTGTGAACAAGTCTGCAGCGTTTCTCTCTGATGCTGCATATACAAGCTCAATGAACCCCTTTTCTACTAGCTCTGTACATACATTGTATATGATGTCAATATGTTTTGATATTTCACTCACAATATCGTTTTTACTCAATTTAATTGCTGCTGCATTGTCAGCAAAAACTTTACAAGGTATATCCATAAAGCTTTCCAGCCCTAGCTCTGATAGCAAATCTTTCATCCAAGTTACTTCTCGAGATACCTCTGCCATTGCCATGTATTCATCATCCATGGTAGATCTAGCAATACAACTCTGTTTCTTACTATACCATGATACTGCTCCCCCTGCCACTGTGGTTACATACCCACTCACTGATCTTCTAGACTTAGTATCTCCTCCCCAATCTGCATCACAGAAAACTTGTACTGACTCCTCACAATTTTTGAAACATAACTTTAAATCTCTGGTACCACTTAGGTATCTCATGATATGCTTCACTTCTTTCCAATCTTTAATCTTACGTTTTTGACAATTTTTTACTAACTTTGCTTACTGCAAATGCAATGTCAGGTCTAGTATTATTTGACAAATATAGCAAACTTCCTACTGCACTGCGATAAATGGTACTATCAAATTCCTGCTCATCATTTTCAGCTGCTGAATACACACTTGGAAAAATAGCCTTAGCAAGTAATTTGTCAATGTATAAACTTTGACTCAACATAACCCCTTCTGTAGTCTGTTCTATTTTTATTGACAGTAAGTTTGTTACTTTCCCTAGATCTTTAATCTCTAACTCATCTGCCAACCTTATTTTAACAAACGTAACAACCTCTTTGTCACCTATTGCAATAATGTCGTCAACATACTGTAACAGTAAATTTGGTACTTCGGTAGAGATGAGACGCAGGGCGTGTACCAGTCGCTGAAGTGCATACAGAGGGAGAGGGTTTGTTTAAAAGAAATCCTAAAAACTTTTTTTTCAGAGTTTATTAAAAAATTGAAATTAATATCACCTCTGTACAGCGTATACAGTCGAAAATGTTCCTCGTCCTATGGCTGGCGATGTCCTTGGATTCCGGCAGCTCCATTTTCCCAAGGTACGTAGAATACAAGGTAGGGATCACGAGAGAGGTGCGCAGTAGCAAAGCAGAGTTGTGACGTCACGCAGGACCCTCGCGTTGAATCTGCTCTGAATGAGGTAGAGATAGTTCGAATAAGAATCGCTGTACACGCAGAAGCTAGGTGCTAATAATACACGATAGTAACATCTGTGGTCTATAAGAAACCGTGTGTGTTATTTTATGTGATAAAACGTAAAAAGCAGTAATAAATGTACACTTTTCAGTATGCTTTGTCATGCCATTGCAGGTTGCACAAATCATAGCAAGCATGCGAAGGAACGAAACATACACTTTCACGTATTCCCTAAAGCCACTGGCCTAAATAAATGGTGACAGAAGTAATCAAGTCATTATCGAAAGCTGTCTTTCTCAGCTTCGAGGGTTCGGAAGCCTTTATGACCATCCTCTTCCGACAGCTGTGACGCGAAAGGTGAGATCATTGCTTCTCAGCCTCAATGCTTCCGAGGCGATAAGAAATTCCATCTGTTCTCCGGAAGATTATGAAACATTACGCCCAATTATGTTAAATGCTACTGATGAACTCGATCAAAACTCGGATATCGTGTACCAAGGCCAGCGTTTAGCCCACAACATCCTATTCTTTACTGGAGGATGAGCTAGGGTTCGTTAAAGCCCTTGAAGAGCAAGTAAAACAGCTCGAGGACAGTCGCGAAACCAAGGATCGTGTAGCTGTTAGGGTAAAGAAGAAGAACCTCGATATAGAAAGCAATAAAATTACAGAGAGAAAACAGATCAAACTACAAGGGGTGGAAATTAGATTTCAAAAAGAGTTCCTTCTTTTTAGCCAAGTTGCTTTACGTCGCACCGACACAGATAGGTCTTATGGCGACGATGGGACAGGAGAGGGCTAGGAGTGGGAAGGAAGCGTCCGTGACCTTAATTAAGGTACAGCCCCAGCATTTACTTGGTGTGAAAATGGTAAACCACGGAAAACCATCTTCAGGGCTGCCGACAGTGGGATTCGAACCCACTATCTCCCGAATACTGGATATTGGCCGCACTTAAGCGACTGCAGCTATCGAGCTCGGTAGTTTCAATTTTACCACGGGAAAGAACTGAAAGAGGGTTCTAACATCATCACAAACCTTACGGATATCCTGAAGAAGAAATTCCCCGAAATTTATGAGCTTGGAAGTTGCTTTGTGAGAAGCCGTTCTTTTATTCGAATGGACGCTTTAAACAAAAAATAAGACATTCAAGAGACCGGGTTTCAGTTAATACAATACCGATAAAGAGAGAACAAAAGCAAAGAAATTCCACTGATGCTATGGATAAGTGTGTTTGATATTCTTTTTTTAATATCAGCATTATTCTTTGTTTATAACATACCTGTTTTTTATGAAAGACAATTTGTTATGTTGTATATGAAACCAGTGCTAACAATGTCAATATACAGGCTCATTAATTTATATGGTCTATCTAATGTTAACGTCGAATTTGTCAGTTCCTGGCACTTGGAGAACATTTATTGTACTGTTTGTTTTGTGGACAGTTTCCTAACGTTTGCTGTTTGTGTTGTTGACAGTGTATATAGTTTCCCAATATTGCTAGGAACAACGGACATATTTCTTGCATTCATCAAGCATCAAGCTTTAATGTTCGAGTCTGTAACAATTAGAGCCTTTTGTTATTGTTATCATAGATGTTGAGAACATGAACATATGGAAAGGCCATTCCACTGCGATCACAGTCTTAGCATTGTTACAACCTTTTATACAGATCGAAATACTTCAGAAACGCTGCTGGATTCACACTGTATTTGATCTCCTATAATTACTCTACTGTAATAGCGAAATGCAATGCCTTTTATGCGGTGATGTTAAAATATCAATGAAGTTCTCTTATCTCTAACTTGTGGCTAAAACAGAATAGCTTACAGCTGTGTATTAGCCTACCTCATACAGAAGACAAGGCGCTGAGGGTTCATGTTGACGTCATCGGCGGCCAAGCGTGGTGGGGAGAACTGCGCGTGATCCCTACCTCTTACTCTACCTACCTTGCATTTTCCATAGCAGCGAACCACCATTCGTCCCCCGATGGAAGTTCTAGAAGATCTATTCGGTGTCTTGAAGATCCATGGCGTTGAGGTAGTCCTTGTAAATGGTGAACATGAATGAACAGCGGTAAGCTCTGGGGCGAGTTAATGCAAAGGCTGCTTCTGCACAGATGAGAGAGTGTTTATAAATGCTTTTAACAAAGTCCAAACACAAATGTCTCGGTGAAATGTCACTTAATTTTGTCACGTGTCAAGTGAAAGAAATATTCATAAAATAAAGTCCACTCGGAACTGATTGTCGAGTTTAACAGAGTTACTTAAAGTTCGTTGCACCTAGTACAACGTGAAGTAATGTCACATGACTTAGTTCATTGAAGCACTGTTCAATATAATTTAAATGAAATAAAGATGTTCCACTCGTGAATCAGAACTCATTCATGTATTGAAAATAACATGAAACCAAAGACGAAATTAATTGAGTACTGACAGTCCTTGGTTCGACTGTTCGTAAACTAAATGTTCGCAGAATCGAAATACACTGTTCATTAGAATAGAAATGCACTGTTCACACATGCACAGTTCACAGTTCATGACCTAAAATGTCGACACAGTTTATGGATTGGTAAATTAAATTTGGATTCAAACACAGTTTTATAACTCAAAGTATTTAGTACTCGGCAAGGAGCAATCAGTTCTAAGTCCATAAAATTTCAATTTCGAGCACTCGAAAACGTTTGCGGGTCTTGGACACTCGTATAGAGTAATAGTCACTAGATAATGTCCAGATGATATACAATTCACCTCACGTCCTATCGGGGTAAAAAGTTGTCACAATATAAAGAAATCTGCATAAGTCCATATCCAACACGATTAAGTTAAAGTCCACGAACTTGAAACTTAATAGCGGCTTCACGCTCGATCACGGTACTCGCGAACTGACTGTGCGAATACTACAGTCTAGTGTGCACATAGAAACCCCGGCCACACACTGGTATCACACTCAGGCAACATACTGTAACCTGCTGGAACACACACTGGTCTGCTGAGCAGAAGCAGTACGTATTTATATCTGATCCGGGCCTCCACCTCTTGTTCCATAACTTTATAGTCCCAAGTCAGATTCACGGGAAATTCGGCAGGAACATAGCTAAAGGATTAAGTTATATGGTGATGTAGTTCAATTTGTTAAATTATTATCGTGGGAAAAGTTATTACCCGTCGAAACTCGTAGAACATTCTACATCAGTCCAGGCTCTGTAGTGCGGCGAGGCATGCTGTGACGTCACCCGCTCACTACGTCACACGCGCACAACTGTTGCTCGCTGCCTAGTCAGTCCTTCGTAAGCGGTCCGGAGCATAACACGTAAGTTTAAGATTTTATGACGGGGACTTAGTTTGTACCGCCGTTACCGGTACATCACAAGCCAATAATACAACACTACTTTACATACACACACGGTTCTTTGATACATCTCTTAAAATCTAGCCTTCTTATTATAGCATCAACACAAGCACTCCAGTCTTTACTCGAATTAGGTAGTCCAAAGATGCTTTTCTTCAATTTACATACATAGTTTTGGACATCTTTTTCTACAAACAATTCTGGTTGTTCCATGTATACAGTATAACTGATTTCACTATTTAAGTAAGCACTAGTTACATCTAGATGTTCTTCAGTCCAACCTTTACGTACTACAATACCTATTAACAGTCTCATTGTTTTCCTCTTTATAACAGGACTAAATGTTTTATCAAAACTAAGGTTCATCTGTCTCTTAAAACCTTGTGCAACCAACCTGGCCTTATATTTCTGAATGTTACCCTCACTGTCATATTTCAATGAAAATACCCATTTAGAACTAATTATCTTGACATTTTCTGGTCTTTTTACAATTCCCCAAACATCCTTCTTTCTCATCTCATTGATCTCCACTTTCATGGTTTCCATCCAGTTAGCAGACTCTTGGCTTGACATAGCCCCCTGAACTCTTCTAGGTTCCACTACACTCATATGTTTAACTTCCATCTCTGCCTTACATACAAATACTTTCAATTTACCTATTTCTTCCTGATCCAACTTCCTATTGAACCATAGTACATACGGTATCTGAAAATTTATTGCTGAGGATGGGCAACTATTTCTTAAGTACACTGCAGTCATTACCGCTTCTCCCTAGAATTCCTTTGGTAACCCTGACTGGGTCAATAGACATCTAACAGTATTAAACATCGTTCTATTCTGTCTCTCTGCTAATCCATTTTGTTGTGGAGTGTACGGTACTGACCTCCTATGAGTAATACCACATTTTTGCAACTGTGCTTGAAACCCGCTACATGTATACTCTGTACTATTGTCAGAATGCACTATCTTAATTCCTACACCATGTAACTTTACTGCATTTGCCTGATACCTATTAAACACCTCCAACACTTCATCCTTATTTTTCACACATACAGCCACATTAAATCTGGAGTATTCATCAATCATAGTTACAACATATTGAGATTTCTCAAGTGATGGTGGACTAATTTTTCCAACTACATCAGTGTGCACAACATCAAGTGGTTTTTCTGCCTTACGCTCACAAGACTTAGGTACTCCCTTGTTACTTAGTTTCCCCTGAATGCATACAGAACAAGTATTAATATCATTACTTCTTTTCAATTCTAACATAGGCAATTTACACAAAGTTTCAGAATGAACATGTCCATATCTCTCATGCCACAACCTAACCTGCCCAACACTTTTAAATGCTACATTGTTATTACATTCTTGATCTATTATTTGATCACAGTCCGTCACAGCTACAATATCATTTCTTCCCTATATTTGTACTACATACAAATCATTCCTCCTGTTTGCAACAAACAATGTTTCATCTCCATTCTTATCTACAATCACTGCTTTTTCACCTTCAAATCCTACTTTGAAACCTTTGCTGGTTAACTTACCAACTGATATTAAATTTGCACCTAATTTTGGTACATACAACACATCCGTAAATGTAATTGTCCAGCCTGTTGATTTTTACTTTTACCTTACCTATAATATCCAGCTTACTCTTATCTCCTATTTCTACATTCCCGGTTACATTTGTTAACATGTCTATAAACATCTGCTTTGTTGGACACATATGATGGGACGCACCTGAATCGAACAGCCAATCTCTAATTTTCTCAGCTCCTACAGAAACTACCATGCTCATTGCCTTATCTACTACATGTATAATTTCTGAGCTTACCACTTTTCCACTCGCATTCACTGATTTACTATCCTGCGATGATTCGTCACTCTTCATTGTTGGACATACATTTGAATAATGTCCTGACTGACCACAATTGAAGCACTTTTGGATACTGCGACAATATTTAGATACATGTCCCTGTTTACAGCAATTGTAGCAACTATATTTTCCTCGTCCCACGTCTTCTTTCTTGATATCTCGCTTCTGTTGAACAACCATGGCTTGAGCTTCATCCTCCTCACGTTTTCCAGTGTCGTAAGCCTTTCTTCCATTTTGCTGAAGTTTCCTTCTGCTTTCCTCCGTGAGTAATCTCGCCTTCACCTTCGAGATGGTCAGTTTCGCCAAATCAGCTTCCAAGGAAGATATACAAACTGCATATTCCTCTGTAAGATTTCCGATGATCATTCCCGCAACTTGTTGATCTGTGAAATCGTATCCGGCTTTACTCGTTCTCCTCCACAGTTGATTTATTTTTGCGATGTATTCTTGAACACACATGTCCCTGGGGTTCACAAAATTAGTTAACTGCTTCAGGGTCATAGCACCATTCACTAGCCCTCCGTCATTGCACAATTCGTCCAATTTTTCCCATGCCTTTTTCACTGATTCAATATCTGCAATGTCACTTGCAAAATCTTCTCCCACATATTTGAAAATAACCGCTAACGCGATCACATTATTTCGCGCTCGTCGTCTCGTTTCTGTCTGAGGCAGTTGACAACCTGGCGTATCCTCATACCCTATTACTGATTCCCATACATCTTTCAACAACAGCTCTTGTTTCACCTTTAATGCCCACGAAAAATATTTCTCCACTGTAAGCTTGGCCACATTCCTATTCAGTGTTTCTTCACCGGTCCACGAGGTCGCCATTTTTCCCGTCAATAATTTCACAACTTGCTTCGTCCGTTAATTCTCGTTACTCCATTTCCACTTATATTGTCTGAAATTTACTGCGGCGTTTTGGCGCTCTGGAGCTCTGGGCCCAGAACCTGTTGATATATCTTCATTTTTGCTCGCTTACACCGGTTTAGGTAGTCAAATGATATCATAGAAACACCAGCTTCATGACACACATCCATTTATTACGAGCTGTTGACTACAGCTGTCTTTCACACACATCAGGCAGTTCAAATGTTCAAAGAATAAAACAACTGAAGATAAACCACTCCACTCAATTATCTGAGTTACCGACACATAACCTCAATGTTGTATTCCTTAAAACTATATGCACATGGCATTTTATTTTTTAATGTGAAAACCACACATCCCACAACTGGACATACCTGAACTTTAAGAACATGTCGATGGTCCACAAGAAAAGTGACACAAGTCAAAATACATCATTTTTCAGGAGAGCCATTTAAAGATTTGTCATTCTTTTGAGAGCGAGTTTCTTTTCCTCTTTTGTAAAATTGATTATTCCTATGAACGAGAAAGACTTAATATAATATAAGGTTTAGGAATCCATGGATAGTTGAACGTCAGTATTATTCAACCCTTGTACATATTAATAAAATGTACCCTTCTTCGACATATGACACTTTTCTGGAAAATAATACTAGGACTGTATGATAATTTTATCTTGATACACTAGTAATCAAATGCATACATAATACTTTTCCTAATATTTTGGAATTTTAAATTGCAATATACATCAAAAGTTTACAGTAAAAACTAAAATAAAATATAAATTGGTAATGTAGGACCACAGCATAATACTGTAATAGGCCTAATGTTAATACAGAAAACATTTTTATAGAAGGACTGACGTCAGCTGTCGTTTCCTACATAAATAATTATAGAGGCACTATAACAGCGTAATTGCACAGGTTCATAATTTCAGTAATCACCAAATCTTTAACCTCAAACTATTATAATTGTTACCGTGGTTTGGTGGATCAGCAGAGGTGAAAGAAGGTGCTGGGATGAATAGGTCTCAATCTACGAAATTAAAGTTAATTTAAAATTTAACAAGGTTATATTTTCTTTTCAAGATCAAGAAATAACAAATATAACAGGTACTTAGTAGCCTAGCAACAAATCGAGAATGTACAATTACAGTGGTTACAGGATTCGGGGCTCCGAGTGCCAGACACACAATTCTTGAGCTATAAGCCCAACTTTACCCATATACAAGATTCAACAAAGGGGAAGCAGACCCCAATCATGCCCAGGAGCTCTTGCTCCCAATTACACAGTAAAGCCTCCTCGAGGCACTCAGAAACAAATTTTTTGGGAAGAGCAACCCGCTCTCAAAGTTCCAGCCTATCAAAGGCCACACCAAATTCCACCTTCAAGCTGTCCTCCAAGGACATAGACACAGGGGTAAAAATACCCAACCTACTGAGGCCTATTCACCAAAGAAACAGGACAATTACATGGCCCCAAAATACAAACTTGAGTGGAGGCGTAACTTGCACTCCGAATATACTTTATTAAAAACTATTTGGCTCTAGGCCGCTTATGCAAGGACTAATCCCATACTACAGAGGTGACTTATATAAAAAAAATATATTACATTAGGAAGGGAAAAAACGGTTGTGAAAATAAGTTCACCTCAAAGCAATAGGAGTGGGATCTCGAGAGGGTTAAGCACTCTCTATCCCAATATGTAGTTTAAAGAGATAGAATTTTTACCAAGTGTCTTTTACATGTTAGAGGAAAGTTACATGGTAAAGGCTTCGAACCTGCCCCGAGAGTTAGACTGCTGAGCTAGCAAGAAAATAAGTTATTAAAAGGCCATTACCTTATTGAAGAACTGCTGCCCGACGAAAGAGGCGCTTCCCGCCCCCTGCTACATAATTTACACTATGATAGATGTTACTGAAGTGGCCCGGAGACCCGAAAATCAGCAGTTTATATACCCTCGTGGAACATTCGAGACCTTTCAGGAATAAGAACACCCGCCCACAAGCTTTTTATTGGACGGCCAAAAGATTACATGTCAAAACTGAAGAAGAAAACCAGGACTGGTGGGAAATTAATTACAGAAATTTGCAATTGGCCTATTTCAAAACTGGCGAAAAGAAAGGGTTAACATTGCCACCTTAAACAATGGCAGAAAGAAATTTAATAAGGAACCAACTTATAAATACTAAATTTCTTCAAAAAAAGGTTCCTACACTTCGCACTAGAGTGCACAATTGTAGTTCTTAAGAGGTGCCATCTAGAAGAGAATGTTCACACTTCTTGCTACAGGGAAAACAAAAATACATCGAAAACAACACAGTTCAGAACACTTCATAATTTACAAGTAGTGACATCTTCTGAGAAACTTGAGAATTAACACGGTAGTTAAAGTTCAGGCTTCCTCCAGTAGAGGAGTTTCAACTGGCGCAATGTTTGAATTAGCGGCGTGGAGGTGTACCGCCCGGTACAAACCTCCCCCCCCCCCAAAGTCTTTCCAAGGGGTGACACATAAGAAAACATGGTCCAAGTTATGATGTTGATATAGACATTAATTGCAGAAAAAAAATTCTCTGAAATGATTGGATCCAGTTTCAGAATTCTTTGTAGTAACTTTTGAAGGAATGTCTTTATGCTTGTAGAAGTTGAATTCAGAAGGAAAAACTTTTAATACTTGAAAGTGAAGAAAAATTTTCTAAGTCCACCAAATATTGCAGTTGAATTCAAAAATGTAGTAATTGTTGATATTAAATGTCCATGTAGCTGATTAAGTACATTCAATGTTGATTAAGTTTGACGGCCAGACCAGCCGCCGCTGCTTGTGTCCAGAGGAGGCCGCTCGGACCCCTCAAGTACCCTGAGATACCGCTCGCCCGCACTATGAGAGGAGTAGTGGAGTTGAAGTACGCCGCGCCCACGGCGAACATACAGGTCGCGGGAAAGTTGCAGGTTGTGCGCCGCACATCAGCCTTGGCCGGGAGGAGGGCTCCGGCTCGCCGTACACTGGTTGGCCTCACTGGAGAGGGGCGGGCCCATACCCCACCTCAGTGGCGGTACGGCGCCGCGCTGCTGCGGGGGCACTGAAACATTAAGATCTCGGCGGCAGAATTTGTTGGACCATAATGATTTTAGGGTACAGGCTTTGTAGTAGAACTGAGGGGCCAGCGGCGTGGAAATATTTATTTCATTCCAATTAGCCACAGTTTTATGTGAGCAGGAGACGGGAGCATGGTAATGGCCATGGAAAGGACAGGATGGCAGTTTAACTGGTCGGGGAAGGTGTGCAATAAATGCTTAAATACAAAGAACCTGACTCCAAGGGCAGAAGGCCTCAAAATGCAACAAAAAAATATAACCTTCCGAATTCTTTCAAAAATGTTAAAGCAAATATAAAATCAGCTACGGAAGCTACACAGGTTTCACCTGCGACAGGTGAACCCTAAATATCCTCTCGGTGGCTGGATTGCTTAGCAATAAGGTAACGGGTGTAAGGAAATCGAGAATAATACACGGCCCCTGAAATCTGGGGGCAAGCTTGCCCGCGGGAATAAAATATTTGACCATCACCTGGTCACCTACCTTCAAATTGGTGGGTCTCCGTCCACGATCATATTTTTCCCTAACCTTTTCATGAGACACTTTAAGATTGGCTTTAGCCTTCTTCCAAAGATCTTTAATATTATCAGGATCTATTGTCTCAGGTAGAATGTCACTCAGAGACCAAAGGTTAAAGAGCGGCATGTTTGTAACAAACTTGAACATCAAGGAAGCTGGAGTAAACTTATGGGATTCGTGAACCGCCGAATTCAAGGCAAAAGCTAACCAATGTAGGGACGTGTCCCACCTAGAATGATCTTCATGATGATAGGCAATCAGCGCGGACCTCAGATTACGATTAACCCGTTCAGCCAGAGATGGTTGAGGGTAATAAGCAGTTGTCACATGAGAGATGGACAGATCAAAACAAAATTTACGAAAGAGATTGGACGTGAATGCTTTAGCATTGTCGGACACGATATATTGACAAGGACCAAAAGATGCAAAGATAGAATTTAAACAAGTAATGGTGGACTGAGCGGTAGCCAGCTTAGTCGGGAATAACCAAGAAAATCTTGTAAAACCATCTACACATACAAGGATGAACTTGTTGGCATTCCCCTTTGACTGGGGGAAGGGTCGTAATCGATGTAGAGACGTTCCATGGGGCGCGACGCTTGATGAGAAGACAAAAGGCCTACCTTGGTGGACATGGTTGGTTTACTAAGCAAACAAGATTTACAAGCTTTAACTAGTTCACGAATTTCACCGTCCATACCCTTCCAAATAAACATTTCACGGATCTTTTCCCGGGTTTTGAAGATGCCTAAATGCCCCCCAAATGGGGTCTCATGATAGTACTTGAAGATCATTGGCACAAGAACGGCTGGAACCACTACCTTCATCTTCTTATCATGCCTCGACGGGGAACATAGAACACCATTCCTCAGCACATAAGGGACGACATGTTCCCCAGAAGAAAGGGTTTCCATGATCGGAGCCAGCGTTGGATCTTCACGTTGATATTTCTCAATATCCCTAAAGAGCATGGGAGCATCTGTTAAGATGGCATTAACCTCAGATAGCATGGACTCGGGAGGTGATGAACTATCGACCGATTCATGGGTCGCGACGTCATTGGAAAACATACGGCTGAGTCCGTCTGCGACAACATTTTCAGTACCCCTGATATGCCTAACGTCGAATTGGAAGGCAGAAATTCGGATGGCCCACCGGGTTATACGACCAGTGCGACGCGGCCTACCTAAGACCCAGCTTAGGGCTTGGTTATCAGTCTCCAAGTCGAATTTGACATGTTCCAAATAGAGACGGAACTTTTCTAAGGCAAATAAAACTGCCAAACCTTCAAGCTCATAGATGGAATACTTGGCTTCTTGAGCCGATAGAGACCTAGAGGCATAGGCGATGGGTCGCCTCCCTAGTTCAGTCTCTTGAAGAAGGACTGCAGCTACCGCCGACGACGACGCGTCGGTTTGGACGATGAATTTCTTCGAGAAATCTGGCATAGCAAGGACAGGGGCATTACAAGGAGCTAATTTCAGGTCTTCAAAAGCGGCTTGTTGCGAAGGTCCCCACTCGAATTTTATGCCTTTCCTACGAAGAAGGTTCAAGGGCGCCGCTCTATTAGCGAAGTTAGGAATAAATTTCCTGAAGAAATTCACCATACCAATGAACCTGGCAATACCTTTGATGTCCTTGGGAGGTTTAAAATCACGGATGGCCTGCGTTCTAGAGTGATCGACTGCAACACCATAGGGCGACACAATATGCCCTAGGAATGACATAGAGGACTTAGCGAAAGCTACCTTGGACAACTTCACAGTTAGCCCCGCCTTACGAAGGCGATTGAGAACTTCCTTTAGATGATCAAGATGTTCTTCAAAAGTCTCCGAAAATACGACGACATCATCAAGATAGTGGTACAAATACTCAAATTTGATGTCGGAGAAGACCCTATCTAGTAGCCTCGTAAGCACAGCTGCTCCGGTGGGGAGCCCGAAAGGCAAGCGGTTGTATTCATACAAATTCCAATCCGTGGCAAACGCTGTAAGATGTTTGGATTCTTCAGCCAGAGGAATTTGATTATAGGCCTGATTTGGATCCAAGATGGTAAAGAACTTAGTTTTACGAAACCATGGAAAACAAGAATGAAGGTCAGGAAGGGGCACAGATTGTAACACCACCTTCCGATTGAGAGCCCTATAATCAATGACAGGCCTGAAGCCACCTTGGGGTTTCGGGACTAGAAAAATAGGCGAAGAATACGCCGACTTAGAGGGCCTAATAATACCATCCTTTAACATTTGATCGATGATTTCTTTCAATGCCTTCATTTTAGGTGGAGATAGCCTATAAGGTGGAAAACGGACAGGAATCGAATCCGTGACCTCAATTTTGTATTCAATAAGGTCAGTAACACCAAGAGTATCAGAGAAAACCTCTGGAAACGACTGACACAACTTACGAATACTGTCAGCCTGCTCCTCAGGTAGATGTCTAAGGTCTAACAACATCTCATCCTGGGTAGGCGAAATAGATGAACACGATACAGAATTACACTTCAACAACGGGATTTTACAATTAGAAGCAAATTTGAAAGTGCACGACCTACTCAGAAGATCGAGCACAAGACCAGTATGGGACATGAAGTCGGCTCCCAATATAATGGGGCAAGACAAATGCTTAGCCACAAACAATTTAACTTTCCAAGTAAATTTAGAAATACGAATTTTGGCTTTTAAGGAACCTAAAATTTCTAATGGAGAAGAATTAGCCGAAACATATTGAACAGAAGATGAGCAATAGTCAGGAAGTTTACAAATAGATTTCAATTTCGAATACCATTCAGCCGAAATAATAGAACAAACACTGCCAGAGTCTAATAGAGCTGTTACAGGTTCATTATTCACCTCAATTTTAAGAAAAGGTGCAGGTGCGGGGGAATCCGCCGCAATCCTAAGACATTCCTTAGGGTTCATTATTCACCTCAATTTTAAGAAAAGGTGCAGGTGCGGGGGAATCCGCCGCAATCCTAAGACATTCCTTAAGGCCTACAAAAGATAAATTTGAAGCGGGAGTCTTCCCTGCAATTTTGGTGTGTTTACTTAGGGCTGAGCCTCGAGAAGAAGGGTTCGCCGACTCAGCCGAAGCCACTAGTCACTTATTATTATTGGCATTGGTGGAAGTTGCACCAGAAGTTGAGCAGGACGGGGTGCTATTCGAATTTGGGCAATTCTTGGCGATATGGGAAAACGCGCCGCATTTAAAACAACCTCGAGATGAACTGGCTCCATTATTTGTCCTACTTGATCTGATCAATGGACATTTGTTGCGAAGATGGTCAGGCGACCCGCAAGCGTAATATTTACGGAGTGTGATGGGTCGGCGAGGTGGAGGCTGAAAACTACTAGAGGATGGAGGGGGTTCTTTCGCGACACGCAAGGTATCGGCGTATCTGACTCCTTCCGCTGAGACGGCCATAGCCTCAAGCTCGGCGAAGGTTTGCGGACGCGACGCAAAACACAAGTATGATCTGTAAGGTGGTGAAATACCTTCTACAATAGCCTGAACAATTTGATCTTCAGGAAAATGAAGAGCAAACACCCTGGTATAAAATTTGATGTCCTGGATGAAGTCGGCAAGACTTTCGTCCAGACGCTGTACCCGATAGTAGTGTTTTTGAATAAGCGATGACCTAGCTCGAGCCGGAATGAAGTTTGCGAGAAGGTGTGCATGAAAGTCTTCAATAGATGACTGTTCAGCAATTGCCCTGACTATTTTGTCTGAGAGAATACCAATTGCATAGGGATAAATGATCTGCAAAATCTGACACGGAGAAAGAGAAAAAACAAGGGCATGATCCTGAAATTCAACTAAAAACCTTAAGAATGAAATAACTTCACTGGTAGAGTTAACCGAAAACTTAGAAATACCTCTGAGCAACATTGTTAATGGATGAGGCAAGCTGCTGAACCCGGGTGACATAGTAGGTAAAGGTTTAAGGGGCAAAGAAGCTAATTCAGAACGTACATTATTCAATGAGGTACGTCGTTCAGATTCATGGTCTAATGGGGCAGAGGTTTGTTGAACTCCTATCGATTTAGTACTTTCTTCCCCGGTGGGAGAACGGGCCTCGCTGGCTACGTTTACCGTAGCGGGTTGGTCGGTTTTGGGAGGAACTTCCCCAGTTAACAATTGGGTAAACTTACTGGACAATTCAGAAAGGTTTTCAAGAACCACACTAGCTTCCTTCCTCTGAATGTCATTCAACTTCAGAGACAACAGATCGTTAACTCTATTAGAAAAATGAAATAACCTGGCTTGCACACGTTTAATTTGATTAGGAGAAGGGTCATTCTCTTCAAAAAAACTAACTACAGATGCTAGCTCAGTAGTATTGTCAGTGATCGTGGAAAGAGAGTCGTCAATTTCTTTCTCTCCCAAAGTGGGGATGGAAATGGGCAAATCAAGGGACTCTCTAAGCTTATTTGTGTCTACCGCAACCGTGCCTCCAGACTGCACATTTCTAATTGTTAATTCATAGATCAACTCCTTCTTGCGCAAATAGTTGAGATGGAGGACATCGCGAGGGCCGGGCATGATGACAAAACAATTTTGAAAAAAAAGGAAAAATCAAAAAATTCCAGCAACTGAGAAAATTGTTAGAGTTCGAAAACCAAGCAATGTTTAGCCATCGAAAGGGGCTAAATTGAGACCCATTCAAACACGCTCTGCTACCACTTGTTACCGTGGTTTGGTGGATCAGCAGAGGTGAAAGAAGGTGCTGGGATGAATAGGTCTCAATCTACGAAATTAAAGTTAATTTAAAATTTAACAAGGTTATATTTTCTTTTCAAGATCAAGAAATAACAAATATAACAGGTACTTAGTAGCCTAGCAACAAATCGAGAATGTACAATTACAGTGGTTACAGGATTTGGGGCTCCGAGTGCCAGACACACAATTCTTGAGCTATAAGCCCAACTTTACCCATATACAAGATTCAACAAAGGGGCAGAAGACCCCAATCATGCCCAGGAGCTCTTGCTCCCAATTACACAGTAAAGCCTCCTCGAGGCACCCAGAAACAAATTTTTTGGGAAGAGCAACCCGCTCTCAAAGTTCCAGCCTATCAAAGGCCACACCAAATTCCACCTTCAAGCTGTCCTCCGAGGACATAGACACAGGGGTAAAAATACCCAACCTACTGAGGCCTATTCACCAAAGAAACAGGACAATTACATGGCCCCAAAATACAAACTTGAGTGGAGGCGTAACTTGCACTCCGAATATACTTTATTAAAAACTATTTGGCTCTAGGTCGCTTATGCAAGGGCTAATCCCATACTACAGAGGTGACTTATATATAAAAAAAATTATATTACATTAGGAAGGGAAAAAACGGTTGTGAAAATAAGTTCACCTCAAAGCAATAGGAGTGGGAGCTCGAGAGGGTTAAGCACTCTCTATCCCAATATGTAGTTTAAAGAGATAGAATTTTTACCAAGTGTCTTTTACATGTTAGAGGAAAGTTACATGGTAAAGGCTTCGAACCTGCCCCGAGAGTTAGACTGCTGAGCTAGCAAGAAAATAAGTTATTAAAAGGCCATTACCTTATTGAAGAACTGCTGCCCAACGAAAGAGGCGCTTCCCGCCCCCTGCTACATAATTTACACTATGATAGATGTTACTGAAGTGGCCCGGAGACCCGAAAATCAGCAGTTTATATACCCTCGTGGAACATTCGAGACCTTTCAGGAATAAGAACACCCGCCCACAAGCTTTTTATTGGACGGCCAAAAGATTACATGTCAAAACTGAAGAAGAAAACCAGGACTGGTGGGAAATTAATTACAGAAATTTGTGATTGGCCTATTTCAAAACTGGTGGAAAGAAAGGGTTAACATTGCCACCTTAAACAATGGCAGAAAGAAATTTAATAAGGAACCAACTTATAAATACTAAATTTCTTAAAAAAAAAAAGGTTCCTACACTTCGCACTAGAGTGCACAATTGTAGTTCTTAAGAGGTGCCATCTAGAAGAGAATGTTCACACTTCTTGCTACAGGGAAAACAAAAATACATCGAAAACAACACAGTTCAGAACACTTCAATATATACAAGTAGGGACATCTGAGAAACTTGAGAATTAACACGGTAGTTAAAGTTCAGGCTTCCTCCAGTAGAGGAGTTTCAACTGGCGCAATGTTTGAATTAGCGGCGTGGAGGTGTACCGCCCGGTACAATAATAATACGAATAAGATTTAGGAATTACATTTTTCGACATCAATTTTAACAAGCCCTGTTTTTTAGTTCTTTGATCAGTTTGTTATTATACACTGCCTTCAGCTGGATGTTTGCAGTAGAAGTTGATCGTGTCTTTCTTACTGCAATAGCACGAAACTCCGTATCTGCGTAAGAAGTTTTGAAAATAGTTCTTTCAGGATTCTTTCCTTCAAATCGAATTACTGAGATGCAACTAATGGTCACATGTTCATTTTCCTCTTCAGTTTCTAGGACATTTAGACCTAGTTTACATGTTAAGTCCTTTAAGGCATAGAACATATCGTAGTTCACTTCAGTGACTTGGTAAGGTTTCCCCGTCTTCTTGGCTGTACGAATTAGTGTAACATATTGCTGTGGAACGTAAATGGGTCCAGATTTTAGAGATTTTTGTTACCTCACGTTCTATGGTTGTAGATGCACTATCGCCTTCATTCTGGCCATGTCCTTCAACCAAAAATTTGTGTGTAATGGAGTTTATAGATGGTATAGTTATTCACAGCAAACAAATACATTGAAAGGATGAAGCGATTTCTTTTGCTGGCCGCAACAGTTATTTGAATAGAATATTACATCCAGTTTTTTGCTCTCTGTGTTCTTAGCTCTCTTCTAAACCTTCAAGAGATCTCAAGACACAAGTTCCGATTTCATTAGCACCGCGGTTCCCTTCAGTCTCATCCCATATGAAACATTGGACTGTATTACACTGAAGCTCAAATATCATAAAATTTAAAATGCTGATTTTTGAATTGTAGTAAAAACTGGAGGCATCACCCCTGGGACACTGAAGTACTGCCTGTAAATCATATACAGCGACAATTAAATTGCTGCTCACACTTTTCTTATCATTATCTTTTTCCATGCGTGATAGGTCCTTTTCTAGTAAGTGTCAGTTGTATTTTTCCTTCTGTTTCTGTTTTTCTTCTTCCGAAGCATTGAACATTAGGCAGTCTTCACAGATATCCTTTTTTCCGTTTAAATACGAAATATTAAAATCATTATTAAAAATCCTGGAGTACATTAAGTAATTTGCAAATGACAGATTCTTCTTCTTGCATTGATCAACATAATCTCTGTACAAGTCCGCTATTGTTCTACTACATTCAATGTATTCTCTCTTCAAATCTTTTTGAATGCTTGGAATTGAATTGTATTAATGTGGTGACGTACTCCTTCTTTTACATCAGCAGCAATGTGGCGATGCTTACCGTGTTTGCCTCTGAGGTCTGAGTCAAGTATTCCACCTATTGCACAACTCTTCTTGAGTAATACTGTTCTTATTGGCCTGTCTGTCATGTCCAGTGTGCTTTTAAAATAAGTTTTACAAACTCTGATCCTTTTTTCCGCAAGAGTAAAATAAAATGAGTTATTATTTGAGCAATGACTACTTTCTCTGATGTATCTGTACTTAGGAGAAATACTCTCTATATTGAAGAGAAGGAACACACGTTGCCTTTGTAAGTCTCCCAAATTCCAAAATTCTTCAAATATCTTCTGACGGTCTTCTTCTTTAATTTTTATACTGCATTTCACTACAACTTCCTCCCATTGTCTTTTTCTTAATGACTTTTCCACTCCTGGAACTGGATACATACTCTTTTCCAGATTTTCTGCACTGCTTTGCTAATGGTTTCTTCCATTCCAGTGGTCTCGCCCGTGTTTTCCTTCCTTTATTTTTTCTACGTCAGCATTATCCTTCAGATTCCGCTCCTGCAGATGAAGAGGATGAACTAGTTTGTCCCTTGTAGGTAGGATCTTGAATGTCATCATCAGATGAGATGTCCGATTCTGATTCATTGATTTGTAAGGAAGAATATCTAAACAAGGTAAATGTTCTAACCTTGTTGCGGTGATGGCAAAGCCACTTTGTCTTCGGATGGGTCAGTAGAGTCTGAACTCTGTTGGAGCCATCGTTCACAATGCGACACTAATACCGTTGACTCAGCGATTGAAGTAATTCCAGTGGCATCTGAAACAAGGTTTAAAATCTAATCTGAAATGTTAGCCGGGAACCATGCTTTGCAATGAATCTAATTCACATTATATATTTATAAGGAAACATCAGATAAAATAAAAATACAGATTATGAATATTTTAAACTACATACGCAGGTAGTTCCTTTCACTAACCTGCTTGACGAAATGCTGATGTAACGTCTCTTCTTGGATCTACTGGTGTCAGAGTTGTCCACTCAAAGTTCTTATCAGTTGACTCACCATTGCCTTCCAAATGATCATATTTCATTTTTGCCAGTTTCAAGATAACTCTTGTGCGCTGGGACGCCATTGCTCATAATATATGATGGCTTAATAGGAAACAAAATGAAAGAAAGCACGAGCAACTTGAAATATACATACCAGCATCGCGGAATTTCATGTAAGAACTATGAGGAAAAGTGTCACAAGTTCAAAGTTTACTGTGGAATTTCCCCACAACAATGCTCTGTTCATAGTGAAAAGTGACACAATTCAAAATATGTCACAGTAGGTATATTGTAGAAAAATGTCTTAACTAAAATTAATTTACGACGATGAAAAAAAGATGTGTTGTGTTAGGCTTACCTTATCATTAAAAGCGCCTTAACTCGAAATATGACACTTTTCTTGATAATAAACTATAATAATATTGTCACAATTTGAGATATGACTTTCTTCTCGACACAGATGTGATGTTCCCTCTTCCACCCCCAGACCTCAAGTGAGATGTGACGTTGTTCAAGATAACAGCCAGTCATGATTCTTCCGGCGGAAAAATGACATTACTCCCATCTAGGGGCCAATTTTATAGATACATTTATGACGTTTTTCTATGTAAAAATATCCAGTGAGAGCAACGTGTTCCACTTATTAACTCAAAATTGCACTTTTTTGACTTGTGTCACTTTTCTTGTGTACCATCGATGTGACTTCTCATCCTTCAACATGCTGAACACATTACGACTATTTATTGTTCAGCACACCCATAGCTGACTTAGCCCTTTTCAGAAACTCAAAACTAAATTTTTGCTCAAAGCACTTATTTGCTGAACTGATTTTTAGGTTAACATTTTTTTTAAATAACTTGCTTTATGCCGCATCAACAGATATGGGTCTTATGGCGATGATGGGATAGGCCTAGGAGTGGGAAGGAATTAGCCGTGGCCTTAATTAAGGTACAGCTCCAGCATTTGTCTGGTGTGAAAATGGGAAACCATGGAAAACCATTTTCAGAGCTGCCAATAATGGGTTTTGAACCCACTATCTCCTGAATACTGGATACTGGCCGCACTTAAGCAACTGCAGCTATTGAGCTCGGTGGTTAAAAGTTTCTCCAAAGTTTGTTCAGACAGCAAGGATTTGAACTGTGGTTTTTTTTGTCTTTGTGACTCTGATAAATATCCTTTCACATTCTGCATTGCTATGTGGAATTGATAAAATAGAGAGCATCACCTTAGAGAGTCTGTCATATTTAAGTACACCATCAGCTGATTACATCTGACCTACCAATGCCCACTGAACATCAATTCTTCCTTTTGTCAGGTCTATTTCTTTGAGCTGAGAGTTACAGAACTGGGAGTGCAGAATATCAGTTTCTATATCTAAATGTTCCGTTTCACTAGTCAGAATGTTCTGAAACTTGTTAATGAAAAATCTAAGGCTAGAAAATGATGCCTTACTTATAGCAGAAATATTTGCAACTTCTGCAATAATTAAAACTTCATCTTTGAACAGAAATTTGTGTACCATGTGGTCACATGATGAAGAGAAACACTTTCTAACAGACTTAAAGAAAACCGGTATACACTTTTCCTCAGACTTCAAGGTGTTCACCAAAACAAACGCAGAGTTCCCTATCATCAGATCACAATCATCCTTTTGATTTGCTGGAGTGTGATAATCTACATCAAAGAGAGAGGAGCTTTTAATAACATATGCTTTCACAAAACTTGCCATCACATTCTTCAATAGTTCTTCCAAAATTGTCTTAAAAATGTGGATGTGTGGCACACTTGACTGAAGAGCTATGTTTGGATTCTCAAAGATATCCATAAAACTTGAGAGAAAAAGGCAAAAAGATTTATGTAAATTTGATGAAAGGAACATGAACAGTCGTTCTTCACGTGATAAAGCATGGCTCTTAGTGCCATCAGCAGTTTCATTTTTTGGGGTGAAACTGATGACTGGGTTTTCCTTTTAACTAAGGAGTGTGATGAAATGTTATGACAATGCTTCATCTTTTCAGACGTCTGACTCGTTGGCAGAATGGTCAGCGTATTGGCCTTCGGTTCAGAGGGTCCCGGGTTCGATTCCCGGCCGGGTCGGGGATTTTAACCTTCATTGGTTAATTCCAGTGGCCTGGGGGCTGGGTGTTTGTGCTGCCCCCAACATCGCTGCAACTCACACACCACTCATAACACTATCCTCCACCACAATAACACGCAGTTACCTACACACGGCAGATGCCGCCCACCCTCATCGGAGGGTCTGCCTTACAAGGGCTGCACTTGGCTAGAAATAGCCACACGAAATTATATATATTATCTTTTCAGACAAACAAGACACATCTGCACTTAGACTGTGCTTTGGAATTTTGTAAGTCTTCAAACTTCCCATCTGAGAATCCTTACTCACAATTTTGCTCCTGAATAAAGTAACCAAAGGGTCCCGCTGCATCAAAATCCTATCTAAACTCCTTCTTAGTGATAACCATCGAGTAGGCACATGCTTCAAAATTTTCCTGTTCTGTGTTGTGTAAAGTCTGAAATTCTCTGAACTTTTCTTTCCTCTTTGCACTCCTTTCCAGATAATAAAATATATCCATTATACTTTAATTTACATTTACAGGCAAGCAATCCGCACCCTTCTCTGCAGCAAGATTAATTAGGTGACAAGAGCAACTTATGATGATTATGTTACTATTTTCCCGCTTAAAACATCCTGCCACACCATTCTTTAATCCTACCATTACTGGAGCATTATCAGCAGTGGCGGCTGGTGGTATGTGAAGCTGGGTGTTGCACCAACAATTCTTCAGTGTTACATTTTTATACCTTACAGAAATAACAAGCAACTCCATTATCGTTAAGTAATGAACTACATTCCAACTAAAACTGTAATATATCTGGCAATTACAACCCAGGAAATAAGAGGCTAACTATACACTGTAACTACAGTTACTCTTAATAATAATGCTATTGGCTTTACGTCCCACTAATGACTTTTTACAGTTTTCGGAGACGCTGCAGTGCCGGAGTTCTTTTACATGCCAGTAAATCTACTGACACAAGGCTGATGTATTTGAGCACCTTCAAATACCCCCGGATTGAGCCAGGATCGAACCCACCACGTTGGGGTCAGAAAGCCAGTGCCTCAACCGTCTGAGCCACTCAGCCTGGTACAGTTACTTCTGCCTCACTTTAATTGAAAATTTGCCGTCCTGTTTTTCATTGAAGCAAGATGTTGGTAATATTGTGGGTGGTCTGGTATGTCGTGAAAAAGAAATTACCCAGCAAGTTGGCCGTGCGGTTAGGGTCGCGTAGCTATGAGCTTGCATTAAGGGTATAGTGGGTTCAAACACCACTGTCGGAAGCCCTGAAGATGGTTTTCCGCGGTTTCCCATTTTCACACAGGCAAATGCTGTAGCTGTGCGTTAATTAAAGCCATGGTTGCTTCCTTCAAAATCCTAGCCCGTTCCTATCCCATTGTCGCCGTGAGACATATCTGCATCGGAACAACGTAAATTAAATTTGTAAATTTAAAACATGGAAATGAATTGCCTTTGCGAGAGGAGAGAAAGTAGGAATGAAATAATCTCCGCAGAGTGGCAAAATCTAATGGGGATATTTGGAACTGTTTCTCGGTGGGGCACTTCCTGCCATGAACTCGACAGTAGAATGAATGGCAGTGTCCAGGTCTGAGTCACAGAGCCCAATCAGACTAGGCAACAGGCAGCAACCAGCTGTGAAACATTTTGCCAAACTGTGCTGACCATGAGAGTATGAGATATTTTTTTTTTTTTTTTTTGCTATTTTGCTTTACGTCGCACCGACACAGATATGTCTTATGGCGACGATGGGATAGGAAAGGCCTAGGAAGTGGAAGGAAGCGGCCGTGGCCTTAATTAAGGTACAGCCCCGGCATTTGCCTGGTGTGAAAATGGGAAACCACGGAAAACCATCTTCAGGGCTGCCGACAGTGGGGCTCGAACCCACTATCTCCCGATTACTGGATACTGGCCGCACTTAAGCGACTGCAGCTATCGAGCTCGGTGTATGAGATATTGGCAGAAAGATAACTGATAGGTTGCCTCCATGCAAAAGTGATGTTTTTTTTTTTTTTTACAAGTTGCTTTATTAGGCATAGATATCAAGGATAATTTAATAAAAAACCACCTATTCAATACTTTCCACGTTTAATGTGGTTATTATCTACATGATTTTATGTAGACTTATTTGGTCAGGTACATGTTTCACCCATTATTTTGGGCATCTTCAGCCTGTAAACAACCTTTAGGTCAAGGCTCGGGACCTTTTTAACCAATATAAACATGCCTATATATACACTATATACAACATATACATTATATACAATATATACAAACATAAGTTAATACAGTTAAGTTTTTTGGTCCTAATCTATCTAATATGGAAAATGTCCAAAACTAAAATGGATCTTCTTTTCGGTGAAGAGGATTGCATATCGGGGTTTATGTGACCCCTGTAACATATTAAGTTCTTGACGTATCGTGTCTGGTGACAGGATGTGTCGTCAACAATAAGTGGAGATTTGAACTGATTGTAGGTTGGTCAAGATTGAAAATATAAATTTAAATGTGTTGTAACTTGGCAGTTCTATTCTGGTTAACTTATAATGTTCAAAACTAAAAATAAAATGAAACGGATCTTCTTTTTTGAGAAGGGGTTGTATTAAAACTGGAGCTTGATTGACCCACGATTTTCATTTTCATGTTCTTGACGTAACTAATATTTAAATGTGTTGTCATGCACAAGTGGAGATTTAAAAGCCGATTGTTGTAGGTAGACTGGTCAAAAACGTTGTGAATGAAACTGTTAGCGTCTTGACTTTGGGTCTCATGTAACGTCAAGGAATTGACAAGAGTACAATATTTAGCTGTTTCATAGTTTTTGGCTGCTGCTTAATTGGGAAGAAACATCCTAGACACTTGATACAGTCTTGTGTGAAAATTGTTCCCGTTGATGTGTTGCTTGGTCTTTGGGAGGGATCTTAAGAATATTTGTTCAGTTAATACTAGATGGACCTGTCTGTTCCGGCAGTGCCTGTCTTATCACCATTTCTACTCCTGGTGTTGTACTGGTGCGGTAATGGAGGGGCGGGGCATGGAGGGAGAGTGGGGGTAGGCTGGTCTATGGGCGTGAGTGCTGTTGCTGGAGGGGAGTTTCTAGAAGCAATATGGGCGGGTTTAACTTTTGGCATGATGGATGAAGCATTTGAGTGTGGAGATTTAAATAATTGAGGGATTTTGTTTTGATCTGAATTCACGATATTAATTAATCTAGGTGTTAATTCGTACAAAGGATTTTTAATTTCATTGACGTCGTTGAGATTTTTATTTTTATTGTAGGTTTGGTCTAAAAAGATGTGTAGGTTTTCCAGTTCATTCATTAATTTCCCTTTACCTATGCTTCTAATGGTGGTAAGATCTTTCTCTATGGATGTAAAGTGGTGGCCAGTTTCTCTCATATGTTGGCTCATCGCTGAGTACTTATTGTGTTTTTGAGCGTTATAATGTTCCAGATATCTCGTGTTAAAGCTGCGGCCAGTCTGTCCGATATAAGAAAAATCACATTGTGTACATGTTAGTTTATATATGCCGGACCTTGAATAATGGTTGCTATTGTGATTGACCTTGTTGTGGTTAAAAAATATGTTTCGATTAGTGTTAACTGTCCTGAAGGCTATATTGATATTGTGCTTCTTTAAAGTATTTGCGATCTGATGGACGGCTGGGTTGTTATATGTAAATGTGGCGAAACAAGTTTTTTTTTGGGGTTTTTTTCTGGGATGAGGTTAGTGGACAATTTAATTTTGATTTTATTAATCAAACGGTTGACCATATCTATTTTAAACCCGTTGAGTTGAGCAAGATTCCTTATGTACTTCAGTTCAATTTTTAAATTGTTGGGAGAAAGAGGAATTTTTAAAGCTCTATAAATTAAATTATAGAAAGAGGCTTGTTTTTGGGACTTGGGGTTTAGGGATGAATTCATAATAGTTAAGGGAGAGTGTGTAGGTTTCCTGTATATTCGAAAATCGAAGGTATTATGTCCGCGTGTAATAGTTAAGTCCAAAAAGTTTAATGAGTTCCTAACCTCATCCTCTTTAGTAAACTTAATATTGGGGTCAATTTTGTTTAGGGACTCCAAGATCTCGTCACTATTAGTGACATTTTTGTCGAGAATTATGAAGGTATCGTCTACAAATCTCAGCCATAAACATACGCCTTTTATTTGTGTTATAATTTTTGTGTGTTCTATTGTGTCCATATAAATGTCTGCTAAGATGCCAGAAAGAGGGTCGCCCATCGCTAAGCCTTTTTGTTGGTAAAACTTTCCATTGAAAGAGAAAAAGTTGTTGCTTAAGACAAAATTTAACACCTTCATGAATTCTTCAATTTCCATCTTACTAAGGCCGCTGTGTTTATTGATATTATCACTGATAATTCTTACAGTTTCTTTGGTAGGGATGTTTGGGTACATATTTATGACGTCATAGGAGCACATTGAGTGATTGGGGCGCAGCTTAAACTTGTTTAAAATTTCGCAAAAAGTGAATGAATTTTTTAAAGGGTGTTTATTATTGAATACGTAATGTTTTTTTTAGAAAGCCGTGAATGAATTTTGATACTTTATAGGTGGGGCTGTTTCTACAGTTTATGATAGGGCGTATTGGAATGTCCTTCTTATGAATCTTTGGTAAGGCTCTGGCTGTCGGAATACTAGGGTTCATGTTAAAAAGTTTTTGTTGTTCTTGTTCATTGAAAAGAAAGTTAGAACTTCTTATTAGAGTTTTTAGATTTCGCTGAATTCTCGTGGTTGGATCTTTGTTGACTATTGTATATATTTTGTCCTTAAAAAAGTCTTCTGTTTTTTGAATGTATGTGTTTTGATCTAGGAGAACTGTGGATCCTCCTTTGTCCGCTTTTGTGACAATAATGTTGTTGTCGTCTATTTTCTTTTTTACGTTCTGGATCAATTTTTTGTGGTCGAACTTTGAATATGCGTTTATTTCTTCCGCTAGTTTTGGTAGTTTCTTTTTTACCTCAAATCTGGTATCATTTTGTGTTTCTAAAGGGAGTTTAGAAATGTTAGCCTCGATCTCAGCTACTGTGTTGATAATATCCGTTTCTTTTTTCTTGCTAGGCCAGTTATGTTTTAAGCCTTTATTCAAGATCCTCATTTCTTCTTCAGAGAACTGTACGTCTGTCAAATTAACTACTGTGGGTGTATTGTTCTGTGAGGGAGCCGCTTTTTGCGTGTCTGAACTACGTTTTGGTAATCGTGATTGGGATGCTTTTAATTGAGATAGTTTTTTGTCGAGAGTAACTTGCTTCCTATCCAATAAAGCAATCAGTTTATTGTCCACATGTAGTTGGAAAGAGTTCCATTCTAACGGATGTAAAGCCTGAGCTAACGCTAAATGAACTCTATATAACTGCAGATTTAAAAGCGACTTCTTTTTATATGACGCTTTAATTTCATTTCTTAACCAAATGTCGTTGACCTTGTTTTGAACTCTAATCAAACTTTGGTTAGATAAGTTTTTTCGCTGTGTAGGTTTCAAAAATTTTGGGATCAATTTTAGTTCTAGAAGCATAGGTAAAGGGAAATTAATGAATGAACTGGAAAACCTACACATCTTTTTAGACCAAACCTACAATAAAAATAAAAATCTCAACGACGTCAATGAAATTAAAAATCCTTTGTACGAATTAACACCTGGATTAATTAATATCGTGAATTCAGATCAAAACAAAATCCCTCAATTATTTAAATCTCCACACTCAAATGCTTCATCCATCATGCCAAAAGTTAAACCCGCCCATATTGCTTCTAGAAACTCCCCTCCAGCAACAGCACTCACGCCCATAGACCAGCCTACCCCCACTCTCCCTCCATGCCCCGCCCCTCCATTACCGCACCAGTACAACACCAGGAGTAGAAATGGTGATAAGACAGGCGCTGCCGGAACAGACAGGTCCATCTAGTATTAACTGAACAAATATTCTTAAGATCCCTCCCAAAGACCAAACAACACATCAACGGGAACAATTTTCACACAAGACTGTATCAAGTGTCTAGGATGTTTCTTCCCAATTAAGCAGCAGCCAAAAACTATGAAACAGCTAAATATTGTACTCTTGTCAATTCCTTGACGTTACATGAGACCCAAAGTCAAGACGCTAACAGTTTCATTCACAACGTTTTTGACCAGTCTACCTACAACAATCGGCTTTTAAATCTCCACTTGTGCATGACAACACATTTAAATATTAGTTACGTCAAGAACATGAAAATGAAAATCGTGGGTCAATCAAGCTCCAGTTTTAATACAACCCCTTCTCAAAAAAGAAGATCCGTTTCATTTTATTTTTAGTTTTGAACATTATAAGTTAACCAGAATAGAACTGCCAAGTTACAACACATTTAAATTTATATTTTCAATCTTGACCAACCTACAATCAGTTCAAATCTCCACTTATTGTTGACGACACATCCTGTCACCAGACACGATACGTCAAGAACTTAATATGTTACAGGGGTCACATAAACCCCGATATGCAATCCTCTTCACCGAAAAGAAGATCCATTTTAGTTTTGGACATTTTCCATATTAGATAGATTAGGACCAAAAAACTTAACTGTATTAACTTATGTTTGTATATATTGTATATAATGTATATGTTGTATATAGTGTATATATAGGCATGTTTATATTGGTTAAAAAGGTCCCAAACCTTGACCTAAAGGTTGTTTACAGGCTGAAGATGCCCAAAATAATGGGTGAAACATGTACCTGACCAAATAAGTCTACATAAAATCATGTAGATAATAACTACATTAAACGTGGAAAGTATTGAATAGGTGGTTTTTTATTAAATTATCCTTGATATCTATGCCTAACGTCATCTTCAATATGGAACAATAATGAGAGTTGTTACTTGTAAGTTGCTTTATGTCGCACTGACACAAGAGAGGTCTTGTAGCAATGATGGGAAAGGAAAAGGCTACGAGTGGGAAGGAAGCATCCATGGTCTCAATCAGGGTACAGCTCCAGCATCTGCCTGGTGTGAAAATGGGAAACTATGGAAAACCAACTTCAGAGCTGCTGACAGTGGAGCTCGAACCCACTATCTCCTGAATGCAAGCTCACAGCTGCATGTTCCTAACTGTACGGCCAACTCACTCACTGAAACAGAAAAGTGAGGCCACAGATAGTTGACCTCCCCTTGAAAGTGGGGCAAAATAAAGGGCACCTGTTCCTGGGCAAAAGTGGGAAATATACTGCCAAAGTTGAAAATCAGCTCATGGAACATCGACATACTTACCAGATAGACCTCCGAACTAACTGAAATTCTAGAAAGGCACTGATTGGACTTGACGGCTATGGAGGAGACAAAGCAGAGCTGAGAAAAGGCTAGAAACATAGGCTGTGGCTATAAACTCTTCTACAATGGCAACACATCTTATGAGAAGACTGATTTCAATGACATGGATCAGCAACCATCTATCGGCAGTGAAATCAGTCATGGATGATGATGTTTGCCTGAATGTGATCTCTGCATATGTACTACATGGTAAATAATGGAATGGATGTGATGGAATCATGAAACAAAAATTGTGGGAGGACTACAACCATCTACTGCAGCAGCTGAAACCTGAAGTGAATAAGATAGGGTTTGGCGACCTTAATGGTCATGTTGGATGGATTGGTGAGGATTATTCCAAGTGTCTTGGAGGCTTCGGTTAAGGAACAGTAATGACCAAGGTGAAGAAATCCTCCAGTTTGCTGCAGCATACAATCTAGCTGTAGCCAATGCATATTTTCAGAAAAAAGACGAGCACTTTATCATGTACAAAGTGAAGACCTCATCAATTTTACAAGACTGAGTGGAAGAGAGAGCTGTCTGTGCGCAGATTGACTACATTCTCTGCAATCAAGATCTGCTAAAACAGTTTGTTGACTGCAAGTTCATCCCAGTACAATGAATAATGATCTTATTGGTTTTTACATCCCACTAACTATATTTACAGTTTTTAGAGATGACAAGGTGCTGGAACTTTGCCTACAGGAGTTCTTTTATATGCCAGTAAATCTGCCGTCATGAGGCTAACGTATTTGAGCACCTTCAAATACCACCGAACTGAGTCAAGATCAAACCGGCCAAGTTGCGCTCAGAAGACCAGTCACCCCAGGAGAGTCTCTAACATCCTATCATAGGGCTCTGATTGGCGAACTCCAGATCCAGGACATGCAGGAGAAAGACGACACCCTAAATCAAATATGGAAGAGATTCCAGAAGTACTGTACCAGCAGGGCAAGGCATCATGGAGTTTCTAACAGCAGACTGAAAATAGACAAGGAATTCTGGTGTTGGGGATATAGTGCCCAGGAGGCACTGAAGAGGGAAAAGAATGCATGAAAGAGACAGACAACAGGAACAGACGAGACCTAAAGGTGGAATATAAGGCCATCATAAAGCAGACAAGAAAGTTGCAAGTTGTTTTACGTCACACCGACACAGATAGGTTTTATGGCGATGATGGGACAGGAAAGGGGTAGGAGTCTGAAGGAATTAGCCGTAGCCCTAACTAAGGTACAGCCTGGTGTGAAAATGGGAAACCATGGAGAACCATATTCAGGCCTGCCAACCCACTATCTCCAGAATACTGGATACTGGCCGCACTTAAGCAACTGCAGCTATTGAGCTTGGTCAATAGCTAAAAGTAAAGCACAGCAAGTCCTCTATCAAGACTTGGTGACACCAGAGTGTATGCAGCAGATCTACAAGGTTGCAGCTCAGCGTGAAAGGCAATCCAGGGATATTATTGCCGCCAATTATATCCGCAATGACCGAGCTTGATAGCTGCAGTCGCTTAAGTGTGGCCAGTATCCAGTAATCGGGAGATAGTGGGTTCGAGCCCCACTGTCGGCAGCCCTGAAGATGGTTTTCCGTGGTTTCCCATTTTCACAGCAGGCAAATGCCGGGGCTGTACCTTAATTAAGGCCACGGCCGATTCCTTCCACTTCCTAGGCCTTTCCTATCCCATCATCGCGATAAGACCTATCAGTGTCGGTGCGACGTAAAACAAATAGCAAAAAAAAAAAAAAAAAAAAAAAAAAAATCCGCAATGATCGGGGAACATTACCGACTAACGATCAAGCCATTAATAACCACTGGAAGAAGTATTTTGAAGGGTTCTTCAATGAGGAGTTTCAGTGGGACAAAGCAGCTTCACAGTGTTCAGTTGAGGAGCCTGTGCCTGAGATCACCCCGTCTGACATTGCAGTAGCTATGTCAAAGATGAAGAACTGCAAAGCAGTTGGCCCTGATCATATCTCAGCTGAACTATGAGAAGTTCTAGGAGCCAAAAGAAATGACTACTTGATGAAAATGTTCAACAAGTTCCTCTCTGGATCTCCAATATCAGAACTGTTCCATCAAAGCTTCCTTGTCCTAATGTACAAGCGAAAGTGTGATGTCTGAGAATGTAAGAATTATCGAGGCACTCAAATTCACTTCATACACATTCTAAATCTGGGAGTGATCATTGGAAATTGCATCAAGGATTTGATTATCATTCGCCAGAAACAGTGTGGTTTCACATCGGACATGTCAAAAAGCAATGCAATTCAGACTCTGCAGATCCTGAATGAGAAACTTCATGTACGACGTAAAAACCTCCATATGGTATTCATCAATCTGGAGAATGCCTTTGATCATGTTCCTAGAGATATTGTCTGGCCAGCATTACAACATCAAAAAGTCCCTGACGTGTATGTGAAGATGATCAAGGATATGCACCCATGTGCATCTACCAAGGCGAAAACTACTACAGGTGTTTCAGACAGTTTTTCATGTTGATGTTAGTGTACTTCAGGCATGACAAATAGAATACCTAGTGAGATCACTAACCGAGTTCAAGTGCGCTACTGCAGAACGGCACTAGTGGAGCCTAACACTAACGCTACATGGTCAGCTGTTTTACACTGATATGCAAATAACCAAACACAATGCTCGATTACTTAGACTCATGAATAATACTGTCAGAGAGTTGTAAATACTATTCTTAGTCCCCATGAAGAAATATCTTTGGATTATAATAAGAGAACACGCAGGGTAAAAAAGAACATTACGAAAAGCGAAAGCAATATTGTACTTTACATTCTTAAAAAAAGGACTTCTTAAACAGAACACATAAAACATTAAACCTAAACCAGATTGCAAATAACACTGACACTTCCTTCAAATAAAGTAAATGCTAAAGAAAAAAACAAAAGAAAAAAAAACAAAACACACTCTCACTCTCTCTCTCTGTCTCACTCACTCTCATAGATGGACATGTTAGAAACCTCGTGCCACTGCTGGATCCATAAAATTTAATTTCTGTAAGAAATGAAAGTTGACTTTCACTTGCGTGACGGGGAAAACAGACTAGATAAATTTTGAGAATAGCCTAACAACATACCCGGTCACATGATAAAATAAACAGTTTTATGTTGAAGGATTGGGGAAGGGGCTCAACTCCGGCCACAACACTTTCCCAGTCTTCAATATATAAACAGTCTTGAATAACGAAGAATTTCAATGTTTTGACCATTCACAACGAAACAGTCTGCCTTTATAATTAAATCTGCCAAAAAATGCAGGTCACATATTCTGCTTTTGGCTGACAATTGCTTATCTCTCCACAGAATAAGTTTCGCCCTTTTTGCAAACTTTATTTTCTTTTGGCAGTGTAAAAAATCGTCTAACCCAATTTACAACAAGGAATGAAACAGTACAACATTTACTTAAATAATAGAAAACTAGTTGATTGCAGACACAAAGCACAGCACAGATACTAACACAGATTTTACAAAAATATTAAAACAAGCAAATTCGCTCGATAAGCGTTAAAATTATTACCATGACTTTACACACTTTGTCGACAATTTGACGCACATGTTGTTGCAGCTGGTGCATTGCGACTGCAGCGTCACACTCCGACGCGGCCACCAGTGAAAATGTTGAGAGAGCGGAGTGATCACAGTAGGTATTCTATTCGTCACGCTTCTGGGGTCAGCACTAAGCCTAGCACTGTTCAACACTGTTGTCAACTACCTCATGGAGCAATTGATGATAGACCTGTTATGGACCATTCTTTACGCAGACAACATTTGGTGAGTTGTGAAAAGAGGCTATGGTGGTCTTCTAACATTGCCAAGCAATGCTAAAGGCAAATGGGTTCAGAATAAGTTGCAAGGAGACAAGTTCTCCAAATTTGCACAGACTTTACAAGCAGACTCATACAACACTGGCATTATTCCTGGAGAACCACTGATGATGACCGACAAGTTCAAGTATCTCATGTCAACCATCACAACTAAAGATAATATCAATGCAAAAGTCAAAAACCACATCGGTTTTGGTTGGACAAAATGGCAGTCCTTTACTGGTGTTCTATGTGATAAGCAGACGGCATTATAGGATATAACCTTCACGTTGATTGGTCCATATTGAACTGTGAAACATAGATAATTAAAAGAGTTTTACAGTTCCACCTTTTCGATACAAAATTTTGCAATGCAGTTTACATTATAAGTAAAACATTTATTTGGTACTAGTTTTGACCTAAGCCAATAACACAAATTACACAACATATCAAATGGTCCATAAACAATGTACATATGCCATAAACATTAATAAGAAACATGTAAGAGTTAAAATTAGACAGATTTGAATATTGTGGTTTGACACTATAAAATTAATAGTTGAAGATGAATAATAGTCACAAAGGTGATAAAAGTTTTAAATTGTGCATAAATTGCATTAAAATAAGGCACTTGAATGTCATTAAAGGATAATTCAAGTTGATTCATCCAGATGCTCCTACTCATTGGCTGAATGGTCAGCGTACTGGCCTTCGGTTCAGAGGGTCCCGGGTGTGATTCCCGGCCGGATCGCGGATTTTAACCTTCATTGGTTAATTCCAGTGGCTCGGGGACTGGGTATTTGTGCTGTCCCCAACATCCCTGCAACTCACACACCACACATAACACTATCCCACACCACAATAACACGCATTTAACTACAAATGAGAAATGCCGCCCACCCTCATCAGAGGGTCTGCCATACAAGGGCTGCACCCAGCTAGAAATAGCCAGATGAAATTATATATATACCTAGATGCTGAAGATTATAAAAACTTGCGTATCTTTCATTACAAAGTTTTTTTTTGCTAGTTGTTTTACGTCGCACCGACACAGATAGGTCTAATACCAATATAAATGGTCCGTTATTGGACATAGGTCTTACGGCGACGATGGGACAGGAAAGGGCTAGGAGTGGGAAGGAAGCGACCGTGGCCTTAATTAAGGTACAGCCCCAGCATTTGCCTGGTGTGAAAATGGGAAACCACGGAAAACCATTTTCAGGGCTGCCGACAGTGGGGTTCGAACCTACTATCTCCCAAATACCGGATACTGGCCGCAGTTAAGCAACTGCAGCTATCGAGCTCGGTTTACAAAGTTCTGATAGCTGTACATGGCATTGGCATTTTGAAAGATTTTCAGAAAACCCACTCAAACTGCTTCTACAATCTGCCAAGACTCAATACATTCCCAGATTCATAAACAAGCAACTTACAATAGCTTAGTTCACTGAGCCTTTAATGTGCCTACATCTAAAATTGATCTAAAAAATGAACTAAACAGCATTCATGGTATCACAAAATCCAATGGTTACAATAGTTTTTTCATAGAAAGAATAATCAACAAATACAGACATCGTCCTTTGACCACATCAAAGAAAAAAAAACCCAATGTCCCCTTAATTTCTACCTTCACGTTTAATAAAGAGATCTATAAAGTCACTAATATTTTTAAGAAACACAATGCAAAAATAGCCTCAAAACTAACAATAAAAATGCAATTTTTTGTATGCTGGACAGACCGGGAGGAGTTTCAACACAAGATATTCAGAAAATATTAATGCCCTAAGATATAACAAATTCTCAGCAAGATAATAATCATAATTTTACCAACGTAGAGCAAGATATGGAAATCCTTAAGATAATAAACAAAGGCCCCCTACCTAATATAACGGAAAACTGTTTTATAATATTTAGATCAGTATTTCAATTCAAACTACAACCTTAATGACATCTCGGAGAAATCCAATATTTTATTTGACCATCTCATTATTATTTTTAGAAATGTTAATTTAACAAATCAGAAATCGATTTTTCATTCAATTCATGGTACCTTACCGCAGCAATTACCCCTATTCCCACACTCCTCACCCCTGCCTTAAAACAGCCCCTCCTCGCTTCTCTTTCCCTTCCCCGCTCTCTCTGATCTGCCCTACGCCGTTTTCCCCTCCCTTCCTGATCATCCCTACTCATGTTTCCCTTCATATCAGTTATGCACTACTAGCTACGTCCCACACACAACAGCGCAAGGTGAGTCACATATTATTTCTTGTTATTTGATCGGCCCCTTTCTTCAACATCCCTTGTACTAATTTGGCTTTTATTATTATTATTATTTATCAGGTCACTTGTTCCGCATTAAACTGCAAATCTTCACCACCTACTTCGTAGAAATAATTTGACCTTCATGCGCAACATTTGCCCTCAGCTTTAAGGACATCAAACTAGAAGCTCTTTTAACCACATCAATGTACCATGTTTCTACATTTTTATTTATTTTTTGCTATTGGCTTTACGTCGCACCGACACAGATAGGTCTTATGGCGACGATGGGACAGGGAAGGGCTAGGAGTGGGAAGGAAGCGGCCGTGGCCTTAATTAAGGTACAGCCCCAGCATTTGCCTGGTGTGAAAATGGGAAACCACGGAAAACCATTTTCAGGGCTGCCGACAGTGGGGTTCGAACCTACTATCTCCCGAATACTGGATACTGGCCGCACTTAAGCGACTGCAGCTATCGAGCTCGGTGTTTCTACATTATTCACAGCATGTGCGCAACTCATTTTCTAAATGCCACTCCTACCATAGCTACCATGCTACGTATAGCTATCAGAACTTTGCAATGAACGATACCCAAGTTTTAGGAATCTTCAGCATCTAGATTAATCAACTTGAATTATCCTTTAATGGCATTCAAGTGCCTTATTTTATTGCAATTTATGCACAGTTTAAAACTTTTATCACCTTTGTGACTATTCATCTTCAACTTTTAACTTTATAGCATCAAACCACAATATTCAAATTTGTCTAATTTGAATTCTTGCATGCATGCATACATACATATACATACATTATAATTATAGACTGTTATGCCTTTCAGCGTTCAGTCTGCAAGCCTCTGAGAATTTACTAAACGTTGCCACAATCCTCGATTTGCAACAAGTGTTCTGGCTTCATTTAGTTCTGTATCTCTTATCTTTAAATCGTTAGAAACCGAGTCTAACCATCGTCGTCTTGGTCTACCTCTACTTCTCTAACCCTCCATAACAGAGTCTATTATTTTCCTAGGTAACCTATCCTCCTCCATTCGCCTCACATGAACCCACCACTGAAGCCAGTTCATGCGTACAGCTTCATCCATCGATCATTCCTAAATTAGCCTTTATCTCCTCATTCTGAGTACTGCCTGCCATTGTTCCCACCTGTTTGTACCAGCAATCATTCTTGCTACTTTCATGTCTGTTACTTCTAACTTATGAATAAGATATCCTGAGTCCACCCAGCTTTCGCTCCCGTAAAGCAAAGTTGGTCTGAAAACAGACCGATGTAAAGATAGTTTTGTCTGGGAGCTGACTTCCTTCTTACAGCATACTGCTGATCGCAACTGCGAGCTCACTGAATTAGCTTTACGACACCTTTATTCAATCTCACTTACTATATTACCATCCTGGGAGAACACACAACCTAAATACTTGAAATTATCGACCTGTTCTAGCTTTGTATCACCAATCTGACATTCAATTCTGTTGAATTTCTTACCTACTGACATCAATTTAGTCTTCAAAACGCTAATATTCATACCATACTCATTGCACCTATTTTCAAGTTCCAAGATATTAAACTGCAGGCTTTTGGCACAGTCTGCCATTAAGACCAAGTTTTCAGCATAGGCCAAACTGCTTACTACATTTCCACCTAACTGAATCCCTCCCTGCCATTTTACACCTTTCAGCAGATGATCCATGTAAACTACGAACAGCAATGGTGAAAGATTGCAGCCTTGTCTAAACCCTGTAAGTACCCTGAACCAAGAACTCATTCTACCATCAATTCTGACTGAAGCCCAATTGTCAACATAAATGCCTTTGATTGATTTTAATAACCTACCTTCAATTCCATAGTCCCCCAGTATAGCGAACATCTTTTCCCTTGGTACCCTGTCATATGCTTTCTCTAGATCTACGAAACATAAACACAACTGCCTATTCTTCTTGTAGCATTTTTCAATTACCGGGCGCATACTGGTAATCTGATCCTGACAGCCTCTCTGTGGTCTGAAACCACACTGGTTTTCATCTAACTTCCTCTCAAAGACTGATTGCACCCTCCCTTCCAAGATTCCAGTGAATACCTTGCCTGGTATACTAATCAATGAGATACCTCGATAGTTGTTGCAATCCTTCCTGTTCCCTTGCTTATAGATAGGTGCAATTACTGCTTTTGTCCAATCTGAAGGTACCTTACCAACACTAAATGCTAATTTTACTACTTTATGAAGCCATTTCATCCCTGCCTTCCCACTATACTTCACCATTTCAGGTCTAATTTCATCTATTCCTGCTGCTTTATGACAATGGAGTTTATTTACCATCCTTTCCACTTCCTCAAGCGTAATTTCACCAATATCATTTTCCTCCTCCCCATGAGGATACCACAAGGATGATTTCCTTTTACATTGAGAAGATGTTCAAAATATTCCCTCCACCTGTCCAGTGATTCCCTGGGATCTATTATGAGTTCACCTGAATTACTCAAAACACTGTTCATTTCCTTTTATCCCTCCCTTCCTAAGATTCTTTCTTACTGTCCAGAAAGGTTTCCCTGCTGCTTGACCTAGCCTTTCCAGATTATTACCAAAATCTTTCCACGACTTCTTTTTGGATTCAACAACTATTTGTTTCGCTGTGTTTCTTTCATCTACATACAAATCCCTCTCTGCCTCGGCCCTTGTTTGGAACCATTTCTGATAAGCCTTCTTATTACATTTACAAGCTGCTCTCACTTCATCAGTCCACCAAGATGTTCGCCTCTTCCCATCTTTACACACAGTTGTTCCTGGGCATTCCCTTGCTATTTCTCCAACGGCATCCCTGTATGCCACCCATTCACTTTCTATATCCTGAACCTGCTTACTGTCCACTGTTCGAAATTTCTCACTAATCATATCCACGTACTTCTCTCTAATTTCCTCGTCCTGGAGATTTTCTACTCTTATTCGTTTGCAGACAGATCTCACTTTCACTAGGCCTAGAGATACTTAGTTCACTACAGATCAGATAGTGGTCTGTATCATCGAAAAATCCCCGGAAAACTTGTACATTCCTAACAGATTTCCTGAATTCAAAGTCGGTTAAGATAGAGTCTATTATGGATCTGGTACCTGTAGCCTCCCATGTGTAGTGGTGAATAGCCTTATGCTTGAAGAATGTATTCGTAACTGCTAAATCCATACCAGCACACAAGTCCAGCAAACGCTTCCCACTCCCATTAGCTTCCATATCTTCCCCATATTTACCAATCACCCTTTCGTATCCTTCAGTTCTATTCCCAACTCTCGCATTGAAATCGCCCATTAGCACTATTCTATCCTTGCTGTTGACCCTCACCACGATGTCACTCAATGCTTCATAAAACTTGTCAACTTCATCCTCATCTGCACCCTCACATGGTGAATACATGGACACAATTCTTGTCCTAATTCCTCCCACTGACAAATCTATCCACATCATTTGCTCATTTACGTGCCTAACAGAAACTATGGTGCGTGCAATTGTATTCATGATAAACAGCCCTGCCCCAGACTCTGCCCTTCCCTTTCTAACACCCGTCAAGTACACTTTATAATCTCCTATATCTTCCTCGTTATCTCCCCTTACCCGAATATCACTTACTCCTAGCACATCCAGATGCATCCTCTTTGCTGACTCAGCCAGTTCTACTTTCTTTCTTCCATAAGCCCCATTAATATTGATAGCTCCCCATCGAATTCCATTTTGTTCGCCAAGTTGTTTCCAAAGAGTCCCTCGCCTGTCAAATGGGAGTGGGACGCCGTTACCCCCATAGGTCCGAGTCTTGCTTAAAATGTTCTGAGCTCGGTAAATTCATGAAGCAGGATGCAACCCTACTTGCACATAGTTCAAGTGAGGATCTCTCCTCTAACAGGTTATGGACCACCAGTGAATTGTATAGTCCTAGCCACTTGAGCACAAGGAGGGCCATGACTCAGAATATGTGCGAGATGCCCACTCCCATTCCATAGCAACTGGTATCCTGACTCTCAGGACCACTTACTAGGCCACTCAGCCGTTGCCCATGGTTCACGAACTAGGACGTGACTACAGTAACCCACACCATGAACCATCTTATTAATGTTTCTGGCATATATAATGAACCATTTGATATGTTGTGTAATTTGTTTTATTGGCTGATGATGACCTTGACCTTAGGTTGAAACTAGTACCATATAAATGTTTTATTGTAATGTAAACCGCACTACAAAATTTTGTATTGAAAAGGTGGAACTGTTAAACTCTTTTAATTATCTATGTAAGCAGATTGCAGTCAAATTGAAGGGCAAATTGTGCAAAACCAATATTTGGTCTGCCCTTGTATGGTTCTGAATGTTGGGCTGAACAGATGCAGCATCGCCAGTGAATGCATGTCACAGTGCTGTGGATGCTGCGATGGTCAGCGGGCGTCACTCCGCATGACAAAATGAACAATGAGCAATAAGCGTTAAAATTATCACCATGAGTTTACTACTTCAGAAGTTGTGCCCATCAGCGGAAAGAACAGTTCCACTTGTATGGGATGAACACCATCTAGTACAGAAAGCTCTTGCCATCAAGGAACCGAAGAAAAGCAGAGGGCATCCTAAGGCAACATGGAAATGAATTGCTGAGGCTGCTTTAAGGAAAAGTGAAGTGTCACTAGATATAGTGAAAGAACCTCGGACATACTCCCTCTGAGTCAGATGAGCCAACCCTGGGTGAGTTTGGGATTGTCTGTTTTATGGGTACTGTAAAACCGCATAATAATAATAATAATAATAATAATAATAATAATAATAATAATAATAATAATAATAATAATAATAATAATAAGAATAAGAAGAAGAAGAAGAAGAAGAAGAAGAAGACGAAGAAGAAGAAGAATACAGCCAGTTAGAATTGGCTATACCATAGAAGAAATAATTATTTCTGCTAGCAACAGATGTCTTTGAGTGAGATGACATCTGTTGCTTTATTGGAATTGATTTGTGTTGCCCAGTAACCTATATGAGTGAGGGTAGGAAGCAAGGTAGGCCAGTTCTACAAACTCTGCTCTAGTTGTTATGACAACAACTGTGCAGCCAAAGACCAATAAGGAATGTCAAGACAGTGTTTTTCTTATCTGTTTCATGTATGCATATAGTTTTTCGGCAATGCTGAGGTAGGAGAGGTCTAGGACTGGGAAGGTAGTGATTGTGGCCTTACTTAAGGTACAACCCCATAATTTTCCTGGTTTGAAATTGGAAAACCAAAAAGAAAAAGAATACCCTTCAGGGCAGCCAACAATGAGATTCTAACACACCATCTTCCGAATGTAAGCCTACAGCTACACAGAAGCCGATTTGCTCGGTCAGGATGTGTAAGGGATAGAAGTGATAGAAAAAGAGAGAATCCTACTATTATTGTTTTTTTGCAGTGAACATATGGATTATTATAACAATTAACTTAATTTCCTTTGTCTAGAGCAGGGCAGGTAAATGTATACTATTGAATGTATACATAGAGTTAAAAGGTGATAGCAGGTCACCCCCTGGCAGAGATATCGAAGTAGCTATTGCAGCTGGAGTAGGCTAACGGTGACTCGAATGTTCTTGTCTTTACATGTCGAGAATTGAAGTTGCTGCCATTTAAAAATAACTGGGAGGTGTAATTTTACTACCATACATAAAAAGATGCCAATTCCAAGTTTTTGCTATGCAGCCATACACTTACTAGCCAGGGAGTTTGGTTCCACACACATCATGTGAGAGAATTTTTACAGTTATAAATTTTCTTTTTGTTATTTGCTTTACGTCGCACCGAGACAGATAGGTCTTATGGCGACGATGGGACAGGGAAGGAAGCGGCCGTGGCCTTAATTAAGGTACAGCCCCAGCATTTGCCTGGTGTGAAAATGGGAAACCACGGAAAACCATCTTCAGGGCTGCCGACAACGGGGTTCGAACCCACGATCTCCCGAATACTGGATACTGGCCGCAATTAAGCGACTGCAGCTATTGAGCTCGGTGTTGTAAAAATTAATGAATCGAAGTTGTGAGCAAACATTACAGATGATAAACTCTGAAGATTTATGTGTTTGTCTATGTACAGGTTTTTTGTATTTTGTATACACTGCATTTTTTTAAATATCAAGGATGCAACATAATAATGAAGTTACGGAATATTGTTTATTTTGTTACAGACACACACAACTTGGAAATGTAAACTTTTACAAACTCAAATTTTTTTCTGTCGATATGTAATGTAAATAAACAGTAACAATGAAAAGGTTACTTGTTTTTTAAAGTGAGGGTTATCTCATATTTACTCTACCTTAGTAGCATATATGGCCTTCTCTGGCATTGTTCAGGTCTCTGACACTCTGTGACATGTTTGCAATCAGTACGTTAACATCATCTTGAGGAAGTCTGGCTCCATGGGTAAATAGTTAACATTCTGGACTTTGGTCCAGGGTGCCCCAGGTTCAATACCTGCCTGGGGTGGAGATTTTAACCTTAACATTGATTAATTCATCTGGCTTGGGGGCTAGGTGTGTGTGCACCATGTTCATCATTACAAATCATCTTAGGTAGGGCTTCATCCACACAGACATGCAGGTTTGCCTATAGGCCACCTACTAGAAAAAGCCTGCACCAGCCTCTTTGGAGGCCATGTGCTATCATCATCATCATCATCATCATCATCATCATCATCATCATCATCTTGAGAAAGAAGGTCCCTTTCCATCTGGGCAAATCTAATGAGGTCTGGGAGTGTCTGTGGAGGTTGTGGACGATCAAAAGTAGCCATTTTCAACCTGCCCCATGCATGCTCAATGCAGTTCATGTCCAGTGAATTAGCTGGCTAATTCATATGGTTGATACCCGTCTCTCTCCTGAAGTTCCTCACTGATGCACCTCAATGAGAGCGAACATTGGTTGTTGATGAAAATTAATTTAGCACCATATTCATCCATAATTCCAGCCCAATCACTACCGCCACGACCAGAAGCATGAACCTCTTGAAGATGCCAATAATTTCCACTGCATCCTGTATGTCTCCACACCCTTCATCGTCATGTATCTGTCCTAGGTGATACCCTGCAAACATCCAACCCCTAATTAAGATGCTGGATGGCCCACATTCTCCTCCCAACACAATGACGGTTCTCTAGTGGAAAGCATCAAATTGGTCGAAATGACCTTATTTGGCCACTATGCATCCGATTCTATACAGTTTCTGCCAATACACGGAACTGGGTTGCCCTCAAGAAGTCATCTCGTAATTGTTAAGAAGTCAAAGTACGTCTCCTCTGCACTGTAATGCAGATGAATCGATCTTGACGTGTTGTCACCCTCGATCGACCTTCCCTCGATCAGTCAATCACATCATTGGTCTCACAGTACCTCTTTCACATTTCTGACACTGCACTTTCAGCAAACTTTACAATGCACGATACTGCTGCTTGTGTATGTCCACCCTGAATCAAAGTCACAATTCTGGCTCGGTCAAACTGGGAAATATGCACTGCACATGAAATGTAAACACTAGCTAAAGCTCATACTACATTGTATATATTACTTTTAGTATTCACCTGAAATGGCATAGTTCACCCCAGGCTCAACACAAACTGTAGGCAATGATATCCACTGTATTGTAAACAAGCAACAGAATGACCTGCATGTGTATACAGAGTTCTCTACCACTTACAACAAGACCTACCAAGGCCTATGCCCTACCTTTTAATGTGTATAATCCCACAATATTCCAGAAGTTTTCTGAGGTGTTCAGTTGCTTTGATAACTGCTAACAGATGGTTTAAGGTTAGGAAAATTGGGGTAGTAATTCTTTTCAATGGTCCACATATAACCCCTCAGCATGGTGTATTTAAATGCCCGGTTGTCTCTGTGCTGCAGGAGGAGTTCTGAGCGCGGTGTTTGAACTTCCTCAGATTCGTGCAAGATTTTATTCAAAGCAACACAACTTTGGTACTGTTTCATGGATTTCAACAAAACTTTCATATTTATGTTTAGAAAACTCCATTCTTTTGGAAAATATGATGCTATCTTACCTTAGTAGTTGAGTTTGGTGTGGAACGTCTTGAAGCATCCCTAAAAGCAGAGACCCGCTTCGCAGTCTGGTCACCAAAACGCTGTGTCTCTCTGAATTTTCTGTTTGCAGCACACGAGACATCACTTGGTTAGCTTACTCTTTCCCTCAGTTGGTGGGATTCTCTCAGGGAAATGCCTTTCAGTGAGAAGGGGCACATTTTTGTCCGAAGAATGACGTCCAGGCACTCTTCTTTCAAATGAACCTGAATGTTCCAGAAGCAGTGCCTGGACGACATCCACCCCAAATTTCAAATGATCTATTCTAGTTTTGGGTGAATTTCTCCAGCAAGTGATCATTGCATTTAGAATTGCAACATTCATTAACCTCCAGAAAAACTTGATGTACCATTTGGTCATCTTCTTCCTCTCCTAAAGATAGACATGAAGTAGCTGATCTTTCAAATCGATCCCACCCATGTGATCAATATAATCGGCAACCGAAACAGACTTTTCTTTTCCCTGACCACACTTTGTTTTCTTTGTGATGGTTTCTGCCCCACGGAATGTAGAAATCATTGTGACATCTTTCTTATCACGCCATTTTAGGATGGAAACCTGGTTGGAATGCCGAGCTATAATTTCTCCCTTCTTTAATTCTGTGTTGATCACATCTTTCGCGACGTCCTTTCTGTTGAGGTGCAAAGTTTCTACACAGTCACTTTTCAACGATTATCACCTTTGAGCCAAAGCAGGTGAATTATAAAAATTATACATCCACAATGTATAGCCTTTGTTGAGATGCAAGTGATAAAACAATAGCATACATTTTTGTTGTGTCTGTTGATGTTTGTATTGTTTCAAATACAGTATCTTTGCCTGTGTATATTATAAATGACCAAAGATAGCCTGAACTTGATTCACATACTCCATATGATTTTATGCCAAATTTTGCGGATTTTAGAGTATATATTGCCTAAAAGACAACCTACCCCGTCACAGGGTTAGTGACTCATCAACTGTGATGTTCTATTCAGGTAAGTACAAAGTCTGGAAAGTATTTTTTAGGCAGGACATAATTGGGTAAATTTTGAAAAGTTTGCAGTATCCCTGATATGTATCAACTGCCTCATTGTTGTTGAAATCCATAAAATTACTAACTGATTCAAATCTATCCATTGAAATAACAAACACAAAAATTGGCATAGACGAAATAGAGTTTTTAGAAAAATAGCTTTGAAGCGTAGGCTTTTGTATTTTACCCATTAGCATATAAAGAGCCATCACAACGTATATCTCATCCTTCGTGACTGGTTTCCAATCCTGGATTCTTTGCTCAGCATATAAATTTGTTTCACGAACTATTAGTTTACACTAACCCGTCCATAAAGAACATCTTAAAAACCTTCACACCATCACATTCCCCAACTACTTCATTCTCAGGTCCTGGGTTCCCTATAAACTGTTCTATTTGAACCCTGTAATTGCCATTCTGTGCACTATCACTCATACAGGATTCCAAATCAAGGACTTTGTGTACAGTGATGTCATCCACATCACTCAAATCACTATCCGAATCTAAAAAACTTCCATCAGAATCACTCAACTGTTCACCTAAAACAACCTTCATTTCTACGCTTAATAATCTGCACTTGCTTGTAGAAGCCATCTCCACTCACGACCGACGGAATGCAAGACAGCGTGCGATAAGAAAAATGGACGGGAAAGAACAGTCTCAAGAGAGCCCTGAATAGACAAAATTTATGATTATGTTGACAGTCAGGTTCCTCCCCAAGAGGAAATGCAGATATAATGCAAGAAGTTTGCATAGCAGTCGCCAAATAGCAGACAAAATCAGTGCTTACCCCTGGTGGCAGAGATAAACATTCCTTGAAATATCACTCGAATTTCAGTGACAAAACACTATCGAAATGGGGATCAAGGTATAACATTCGAAAGCTCAAACCTTCCGCTTCAAGGAGAAATGAGTTAAAACACAAACAGCTTCAATTGTAACCGCTGCATCACAGTACAGTACACGCATGTACCATGCGAGCAGTGCGCGTCACTCCTCCGCGCGCGTGAATTCCACTGCATGATGAGCAGTGCTCGGCACTCCACGCTGACAGGTTAATGACAGAAGACTAAAAGCACCACAGAGAACAAAAACACTGGGTAAAGACGTAGTATTTACCAAGAATAACGGCCGAGAGGATTCGTCATGCTGACCACACGACACCTCGTAATCTGCAAGCCTTTGGGCTGAGCAGCATTCACTTGGTAGGCCAAGGCCCTTTGAGGCTGTTGCACCATGGGTTTTATTTGATTTTTAGCAGAATTTACATCAAATTACATTTTTTCTGAAATTCACCCTTTGCCCTCAGACAAAATACATTGCCACTTGCGAAGAGTTAAGATTAAAATTCCTGACCTGTCCAGGAATTGAACCCAGGGCTCTCTGAACTGAAGACCACTATGCTGACCCTTCAGCCAAGCAGCCAGATAAACTAAGTTATGTGCCCAGCAGTGTAATTAAATGAGTAACTGAAGAATTAATTTGCTCTATGTCTTACAACTGTCAGAGAATCTGATACATGCATATGCTACAAGTTGTGGGCCCAATATCTTCATCTAAAGGTGTTTTAATGCAACACTTGTTAGTTGTTGGCTTCCAGCACATTAAGGACTTCTGTGGGACAGAATGTCAATAACCAGTACCTGTGTATAATGCACTGGGTATATGGAACCTTTTCAGGATGAATGATTGTTATATATGCTAAAAGTAAAATATTAAACAAGAATATAAGGTTATTACCAGCATAAAAAAATACCATAAGAAATAGTAAATTTAAAAGATGGACAATTGTTTTTAAGTCTGCTTAATTATCCAAAAGAATAATTCCCCTCACTTAAAACTCATTCATGTTCTACAGGCTAAGCTTTGTTGCTGCAACCACAGAGTTCTATCTTGATCAGTTATTTTCAGCTCTGTACAAGAGCTGCAGGTCATTTGAGTAGCCATGTTTTTAAAATAGTACTCTCTTGGTCATCCTCATCCTCTCTTTCCAGCAACTTTTCCTTCAAAGATGTTGCAAAGGAAGACAATGTGTCTGAATATGTGCCCCCAATTTTTACCATCTGTGTTTCAATCTCACGGATCAGATTTCTTTTCTCACCTACTTCCTTGAGAATATGTTCCTTTGTCAAATTTTTTTCTCCACAACCACATCTCTGGTTCTTCCAGCCTTTACCTTACACATTTTACCAGTATTCAACTATCACCTCCATTTGTAAGGACACTCCAATCAAAGCTCCTCGCAAATTATTTTCCTTCTTTCAATATTTATATACATACTAGCTAGCAGATGCTTTTTCCTTCTAAAAGGGTTTCTTGGCTGTTGATATTTTTTTCTTCACCTCATGGATACTTCTGCTTCTATTGTCACTGGTAATGATGCTTCCAAGATAGCAAAACTGGCTTATCTGCTCAATTTTTTAATTTTTCACTTCAAAATATAAGAAGGATCTTGATTGGATTATTATAAACCTTACTGATTACAGGAGTAAATAGAAATAAATTTAACACAATTTTTGAGCACCTTGTTTCTTTGTATTTGTATTTACAAAACTGTCAACATTTTCTTATAAATCATATCCCAAAGATATACAATGTTTTATACAACAGCTGAAGAAATAGATATTGTACAAGATGTGTCCAAGTAGATCTAATTACTGGAAAGACATGTGGCATCAACAGGCATGACAAAATTAACACAATATATATAAAACTATGATAACAGCAACAGATCTTATTATTTAAATTATACTTGCCAAAATTACAAGATGAGAAATTAATAGCAAGTCAAATATAATAAATCCTTAAACAAACTACAATAATAATTTAAAGCATTAAACATAGCCCCATAATTGAGCAGGAGTGTCTAAAGTGGAGCGTATGATATAATAAATAATATGGAAAAAAACATAAAGTACATGACAACCAATGAGTAATAAATAAGTGGACAAATAAGGATTGCTTATGAACAGAAATGATTTCAAAATAATTGGAAGACTTCACAACATCTTAAGTCTTTCAAAAGGGACTTAGTGCAAGCTTCAATCATGATTGTACGAGAGTTGTGATTTGTTTGAATGTTCTGATGCATAGAGTTCAAGTTAGTGCAAAGTATCTACCACCATAACTTACATAGTAAGTTAAATACATTTAAAGTTTCACATATAAAGGAATTTAGTGGTCAAGATTACAATTTACTATGCCAAATCAAAAGTGTCATGAAACTATCGCCTAAGTAACCTCCGTTGGTGCCACAGAACTGTATAAAAGTTAGAGATATTCAGCAAGCATTTCACATACAGCCAAATGTCTGAATTTCATAAGCCAACTGTAACCAAATGTTTCGTTTGTCCTGTAAAGATAGTCTCATTAACGCAGATTTTAAAAATTAGCAATGGAAAAAGTTTTGATGATAATGATTACTCATGATGATGATAAGTCATGGAAACCAGTCATGAATTTATCTGCTGAGTCAACACACGTAAAAGAAAAGACATGATACACTAAATAAATGAAAGGGGAAACCATAAAAATAATGATATGGTGTATGATAAAAACAGAGGAGAGGAAGAACAGCACTTGAAATTTCAAGTTATGACAACTACTGGGCATCACACTTCAGGGTCACTAATGATCATCAGGATAATCAGGTTTGGAAGCTCAAAAACTGTACTCACTAGGTTCATATGAACGAATAACATAAATCATGACACGAAGACCCAATCATGGCTTAAGAGAGTAATGAAAGTTATCAACTTCAAAACCTGGGACAAAGAACAAATTCTGAAATACAAAACATGGATCATTTGACCTCATGAAACAAACCTTACTGGAATGCATACACACGCCACTAAGTCGAACCTGTCATTTTGAGGGGTCATGGAGGAGCAACTCGTTATTAACATCACATTCAGTGACTTCCCATGACTTTTGGCCACTCAGTGTCCGTCCGTCTGTCTGTCCATCCATCCGTCCGTCCCTCCGTCTGTCTCCGTCTATCTGTCCACCCGCCCGCCCATCTGTCTGTCCGTCCGTCCGTCCGTCCGTCCGTCCGTCCGTCCGTCCGTCCGTCCGTCCGTCCGTCCGTCCGCCTGTCCGTCTGTCTCTCCGTCCACCTGTCCGTCTGTCCATCCATCTGTCCGTCTGTCTGTCCATCCATCCGTCCCTCCGTCTGTCTCCGTCCGTCCACCTGCCCGCCCGTCTGTCCACTCACCTGTCCGTCCGTCCGTCCGTCCATCCATCCATCCGTCCGACTGTCTGTCTGTCTGTCCCCCACCCGCCCGCCCGCCTGTCTGCCTGTCCGTCGTCTGTCCATCTGTCTATCTGTATGTCTGTCTGTCTGTCTGAATGTCCCTTATTGCAAAATAATCATTTATACTTTTTTGTTCACAATTTGTAACAAGGAAATGCTTCCATGATTCATCCCTTTTTATCAGGTATGATAACATTAGTTGTGGTATAATTGCATATCTTTACCACAAAAAAAAAAAAAAATCACACCTTTCAACTAATCATGATTGTGACAAGTTAGAGCTTCTAAATCTCCAATTACTTCACAAAAGTGATTTCAGTTTTTAACATACAAAAATAATACTCTTATATGCATCACTCTTAATATAACATCACCTCATACGAGAAGAACTTTTCCCTGAGATACAACGGTGAAGTCAAAAAGTCTGTGCATCATCACAGTCAGCAGTTGCGTGCCCAAACACTGAAACATAGACAAGTAATTAGTATTTAATTCATTAAGCAACACAATACTGGTACCTATGTAGCATATAAAAGAACTGGCCACACACACATATACATGCGTGTGCACGCTCTAGCAATGGTCCCACAGTTGAAATTATTTTTTATATTAATGACAGATAATCCTTGAATATACTGTTTTATATTTTCTTTGTATATGCATGATTTTTTTGTTACTGTTTTATAGCATTCTGACACAGGTCTTATGACAACAATGGGATAGGACAACTCTAACCTTAGTTAAGGTACAGAACTAGTACTTGTTTGTTGTGAAAATGGGGAAACCATGGAAAAACATTTTTTCGGGGCTGTTGACGGTGGGGTTTGAACCTATCGTCTCCCGAATGTAAGTTCACAGCAACATGACCCAAATTTCGTGGCCAATCCACTCGGTTATGGATGGATGGATGGATGGATGGATGGATGGATGGATGGATGGATGGATGGATGGATGGATGGATGGATGGATGGATGGATGGATGGATGGATGGATGGATGGATGGATGGATGGATGGATGGATGGATGGATGGATGGATGGATGGATGGATGGATGGATGGATGGATGGATGGATGGATGGATGGATGGATGGATGGATGGATGGATGGATGGATGGATGGATGGATGGATGGATGGATGGATGGATGGATGGATGGATGGATGGATGGATGGATGGATGGATGGATGGATGGATGGATGGATGGATGGATGGATGGATGGATGGATGGATGGATGGATGGATGGATGGATGGATGGATGGATGGATGGATGGATGGATGGATGGATGGATGGATGGATGGATGGATGGATGGATGGATGGATGGATGGATGGATGGATGGATGGATGGATGGATGGATGGATGGATGGATGGATGGATGGATGGATGGATGGATGGATGGATGGATGGATGGATGGATGGATGGATGGATGGATGGATGGATGGATGGATGGATGGATGGATGGATGGATGGATGGATGGATGGATGGATGGATGGATGGATGGATGGATGGATGGATGGATGGATGGATGGATGGATGGATGGATGGATGGATGGATGGATGGATGGATGGATGGATGGATGGATGGATGGATGGATGGATGGATGGATGGATGGATGGATGGATGGATGGATGGATGGATGGATGGATGGATGGATGGATGGATGGATGGATGGATGGATGGATGGATGGATGGATGGATGGATGGATGGATGGATGGATGGATGGATGGATGGATGGATGGATGGATGGATGGATGGATGGATGGATGGATGGATGGATGGATGGATGGATGGATGGATGGATGGATGGATGGATGGATGGATGGATGGATGGATGGATGGATGGATGGATGGATGGATGGATGGATGGATGGATGGATGGATGGATGGATGGATGGATGGATGGATGGATGGATGGATGGATGGATGGATGGATGGATGGATGGATGGATGGATGGATGGATGGATGGATGGATGGATGGATGGATGGATGGATGGATGGATGGATGGATGGATGGATGGATGGATGGATGGATGGATGGATGGATGGATGGATGGATGGATGGATGGATGGATGGATGGATGGATGGATGGATGGATGGATGGATGGATGGATGGATGGATGGATGGATGGATGGATGGATGGATGGATGGATGGATGGATGGATGGATGGATGGATGGATGGATGGATGGATGGATGGATGGATGGATGGATGGATGGATGGATGGATGGATGGATGGATGGATGGATGGATGGATGGATGGATGGATGGATGGATGGATGGATGGATGGATGGATGGATGGATGGATGGATGGATGGATGGATGGATGGATGGATGGATGGATGGATGGATGGATGGATGGATGGATGGATGGATGGATGGATGGATGGATGGATGGATGGATGGATGGATGGATGGATGGATGGATGGATGGATGGATGGATGGATGGATGGATGGATGGATGGATGGATGGATGGATGGATGGATGGATGGATGGATGGATGGATGGATGGATGGATGGATGGATGGATGGATGGATGGATGGATGGATGGATGGATGGATGGATGGATGGATGGATGGATGGATGGATGGATGGATGGATGGATGGATGGATGGATGGATGGATGGATGGATGGATGGATGGATGGATGGATGGATGGATGGATGGATGGATGGATGGATGGATGGATGGATGGATGGATGGATGGATGGATGGATGGATGGATGGATGGATGGATGGATGGATGGATGGATGGATGGATGGATGGATGGATGGATGGATGGATGGATGGATGGATGGATGGATGGATGGATGGATGGATGGATGGATGGATGGATGGATGGATGGATGGATGGATGGATGGATGGATGGATGGATGGATGGATGGATGGATGGATGGATGGATGGATGGATGGATGGATGGATGGATGGATGGATGGATGGATGGATGGATGGATGGATGGATGGATGGATGGATGGATGGATGGATGGATGGATGGATGGATGGATGGATGGATGGATGGATGGATGGATGGATGGATGGATGGATGGATGGATGGATGGATGGATGGATGGATGGATGGATGGATGGATGGATGGATGGATGGATGGATGGATGGATGGATGGATGGATGGATGGATGGATGGATGGATGGATGGATGGATGGATGGATGGATGGATGGATGGATGGATGGATGGATGGATGGATGGATGGATGGATTGTATCAGGAAAGCATAGGCCCTGGCACGTATAAATTACAAATTTTATTTTCTAGCATACAATTCAGTTCCGATACGTGAACAGCTGTGTGAGAGAATGTTCTCGTACCTACTGCACTCCACGAGTGAGAAAGCAAGTCAAGCAAGGTCAAGTGACGTCACCGCCGCTTGCAGCTTACTTCCCCTACCGAAGTTTCTCGATTGTATTTTTACGAACTTTTTAATGCCTGGGCCGATTAACACGAAACCAACGCTGAATTATAGCTAATGTTCTGGAAACAAAACCCTGCAAATTTGAAATATATCCATCCAGTGGTTTCTGAGATATGACAATTTAAAGTTTGGGAGAAATACTCGCCCCTTATCACCAGATTCCAAGCGCTGCCCGCCTGACGTGTATATATAGGCCACTGGGCCAAGGCCATAGCGAGTGCAGTCCCGTCAGTGCAGTCCCGCCAGTGCAGTTCTGTGTACAGAGTCATGTGTGCACAGTGTGTGTAGAAAGTATGCTCTGTCGCGATTCGCGACGACATAATAGTGGCCGTACTCAAACGCTGTTGTAATAGTAAAAGGACGTCGTACCTTAAGTGAAGTTTCCGCCGCGCCGTGACAACTGTAAGATTCTAGACGTTTTTCAAGGTGAATTAGGGTGATATAATACTTACAAATTTGTTATAAAGGTGAAGCTATAATAGGAAGTAATAATTCAAGTGTCTAATATTTCACTAACTAAAATACGACACTGTACTAGTTCCGCATAATTCTAAACTGTGCTAATATCATAAATCAGTGTGTGTGGTAAACTGAAATTGTAATTTAAAACCACTTCTAAGACATATTTCCCTTACAGTGAACTGTGTGAGAATGTTTTTACTCAACATTCGTTCCATAACAGGGTAAAAATTAACTATTTTCATTGTGCACTTTCTCGATCTTTCGATCACTACGGTGAGAAATCCAGTGAACATTAAGGACATTTTTCAATAATATTAAATAGTACGGACTAGTGTGGTGTGAATATAACCATAAAACTGCTTTAATCTGTTAATAATATTTGTTCAGAGACTGTGATAGAGACTGTGATAGATCACGTTTTCAAGTGCTTACGAACTGTGTATATAAAAACTGTGTTTTCTGCAGCATGGACTGTGAATGTTAATTTAACGCTGTAAAATCAGTGAAAAAATAGAACTGTGCATTACAACGGTGTGTGATATTAACATCCGTAATATTTTCAATAGCACCAATTGAACTTTCCGTGTTCCGACATTACTTCCAAGACAAACGGAAATCTTGGCAAAAGAGCTACGAGATCCTGCTACATCAAACGTCGCTTTCAACGAGGGATTTACATGGTTTCTTCAGTTATGGTACCCATCAAGGGACGTCGATGAGGGAGATAAACGTGGTATCTTCACTGAACGTCGCCTGTGTTGAGTTCGAGTCTTCGTCCGCACTCCGTGGAATGTTCCAGACACCGTACAGCACAACTCCAACATGTGTAAGCAGATCTTCTCGCAATCTGAGTGAGTAATTACAACTTACTGACTTTTTACTAAGCACTTTGTTCAGTACAGTGTTCTTAAAAGTGCTGCGTGTGGATATTAATTCATAATTTCATCGTCAGTTAAAAGTTCATATTTTGCTGTAAATTCCTTTCTAAGTCATTAATTAACTGAAGTGCTTTATTCGTTCATTTTTTCAATTTAAACAAACTGAAAGACATACTGCAAGAATTCAAATATTTAATTTATCAAACTTTCCATGACAAGTGTGTGTTTATTTTGTGTTTCAGAATTTAGAAAGACTGTAGGTCAGCACCTTAAATGATGAACTGACAATTTCCAAGGTGCTAGGCAATATTTGTGTGTGTTTGCATTTAAAATTAGAAAGACTGTAGGCTATTCATGATCTATAGAAGAACAATAATTATTTTTGAAATTCTCAAGCGAACAGACGTCAAGAAAATCATATCATAAATCTTTTCTTCTTCATTTTGGCAAATATTAACTACCAAGTTGAGTTGCAATTGCAGGGTGATATATCTGTGGCTATTATTAATAACTTTTATAGAAAAAAGAATTGCTATCTAGTATTTGCCCTGCGATACTATCCATCTCTGTACCTGCTCCAAAACACACCGGACACTACCTGAGATCCTTCCCATACTCAAACCCCACAATCATTTCCCGGTACAGTATGTATGTATGTATGCTATTTTTTTTTTTTTTTGCTAGGGGCTTTACGTCGCACCGACACAGATAGGTCTTATGGCGACAATGGGATAGGAAGGGCCTAGGAGTTGGAAGGAAGCGGCCGTGGCCTTAATTAAGGTACAGCCCCAGCATTTGCCTGGTGTGAAAATGGGAAACCAGGGAAAACCATTTTCAGGGCTGCCGATAGTGGGATTCGAACCTACTATCTCCCGGATGCAAGCTCACAACCGCACGCCTCTACGCGCACGGCCAACTCGCCCGGTATATGTATGTATGTATGTATGTATGTATGTATGTATGTATGTATGTATGTATGTATGTATGTATGTATGTATGTATGTATTATCCAAGTGGGATCCTTTTCTCCTTTTGTATTTGTCCAGTGTTCCTAGTCTTTCACTACCTGTTTGCATCTTCATTTGATGTGTCTTCCCTTTTCCTGTGTTTATTTGGCTTCTTCTGGCTATAGGCAAAGTCAGATGAATAATATGTTCCTAAACTTCCTACAATTACTCTCTAATAATAAATGTACATATTTCAATTACTATAAATTATTTATTGTGATATAAATTTGAACTGATGACCAAAATGTTAAAGTTTATATTCTTTGCAAACAAAGATAATGCTTGAACTTCAATTTTTCAGCTATTACTCAATACAGTACTCATGAACATTACTTGAACATTGTGATGTATACTCCACACCACAGCAGGGAATGAAATTGCAAAACCTTATTTTTCAGAGTTTTAGGAAAGTGATAGCCAGACCACTTCTGAACACTTTGTGAACTGTTCGCATACTGTTGTTGTAGTGAATGTGTATTGTGAATGGACAAATGGCACTATTGCAAATATCTGATGTGAAAACCGCTTAGCACCATATGTGAGTGACAGGAGAGGTAAGCATCGGTTAGGAAAGTTCATAAGGGCCTACTAAAGTGCTGCATTGGAGAAGCTCACTATCAAAATTAACTAGGGGACTACCATTCATGTGTTCAGTAAACTCTGCGATGTATGGGGCTGAAGCAAGAAGATGGCCACTACATCTATGCTATCAAAGGTGCATTAGTAGAAAAGGCTTCAATTTGCATAGCAGCATCAAAATGAGACTTCCGCTGTTTAGCAAAAGTTACCAAAATCGTCTACATACTGTATTTAATGAATCCTGGTATAGATATTTTCATTGTATGTATGTATGTATGTATGTATGTATGTATGTATGCAGAGATGGGAAGACCAGGCAAGCTAGTCGTGCGATTAGGGGCGCGTGGCTATGAGCTTGCATCCGGGAGATAGTGGGTTCGTATCCCGCTGTCGGCAGCCCTGAAGATGGTTTTCTATGGTTTCCCATTTTCACACCAGGAGAATTACGGCCACGGTCACTTCCTTCCAACTCCTAGGCCTTTCCTATCCCATCATCACCATAAGACCTATCTGTGTCGGTGCGACGTAAAAGCCACTAGCAAAAAAAAAAAAAAATTAAAAAAAATAAATAAAAAAAATAAAAAAAGAGATGGGAAGAATACAAGAAAAAAGTAATTGGGCTTGATTACATTTACCTGACATATTTTATTCGATTACAATTTGCTTTTTCAACAAATAATCATAAAATTACAATTACTTTACAGAATGCTAGTTTTAAGGAAATCACCGAATTTTTTCATGCAGCTAGAATGATACAAAGGTTTGCAAAGAAAATATATACTTCATTTTGTGTTCTTTTAGCATAGGCCTAAATACATTAAGTGGCTATCATCACTAAGTGAGACTAAAACTTTGGAACTTTCAAAATGATTTGTTCCATAATTTTTATTTTAGTTAATGACATTTAGCGTCAAATAATTTGCAGATAAATTAATTGTTTCTTAAAATTCTCATTGCTAACTCTCAATGGTTTAATAGGGGAAACCACATCTTTGCATTTACTGAAAAGAAGCCCTAGAGGGGCACTTAAGGAATGTATGTTGAGTGTTCAGCCTGGAGGCTGGTTTGGACCTCGACAGCTCAGCCATCAGCCGTTAGGTGGCCCAGGCATTACCAAAGGGGCATACTAGGGAAATGAGAAGTGAGCCAGAAGTTGCTATTACATCTCAGTCTGCCAAACCCACTGAAATGCAAGCATCAATTGACCCTATGAGCAACATTTTGACACCATTCATAACAGGGACTGGCTGCATAAGGAATGGCATTACTAGCATCACTCATGCCTCGGTCACGTTCATGTTGTCAAAGCCAAGGATGAGACTGAGACAGGTCAATGAAAGTAACATATTTGTTCTAGCCTACACCAGAAGACACAGTGCACTGTAAACAGCAGGTCTTGCCAGCAAAGGCATATTTAAGGAACACCTGTGTTTAATTTTAAGAACATCATTGGAATGTCTTTGAAAGTACTGACATAAAACTAAAAATAGCCAAGATATGCATAGATGTTGATTTCCTTAAGCAGTGCATTTGATTTGATTTAACGCCAAACTTTCTAAGAAACAACAAAAAGAAACACTGGATCACGTCACAAACTACCAAAACTCAAAATAAGACTAATAAAATTTGGTTGAAAGATGAAATCAGATTCTTATACAGGAAAAAATCATTCCTAAATGACAAATTATACAAGACTCACCTGGCAGCAATAAAATTACGTTCTAATGCGCAATGGACACTTTTCTATCAACTAGTCAAAGACAAACTATTTAAAGATTTAGCCAAAAATCAACATCATTTAGAGCATAAACTGAACAAATTAAAGAACTCTAAACTTTACGACAATCAAATTAGACACATTAGCAGACCTGTAGACGATTGCAAGCAGTTCCATCCACCTCATCAATTTATCCAAGACACCCCTAAGTGAAAATGAACAAGTAATTTTAGCCAAAGGACCCAAGCATAACTGGCCCAATTCGAATACAATTAGTTCAACCATCACAATGATTACAGAATCAGAGCTAGCTATCTCAAAAATGCCATTAGACACACAAGATGAATTAAGAATTGAAGTAAAAAAAAAGCTCAACAACATCCTTTCTCATAATAACTCACTCAACCTCTCTGACAACATCAGTAACAAGAAAATAATAGCCGAGCAAAAACTTCTACATGCCCTAAATAAGAAAATAAAAGACAACGACCTAATTGAGACTAAAGCCGACAAAGGCAACATAACAGTAATTATCGAAAAAAATTAATACGTCAGTAAAACATCCGATTTCTTCACAGACAGTTCTTTCTCCGTAATTAAAAAAGATCCTACACAAAAAGTTATAAGACTCCTCAAACAAGCCTTAAGAAACACCTCCTTTCTGCTTACCAAACAAGAGAAAAGTCAACTTATAAATATGAATTCGACCAATCATTAATTATAGACCGAGTCTTTTTTTTTTTTTTGCTAGTTGGTTTACGGCGATGGGACAGGAAAGGGCTAGAAGTGGGAAGGAAGCGGCCATGGCCTTAATTAAGGTACAGCCCCGGCATTTGCTTGGTGTGAAAATGGGAAACCACGGAAAAAAATTTTCAGGGCTGCCGACAGTGGGATTCGAACCTACTATCTCCCGAATACTGGATACTGGCCACACTTAAGCGACTGCAGCTATCGAGCTCGGTAGACCGAGTCCATTGTACAAAACATCGCAAGATCAGGTGTTTAGAGGTTCAAATGTAACTGCTGCACTAATATTTCTTATGTAGGGCAAACTGGAAGAAGTTTTAATATAAGATATTTGGAACACATCAACGCAGTCAAATATAATAAATTTTCAGCTATCGGCCAACATATGGTCGATTACAATAATAAATTCACGAATACTGAACTAGACGTGGACATTCTTGAAATAAGGGCATAACTGAGAATTTTTATATACATCTGGACCAGTACTTTAATGCTAACTATAACCTTAAGGAAATAACGGAAAAGTCTAATATATTATTTGATTTATTCATTACCTATTTCAGAAAAAAACAATCTAGCGGATCAAAAATCTTTCTTTAAGTTAATTAAAGGTCCTCCGCCGATACAATCACCAACATTTCCCCACCCGTTGGCCCCACCTTAAGCCACTTCCAACTTCCCCGCCCCTCCCTTCGCACGTGGCCCGCTCCACTGGATTGCTCCTCCCCTCACCAACTTTCTTCCCCTCCTATTCCATGCCATTCTCATTCCCTCAGTTGCACTTTGCCGGTCAGGTCATTCACATTGCGCACAAGGTGAGTACTCATTGTTTTCTTTCTTCGTCTTTCGCCATTCCCTTCCTTAAAATATCACGCGTTAATTCCAATTTTTTCATCATCAGGTTCTATTGGTTCCAACTTGGATTGGGAATTTTCCTCACACCATAGCAAGAATCCATTGTATTAGAAGAATATCATATGGTTTTATCTACATTTAATTTCTGTATCAGAAATATTGGACCTCAAGCAAGACAGACACCCTCTGCACCAATGTTCAACTTTCAATTCTCTGCCTGAAGATGCACTTGAAATTTAGAACTCAATAGAAGTATCTGGACTTTGTATTCAACCAGCATATTACACTATTAAAGTGCAATTTTAGAGTATTCACTAATAAGGGCATATTTTAACCATTTTTGTAAAAACTGAGTGATACTATTCTTACAGTTTAATTATAACTGACGTAAATCCTGAAAATTTTATTTGTCATTGATCAGTACATTATTTTATCTATAACATTTCATCACTTCACCATTTTATATGTACATCATCGCATCACATACACAGTTCATTCTTTAAAATTTTATTTCCACAATGTTATTTTCTCTTAGGACTTCGGCAAATCCATAAGTGTATCTTAGTTAGGCTGATGATGACCCACATAGGGTCGAAACTAGTACCTTGATAACATATTGTAATGTATTTATAGACATTCCAATTACTGTTCAGTATTGAGTAGGTGGAATAAACTTTGTAAATTATATGTAAGTACTGGAGAGGTAAGAAAGTATGTCCTCCAGAACTGGTGAAGCTACTGGTTCTGCTGTAGTAAAACTGAAAAAGTTATTATCATCTATCTATAGCGGTATGGTTGGTGACGGACGTGAGTGAGTGAGGCTCCACAGTAATCAAATGATTTGAAGGTGTTATACAGCAGTGAAAGTGATAAAAACTTGCGGAAGTGTTAAATTTGTATCTACAAATAAATATACACACACGTTTTGTCGGTATTGATCTTCTTTTTCTTCCAAATTTGCATTGTAAAGAAAATGGGCCACGAAACAACGGAGTTGGAAGCCACGCCACTACCAGTGCTGCCAACGTAGACCGCCTCGTGAAGTGCGCACTGGACGACTTCATTAACTCGGACAGCTTCCTTTAAAAAATTGAGCAGGCCATTTTGACCCACATAACAGAGGTGGTCATAAAAGACCTTGAAAAAAGTTTAAAATTCAATATCGAAGCGTTTTCAGAGTTAACTGAAAAACTTGATAAGAAGGAGGCAGAAATCCGTAAACTGAAGGAGGATATGGACGCCAAGTGCGATTCATTGAAGCAATGCAGCAGGAGAAATAATGTAAGAATTTTCAGCATCTCTGAAAGTTCGAACGAAAACGGTAATGAACTAGTGCTCAACGTGTGCAAAGCAGTAGGTGCCGATGTTAGACTTAATGACATTAATAGGTGTCACAGAGTAGGACCTCGATCACCAGGGAAAACAAGACCTATCCTAGTGAAATTTGTGTCTTATCGCTCACGGCAGGATGTCTTCACTAGGAAAAGGAAACTGAAAAGCTCATCCACAACAATCCGTGAAGATCTTATGGCTATCAGAATGTCCATCTTGAAGACAGCAATCCAGCACTTGGACTGACTCAGGAGACATCGTAATCAAGAAGGCCGACGGGATGAAATTAAGAGTGTGCCAGTTAAAGGAACTTCCTATGGCAAAGCTTCTGTTGCAGTGCTGCCTTATCACTTGACAATGTGAGTCAACTCCTATCCTTTACTGTAAGTCACAGCTGAGAAGCTAGCTTTTTTATTTATTTCAAGTAACTTTATCTATCTATCTATCTATCTATCTATCTATCTATCTATCTATCTATCTATCTACCTATTTACCGTATTTGTTTATCTATTTGTCTAAATATCTATTTGCTTATCTGTCTTCTTATCCTACCACCTGTCAATCTACTTACTAATCAATAAAAATTTTCTAACTGGTTCTAATTTAAGTCAGGCTTCCGTATTACATCTACATAGATCTAACATCAACACTATGTAGAATAAGCTCCTACTTGAGTATTCTGCACACCTATTCTGCTGTTGCACGTTATCACTATTATTATTACTGACAATTTAAGTATCTAAAATACGTTTACTGTTGACCATTCATAGGATGTAGTCGCATGCTGTGTTCTAGTTACTTCCATTTTAGCAATTGGCAATGCATACCACAAACAGCCGTAATCCCTCTGACCATAGCAATACTTTCCCTTGTCACACTTCCCCTTCCCCATCCATCCCTTCAACCTGTCTACCTGCTAGTCCATTGACCCGAACCCCACCCCTTGAAGCTACAACATACATTCTCCAGTCAGCCCTAAATAGACATTAAAGTGCACTTCACATATGTCACCTTACTGCCCAGAGTTTAGTTTCTCAAACTCATATAGATGAACTAAAAGTGATTTTCATACCACTGTCTTTTGATATAATCTTATGCAACAAAAGTTGGTGAAAGTCAAACAATAGGCTAAGAATCTGGAATTACCTGGCTACTACCTTCTGAGGAATGACTGACTTGGCAAAGGTGGAGGTGGGGTCTGTGCTTTTGTCTCTTCATGCTTGAAACCTCAAATTATCTGTCAGTCGCCTGAACAGTATGAGCGAAAACCTGAGTACATGTTCATACAGATACAGGTCTCTAGTAGGTGCTGTATACAGGCCGCTTGAAGCTCGCTGTCTGAATGATTTATAGACTGATCTTAACAAACTGTTACCTATGTATGAACATGTTATAATGATGGGAGACTTCAATACAAACCTTCTAGATCCAGATTCTTCCGAAACCACCCCTCTATTGAATACGTTTCAGGCATGAGGTATGGCGATCCTCCCACTTTATCCCACTCACCACACTAAAACTTCACACACACTACTGGACCTAATAGTAACGAACAATCCTGACATAGTATTAAATCACGGCCAGACATCTGCTCCCGGACTGTCAGCCCATGACACTATCTTTATGACTTACGCACTGCAATGCCCCAAACATACACCTAAGTACGTGACTTACAGAGACTATAGCCGTATTGACAATGAAAAATTGTTGGAGGACGCTTTTTCGATGTCGTGGCAGGAGATAACTCATAAAACTAATATTGACAACATGGTCACCACTTTCAATAACATGATACTACATATTTTTTACAAACACGCCCCTCTACGAACAGCACGCGTCAGTAAAAGACCCTCCCTGTGGCTAAATGATGATGATAGAGCAATGATGGCTAAGCGGGATGCAGCTCATAGGAAATATAAACATTACCCGACAGAGGAAAACTTTATCTATTACAAATGATTATGTAATAAAACGACTCAGACAGTAAGAAATGCTCGACTATGGTATGCCCATGACCTCATAAAACCTGACCTAAGACCCGCTACCTTATGGAAGTTAATCCGACAATTTGGACTAAATAAACCAGACAAGGTAGACGATTTGGAGATTTCTCTTGATGAATTGAATAATCACTTTGTATCCTCTCATGTACAATTAAACGAAGAAGCAAAAGAAAATCTTTTGAGTGAAAATTACAACACACCACCTGTAGGCAGAGACAAATTTTATTTTAGTTATGTCTCACCCCTGCAAGTGAAAGCGGCTATCTTGTGAATTAAAACTAAATCCACAGGGGTGGACAATATGTGTATTATAATGCTAAAGAAAATTACCGATGCTATTATTCCAGTATTGACATTCATATACAACTTCTCCCTTCAAAACAGTGTATTTCCAACTGTCTGGAAAAAGGCCCTGGTATATCCTTTACTGAAAACAAAATCTCCTAGACTAAACAGTGACTACAGACCTATTAATATACTGTCTATAAAAGCCAAGGGACTCAAACACATTGTGCATAATCAAATCATGAACTATCTCAACGACCACGACACACTAGACCCACACCAGTCAGGTTTCCGACGCCATCACAGTACATATACTACCTTACTAAGCGTGACTGATGAAATAAGACATGCTATTAATGAGCAAAAACTGACAATCCTTGTATTATTGGACTTCGGCAAAGCATTTGACTCTGTAGACCATGAGTTGCTCCTATTCAAACTTTATCGCCTAGGGTTCTCCTACAGTACTCTGAGATGGATGGGAGCCTATTTACATGAACGTCAACAACGTGTCGTCAATCAAGGTACCTTTTCTTCATGGCAATATGTGAAAACAGGTGTCCCACAAGGGTCAACCCTAGCTTCCTTGCTATTTTCTGTCTATATTAACGACTTAGCTAAACAGCTAACACATTGTAAATGTCACATTTATGCTGACGATGTACAATTGTACATCCCTGCAAAACCAACAGACGTTTCAAAAGCAATCAAGCAAATTAACATGGATCTAGAGGCCATAAGCAAATGGTCTTCCCAGCATGGACTTATTTTAAACCCGAAAAAGTCCCAAACCATAGCAGTTGCCCACCCAAGACTTATTTCCAGTAATTACTGCATGTCCATCCCTGACGTAGACTTCAAAACCAAGCTTTACCCTTTTGCAAGAGCATAAAAGATCTCGGAGTAATCATTGACCAGCAGTTCTCATGGATGGATCAGACAATATCTGTGGGTGGATGAGTTTTCATGATGCTGCACATATTAAACAATTTCAAATTTACTTTCCCGTTCAGTTTAAAGAAGAAACTAGTTGAAACCCTCATTCTTCCAGTATTAGATTATTGTGACGTAGTTTACAAAGGTGTGAAAACCGAGCTCCGAGATAAACTACAATGTGCACAGAATGCTGTGTAAGATTTATATGTAATCTGAAATTTTCAGATCATGTTACCCAATTTTACATCAACCTCGGATGGCTACGCATTGAAGACGCAAGCTGCATACCCTGCCTTCATTGCACCGAATCCTTACCTTACAATCCTCATCTCACCTGTATGAACGATTTCATAGCCTTTCTGACCACCAAATAAAAACACCAGAGCGTTGAGCTCGACACTGCTCGCTTTTCCTAGGCATAAATCCTTAACCTACAACAATTCCTTCACTGTTGTGGCCAGCCGTGAATGGAACTTCCTTCCGCAAGAGGTTAGAGGGATATCAAACCACGGAAGATTTAAAAGTATGTGCTCAAAATATATCTATGAAACAAGCTCGTAGTGTGACAGAGTTCTTCTTCTTCTTCTTCTTCTTCTTCTTCTTCCATAATTCATCAATAGTGTTAGAGAGTACTCAGCTGTGGTTCCCTGCATAGTTAACCTTATCCTGATACCCATTTTGTAATGTTTTTTGCCGATAATAAAAACACGAAAACTGTAGTGTTTGTTAGTGTGATATATTTCTGGAATTGGACAAATTAATTGTAAATATTAGTAGGTTTGTCTATATTATTATTATTATTATTATTATTATTATTATTATTATTATTACTGCAATTTGTTGTATGTTCATTTTTTTGCAAGAATTATATTATTATACTTAGGAAATGAAATGTTAATTTATATTGTGTTTTATGTACAGTAGGATAGCACAGTAGCCTACTAATCTGTTTTACCCTGTTTTTATTAAATTCAGTATTCAAATATCTTTATTTTATGTTTTTATGTATTTCACTGGTTAAGTGTAAGACAGGGACATGTGTCCCTAACTTTGCCAGTTAAAATAAATCCTATCTATCTATCTATCTATCTATCTATCTATCTATCTATCTATCTATCTATCTATCATCATCATCATTTATTTTTCCCTATTTCTGCTTCCGTGCAATGTATATCAATTACTAGAATGTAATGATTACGATTTTATTTCATGGAGTAAATTACACATAAAAGCAATTGTTACAAGTAATTCCATTTATTTTACTCAATTACTTCCTAACTATGTATGTATGTATGTATGTATGTATGTATGTATGTATGTATGTATGTATGTATGTATGTATGTTCTGTAACTTCTCATTTTAATGAATGGGTCCAATAATATGGCTGCTGTTTTAACTAGAGTTATAGTATAAAATGTGTATATTAAATGGCAGAAAAAAACATATGATACTAGATACTGGCTGCACTTATGAGACTGCAGCTATCAAGCTCGGTGTCTGTTATTCTAACTTATGAATAAGATATCCTTAGTCTACCCACCTTTCACTCCCATAAAACAAAATTGGTCTGTAAACAGACGAGTGTAAAGATAATTTCATCTGGGAGCTGACTTCCTTCTTCCAAAATACTGTTGATTGCCCCTGCAAACTCACTGCATTAGCTTAGCAGCACCTTGATTCAATCTCACTTACAATACTGTCATCCTGGGATAATACATATCCAATACATATGAAATTATCTACCTGTTCCAGCTCTGTATTCCCCATCTGGCATTCCATTCTCTTAGGTTTCCTTTCTCCTGACATTACTTTAATCTTGGAAAGGCTAATCATCACTCAATCCTAGCCTTTTCTTAAATGTTTGCAAAGAAATTGGAAATTTATTGAACTTCTCCCTTGGTAAGTTATTCCAATACCTAACTCCCCTACCTATAAACGAATATTTGCCCCCTACTGATGTCATTCCACGCCATCTCTCCATTGACAGCTTGGAACATACCACTTAGTAGAGCAGCTCGTCTCCTTTCTTCCAAGTCTTCCCAGCCCTTACCGGTATGGTCAATTAGTTATTGGTCTTCTGTTTCCAAGTCTTAAAGTTAGAATTCAACTGAGGTCGATGGCTGTTTTAGTGCCACAATTCTGTGTTGTTTCTATCCACAATCTTTAAGAACTCCAGTGGGCCAAATATAAATTAGCAGTTAGAAAGGATGTAGACCAAAATAATAATAATAATAATAATAATAATAATAATAATAATAATAATAATGATGTTAGTACAATAATGATATTACTTTCTAGTAAATCAATCAATCAATCAATCAATCAATCAATCAATCAATGCTGATCTGAATTTAGAACTGTCACCCAGGTGGCAGATTCCCTATTGTTTACATAGTCTTTTCTTAAATGCCGTCAAAGAACTTGAAAAATTTATCAAGCATTTCCCTTGATAAATTAATACGTTACCTAATTCCTCTTCCTATAAATGAATATTTTCCCCAATTTGTCCTCTTGAATTCCAACTTTATCTTCATATTGTGATCTTTCCTACTTTTCCAAGCTTATTTGTCTACTGAAGTCATTCCACACCATTTCTCCACTGACAGCTCATCTCCTTACTCCCAAGTCTTCCCAGTCCAAAGTTTGCGACATTTTCATACCACTGCTCTTTTAGCTGAAATCACCCAGAACAAATCATGCTGCTTTCCTTAAGATCTTTTCCAGTTCTCGTATAAGTAATCTTGGTGTGCGTCTCATACAGTGGAATCATCTTCTAATTGGGGTCTTACCAGAGACTTATATGCCCTCTCCTTCACATCCTTACTACAACCCCTAAATCTGTAAGATCTGTAAACTTTATTAACAATCATATTTATGTGATCACCCCAATGAAGATCTTTCCTTATATTAACACCTAGGTACTTACAATAATCCCAAAGAGGAACATTCACACCATCAACGCAGTAATTAAAACTGAGAGAACTTCTCCTATTTGTGAATCTCACAACCTGACTTTTAACCCCATTTATCACCATACCATAGTGTACTGTCCATCTCACATTATCAAAGTCATTGCAAGTTATGAATCTCATTCCGTATTGACGGTTATCACTTTACAAAAGAAAATATTTATAAAATCCTCCTATCAATACAATTCAAGTCATCTGTTAGATGAAACAAAGTCTATACATGTTTCAGCCTAATCTCAAGGCCATCTTCAGTAGTAAAACGATTGTTACATAATATACAAACAAATTAAAAAACGTAATGATGTGAAGTGACAGTGATCATGATAAGTGAGTTAAAAACACATTGAGGTGCAAAGTCCTCTCGTCTAATAGATCTTGCTGGCTGTTAAATAAAACATTATGCTGAGGAGTGTAGTGAGACCGTCAATACTACGAATAAAATGTGTAACATCTGTAATGAGAAAAAAGGAATGTATGAGTGGATGAAGAACAAGTTAAAAATGATGTACGAGAAAACTCATATGACTTACTTGTAACTAAAAGTTGTCGTCTCGAATGGAGATGACCTTGTCGGTCTCAAGTCACATTGACAACTAAGCCTGTGTGTGGCTTACTGTGTATCTGTGTCGATGTGGTTGGGAGGGGTAATGGAGGGGGAGGGGCAGGGAGGGAGGGACGTTGTGATTCGTGGAAGGAGGGGGGAAGGGCGGGTCTTGTTCTAGAATGTCGGTAGTGAAACTCTTTTTTATTAATGAACTGTTCGCAGATGAGCGGGACAAAGGTTTCCAATAAAATATTTTTCTTTTCGTTGATTTCATTTAAGTTATAGACGGGATTGTTATATTGGTCGATATCTATATATATATATTCTCTAGTATATTAAGTAAGGGACCTTTCTGTTCGTAATGCAGGATCTTTAAATCTTGATCAATTATTGTGTATTTATGATTTTTCTCTCTACAATGTTTGCTCATGGCTGAGTAGCGATTATACTTTAGGGCATTAAGATGTTCGGAGTATCTTACATTGAAACTGCGGCCTGTTTGCCCAATATACGTTGAAAGACATGATTGGCATTTTAATTTATATATTCCAGAGTTAGAAAATTTTTTGCTATTGACAATATGAGAATTAAAAAACATTTTTGTATTGGTGTGAACGGTCTTGAAAGCTACTTTTAACTTGTGCTTTTTAAAGATGTTTGAAATAGGATATATATTAGTATTATTAAAGGTAAATGTGGTGAACTTCTCTTTATGGAAAGATTGTTTTTCTAAGGTGGTCTTGGGTCTATTTCTAAATTTATTGAGAATTTTATTCACGAAAGCTTTACTGAAACCATTACCTTCGGCTATTGCATAAATGGTGTTGATTTCCTTTCTAAAATTCTTACGGGATAAAGGAACATTAAGAGCTCTGAAAATCATACTATTGTAAGCTGTCTTCTTCTGTGTCCCTGGATGTAGAGAAGTTTGATGGATTGTGTTTACTGTGTGAGTGGGCTTCCTGTAAATATTAAAAGAAATGGTTTTATTCTGATTGCGAGTAATAGTTAAATCGAGATAATTAAGGGAATTGTTGTTCTCGGATTCTATCGTAAACTTTATGTGTGGATCCAGGTTATTAAGTAATTCAAGAACGGTGTTGCTGTCAGTAATGTGAGAATCCAGGATGATAAAAGTGTCGTCCACATACCGAGTCCAATGTTTGATCCCATTAATTTTACCTATAATGTGAGTGTATTCGAGGAAATCTACGTAAATATCAGCGAGGATTCCCGAGGCCGGTGACCCCATAGGAAGCCCCTTCTGTTGGAATATGATGTTGTTAAAAGTAAAGAAGCCATTATTTAATGTAAACTTGAGAATCTGAATAAACTCTTCTATCTCCCCTATAGTCAATTTACTGAATTTGGAAAGATTGTTTTTTTACTATTTCGATGGTTTTATTGACGGGTACATTCGCGTACATATTTTCTATGTCAAAAGAGTGAAGGGTGTAATGTTTCGGTAACGTGAGATTTTTTATTCTATTGCAGAATTCCAGGGAATTTTTAACTGACGTGTTAGCTTGAAAGGAATGTGTTTTAAGAAAATTGTGAATAAATTGGGATATTTTATACGTCGGACTACTTCTGAAGTTAATAACGGGCCTTATGGGGACATCCGCCTTGTGAATCTTCGGTAACGCTTTCGCCGTAGGTAACTTGGGATTCATGATGATCAGTTTTGATTTTTCTACGTCATTAAACAAAAATAAAAAATTCTTAATTAAAGCTTTCAGCTCTCTTTGTATTCTATTGGTAGGATCTTTTTTTACTGCGTTAAAGTTATTATTAGTAAAGAAGAATTGTGCTTTATTTACGTAGTCACTTTTCTCCATAACCACAGTAGCATTACCTTTATCTGCTTTAGTTACTATTAAATCGTTATCTTTAATTTTCTTTTTGAGATTGCGTATGTTGGTGACTTGTTCTTTATTGGGTTTACCAGAACCGGCATGTTTCTGATCGAAAGATGAAAGTAACTTTCGCTTAACTTCATATCTAACCTCATTTTGAACGTCTGTAGGTAACCTATTAATCGCCAATTCAGATTCAGCCAACGTAATGATTAAATCGTCGTGGTTGAAGGACGTGTCCCAGTTATGTTTTGGTCCCTTATTTAATATCTTGAGGTCCTTAGGATCAAGGTCAACTTGACTGAGGTTCACTACCGGCGGGTGAAAAACGTTCGATTCCGCTTGATTCTGCGTGTTTGGGGTATTATGGGAAGCTTTTATTAAGTTATTCCACTTCTTGTCAAGAGTGCTTTGTTTTTTCGATAAAACCTTATCGAGTCTATTGGTGACGTGAGCCTGACAAGAAGTCCATTCGAGAGGACATAATAAGGTCGAAACTTCTAAATGAGTGTCGTAAAGATTATTGTTAAGCTTTTTTCTTTTGAAGGAATTTAATTTCCTCTCTTATCCAAATTTTATCCGTTTTTCGTTGAGTCGCGCGGGTTTTAGCCGTGTCTCTATGAGTTTTTTCGTAAATTTTAAGAAATTAGGTGTGACGTCATTAGTTAAGCATTTTCTTAAAAAACGTAAATCTTTACCTAATTTGGCAACCTTTATCTTCAAATTACAATATAGGTTTGCTTTCTTACTAGCCTGGATGGCGTTACCATTGCAAGTTATGAATCTCATTCCGTATTGACGGTTATCACTTTACAAAAGAAAATATTTATAAAATCCTCCTATCAATACAATTCAAGTCATCTGTTAGATGAAACAAAGTCTATACATGTTTCAGCCTAATCTCAAGGCCATCTTCAGTAGTAAAACGATTGTTACATAATATACAAACAAATTAAAAAACGTAATGATGTGAAGTGACAGTGATCATGATAAGTGAGTTAAAAACACATTGAGGTGCAAAGTCCTCTCGTCTAATAGATCTTGCTGGCTGTTAAATAAAACATTATGCTGAGGAGTGTAGTGAGACCGTCAATACTACGAATAAAATGTGTAACATCTGTAATGAGAAAAAAGGAATGTATGAGTGGATGAAGAACAAGTTAAAAATGATGTACGAGAAAACTCATATGACTTACTTGTAACTAAAAGTTGTCGTCTCGAATGGAGATGACCTTGTCGGTCTCAAGTCACATTGACAACTAAGCCTGTGTGTGGCTTACTGTGTATCTGTGTCGATGTGGTTGGGAGGGGCATAATGTTTTATTTAACAGCCAGCAAGATCTATTAGACGAGAGGACTTTGCACCTCAATGTGTTTTTAACTCACTTATCATGATCATTGTCACTTCACATCATTACGTTTTTTAATTTGTTTGTATATTATGTTACAATCGTTTTACTACTGAAGATGGCCTTGAGATTAGGCTGAAACATGTATAGACTTTGTTTCATCTAACAAATGACTTGAATTGTATTGATAGGAGGATTTTATAAATATTTTCTTTTGTAAAGTGATAACCGTCAATACGGAATGAGATTCATAACTTGCAATGGTAACGCCATCCAGGCTAGTAAGAAAGCAAACCTATATTGTAATTTGAAGATAAAGGTTGCCAAATTAGGTAAATATTTACGTTTTTTAAGAAAATGCTTAACTAATGACGTCACACCTAATTTCTTAAAATTTACGAAGAAAACTCATAGAGACACGGCTAAAACCCGCGCGACTCAACGAAAAACGGATAAAATTTGGATAAGAGAGGAAATTAAATTCCTTCAAAAGAAAAAAGCTCTTCTTAACAATAATCTTTACGACACTCATTTAGAAGTTTCGACCTTATTATGTCCTCTCGAATGGACTTCTTTTCAGGCTCACGTCACCAATAGACTCGATAAGGTTTTATCGAAAAAACAAAGCACTCTTGACAAGAAGTGGAATAACTTAATAAAAGCTTCCCATAATACCCCAAACACGCAGAATCAAGCGGAATCGAACGTTTTTCACCCGCCGGTAGTGAACCTCAGTCAAGTTGACCTTGATCCTAAGGACCTCAAGATATTAAATAAGGGACCAAAACATAACTGGGACACGTCCTTCAACCACGACGATTTAATCATTACGTTGGCTGAAACTGAATTGGCGATTAATAGGTTACCTACAGACGTTCAAAATGAGGTTAGATATGAAGTTAAGCGAAAGTTACTTTCATCTTTCGATCAGAAACATACCGGTTCTGGTAAACCCAATAAAGAACAAGTCACCAACATACGCAATCTCAAAAAGAAAATTAAAGATAACGATTTAATAGTAACTAAAGCAGATAAAGGTAATGCTACTGTGGTTATGGAGAAAAGTGACTACGTAAATAAAGCACAATTCTTCTTTACTAATAATAACTTTAACGCAGTAAAAAAAGATCCTACCAATAGAATACAAAGAGAGCTGAAAGCTTTAATTAAGAATTTTTTATTTTTGTTTAATGACGTAGAAAAATCAAAACTGATCATCATGAATCCCAAGTTACCTACGGCGAAAGCGTTACCGAAGATTCACAAGGCGGATGTCCCCATAAGGCCCGTTATTAACTTCAGAAGTAGTCCGACGTATAAAATATCCCAATTTATTCACAATTTTCTTAAAACACATTCCTTTCAAGCTAACACGTCAGTTAAAAATTCCCTGGAATTCTGCAATAGAATAAAAAATCTCACGTTACCGAAACATTACACCCTTCACTCTTTTGACATAGAAAATATGTACGCGAATGTACCCGTCAATAAAACCATCGAAATAGTAAAAAAACAATCTTTCCAAATTCAGTAAATTGACTATAGGGGAGATAGAAGAGTTTATTCAGATTCTCAAGTTTACATTAAATAATGGCTTCTTTACTTTTAACAACATCATATTCCAACAGAAGGGGCTTCCTATGGGGTCACCGGCCTCGGGAATCCTCGCTGATATTTACGTAGATTTCCTCGAATACACTCACATTATAGGTAAAATTAATGGGATCAAACATTGGACTCGGTATGTGGACGACACTTTTATCATCCTGGATTCTCACATTACTGACAGCAACACCGTTCTTGAATTACTTAATAACCTGGATCCACACATAAAGTTTACGATAGAATCCGAGAACAACAATTCCCTTAATTATCTCGATTTAACTATTACTCGCAATCAGAATAAAACCATTTCTTTTAATATTTACAGGAAGCCCACTCACACAGTAAACACAATCCATCAAACTTCTCTACATCCAGGGACACAGAAGAAGACAGCTTACAATAGTATGATTTTCAGAGCTCTTAATGTTCCTTTATCCCGTAAGAATTTTAGAAAGGAAATCAACACCATTTATGCAATAGCCGAAGGTAATGGTTTCAGTAAAGCTTTCGTGAATAAAATTCTCAATAAATTTAGAAATAGACCCAAGACCACCTTAGAAAAACAATCTTTCCATAAAGAGAAGTTCACCACATTTACCTTTAATAATAATAATATATATATTATTTCAAACATCTTTAAAAAGCACAAGTTAAAAGTAGCTTTCAAGACCGTTCACACCAATACAAAAATGTTTTTTTAATTCTCATATTGTCAATAGCAAAAAATTTTCTAACTCTGGAATATATAAATTAAAATGCCAATCATGTCTTTCAACGTATATTGGGCAAACAGGCCGCAGTTTCAATGTAAGATACTCCGAACATCTTAATGCCCTAAAGTATAATCGCTACTCAGCCATGAGCGAACATTGTAGAGAGAAAAATCATAAATACACAATAAATGATCAAGATTTAAAGATCCTGCATTACGAACAGAAAGGTCCCTTACTTAATATACTAGAGAATATATATATAGGTATCGACCAATATAACAATCCCGTCTATAACTTAAATGAAATCAACGAAAAGAAAAATATTTTATTGGAAACCTTTGTCCCGCTCATCTGCGAACAGTTCATTAATAAAAAAGAGTTTCACTACCGACATTCTAGAACAAGACCCGCCCTTCCCCCCTCCTTCCACGAATCACAACGTCCCTCCCTCCCTGCCCCTCCCCCTCCATTACCCCTCCCAACCACATCGACACAGATACACAGTAAGCCACACACAGGCTTAGTTGTCAATGTGACTTGAGACCGACAAGGTCATCTCCATTCGAGACGACAACTTTTAGTTACAAGTAAGTCATATGAGTTTTCTCGTACATCATTTTTAACTTGTTCTTCATCCACTCATACATTCCTTTTTTCTCATTACAGATGTTACACATTTTATTCGTAGTATTGACGGTCTCACTACACTCCTCAGCATAATGTTTTATTTAACAGCCAGCAAGATCTATTAGACGAGAGGACTTTGCACCTCAATGTGTTTTTAACTCACTTATCATGATCACTGTCACTTCACATCATTACGTTTTTTAATTTGTTTGTATATTATGTAACAATCGTTTTACTACTGAAGATGGCCTTGAGATTAGGCTGAAACATGTATAGACTTTGTTTCATCTAACAGATGACTTGAATTGTATTGATAGGAGGATTTTATAAATATTTTCTTTTGTAAAGTTATCCTAGTCATTTTGCAGTTGCTCACAATCTTGTGACTTATTTATTACTCTGTATAGAATAACATCATCTGCAAAAAGCCTTATCTCTGATTCAACTTCTTTACACATATCATTGATATATATGAGGGTTGGAACTTAAATAGTGACAACACTGCTGTGGAGACGCTATGCAACGGATTCTAATATTGTCGCTGATAGCACACGTTGGTTACATACCTACCTTTCCTCAGAGCAAATGGACTCACCCTTCCCACATCACCTGCATGCATACAAGTGAGAGAAACACAGTCACTTGTGAGCTAGCAGTCTAACGTAACGTTGTCACTATGATTTCCAAACAGGAACAACAGAGTTCGATCAAGATCGAATGTGCCAGAGGTCATACAGCACGACAATGTCATCAAGGTCTTCAAGAGCCTTGCGGGCAATCTGCATTGCCTTATAGAACAGTGGCACGGTGGGTAAAAGCCTTCAACGATGGTCGGCAAACTGTGGCGGACATTCATCAGGCAGGTTGTCCTACGAGCATCAGTGAAGAAGAAGTGCATGCTCTTGCCGTGTTACTGGACAGTGATCGAAACCAGACAATTTGTGAGCTCGCCCAAGAAACCGGATTAATGCATACAACTGTGTTTCACATCCTGAAGGCCTGGGCATGTGAAAAATTGCATCACGATGGATTCCGCATGATTTGATGGAAATGCACAAATGGTTGCGTTACAACGCTGCTAAGACGCACTTGGAGCGCTATAAGTGCGAAGGAGAGATTTTCTTATGCTGTATCATAACCCTGGATGAGACATGGGCCAAATCGTACAAGCCAAAACTGAAACGCCAATCGAACGAATGGTGTCATTACGGGTCATCACGAAAGTTGAAAGTTCGTCAGAGCCCCATTACGGTGAAAGTTATGGTGATCCTCATGTACGACTGTGATGGTGTTATCCTAACGCATTACATTCCTCCACGGCGGACCGTCAATGTACAGAATTACTGTTCGTTTCTGGAGCACCACCTGCGACCAGCTTTGAGAAAGAAGCGGCAACACTTTCTGCAGAATCCACCCATCATTTTGCATGACAATGCTCGGGCGCATACAGCACAAGCTGTGGCTGATTTGTTTGGTCGATGGGACTGGGAAGTACTATACCATCCACCATACTCTCCGAACTTAATTCCTTGTGACTTCGATTTGATTCCGAAGATGAAGGAACCACTTCGTGGCATTCGCTTCAGAACTGTTGCAGAGATTTGACAAGCAGTAGACCGCTCCGTTCGCACCATCAACAGAACAGGCTCTACTAAAGGTATACTACGACTTCCAGATCGCGGGCAACGGGTTATACACATCGTTGGTGACTACATTGAAGGACAGTAAAGGTTGCTAACATGTAACTCTTTTGTATCTATTGTAAATAAATAGTTGCCACTATTTTAAGTTCCAACCTTCATATAAAAAAACATAAAGGTCCAATAATACTGCCTTGAGGAAATCCCCTCTTAATTACTACAGGGTCAGATAAAAGCTTTGCCTACTCTAATTCTCTGAGTTCTATTTTCTAGAAATATAGCCACCCATTCAGTCACACTTTTTTCTAGGCAAACTGCACTCATTTTTGCCAGTAGTCTCCCATGATCTACCCAATCAAATGCCTTAGACAGGTCAATCGCAATAAAATCCATTTGACCTCCTGAATCCAGGATATCTGCTATATCTTGCTGAAATCCTACAAGTTGAGCTTCAGTAGAATAGCCTTTTCTAAACCCAAACTGCCTTCATTCAAACCAGTTATTAATTTTACAAACATATCTAATATAATCAGAAATAATTCTATCCCAAAGCTTACATGCAATGCATGTCAAACTGACTGGCCTGTCATTTTCACCTATTTTCAAGTTTCAAGATATTAATTAGACTACAGGCTTTCAGCACAATCTGCCAAAATGCTTACTACATTACCATCTGAACCCCTCCCTGCCATTTTATACCTTTTAGTAGATGATCCACGTAAACTTCGTTGTTGTTTGGGTCATCAAACCATAGACTGGTTTGATGCAGCCCTCCACGACACCCTTTTCTGTGCTAACCTTTTCACTTCTACGTAACTACTACATCCTACATCTATTCAAATCGGTTTGTCAAATTTAGAGGGCAGATTTTGGCATGTTTGCATGTTTTGTTTATTGAGATATAATATGCACATAAGAAATAAAGGCAATTTATAGCATTTGAAATTCAAATGGCTAAGTTTTATAGTGCATGTAAAGGCATATACAGTAAAACATGCTCAAAGTGGAACTTGAATAAAGTGGAAACTTGTCCACGATGGAATATTTTCTCGGTACCGGCGAAGCTTACAACATTATAATTTCCTTACGTTTGTATAATGCGGATTCTCCTCAATGCAGAAACGTAAATGAAAATGAAAGAATTCTTTGATATCTACTTGTACAATGTGGAAAATATTAGCAACTGATGTAGTCCTACGTAGAATATTTGTGCATTTCTGGTGCTGGTATGATCAATGTCACTGTTTGCCCAAACTGAAGCATGTGTTTGGAGAGAGTGATAGTGTGGATGGTGGAACGAATGAAGTGCTTGACAATGCATCGGCAATATCAAACTTGTGTCGAGTAAGAAACGTACCCTTCAAGGCAGAGAACTTCATTCGAAGTGACGAACAACTTACGACACACCACGTATTCGAATCAGCTACAGCCCTTCTTAGCAGTGAGAAAGGCCGAGAAAGCGGAGGAGACAGAAGAAGAAGAGGGAGACATGCCAGAAGTTGAAGAGCAAAACAAGATCTTCCACTCTTCTTGAACTAATGTACTCAGCTCAGGACTGCATTTAGACTGACACGATTAGAAAGACGAGGAAACAAGTTTCTTTGTTTGATCTGTGGAAGAAAGGTTAGTGCTGTGAAGACCTGTATAAAGTTTTATGATGGAGATGAGATTAAAGAGCATATATCCAGTGTATCATTATGTATGTAATAATACAGCAAAAAAAAAGCAAACTCCACGGAGCCCAAAGGCCTGTAGATTATGAGGGGTCGCGTGGTCAGCACGACGCATTCTCTCGGCTGTTATTCTGGGCTTTCGAGACCAGGGCCGCCATCTCACCGTCAGATAGCTCCTCAATTCTAATCACGTAGCCTGAGTGGACCTCGAACCAGCCCTCAGGTCGAGAGAAAAATCCCTGACCTGGCTGGGAGTCGAACCCGGGGCGTCCAGGCGAGAGGCAGGCACGCTACCCCTACACCACAGGGCCGGCAATAATAAAGCGAAGTAGTAATAAAAATAATTAACAAATCAGTGTACTGCATACATCAATCTGGATAGCCGAGTGTCATGCGTAGGCAGACACAGGTAAGTTCTAAATGATATTTAAAATTACTGTTTACTGTTTTCAGAAAAAACAGTGATGTTTTGTGTAATGTGGAAACTGTCTTATTTGGAAATTTGTTTGGTTCCTTGCAATTCTGCTGAGCAAGTTTTACTGTATATGTAATACATGTATATTCTTGACGTATGTGCATATAAATGCATAACTGCAATTTTTATTATTATTTTGTAAAAAAAAATGGTTTAGGTGTTGGAATAATAGGAAAATAATGTTTTACAATACCTACCAGAAGTAGCAGAGAGGAGAGATCCTTCCTCGATGCTTGTCAGCGATCAACCTAGCCACCCAGATTCTCTCTTGACGCTTGCAAAGAGATGAACCCACCCACCCCAAAAAGCATTCTTAATCATTTAGAAGAATTAAAAGTGAGAGAGCTTGAAATTGAAGAATGCCATCATTTATTTCATTCCTATGGCCTTGTCATTAGGCAGACCTAAGCAATCCAGATCAATGGTCTTGTCCAGACCAATATTTTGTATCTCTAACCTATCTTTCATCTTTGTCATTCAACTTTAGTGTTATGCAGTAACTGTGTATAATGCACTAACGTTGGCAAAACTGTTCGGTACATTGTGAGCTCATCGGAGCAACCACCATTTTGGATTTATAGCCTATACTTCATTTCTCCGTTGTATGAAGACCAGTAAACACTAGATGTCATGCCAAAAGGAAGACAGCTAAACATATTCTGCTTCAGCAGAGGATATCTGGAGAACCAACCTTATACATAGAATGAAGACAAGTATTTTGCAGAGTATGTAATAAACACATAAGTAAAAGTAACGTACTTTATTAATTTAAATTAACAAATGTTTAAATGATATTTTTTTATCTAAGACTGTGACATGATATTTCAGATGCGTTGTGGAAAGTGTTTTCAAATAACACAACACATTCAAACAGCGACTCATAAGAAAGGCACTTTAAATCATAGTGACAAATCTAAACAAGTGACCTTTGAATCACTCTTGGCAAAGAGCGCAGAGGGGGATGAATTTTAAAAGGATATATGCAGCGCATTTGTGTCTGCCAACATCCCTTTTAAGAACTTAAGTAATGATCATTTCAAAAGCTATCTTGAAAAGTGCTATCAGAGGAAAATTCCCAATGAATCAGCACTAAGGAAAAACTACTTCAACCTATTACATTCAGAGGCAAGTTAAAATATGGTTAAAGGCACCTCAAATGTTCTTTGATTCGAAACTGAAAGAAATAAAATAGTTTTTTCTCTGTACTTTGTTTAAAATCTGTAATCATTATTTTGATTACATTTTCTATCAAGAAGTTGAGAAAAATGTCACATTAAAATTTTTGTCTGTTGGTAAAGGTAGGACATACATTTATTCAATGAAGCTTGACCAAAGATTGTCAAGGAGCAATTTTACTGAGTGCCGTATGTTAGACACTATAATTGAGAAATATTTTCAGGTTTTACAAAGTATCAGCATGGAAATTGGCAATTCATACATTTGGTTATCTGTTGATGAGACAACCGATTCCCATGACAGATATATCGCCAATGTAATTGTTAGAAAACTTCATGCAAGTGCATCTGGAAAGCCTCATCTAATTCTCTGCAAGGCTTTGGATCATACAAATCATGCATCCATTGCAAGAGTTGTACGTGATGTCCTAAGTGAGTAGTCTTTGCAGTTGTTAAGGAGAAATACATTTTTTAAACATACAGTTCTTATGCTTAGTGTTGCCATTTTCTCTAGGTGTACTGTGGCTTGAGAAAGAAAATGAGGAGAAACTCCTAATCATGGTCATAGACACAGTGGCCTACACGATTAAGCCGGGCCAAGCCCTTAAGTCTTCTATCCTAAGTTACAACATGTTACCTGTCTGGCACATGGAATTCATAGGATAGTAGAAGATGTACGATATTGATTCCCAGAAGTAAATATGGTTATTTCTTCTGTAAAGGAGGTCTTTATAAAGGAACCATCTAGCATAAAACTTTTTAAGGATCTGCTGCCAGGTGTTTCTTTGCCTTCAGAACCAATACTAACTAGATGGAGGACGCAGATAAATGCAGCTGTCAACTACTGTGATCATTTGGAAGATGTTAAGAAGGTAAGGATTAATTATAGGCCCAGGCAGCACGGGTTGTGTAAATGTACTGTATCTATATCCCTTTCAGACCGTGTACGCACGATTGTGCGGGTTCGTATTTTATTTATGTCTGAGCTTATTGACGTTTTTCTTGGCACTAGACCTGACTGCAGTGCTTGTGCGGGATACGAAGCATGTACTTCAGTCGTTCTTATTCAGCACTTGACCACCAGGGGGCAGGAAGAAGAGTTTAAAAATACAGTTCATCGGTAAGATGGCGGGAAGCAGTAATGCCTAAAGTAAGTATTTGCATTCATATTAATATAGAGGATTTACTGAATATCAGAATGTAATCAATGAAGTGTGTAAATTGTTTAGTGAACGTAAATTGTGAACATACAACATCGTATGTAATACCATGAGGTTTTGAATGTTGATATGCACAATTGTGCTGGCTAGGTATCCCTACAGGCGGGAGTGCTGGGTGCTGCCACCAAAAGGACTGTGAAAGCAGAACTCTTACTCTACGTGAGAAATGTAGTGTATAAGATTTTAATTGTTTTAAATCGTTCCATACTATAAAACAGAACATTTGATCATGTACATGTGTATATTCACATGTACGAGCAGAATTTTTAAATTTTACAAAGTTTTTGTAAGTAGTGAATTAAGTCCTGACACGCACAATTGTGTGGGTGCTTTTATTTTTCAGATGTTAATTTTTATTTTGTAAAATAAACGAAAAATATGTGTACTTAAGAGCATTTTTGTCAGTTTTTGACAAACAAACAAAAATTCACACCCCCAGTTTTCTTTCAGGTCTGAGAGGGATAAGGGAGAGGTAAAACTATGGGAATGAATGAATAAGTAAAATGAAATGGCGTATGGCTTCCCCAGTCCCCATGCCAGAGAAATTAACCAATGATGGTTAAAATTCCCGACCCTGCCGGGAATCGAACCCAGGACCCCTGTGACCAAAGACCAGTACGCTAACCATTCAGCCATAGAGCCGGACAATGAATAAGTTAAATGTTGGAATAGTTATTTGAGCTTAAGGAATAACAATTTTATTTTTCTGCAGGTATGAGCAGCCTTAGATAAAGAAGCCAAAAGCATTCTAACAGCTATCCAGGCATGCAGTGCGGCTAAATTACAGAGTCAATCAGTATCCATCAAAACAAATTTTGAAGAACTGATATCAACTCTATCACGACTGGGGCAAAGAGGAATGCCTTTTACCACTGCTCTTGATGTCTATAAATCGCCCATGAAGGAAATTATCCCACGGGAAGTAGGAATAGCTATAAAGGTAAAAGTGCAAAAAGTAGAAGCAAGAAATCCAGGACTGGAATTTCTATGTGAAGTGAGTAGTATTCTGAAAGGTGAATATGGTAACGATATTTATGGTTACTCAGCTTCAGAGACTGCTGCATTGAAATTTGCACCTGTGACTTCATGCGAAGTAAAAAGGACATTTCCAGCATATAAAAACATTCTCGCAGATAAAAGAAAGTCCCTGTTGCTTGAGAATTTGGAGAAGTACTTAACTGTTTACTCTAATAGAAACACAACTGATTGTGAAAGTGAGACTTAATCTGTGCAGACAAAAGGGACCTTGCTAAAGAGACGGAGAATAAATATTTTTACATAACATTAATGAACGGCTTCAGTCTCCTTTGTAGCCTTTACATTCTGTATTAAAGTATTTAAGAAAAATGTAAAATTTATATTTATTTTGTGGTATATATGATCCACCCTCTAATCATATTCATACCTTGGTCTACCGCTGCCGTTTATACAGCCTACACTTCCCTCAGAAACTGACTAAAGAAGTCCTGGCTGTCCTAAGATGTGTCTTACCATTCTATCTCTTCTTCTAGTCAAAATTTGCCAAATCCTTCTCCTCTCACCAATTTGATTCACTATCTCTTAATTCATGATTCAAACTACCCATCTCACCTTCAGCATTCTTCTGTAATACTACATTTCACAAACATCTATTCTCTTTCTTTCTGAGCTAGTTATTGTCCATGTTTCACTTCCATACAATGCTACGCTCCAGACAAACATCTTCAGAAGCATCTTTTTAATCCCCATATCAATGTTTGATGTGAGCAAATTTCTTTTCTTAAAATAAGGCCTTCTTTGCTAGTGCTACTCTGCATTTTATGTTCTCCTTTCTTCTGCCATCATTAGTTATTCCACTACCCAAGTAATAATATTCATTTACTTCCTTTAAGACTTAATTTCTGTTGTGGTGCCCATTTAAACTCTGTGCATGCTACACCGACTCCTCAAACATACCAGACTGAGCAGGTGTGTGACCAAGTGACCGGCCTATGTCACCGCTACACCAGGACATAAAATGTGGGCAGTGAGCCAAGTAGGCAGACCCGCACTACATGGCAAAACCTGATGTTTGACTACAGAACGATTAAATAGGCACCGTGGGATTATAGGAACATACTGAGAGGCTCATCCCTGCTCTCTTAAATTTCACTCACCCTTGTGAAATTATCAAGAACATACTTAGACTCTACTAACCCAAAATAGGGACTTATGCCAACAGACTATCTACACTGTACTACAGTTCTCCACGTAGATATTGAAATTATCAAACAGTAACTTAGTGTTTCTTTCTTTTTGCATTGAATGTTGTGCAATTATATTATTTTTGTTCTGAAAATCGTCAGAGACTTTTGTTCATATCACCAAGTGCAGACAGACTTGTCATTTTAAGTTCAGTTATTATTAATAAACTAAGACATGTTGTATAGTCTGAACATTTATTTCATATGGATACAACAATTTCCTAATCAAATATTTTATGCATCGCCTCAATTAGCTCGACTGCACTCCATTACATTTGTTTTGGATTTATTTATTTTCATCTTGTACTACTCCTACAAGACTGTGCCCATACCATTTAGCAATTTCTCCAGTTCTTCTGCAGACTCAGATAAAATAACAATATCACCGTCAAATCTCAGAGTTTTGATTTACTCTCCTTGTGCTGTGATTCCTGTTCCAAATTCCTCTTTGTTTTCCTTTACTGCCTGTTCTATATAAACAATGAAAAGAAAAGGGGACAAACTGCAGCCTTGCCTCACTCCTTTCTGGATTGCTGTTTATTTTTCATAGGCTTTGATTCTTATCTCTGCAGACTGACTTATGTATAGGCTGTAGAGAATTCTTCTTTCTCAGTATCTGATCCTGATCACCTTCAGAATCCCAAATGGTTTGGTATAATCAACATTATCGAATGCATTTTCTAGACCTATGAATGCTATGTATGTAGGCTTACCTTTCTTACTTCGATCCTCTTAGATCAGACGTAAAGTCAGGACTGCTTCATGTGTTCCTACACTTCTTCTAAAGCCAAACTGATCTTCCTCCAACTTTGCTTCAACGTTTCTTTTCATTCTTCTCGTGTTAAAAGTTTGCAAGCATGAGATAATAGATGACTGGTACAGTTTTCATATTTATCAGCACCTGATTTCTTAGGAATGGGTATAGCAAGGCACTGTCTAAAATCAGTTGGCACTTCCGTATCATACATGTTACACACTAAATGGAATATCCTCCGCATGCCGGTTTCTCCTACAGCAGTCAGTAATTCTGAAGGTATGTCATCAATTCCAGGTGCCTTGTTCCTATTTAGGTCTCTCAAAGTTCTGTTAATTTCTGACCTTAAAATTGGGTCTCCCATTTCATCAGCACCAACAGACTTTCCTTGTTCCAGAACCATGTCATCTACATCTTTCCCTTGATACAATTGTTTAATATATTCCTGCCATTTTTTCTGCATTGTCTTCTTTCACCTAGAAGTAGTCTACAATCCGAGCTCTTAATATTCATACACCTTGTTTTTCTTTCTCCAAAGGTTTTCTCAATTTTCCTGTGTGCAGCATCTACCTTTCCTACAACCATACAACCTTCAACATCCTTGCACTTCTCTTTCAGCCATTCTTCCTTAGCTGACCTGCACTTTCTATCTACTTCATTCTTTAGTTGCCAGTATATCTTTCTGCCCTTCCGCTCTCCTCATTTTTTGTATTCTTGTATTTTTGCCATTCATCAATCAGCTCAAATATCTCCTGAGTTATCCAATGATTCTTACTTGATCTTATCTTTCTTCCTAACTTTTCTTCAGCAGTCCTACTGATCTCATTCTTCACTACTGTCCACTCACCTATTGTGTTTCCTTCAGCCTTTTAATTTAGTCCTTGTGCAAAATGTTTCTTGAAACAATCCTTCACCCTTTTCATTCAACTTATCTACATCCCATGTTCTTGCATTCTTCCTTTCTTCAATTTCAGATGACATTTCATGACCAACAAGTTGTAGTCAGAGTTCGCGTCTCCTCCTGGGAATGTCTTGTAATCCAACACCTGGTTTCTGAATCTCCGCCTAATCCCAATGAAATCTATTCGATACCTTTCTGTGTCTCACTGTCTTGTCCACATACATAGCCATTATTTGTGGTGTATGAACCAAGTATTAGCAAAAACTAATTATGACCAGTGCAGAATTTAACTAACTGACTTTGTCTTTCATTCCTGTCTGAATTCTTCTATGGCATTAACTTATCTTCCTTGGCCTATCACTGCATTCCAGTCTTGCATCACAATTAGATTCTCGTCTCCATTTACGTATTTTATTAAATCTTCTATATCTTCATATATTATTTTGATTTCCTGATCATCTGCTGAACTTGTAGGAATATAGACTTGCACTATTGTAGTGGGCATTGGCTTGGTGTCTATTTTGATAACAATAATTCAATCACAATGCTGGTCATAGCAGCTTACCTGCTGCCCTGTTTTTTTATTCATTATTAAAACAACTCCTGCATTTCCCATGTTTGATTTTGTGTTGATAATTATGTAGTCAAGGAGCCTCCGTGGCTCAGACGGCAGCGCATCGGCCTCTCACCACTGGATACTGTGGTTCAAATCCCGGTCACTCCATGTGAGATTTGTGCTGGACAAAGCAGAGGCAGGACAGGTTTTTCTCTGGGCACTCCAGTTTTCCCTGTCATCTTTCATTCCAGCAACACTCTCCATTATCATTTCATAGCATTTATCACTCATTAATAAATCACCTTGGGAGTGGCGACCCCATTGTAATAACAGCCTATATATGTTTCATTCATTACATCCCTGACCCGGTCAATGACTGGAAAACAGGTTGTAGGTTTCCAGTTATGTAGTCACCTGACCAAAAAAACTGCTCTTCCTGCCAACGTACTACACTTACACCAACTACATATTTTTAGTCTATCCATTTCTCTTTCCAGATTTTCTAACCTACCACAACGATTCAAACTTCTAACATTCCACGCTCCACCATGTATACTTTGAACAACAATTGTGAAAGATTACAGCCTTCTCTAACCCCTATAAGTACCTTGAACCAAAGACTCATTCTATCATCAATACCCACTGCAGCGCAATTGTTAACATAAGTGCCTTTGATTGCCTTTAATAATCCATACTTAATTCCATACTCTTCTCCCTCAGTACTCTGTGATACACCTTCTCTAGATCTACAAAACATTAACATAACTGTAGACATGATAATGAGCTTTTGGGATTTTGCTATGTCGAGAAAATAAGGTGGAATCCTTTACATTTTGCAGAGAACTTTGCTCCGCGTCTTCAAAAGAAAATCTTGACTGTTCACGAGGAAGACCTATCTATGAGATCCCTGTATGCCACCCATTCCTTTTCTATATATTAAACCTGTTTATTCTCTATCATTTTGAACTTTTCATTAATCATATCCAAGTACTTCTAATTACCACTTCCTGGAGATTTTCTAGCCTTATTCTTCTGCAGATTGATTTCAGTTTCTCTATCCTAGGCCTAGAGATACTTAATTCACTACAGATCAGATGCCATAGTGACCTAACTGACACACTTACAGTTTTGAAATAAATGGCAATGAAGTTGACAACTTCACTACTTCGTAATTAAAATAATATTTCACAGAAAGATAACTGTACATGGTGCAGTGTATATTATAAATGCTGCCCCTAAGTATATGTAACTTATACAAGTAATTGGGCTTTTACAGAAATCTATGTAAACACTTAGTTTTATGTGGCTGATGCAGTATAATTAACCTGTCCGCGTAGTTCACTATGGCTGAACATATTCTTAACACTTTTCAGTTGAATGGATAGAAGGAACTTACTGTTATACTGCGAATGTTTAAATATATTAAAACATAACATACATTGGAAAATAATTCAGCATGTTATTAATAAGAACTTCCTTAGTTTCTGTTCGACCATGTATACCAACTTACTCACTAGCAACACTGACCTTCTTCTTAGTAATGCTATCACATTCAAGCTAACAAGTGAGGGCAATTTCCTTAGTTTCCTAAGATACAGACTCACTGTCTATCTCACTGTCACTATATTCTGATGGCCTGATGCCATCTTCTTGGTGAGAATCATCTTGAAGCGATGGTAGGTCCCCGTAGAAATGATGTACTGGTGGACATATTTCAAAAAATGGAATATGTAATTTTTCTTACAGCTCGAAATAGGGTGTCCTGTGGGGTACAATTCATCAAGAGGAATTTCGTTGTAGCAAGGTGGTGTTCAGATTAGCTTTTTCTTTATATTAAACTGGTAATATGGAACAAATTCGTGATTTTAATACTTGTATTCAATTACTCTTGGGTTTGTTTTCTCCACACGGATTTCTCATATTTTCATCCAGTTCACTTCCTGTTTTTCTTCATCCAGTTTTCGATAAGTGACTCAAGCCTTTAATGCCTTAGTGCTTACAGAATCCTTGGAAGTCATTTGATGTACCAGAAACCTTTGCTGGTTTTGCTGACATGACTTTAAATGTTTAATAAGTCACTGAAACAGTATACAGTTTCATTTCACCAACTATTGTTCTCAATCTGACTGAAGACCCTGTCATTAGGTAAGTAACTATGTCCACTTATGCCAAATTTGTGAACAATGGCATCAAGAGGACAGTTTTCTTTAACTACAAGATACATCCAAATCAATGCAATTTTGAAGTTTCAGTTCTGGCCACTGCATGCATCAGACCAGGCTATCATGGGACAAATTTACATGTTCTTTAACATACTTCATGACAAACAAGCTTATCTCTTGAGGCCCTTCATATACATGTAGGTATGCTGAGTTCTTAAGTCATGAATTCTTAAATTTAAGACAGAAAGCTGGTGCTTATAACATGCTTCATTTGTTGGTCATTTTGGAGGTGAGAATGTTTTCTCAAGATCAAACAAAATTACATGGATCTTTCCTTCTCTTCTGTATTTGCTGTCATTTTCCTGAGTTTGTTTGCAATTTCCACTTGCAATGTATAAGAACTACCTTTCTAGAGAACACAGTGAACTCTTGCACTGTCAACACGTGAGGTATTCATAAACATACTCTTGCACACACAAACATTTTCAGAATCAGCCTTCAGGTAGTGTTCCTTTCATTATGCTCTTCAGCTGTTGTCCACTTGTCTTTTACATTTTCCTGAAATAACTTTCACAGCATCAGTAGCACTGCTGTTTGCATTTCCCAGGAGGCATTGTAGTAAAATGTATCAATATTAATTCTGCGCTGTTCAGAATTAATCTTTTCTGCACAATTCCACAAGCAGTTGCAGTAATATATTCAGAAATCATTTTCCCTGGCATTTGGACATTGCGAACATTTTTGTACAAATTTCCTGAATTTCTCTTGTTTTTATGTACATTCTTTTTCCATTCCTTTGGCTTGGCTTTCTAACTCTTCTTTGATGGAGGTATATTATTAGTCTGACTACTGAACTCAGAATCTGGAAGGAAAAGAGCAGCCGTTGAGCTAATATCAACATCATTATTACAATATATTCTGCCACAGAGAACTATTTGAAGAGTGGGTCTGAATCTTCTAGACGGACAGATAGTTCACATCGATGCTAAGAGAAAGCAAAGAGGGTGCAAGTTGCATAGTTCACCCTGTCTGATTTTAAATAGGATATTTTACATAACCTCTAATGGGTTTAATTTCTTGGAAAATTCTGGTGATTTTTTATGAATTCATAATTTTCTTACCATCATCTGATGAAGATGAGTAGCCTTCGTCAGAATATGACGTTAAATCCATCTCTTGGTCACTACTACAACCAAAACACAACAGTATAGTGTTGAGAGAAGACTATTCCTGTCAATTTAGTTCACTTTACTTAAACACAATATTACCAAACTGCAGTTAGTGATTCTGTGGTAGCTGCAAACAATATCGATTCGACTTATCTCGCTATAGCAGCTCACAAGGAACATATACTTCCGTCACATAGCTCGCTTCATTGGAATTTTTAAAAAATGTTGCTTAGTTCACTATGGCATAACACTCTTCAGATAGCAGTCTGTATCATAAAAATATCCCCAGAATACCTGCACATTCCTAAAAGATTTCGCCGGGGTGAGTGGCTCAGACGGTTAAGGCACTGGCCTTCTGACCCCAATTTGGCAGGTTCGATAATGGCTCAGCCCGGTGGTATTTGAAGGTGCTCAAATACGTCAGCCTCATGTTGGTAGATTTACTGGCATGTGAAAGAACTTCCACAGGACAACATTCCGGCACCTCGGGATCTCCGAAAACCGCAAAAGTAGTTAGTGGGACATAAAGCCAATAACATCATTATCTAAAAGATTTCTGGAATGTTTCCCATGTGTAGCAGTGAATAGCCTTATGCTTCAAGAATGTATTCGTAACTGCTAATCCCATTCTAGCACAGAAGTCCAGTAAACGTTTCCCATTCCTATCAGCTTCCATATCTTCCCCACATTTACCGATTACATTTTCATATTCTTCAGTTCTATTTCCAACTCTCACTCTGAAATCGCCCATAGCACTATCCTATCAATGCTGTTGACCCTGACTATAATGCAACTCAGTGCTTCATAAGACTTGTCAACTTCATCCTTATTTGCACCCTCACATGGTGAGTAGACTCAAACAATTCTCATCCTAATTCCTTCAACAGCTAAATTTGCCCACGTCATTCACTCATTTACGTGCCTAACAGAAACTATGTTGCGTGAAATAGTATTCCTGTTGGGCAGTCCTACCCCACACTCTGCTCTTCCCTTTTTTAACACCTGTTAAGAATACTTTATAATCTCCTCTCTCTTCCTCGTTATCTCCCCATATACAAATATCACTAACTCCTTAACACATTCAGGCGAATTATCTTTGCTGACTCTGCCAGTTCTACTTTCTTTCTTTCTTCCATAAGCCACATTAATATTGATAGCTTCCCATTGAATTCCATTTCATTCACCAAGTTGTTTCCAAGGAGTCACTCGCCTGTCAAATGGAACTGGGACTGCGTTACTCCCATAGGTCTGAGGCTTGCTTAAAATGTTCTGAGCTTGGTAAATTATGTGAGGCAGGATGCTACCCTATTTACACAGTCCCAGTGAGGATATCTCCTCTAACAGGTTAGGGACCACTTGTGGATTGTATAGTCCCTGCTGCCTGAGCACAAGGAAGGCCATGACTCAGAATATGTCCGAGATGCCCTCTCCCGAATTGTGTCACATGTGCACTTGGCCCTGCTTTACAGCCAGATGCCTGCCCTGATGCCAACCATATGTGAAGAAATATATGCACTATTGTGTGTTTCTGAGGGGGTTGGTAAGTGTAGTGTATTGTGTGTTTATAAAGAAGTGTATATTGAGATAAAAGCAAACAACTAGTACATGAGTCAGGGGAATTAATGAGATGTGTTCCAAATCCTCGACAGGGCTGGGAGTCAACCTGCTGGTCTGAAGGCATTGAGTGTACTGAACTGGCTGACTTTTGAAGCAGTTGATGACTACAGGAGATTAAAAGGTAATAGGGGATGAAATGAGAGCCAATGAGAGAATAAAATGAAACTATTAAGAAGACAAGGTAGAGAACATTAATTCAAATGGTAAAAAAAAAAAAAAATTAAAAATTAGGCAGTGTTTACAGGTATGCATATATTGAACAGTTTATTGTTCTCAATGTGATTCTATGTGATACGTTCACCTCCTTACATAAAACCATTTTATTGTCATTAAGGCTACTCCTTAACAACACACAATTATAAACGACACTACACTATTATAGGAAACACACTGAAGCAATTTACTATCAGTTCTGTCAAGTACAGATATCGCAAGTTCTCACACTGGTTATTTACTTCACCATCACACAATTGATAATGAAAAGTACAGATATCAACAATCCACACACTGATTATTCACTTTGCCATCACAAGGCAAGACTGACTACCCTCTCACTCAAATCGATTCTGACAAATAGAGATATCAACTCACTGTAACCCACACTCTACATTCTCTTACTGCACTGTCTCTCTGTCACTGACTGACTCTACAATGGAGCCCAACTCTGACTAACACTGTCTGACTGTCAGCTCGATACATATATACTGTTTGACAAAGAGTCTAGAAATATCAACTTCTGGAAATTTTCTTGCAACACTCTGAACTGAGCACAATTGAACATACATGGACAACCAATCAACCGGCCTCTCGATTGGAGCAGATCAAACTTGAATGTTCAATTACCATTTATAACCACACATGGACATGTCTACAAATTTTGTAATGTTTCCACGTGTATCCGGGTAATAAATCATTACTGTAAGTTTCCAGAAACCTCCATATGTAACAGAATGATAGTGGATTATACAAAAATATACAAATATTACAGAGTTTTCTACAGTTTTTGACTACACAGATTTTGAGGTTAGGCGTATTCACAATATGTATTTGAGGTTATAAAAATGTACAATACAAATTTACAGGGTATAGTTGTACTTAGCATTTAACAAAAGATTATTAAAATATATTAACAATAATAATTGAAGGTTGAGCCCTTGCTGTAGTGTAGTGTTTACAGTGCGCTATGTCTTCTGGTATGGGCTAGGGCAATTTGTTACTTTCATTCACCTGTCCCAGTCTCATTCTTGGCTTTGACAATATGAAAGTGACCGAGATATGAGCGATGCTAGTAATACCATTCCTTATGCAGCCAGTCTCTGTTATGATTGGTGTGAAAATATCACCCATAGGGTCGGTTGGTGCATGCATTTCAGTGGGCTTGGCAGACTGATATGCAATAGCAACTTCTGGCACGGTGAGGAAAGCAACGGGAAACCACCTCACTCCTCATTTCCCTAGTACGCCTCTTCAGTGACTCCTAGGCTGTCTATGATAGCCTTTGGTGGAACTGTGGAGGATCAGACCAGCCTTCGGGCTGAATACCCAACATACATACAATTGAAGGTTTTTCAAGAGTTAGGTTATGTGTAGGATGCCATGCATATGACAAGTTTCTTTATAAACTACTTCTTATACTTCTCCCACCACACCTTGGTGGGGTCACATTTGTGAACTGTGTCACACATGTGGACATGGCATGTTTTACGGCTGGATGCTCTCTTCCTGATGCCAATCTCTTTCAAGGGATGTATTCAGAACTGAGGGTTTCTTGCGGTTGGTAGCGTGGTGTGTTGTGTGAATATGAAAAGAAGTGTGTTGCGACAATCACAAATACCACGTCCTTGAATCAGAGGAATTTACCAGACGTGGTTAAAATCCTCAATCTTGCTGGGAGTTGTATCCAGGACTCCCTGGACTGAAAGCCATGGTACTGACCATTCAGCTAAGGAGCTGGTCTCAACAATTTCTTTATAATATTTTACAGAACATCTTTATTTTATTTTACAATGAATTTCTGTCATACAAATACCTTAAACTTACTTAGGCCAAACTGAGAAAAAGGTAATCTTGTCTGCAACTGATGTTCATCCAATGATGTTATTGGCTTTATGTCCCACTAACTACTTTTTTTGGTTTCCGGAGACAACGAGGTGCTGGAATGTTGTCCCGCAGGAGTTCCGTTTTATGTGTCAGTAAATCTACCGACACAAGGCTGACGTATCCGAGCACCTTCAAATACCACCGGACTGAGACAAGATCGAACCTGCCAAGTTCAGGTCTGAAGGTCAGCACCATAACCGTCTGAGCCACTCAGCCTAGCTGATGTTCATCTAACCTCATCCCAAACTGATACTAATGTATGTATAATCTGTCTTGACTATTCGTACCAATTTATTTCTTTAAGCTGTAAATGTGCACACTTCGATAACGTTTCTAAAGAAAAAAGCGGGTGCTATTAACCAGCTTTAATAAAATAAACCCCAAAAATATCCAGGATGCTTATTTGTGTGGTCTTACAAGTGAATTTAACACTGCCACCATCCTTGATTTTAGTTTCCAGGTTTCCACATATATTTCAAATCACTTACTGCACAGGTTACAACAAACCAATCACATTCAGCAAAATAAATTTGATAATGATGCCTTTGATGATGAACTTGCAACTGGATGCAGTGAACTTTATAAACTCATGTGTTAGATCTGATCACCCATCTCAAAAGTAGAGACTGATGTGATGTTATGAAAAATCAGTGCAAAACAGAGTAAGAAATGCTGTGTGAAGAATACAGAGTGTACATTCAGAACTATTCATGGTTTATTTGTTCCTAACAGTATTGCGAATGTTTTATATACACTCCTATATTTATAATAAAGTATAATCTTCCAATAAAAGTTCATTAACCAGAGTAAAACATAGTCTCATTCAAAATAATACCTGTTTTCAAAAACATCACAAATCTACTTACCTTGCATACCAACTGTCAGTCAGAGACAAGACTTACAAAATTAAACTGTCCCTGGAATGTTGATTGAATGGATGAAAAATAAAAGTTTAAAGATTCTGGATTACATGACTATTTTTAATAACATTTTGTTTTTTGATTCTCCTGAAAACTTGTAGTTTCTGGACATGGCTCAGCCTGGTAGTATTTAAAAATGCTCAAATATGTCAGCCTCACGTTGGTAGATTTATTGGCATGTAAAAGAAGTCCTGAGGGACTAAATTCTGGCACCTCAGCATCTCCAAAAACCGCAAAAAGCAGTTAGTGAGACATAAAGCCAATAACGTTATTTATTTGTATAACTTCCCTGTTAATAGCATCACATGGCAACTCACCTTCACACAACTCACAATACGGGCGTTCTGCAATCTGCGTACGAGTTCCAGGTTTGTGTTTTGGATGTGGAGGAGGGCTCTCCATAGATTGCCGAGGACAGTCTTCTGTTTCGTGGGCATCAAATACATCACAGATATCACAGTACATTCGTGGAGGCACCACACGATCAACAATACCTTCGCTGTAAAAAAGTAAAAGGAGTGAATTAGGAAACACAATACATAAACACTACAGAATTTGAAATGTTATGAAAATACACTTTATAGAAACTGATAAAGGAAGGTAAAGCTTATGAAGCACATTTTCTGTGTGAATAATGAGGAATGTGATCACAGATCATTTCAATGCTCTTTTAAGTAATGGAAAGGAACAAACAAGTGACAAATCAAGTCACATATGAGACACAATGTTAGCATGGATGTGAAAGATTTTTCTTTTTTTGCTAATTTGCTTTACGTCTCACCAATACAGATAGGTCTTATGATGGCGATGGGATAGGAAAGGCCCAGGAATGGGAAGGAAGCAGCCATGGCCTTAATTAAGGTACAGCCCCAGCATTTGCCTGGTGGGAAAATGGGAAACCACGGAAAACCATCTTCAGGGCTGCCGACAGTGGGATTCGAACCTACTGTCTACCGGATGTGAAAGATATTGCCACAGCATAGAGGGAATATTGCTGCAGGTTGTTTCATGTTGCAACAGAACTGAAAACAGCAAGAGACCCAACTCTGGTTAACCTAGAACCAGTCATACTTCGTGAGGAAGTGAAAAGTGAAAAAGCTAGAGGACCATAAAGTACCAGGCTCTGATGGAATAAATGCAGTTGTCCTGCAGAGCCTGGTGCTCCATAAAGCACCTCTGATCTGGATGACTGGTCACTGGCCTGACCAGTGTTGGTGATCTTCACATCATTGTACAAAAAAGGCTCATCGTTTGAATGCGGAGATTACAGCACAACAGCCCTCATTCTCCACGCCAGCAATGTCATGCTTACCACACTCAATCAAAGGCTGAAAATCTTCCTTCTGTCTCATATACCAGACAAATTGACTGGTTTTGTTCCTGGTAAATGAACACACAAACAGATTGATGACTGGGATGGAGGAATATCAACTGGTGGAAAGAAAACCAACAACCTTTGTTATAAGGATGATACCCTTATATTCATTATAATTACTGCCAAAGATCAGGTGGAATCGACAACTATTAAGGCAAGATGAGATGTCCAGAGTAGGACATATGACCTGGAAATAAATGATTCAAAAACCAAAGTCATGAGCGTTCACTGCACCAAGAACAACAAGAACCCTGACATTATTAAAGTGGCTGGATATGATGTCAGCAGTTTGGATACCTAGAATCAATCATTACATCATTACCAACACAGGAGATTGTGAAAGTGAAATCCACAGACATATTGTGATAGAAGGGAGCTCAATGAGAAACTACCCTGCATATGGAAAGACACTGCCATTATCATTAACATCAAAATCAGACTTCCCTGAACAGTCATCTTCTTTATTGTCACCTATGATGCTGAAACAGGGACCGTCAAAAAGGCCAACTGCTAGCGCATTGACTCCACTGAAATGTGGTGCTATGGACAGTTGCTTTGATTACCCTGGGCAGCGAATCACACCAATGAATCAATACTGATACAGCTTAACATGAAGATGAGACTATTGACTAGTGTGAGTAAGCAGTACCACAGATAGGCAGACCACATAGCCAAAATAACCAGAGACATTGGAAAAACTTGTTATAGAGGGAAGAATTGATGGTCATTGACCAAGAGGACAAGCACCACCTTGATGGGTGGACCAAGTCAAGAGCATGATTGGACAGAACATATATAAGTCCATCAATCTTGCCCAAGACAAGGATGACTGGAAACAAGTTGTATGACAACTTGGTGCATGATGCCACTGTACACTTTTGGAGGGATGGACAGACAGAGAGAGATATATGATGATGATGATGATGATGATGATGCTTGTTGTTTAAAGGGGCCTAACATCTAGGTCATCAGCCCCTAATGGTATGAAGTAAGACATAATGGAATGACAAATTAAAACTCCAAAATCCTCCACTGACCAGAACCGAAAACGTGAGGATGAAGAATGAATGGATGGATATGAATTTAAAACAATCAGTGGATCCGGCAGGCAATGTCTCGCATTCACAGAAACTGATGTGAAATAATAGTATTACTGACCAATGGACTGTGTCTACAGCATAATACTGAACTGATGACGCTTTTAAACTAAAGGCGTCCAAAATCCAAGTCATCGGAACCCTCATACTGGTACTTATCGCTATGAAAGTAGAACCAGGGTATTTGTAATGTTGCGGTACTAATCAAAATACTTGTGGTATTCCACACAGTATGGTACTACTCACAGGTAATGAAATTCACACATGTAATACAGACCTATAGTGTTTCGCACATTGCGGCGCCATTTACAGGCAACGTAAACCTATTGTGTTCATCACGTAAGTGTACTAACCACAGGGACTCGCGCTATCCTGTGGTGTTCCTCATATAGTGGGTACTAATCATAGGCAAGCCTGAACCATGGTGTCGCTCATCGAGTGGTACTAATCACAGGTACTGTAAAAACTGGCACCATACTCTTTTGCTACTAATCACCAACCTATTTGGTACCTAACATAGTAGTACTATGCGCAAGTAAAAGCGACCCATGGTGTTCCCTGTGTAGTGGTACTAATAACAAGTAGTTTCATGGTCCTAATTCAATCATTTCTTGGTTGCTCCTTTTAGCCGCCTCTTACGACAGGCAGGGGATACCATGGATGTATTCTTCGTCTGCGTCCCCCTCCCACAGGGGGTTGTGTGTTTGGTCCGCGAGAGGTATTTTATTTCCCTCAAGTCTGCCGGCAAGCTGGTTAGGAACCCCCTATCCGCCACCTGGAACGCGGCATGTGGGAGTATCACCTCTCGCCCTGCTATGCCAGCGTAGTAGGTTCGTGGCAGAGAGAGAAAGAGTTGGAACAGATAATAGGATAATACAATAACAAATTAGCACTGAAAGAGGGACCAACAGAAAAAGAAATATGAAAATACAGAAGGATCAGGATAATAACCACATCTTCATACAGTACATTGATATCTTCAAATACGCAGGCTCTCTCTTCATCCTTGTATATTCATTTTTTCCCAACAAACTCCTTTCTACTTCTTTGCTTCATTGGGAGGGAGGGGTGGGGAGGGAGATACGTCAACTTTCATTGAAAGTAATTTTTTGACAGATCTTCGGTCTTGTTATGGGCAGTGTAGAATAAGAAGGAGGCCAGATAAATACAGGAAAATCGAAAATATAGGAGACAAAGAAGAAAAATGAATACAGCTGGTAAAAGACCTAAAAGAACTGGAATTAATGAGGAGAAAGCCAATCTATAAGACAGCAATGTATAAAGACGTGGAGGCTGCCATTTTGTGTTTTCATTTTTGCCCTTGAGCTTGTTTGTACCTCATCATGGCTGAGAAATGATATAATGGATGCAGGAATTTTCTCATGGAACTGGAGTGTTTATCGTAGAGACAGGACAGGAGTGGTAGGAGGGGGAGTGTTCATTCTGGTGAAAGAAGAATTTGTAAGCTATGAAAAAGTTAAATATGACAAACATTAAATTCTTGGTGTAAGGCTCATTTCTAAAGATCATAGGCAACTTGATGTTTTTGGAGCATACAGACCTGGAAAGGGTGGTGCAGGTGCTGTTTTGGAATTATTTGATAAGATAATCAGCAATGCGGGAAACTATACAGAAAGGGACGTGATTGTAGTTACCAACTAGCAATTGGGAAGGTAATGCGAATGACAGAAAGCATGACCAACAAATAGGAAATAGCTTAATCTGGGAAGGACAGCTGAATAACAAAGTGATGGAGCCAACTAGAGGGAAAAATTTTCTAGATGTGGTGCTGGTAAAATCAGATGAGCTCTATAGAGAAACTGAAGTAATAGATGATATAAGTGAACATGAAGCTGTTTTTGTTGTAGTTAAAAATGAATGTGATAGAAAGGAAGGTTGTAAAAGTAGGACAATTTGGCAGTACCATATGGCTGATAAGACAGGTATGAGGGAGTTTTTAAAAGTTAATTATGATTGGCAGAAAACAGTAAATTAAAATGTAAAAAGACTGTGGGATGGGTTTAAAGCAATTGTTGAGGAATGTGAAAACAGGTATGTACCTTTAAAGGTGGAAAGGAACGGTAAAGACCAGCTATATTATAACAAAGAAGTAAAGAGACTAAGAAAGATGTGCAGATTAGAGAGATATAGAGTTGGAAGTGGTGGTGGGAATAAGGAGAAATTGAAGGAAGTCACTAGGAAACTGAATCTAGTGGAGAAGTCAGCTAAGGATAACATGATGGCAAGCATAATTGGCTTTCATACAAATTTTAATGAAAAATGGAAGGGTGTGTATGGGTACTTTAAGGCAGAAACAGGTTCCAAGAAGACATTCTAGGAATCATTAATAAACAAGAGGAGTGTGTATATGAGGATCTACAGAAGGCAGAAGTATTCAGCCAGCAGTATGAAAAGATTGTTGGTTACAAGGATAATGTTCATACAGAAGAGGTGATTAATACTAACGAAGAATTGAAATTTACCTACGATAACAAAGAAATTTACAATAAGATCCAAAAGTTGAAAACTAGAAAAGCAGCTGGAATTGATAAGATTTTCTTTTTTGCTATTGGCTTTACGTTGCACCGACACAGATAGGTCTTATGGCGACGATGGGACAGGAAAGGGCTAGAAGTGGGAAGGAAGCAGCCGTGGCCTTAATTAAGGTACAGCCCAGCAATTGCCTGGTGTGAAAATGGGAAACCACTGAAAACCATCTTCAAGACTGCCGACAGTGGGATTCGAACCCACTATCTCGCGAATACTGGATATTGGCCGCACTTAAGCAACTGCAGCTATCGCCATTGTAAAGTGCAGCTATCGAGCTCGGTGATAAGATCTTTTTTTTTTTTTTTGCTACGGGCTTTACGTCGCACCGACACAGATAGGTCTTATGGTGACGATGGGATAGGAAAGGCCTAGGAGTTGGAAGGAAGCGGCCGTGGCCTTAATTAAGGTGCAGCCCCAGCATTTGCCTGGTGTGAAAATGGGAAACCACGGAAAACCATCTTCAGGGCTGCCGATAGTGGGATTCGAACCTACTATCTCCCGGATAAAAGCTCACAGCCGCGCGCCTCTACGCGCACGGCCAACTCGCACGGTGATAAGATTTTTTGGGATATACTGAAGACAATGGTTTGGGATATGGAACCATATCTGAAGTATTTGTTTGACTACTGTTTGCATGAAGGAGCTATACCAAATGAATGAAGACTTGCTATAGTAGCCTCTGTGCATAAGGGAAAGGGTGATAGACATAAGGCTGAAAATTACAGGCCAGTCAGTTTGACATGTGTTGCATGTAAGCTTTGGGAAAACATTCTCTCTGATTATATCAGACTTGTTTGCAAAATTATTAACTTGTTTGATAAAAGTTAGTTCGGGATTAGGAGAGGTTATTCTACTGATGCTCAACTTGTAGGATTCAGAAAGACATACAGCAGATACCTTAGATTCAGAAGGTAAAGTGGACAGTATCATGACTGACCTATCTCTGGTGTTTGATATGGTAGATCATTGGAGACTAATGGCAAAAATGAGTGCAATTGGAGTAGACAAAAGAGTGACTGGATGGGGGGGCTATTTCTAGAAAACAGAACTCAGAGAATTAGAATAGGTGAAGCTTTATCTGCTCCTGTAATCATTAAGACAAGAATTCCTCAAGGCAGTATTATTGGACCTTTACGTTTTCTTATATGTATATAAATAATATGAGCAAGGAACTGGAATGAGAGATAAGGCTTTTTGCTGATGATATTATGCTGCATAGAGTAATAAATAAGTTACAATATTTTGATCACTGCAAAAAGGCATCGAAAATGCTGTGAAATGGACAGCAGATGATGGTATGATGATAAATGGGGTTAAATGTCAGATTGTGGGTAAAAGTCCTCTCAGTTTAAATTACTGCATTGATGGGCTGGAAGTTCCTTATGGGGATCACTGTAAGTACCTAGGTGTTAATACAGTATAAGGGAAGATCTTCAATAGTGTAATCACATAAACAAGATTGTAAATAACAGGGTACAGATCTCTACACATGGTTATGAGGGTATTCAGGGATTGTAGTGCACTAGTACTTCTAAAAAACTTCCCACAACGTGGTCACAATCATACTACAATTAATAGCCGAGCTGAGTGGCTGAGACTGTTGAGGCGCTGGCCTTCTGAACCCAACTTGGCAGGTTCGAATCTGGCTCAGTCTGGTGGTATTTTAAGGTGTTCAAATACGTCAGCCTTGTGTCTGTAGATTTACTGGCATGTAAAAGAACTCCTACGGGACTAAATTCTGGCACCTTGTCATCTCCAAAAACTGTAAAAGTAGTTAGTGGGACGTAAAGCCAATAACATTATTTTAGTACTACAATTAATAAACTCATAACATTCCTCACACTTTTAATGCAAAAACACTCTAGGGTAACTTTCACAAATTCATTATTATTATTATTATTATTATTATTATTATTATTATTATTATTATTATGAACATGAATCTTAAGTAGCCATAACAGCTAAGTGGCATCTATAGGATTCTATCTGATTCTATCTGATTAACACAATAATACAGGATACAGTTCAAAATAACTGATTGGGTGCCAGCATATTTGATAATACACAAAATAAATGTAGCACGAGACTAATATATCTAACAAGGTGAGTCATAGGCTGACAATATTCTGACTTGCTGACATAACCTGATGATCTGTTGAACTGAAATGGTATAAGGATATATTGGCTAAGTTATACTCTCTCCTCAAATGACACGCACAGAATTAAATGTATAGATATACTCTCAAAATCAACCACATGTGTATGGAACTTTACAACAACATCTACCTACACGATAAAATGAACATCATAGATTCTCCATCCACATTCATAACATAAGACAACATTATTTGAAACACAAACTCTTCCATCACTATACAAATAACCACTGAATTTAAACAAATAATCACTAAAATTAAACTAGCTGGAGTGATGACCTTGCTAAGAAAGTATCACATTCGGATTGTCTCTGTCCCTTGCTTCTCACAGAACACATGCTAAATTACACTGTAAGTATTTTACAAAATAAGGCACCTTCTTCTTAGCACTAATATGTACACAACTTGGCTAGTGAGAAATGCTGGCTCACTAACCTCTGCCACATAACCAGCTACAGCACACAGGAATAAAACACTGCCATGAAAATAATGCACAAAGCATATGATAAGCTTAATCTTCCAATGTTTATATGAACTCATACCTATATACAACCATGACCATTTGGTGGAACAACTGTACATATCATAATTCATACTTCTCTGGGTAGCCTGAAGCTTGCAACTTATCCCCAAAGTAATGAATGCGCTGTTACATACTCCATTCAAAGCTGAGGTTAGATACCCTCATGCCTTGCCACATTTGACGTTAACATAGCAAACACTATCTTGAATTTAGTCCGGCCCCACGGTGTAGGGGACAACACGTCCGCCTGTCACCCGGTGGCCCCGGGTTCGATTCCCGGCCGGGTCAGGGGTTTTAAATTGTAAATGATTAATATCCCTGGCCTGGGGACTGGGCGTTTGTGTCATCCTTAACTTTATATTCCTCACATTCAACACTTTACACTTCTGCCATTTACAAAATACAAGCAGGTTCCTCGCATAGAGTGCCAGTAGGGGCAAAAGATCTTTCTAGGTTGACGCCCCGAACAAAGAGCAGTTTAAAAAAATTCTTGAATTTAAGTTCATGGTATGAAGTTAACTACCTTAGCACTTCACAGCACAATTCAGTAGATGTCACAGTAACACCAAAGTCAATTATATGTCCCGAACCAGTCATTAAATACATTTTTTCAGTTACATGGTTCTCCCACCAGCTGTCACCTCCTACCCTTGCATTTTTCTCCACGACCACTTGGTGGAACAACTGTACGTACTAATCCTCCTAATGTGTTGAATTCACACTTCTACAGGTAGCTCAAAGCTCACAACTTATCCCCAAAATAATGAGTTGCATTCATGTCACATGAGGCATGCCTTTTTCAAAACATTGTCTCTAAATATTGGCATAATTTTGCACTGAAAACTGTTGGGAGATCAGCATCATTTTGGATAAAACAACCTCCTACCCAGCTTTCTTTATATTTAGTTCTCTTACCTAATAAAGTTTCCCAACATTTGGTGCCACAGAATGTTGCCACTTTGAAATGCTCTTCCTACAATGAAATAAATAATGCTTATAATTAATTATACTTAATAAAAACATACTGTGTTCTTACAATAAAATAAACAATGCTTATTGTTACAGTGTTTTCCACGGTCCAAAGAGGGAAAGAATCATGAGGGCTGAATGGCTGGACAGAGCATGAAGCAAAGTTTAAAAACTGTCGTCACTATCTACTGAAAATTTTATTGTCTTTCTTTTCTTATTATCTGGGTATTCAACAACAACAACAAAAACGACGATGACGGTGACAACAACCAACCTTTTAACATAACCTGCTACAGCACACAGGAATAAAACCCTGGCATGAAAATGATGCAAAAAGCATTGATAACCTTAATCTTCCAATGTTTATATGAACTCACACCTATATACAACCATGACCATTTGGTGGAACATCTGTACATATCAACCCTCCTAACATGTTGAATTCGCACTTCTCTGGGTGCCTGAAGCTCACAACATTTCCCCAAAGTAATGAGTGTGCTCTTACATACTCCAGCTGAGGTTAGATATCCTCATGCCTTGCCACATTTGACAACAATGCAGCAAACACTCACTTGAATTCAAGTTCATGGTTGGAGACCACGGCAAATACACAATTCCAGTATGACGTTAATTAGCTTAGCACTTCACAGCACAATTCAGCAGATGTCGCAGTAACACCATAGTCAATCAGATGTCCCAGTCCAGAAGACAGCACTCCCGGCGAACCAGCCATTTAAAACATTTTTCATTCTCATGGTTCTCCCACCAGCCATCATCTCCTACCCTTGCAATTTTCTCCATGCGAGCTTATCACTATATTGCATTCACATCATATGTAGCATGCCGTTTTCAAAATACTGATGCTAAACATTGGTGTACTGACGCCCTGAGAACTGTAGGGAGATCTGTGTCATGTTGGACAAAACCTCTTACCTAACTTTCTTTATATTTAGCTCCCTTGCCTAATAAAGATTCCCAACTTCTGGTTGCCACAAAATGTCACCAATTTAACACTGTGTTCTTATAATGAAATAAATAATACTTATAATACATTAATAAGTACGTAACCTATAATGTGGTCATAAATAATGCCATAATTACAAAATTGACTTGTTCACATGGGGTTAAGACTCAGTACAGTTACAGCAGTAAGGATGTAAAGGAGAGGGTACAAATGTCTCTGGTAAGACCCCAAATAGTGTATGGTTCCCATGTATGGGACCATCGCCAGGATTATTTGATTCAAAAACTAGAAAAAATCCAAAGAAAAGCAGCTCGATTTGTATTGGGTGATTTCCAAAAAAAAAAAAGAGTAACGTTACAAAAATGTTGCAAAGTTTGGGCTGGGAAGATTTGGGAGAAAAGAGAGGAGCTGTTCGACTAAATGGTATGTTCAGAGTTGTCAGTGGAGAGATGGTGTGGAATGACATTAGTAGACGAATAAGTTTGAGTGGTGTTTTTAAAAGTAGGAAAGATCACAATAAGAAGATAATGTTGGAATTCAAGAAGACAAATTGGGACAAATATTTGTTTATAGGAAAAGGAGTTAGGGATTGGAATAACTTACCAAAGGAGATGTTCAATAAATTCCCAAATTCATTGCAATTATTTAAGAAAAGACTATATAAACAGCAGGTAGGGAATCTGCCACCTGGGTGACTGCCCTAAAAGCAGATCAGGGGTGATTGATTGATTGACTGATTGATTGATTGATTGATTGATTGATTCTGAGCCTTTTGAGCTCAAGTTGCAAGTATGTTCCCATCTCAGACTGGTAGTATTTGAAGGTGGTGTAATACATTAGCCTCATGTCAGTAGATTTACTGGCATGTAAAACAACTCTGGCACGATAATATTCTGGCATCTCAGTGCCCCTGAAAATCATAAAAAGTAGTTAGTGGGATGCAAAACCAATAACATTATTATTATTATTATTATTATTATTATTATTATTATTATTATTATTATTATTATTCCTGGGCTGAGTGGATCAGTCTAGTGGTATTTGAAGGTGCTCAGATATGACAGCTTCATGTTGGTGAATTTACTAGCTTGTAAAAAATACCTGCAGGACAAAATTCCAGCACCTTGGTGTCTGCATGAACTTTACAAGTAGTTAAATGGACATAGAAATCATTATTATTATTATTATTATTATTATTATTATTATTATTCATCGGTTTGCCCTTTCAGCGAGCCGGGTAGGGTGTTTGAAAACGAGCGTCTTCCAAAGTTGCCTATTCAAAAACATTTCGTTGTCCAAGACAGATTCCCAATTCCATCCTCTTCTCTCCACGTCTTCCCTCAGTTGGTCCATCCATCTTCTTCTTGGTCTTCCAGCTGGTCTTCTACCTGTTATTCTCTTTTCCAAATAAGCACATGGTAACCTTGTGCTATTCATTCGTTTAACAGGCCCAAACCATTTAAGTCTAGATGACCTAAGTCTTTCCTCCATCGATTCATTTAGACCTAGGTTAGATCGGATCTCATAATTTTTCACATGATCAAGTCAGGTCTTTTGGAGGGCAGTTCTAAGAAATTTCATTTCACAGGCTTGAATCCTACTATTATCCTTTGATGTTAGTGTGCAGGTTTCCAGAGAATATGTAAGGATAGGAATGAAATATGACTTGTACAGGGTCATTTTTGTTCTTCGTGGGACTTTCTGATCCCATAGTAGGTGTCTAACGATGCTGTAAAAGTTAGAGCCTTTGGTTACTCTGTTTGTTATTTCTATCTCAGCTCTGTTATTACTAGCGATTACGCTTCCTAAATAACTGAACTGGTGTACTACTTCAACTTGGTGGTCCTGTATTTTTATGTTGCATTCTGTATAATGTCTGCTGATTTTTAATGCTACTGTTTTTGATGGGTTCAATTTCATTCCATAATCATCAAACTTCTTACACCATGCATTCAGATTATTTTGTACTCCCTCCTCTGTTTCATCCCATATTGCCACATCGTCTGCAAACATTACTACTATTATTAACATTTCACTCACCATGGAGGTTCACTGACAGGAGATTGACTGTTGTCAAGTTCTCCCAACCTCTACTGTCTGTCTACAGAGATCAGTTCCAGTACAGCTTGAACCCTTTGTTTTCGAGAACATCAGATGGTCCGTAATCATAATATTGGATTTTCTCATCCATAAGTCCCAAATTTGATTCCAAGCTCTTGGTGCACAATTTTTGCTACCTCATCATTCCAATGAACATATATCTTCCATGGTCTTATATGCACCCAGAAATGCTCCACCATCTCAGCTGTTTCCCTACATCTCCTGTAAATGTTGTTTGCTTCTTCCTTTAAGATGGTGGTGGTGGTGATGATGATGATGATGATGATGAGGAGGAGGAGGATAATAACATTATACATATATCTTTATTATAGATTGTTATGCCTTTCATTGTTCAGTCTGCAAGCATCCGTGAATTTGCTAACTGCCGCCAAAGTCCTCTATTTGTAACTAGTTCTGTGGCTTCATTTAGTTCTATACTTCTTATTTTTAAATCATTAGAAACTGAGTCTAACCATAATTGTTTTGGTCTCCATCTACTTCTCTCTTCTTCTTCTTTTTTATATTTTACAATTTTGCTTTAAGTCACACCAACACAGATAGGTCTTAAGGCAGTGATGGGGTAGAAAAGGCCTAGGAGTGGGAAGGCCTTCAGGTATGACCCCAGGATTTGCCTGGTAAGAAAATGGGAAACCACAGAAAACCATCATCATGGCTGCCAACAGTGAGGTTTGAATACACCTGTACTTCTCTTACCCTCCATAACAGAGTCCATTATTCTCCTAGGTAACCTATCCTTCTCCATTCACCTCACATGACCTCAACACTGAAGCAGGTTTATGGGTACAGCTTCATCAATTGAGTACATTACTAACTTACCCTTTACCTCCTCATTTCAAGTACCCTCCTGTCATTGTTTCCACCTGTTTGTATCAGCAATCATTCTCACTACTTTCATGTCTGTTACTTCTAACTTATGAATATGATATTCTGAGTGCACCCAGCTTTCACTCTCGTATAGCAAAGTTGGTCTGAAAACAGATAAAGATAGCCTTGTCTGTGTGCTGACTTCCTTCTTATAGAATACTGTTGATTGCAACTGCAAGCTCACTGCAATAGCTTTACTGCACCTTGATTCAATCTCGTTTACTATACTACCATCCTTGGGGAACACACATCCTAAATCCTTGAAATTATCTACCTGTTCCAGCTTTGTACCCCCAATCTGACATTCATTATTCTCTTGGATTTCTTACCTATTGACATCACTTTTGTCTTGCAAATGCTAATTTTCATACCATACTCATTGCACATATTTTCAAGTGCCAAGATATTAGACTGCAGGCTTTCGGACAACCTGCCATTATGACTGAGTCATCAGCATAGGCCAGAATGCTTACTACATTTTCAACTAACAGAATCCCACACTGCCACTTAATAACTTTCAGCAGATGATCCATGCAAACAATGAACAACAAAGGTGAAAGATTACAGCCTTATCTAACACCTGTAAGTACTGTAACTGTACAACAGGGTTATAGATTTCATTCATCATTTATTATTATTATCATTAATTGACCCGATTCATTAGATTTTATATTCTGTTTTTCATCATTTAGACTGTAATAATTAGGTATCATGCATATTATATTATTTAATCATTGGATAGGGGAATTGTTTTGTAATTATTCTGTATATTAATAAGCGAGTCATACTGTAACTTGTAACTGTGGCCAGATGAGCTGGCATATTATTTTGCGATCAAGGCTAAGTTTAACCGAGACTGTATGAGGCAAGTAAATTTTCCGCTGACACATGCTATATAGTCATCGTTTGTAAGCGTGGTCAAGCTTTAAGACATATGACTGATGACATCAGTGCATGGTCATGTGATTTCGACTGAGTGTCTGTATTCGCTACCTACCGTGTGTGTATGTGGAAGGGATGATGAGATAGTAGGGAGATGAGTGATCATTACGAGTTTATAAAAGTAGAGGTAAGAATAGTTGGCCCGTCTAAGGGTGGTGGTCAGTGCTAAGAAGTAGTCTAAGTGTTCTAAGAGGTGTTTGAAGAGGTCTTAGAATTGTCAAAGATGTCTACGAGTGGTGGTTTGACCTGAGTAGAGACTGGTACTGGGCTGATAGTGAAACATCATTTACTTGTGAGGAGGGACTTCACAATGTAAGTTTATTTAAGTAAATTCATCAGAGATTTAGTGCCGTGGTTTGCAGAAGTATAGGAGATATATATATATATTTTACCAATATATGCAGTTAATTGTCGTCATGGTACTTTGAATTCTTTATTGAATTCTACTATGAAATTCGCGGACTGTGCTCGAGAATTGAATCTAATGTAGATGCATCTTATACCGCATAGAACTGTTGTAATTATTTCAACAGTCGCTATATAGCTATCAGGACGTGTGAAACTAGATTGTATGCCTGGATATTACAGGTGTTTCAATAAAGTTTTCCTATTTCTAGTTATAAATACTGAGTGGACGTAACCACATTGGAGGTCACAACACTCGGAAAGGAAATGTAGGTCAACTCCATGTTACATAAGAAGATAAGATTACAGCAGACTGCTTCTGACTTCAACTCAGTGGATTTTCCAGGAATTTCAAGTTCAACAGTGGTGTGTGCAGCCATCAGATAATTACAGCATCCGACATGTTATGCATTAATAACATGAAGATGAATGTAATCAGCGGTGATATCATATTTCACTGAAGTTCATGCCAATAGTTTTCTTTTTTAGATTAAATTTTCTGCTTCTGTAACAGCAAATCTCACAGGGTATATTTTTATGTGTTCAAGAATTGAATCTAATGTATATGCATCTTATACCACAATGCTAGTTCATTGTGGCGTAAAGTATAGTCATAAATTCAGTTTTCTTTTAATAATAATAAGTTATTCTATTTCCAAATACAATCCTCAATTTTGGAAATGCAACTGTAATCTACTATTGTCCTGATCCATATTCCTATATATTGCCAGATGTGTGAGTTTATCACCTCACGCCTTGAGAATAAGTGAGATAAGAGGCATGCTCTACAAATTTTGTTGCTTATTACAGCAACTGGCACTCAACAAATTTAATGTATATTGTGTGAAGGAGATTAAGGTGAAAGAGTAGTGGTAGGAGTAGTTACAGTACCTTGAACTAAGAACTCATTCTATTGACTATTCTCACTGCAGCCCAAATGTCAACATAAATGCATTTCATTGCTTTTAATAATCTACCCTCAAATCCCCACAGTCCTCCCATACAGTGAACTTTTATCCCAACCTTGGTACTCTGTCATAAGCCTTCTCTAGATCTATGAAACAAACATAAACATAAACATAACTGCCTATTCCTCTCGTAGCATTTTTCAGTTACCTGGCGCACACTGAAAATCTGATCCTGACAGCCCATCCGTGGTCTGAAACCACACTGGTTTTCATCCAACATCCTCTCAACAACTGATCACACCCTCCCTTCCAAGATGCCAGTGAGCACCTTGCCTAGTATACTGATCAATGAGATACCTTGATAGTTGTTGCAATCCTTCCTATTTCCTTGCTTATAGATAGGTGCAATTACTGCTTTTGTCCAATCAGAAGGTATCTTACTAACACTCCATTCTACTCTTAATAATCTCTGAAGCCATTTCATCCCTGCCTTCGCAATATATGTCTCCATTACAGATCTAAGTTCATCTATTCTTGCTGCTTGATGAGAATGGAGTTAATTTACCATGTTTCCCACTTCATAAAATGTAATTTATCCAACATCATTGTCTTCCTCCCTTGAGCTCAGTTGAGAAGATTTTCAAATATTCCTTCCATCTGTCTAGTAATTAATTAATTAATTAATTTTGTGTGGCTATTTCTAGCCAGGTGCAGCCCTTGTAAGGCAGACCCTCCGATGAGGGTGGGCGGCATCTGCCATGTGTAGGTAACTGCGCGTTATTGTGGTGGAGAATAGTGTTGTGTGTGGTGAGTGCGTTGCAGGGATGTTGGGGACAGCACTAACACCCAGCCCCCGAGCCTTTGGAATTAATCAATGGAGGTTAAAATCCCCGACACAGCCGGCAATCAAACCTGGCACCCTCTGGACCAAAGGCCAGAATGCTAACCATTAAGCCATGGAGCTGGACATCTGACCAGTGATTACCTGGGATCTATTATGAGTTCACCTGATTTACCCGAAACACTATTCATTTCCTTTTCAACTCCCTTCCTAAGATTATTTATTATTGTCCAGGAAGGTCTCGATAATAATAATAATAATAATAATAATAATAATAATAATAATAATAATAATAATAAAAATAATAATAATTGTACCAGGGGTACACCTTCCCCAGCTATTTAAACTGTGCACCTTCTCCACTATGGCCATCTACGGCAGTGACCAAGAACTTTTTTTTTGCTATTGGCTTTACGCCGCACCAACACAGATAGGTCTTATGGCGACGATGGGAGAGGAAAGGGCTAGGACTGGGAAAGAAGGGGCTGTGGCCTTTATCAAGGTACAGCCCCAGCATTTGCCTGGTGTGAAAATGGGAAACCATGGAAAACCATCTTCAGGGCTGCCGACAGGTGGGGTTCGAACCCACTACCTCCCGAATACTGGATACTGGCCGCACTTAAGCGACTGCAGCTATCGAGCTCAGTATCAAGAACTTTTAAGACTTTCTAGAACTTTCTTCTCCACTGGTTAGATGGCTCTAGTGTCTATTTTCTAGAGATCTCTGGTGGGCTAAGTCCCAGTTAATGGCCAGAGAAAATCAATTTCTTACAGTTGATAAACCTTATTCTTATAGTTTTCTTATGTGCCGAAGCTGTCAACACTTCACCTGGTTCCTCCTCTAAAGTAATCAGCATATCACATGCCTGTAACTAAGTTCTCTAATCAATCAGTACCCAGGGGTGTGCAGGGAAATTTAGCCTATCAGCGCTCTGGATTCTGATATAAATAATCTAGAACTTTCCCCTGCAGAGCTATTTAAGAGGAGTGCTTAAGGGCCATCTTGTCTGATTTGGTCCAGAGTTTGAGAGTGCGAATTGATGGAGGTTAGAGGGGCCAGAAGGCAAGGTGTGGCCAGCTTTAAGAAGATCCAGCACTAACAGATAATGGCAGAATTTACCTAAACATGTGATTGTGCTGACATGTGTTTCGAGGGGAAGATTTCAGATTTCACCAGTTAAAAAAAAAAAAATCTAATATGTAATCCTTTCTCTTGTTGGGCTGAAATGTAGGACCTTCTGCACAGTTGTCAGACTCAATATTTAATGTAAGGGAACATGAGTGGTGACCCTTGGAACTCTACGTTTGAGCAGGATGACTAAAATTTTCAACATCTAAATTTTGGAAATTTGTCTCGGCCTTTACGTTCTTCTTTAGTCACTCTTTTTATAGCGAGATTAGCCTCTGTGTCATTGGGCCTTAAGCCCACTTAGATTCTTGTCTTTTCTAGAACATTCTTTTAAGAAGTGATGGTGTTTCACCTCCTTGCCTTTTGTTGAAATGAAATGGTGTATGGCTTTTAGTGCCGGGAGTGTCCGAGGACAAGTTCTGCTCGCCAGATGGAGGTCTTTTGATCTGACACCTCTAGGCGACCTGTGCGTCATGATGGAGATGAAATGATGATGAAGATGCCACATTCACCCAGCCCCCGTGCCAGCGAAATTAACCAATGATGGCTAAAATTCCTGATCCTGCCAGGAATTGAAGCCGGGATTCTGTGGTTCTAGTGGTTAAGTGTAAGAGAGGGCCTTGAGCCCTAACTTCGCCACCAATAAAGGCATTATCTATCTATCTATCTATCTATCTATCTACAGTAGAGTCTCGATTATCCGACGTAAACGGGACCTGGAGTTCGTCGGATCACTGAAAATACAGAATAACTTTGAAAATGAACGGAAACAAGCAGGAAGGCTAAAATAATGGCATGCTTTACGGTGCTCTATTTTTACCTATTCAATTGTACAGCACATGCAGTATTAAACGAAAACATTCCAGATGTCTTACGAAAAGAAGCTTTTCTCCACAGATATTAAGCTACCTAACACCGTACCGTTTTTGACACCGATCACGCCACCCAGCACTGGCAGGAAAATTAGGGTCCCTTTCATTAAACTCCTTCTGGAAATACACAGCCTTTTCCTGCAGAATGGTGCCAGATATTGGCAGGCCCTTTTCCGGGTGTTGAGATACCAAAGAAATAGTGCTTCACTTACTTTTTCGTACTGACATTTTTTCATTGTTTTTCTCTGCTCCGGTAGAGCACAACTTTTCCATTTCTTCCCTCTGTTTTTTCCAGTCTCCCACTGTAACACGTCCAACACCATAATCTGAAGCCACATTTTGAAGAATTTCCCCTTTGTCCAGTCTCTTTAATGCACTCAATTTGCGTTCTATAGAAACAGTCACTTTCTTCCATTTACTCGCCATACTCACAGAGGATATGAAAACTATAACATCTGCACCCAACCAATACTACAATGACTGAAGACTCACCGCACCTGTCCTTGAGAAAAACCCACTCCTACTGCCAGCGTTCAGACCAGTGCTTGTCCCATGGTCGCACCCTCCACAGCGGGTGTGCCTGAATTTAGTCTCCACCAAAAGTTGAAATTAAGTCTAACAGTGTCGGATAACACGGAATGTCGGATAAGCGAAGGTCGGATGAGCGAGACTCTACTGTATCTATCTATCTGTGACCAAAGGCCAGCATGCTAAAAATTTAGCCATGGAGCTGGACTGCCTTTTGTTAAGGGCCTGTTTTGCGAAGCCTTTTCTTTTCCTTCTTAAGTCCTAGTGGAATGGATAATTATGCGCCTGTATATTCTTTTTTTTTTTTGGTAATAGAGTCTATGTTTAGGTTCCCTTGGGGAACAGTACTTTACCTGGTTGTGAATCTTTGTAAATGATAAGCCCACCATGGGGTAACCTGTGTATGAACACTATGAAGTGGGGTCACCCTAGGGGTTACCAGTGTAATTGAAATGTAAATAGCAACATATTGCTTGATTGAGGATAGCCTCTATGTATTGTATTTGTGGCTCAGACTCTGTAATGTGTACCTGTTCGGAGCAACTTTGTTCTGTCATAATATTGTACCTGTCAGGAGCAATTATGCTCTTTCATATATAGGTTAATGACTGGGAGTTCCTCCTAATTAATCTTGTACCTGATTAAGGACTTAAGTCCAACGTATTGTTGGAGCTGACAAGCTCGTTATTTAATGTGAATGTCCTCAAATAAAAAAATTCAACTGTTTCTTGTTATATCATTAAATTCCACGATCTTAATTTTAAGAAAGGAAAGATATATTAATTTCCAATCTTTGTTAAAGTAAATTTTTGCTCTAAGTGATCCCCTGTCAAGCCATTCAACCCAGGCACTTCCTATTCCTCTGTGAGCCATGTAGATATGGTAACAAGTGGTAGCAGAGTGTGGTTTCGACCCACGGACGTCTGGCTTATGGGCCCAGCATGCTTCTACGATTAAAGGACTCTTTAGATTTACCTATTTCTATTCCTATTTATGGAGACAAGGAAGTTGTGAGTCGTCGTCGACGATCGTCACTAATATTGCTGATCTCGCTTCTGTTCTCCGGTTACCAACTTATATGTTACTGGGCGAGTTGGCCATGCGGTTAGGGGCGCGCAGCTGTGAGCTTGCATCCGGGAGGTAGCGGGTTCGTATCCCACTCTCGGCAGCCCTGAAGATGGTGTCCCATGGTTTCTCATTTTCACATCAGGCAAATGCTGGAGCTGTACCTTATTTAAGGCCATGGCAGCTTCCTTACCACTCCTGGCCCGTTCCTATCCCATCGTCACCATAAAACCTGTCTGTGTTGGTGCAACATAAAGCCACTAGCAAAAAAAACTTTACGCATTCAAGCTAGGCTTTTTAAATTTTTATAACAGAGTGGGGGATCTGTTGTCTCTTAAACTGAACAAAGAACATTCTAGTATGGCTAACTCATAATGTCAACATATCTCTGAGCTGTCTATTAATGTCTAATAATGTTATTGATAGTGAAAAGAGAAATTATGTTGCCCCATTAACTATAAATGTGGACGAGGACCATAATAAGTCTTTGGATGGTGCGGAGTCGATTGAACCACAGCGTGTGTCCGCCCCATCTCAAGAGATTGTTAATAATGTGGATAACCCACAACAAGTTCCCCTGTTTTTCATTAGCAATGCCACTTTTGAACCATCTAAGCCTCCGGTGGCTACACATGCATTTTCCCCAGTCTTTAGTAGTATGCCACATCCCCTAGCCATGTTACTTAAAAGTATTTCCAGATTTTCGTTCAACTCCACGAATGATGTCATTTCATTCTTAAGATTCTTAATAGAATTCTAAGACCATGCTTTGGTGTTTACTCTTTCACACTCTCAAATATTGCAAATCATATATTCTTACACCATCAGTGTCTTGTCAGACAAAATTGTTAAAATGAAATGAAATGGCGTATGGCTTTTAGTGCCGGGAGATCCCAGGACAGGTTGGGCTCGCCAGGTGCAAGTCTTTTGATTTGACGCACGTAGGCGACCTGCGCATTGTGATGAGGATGAAATGATGATGAAGACAACACATACACCCAGCCCCCGCGCCAGAGAAATTAACCAATGATGGTTAAAATTCCTGACCATGCCGGGAATCAGACCTGGGACCCCTGTGACCAAAGGCCAGCTCGCTAATCATTTAGCCATGGAGCCGGACAAAACTGTTAAAGCTATATCTGAAAGAGCTCCATTGCGACATTCCATGCACACTTTTTGATGAACTTCATTCTCCCTAGAGCCTTGTCTTCTTTAGTTCAGAAATACTACTTCAGAGTTCAGAGGCTAGATGAAAATCTAGCTGATTTTGTTCAGGACATTAAATTCTATGCCAGAGATTTTGACTTGCACTATTCCAAAGGTCAGATAGTGCAGACCATAATAGAAGTTATTTCTCCATTTATCACTCTTATTTGTGCTTTGCTTCCCATCTTCAAACATCTAGGGAACTTGAGGCCATGTCTGGTTTTGCGGAGGGAGTGAAATATGCCGACACCCTAAGAATTGCACGTGATCCACCACCTTTCTCTAATGTTTCTCAGCCACAACCGCGTAGAACTTTCTTTCCTTGGAAATGTTATGCTTGCGGGTATGCGGACCACTTACGGAGTAAGTGCCTCCTGTTAAATTCCAAAGGTTCAAAAAATTACTCATCTTCCTCTTCAGGCTGTTTTAAATGTGGGTCATTTATCAGTGGCGGCTGGTGGTTTAAAAGTTCAGTGGTGCACAATTTTTACCAATGATATATTATGATTACAGGTTAATTTTCAAATCTAGAAACATCAACAATACTTTTTTATTATTCAAAATAAAAGAAACATTTAACATTTCTATTTTCAGGAATATTACTATAACGCATTAACATTTTTTTCATTTAAAAACACTTTTACCATACTGAAATGAAACACTTTGAGGTAGCCTAATTCCGGTATTGAAAAAATATCCTTTTGTAACGTATCTGGTTTCGAAATTAAACGTCGCGTGGGCCTTCCCATTCGTTTCACCTCGGATTGTTCCTCAGCAGTCCGTTGCGGAAACGGCCTAGACATTAAAGACTGCACCGAATTCATTATCTGGCAAAATACCACTAACTGATAAAAACGCACAATAATAAAAACACACATGCTGACACGAATGTTTACAAAATGAAATCAATAAGCTACTTAGCTTGTACGCACATAACAAAGCTCACGATAATACTGAAAGAAATGGCGGTGTTTATTATCAAATTTAGAGACATTAGTTATATATCCAACCACGGCCGACTTGATGCGTCGCTCTAGCCAGGACGAATAGCTCTAGCTAGCTCCTTACGGAGCGCAGCGAGGGATCCAACCAGCCGTGATCCAGCAGATGAACTTCCATCCGGTGTCGCTAGATGACACTCCTGTTCTATAACAGAATCTCATATTGAGCAGCAACGGTCTCTAGCGACTTCGCTAGTAGTTGGTTACGTAGGAGCACGGCCGATTTGATGCGTCGCTCTAGGCAGCTCCTTAGCGCAGCGAGGGATCCAGTCGGCCGTGGTAGGAGGAGCCAGGTTGATAAACCTCCATTTAAGCAATGTATAAGAAGCCACGCCTATCTTTTCCTCTCCCCGCGCACCCCTCTGGCAGCCTAAAAGCACACTTCTAGCAGCCCCGCGCACCCCTCGAAGAGCCCAAGTTTCATCCTACCTCAGGTTGACTTCCCGCTGCAAACTTTTCGGCTCCGTCAGTGAACATCTAAGAGTACCGGCTTGTAAAGTCTCCTGTAGTCAATATTTGCTCTTTCAAGCTCTTGAAAGGTTTGTCTTGTTGAATGAAAATATAGAACAGTAGTTGAGTAATCCAAATGATAAAACTTTACCTAAAATAAACATACAAATTGAATGGGGGTAGCGCAAACCTGCAACCTTATGGAGAAACCGCCCCTGTCATTTATGCATTTGGCGAAGAACTGGCATTTGGCGACCAATACACCCTCTTGCTCAATTTCCAGCAATAACAGTAATAAAATTTGACTAGACTACCCGACTGAGTCTTCTTCCTGGTCAGTGTCTCCAGGCTCTGCCAAGGTTAAATCAGATTATCTGGTCACTTGTGTTAATGAAATACCATCTAAGGTTATTATTGAATGTCCTAGAGAATGTTTGAAAATTGCTTCTGATGCTCCAGGATTGGCGCCATTCCTCAAAATTGAGAAACAATGAACCTGTCACTGCCCTCTTAGATTCCGATAGTATACTATCTATTATATCAGAAGAGTGGTATTCTAAGTTATGACCTGTTGTAAATTTCATGAATATATTTTATCTAGTGTAAAATGTGTTTCTGCCAACTCTTTTCCCTTAGAAATTTTAGGAAACATCTTTGGAAAGATTCATATTGCTCATTTTACATGGAAATTTAAGTTGTATGTTGCTAAACATTTATCATGCCCATGATATTGGGGGCAGATTTCATGTCTCATTCAGGTCTTGTGTTTGATCTTCAGAGGAAATTATGCACTTTCAAGTTTGATAGTAAGTTCCATTTTCTGATTTTTTTCTTGTAATTCTGTGGCATGTTCTCGTGTTTTGCTATCTAAGAGTGAGATGGTGTAAGATCTTAGTCATTTACCTGAGGACCAGGCCACCAATTTTCGTACATTGTGTCAGTCATTTTCTGCCGTATTTTTGGAAAACCAGGTGTGAGTGATATGACCAAATACAAGGTAAGCCATGGATCACTGACCAGGCATCCTGAGCCAAATTGTACTTGCAGTATGGTGGTCAGCTCCTTCCTGCTCCTCTAGCGAACAACATTTCAAGCTACTCATCTAAGTAGTGACCAGTGCTGCCAGATGGGAAATACAAATTGTACATGCAGAGCTGCCGAAATGTATATACGTTTTCCCTACTATGTTATATTTTCCCCTACAATGAATTTTAGTACCAGCTACTTTGTTTATGGGTATGAAGTATTGGTTGTAAACTCTAAAATAGAACCTTATCCTAATTTGAACTAATCTGATCCTAATATGTTAACATGATTAAGATTAATGCACATCATAAGCTGTTTAAAAAAATGGGGGACATGATTAGCTCAGTGGCTTCGCAGCTGGCTTCTCTCCCGGAAGCCTGGGGTTCAAAATCCAGTCAATAATGGGTTGAGATTTTCATCTTATCAATTAATTGTTTAAAATAACATAAATAATTACCCTAGCCTAGGCCTACATAAAATTAAATCCATATCGATATACAAGGATTAAGCGGTAGTGAATGTAGAAATGCTGATTAGTTACCCACATCACTGCTGATATCACATATCCAACAATTTGATTGACATTTGTTCTCTCTAAATAGTTCTAAATACTTCGCAAAAATTATTTACGGCCATGCCATCTGCATCTATTTTAACAATCCCCAGCAAGCATATACACTGCCTGACAAAAAAAATTGAAGCACCCAGAAGAAATGGTCAGATGTCAATATAACTTCATTCACACACACACCATCAGTCAGTATGTAAATGATTACAGCTGTAATTCTCTGTGACAGGTAGAACGGCCATCAGAGTTCATTAGTGTTGTTACCAGGCCTGGTAGGTATAAACAGTATCAGATGTTGAGTGATCACTGTGACAGACATGGAGATGTCCCAAAATCATGTGGGACAGCATTATCAGCATCTGCCAGAGTCTGAAAGTGGCCTCATTGTGAGTCTCCATGTGGCTGGCTGGTCGAATTGTGCAATATCCAGATTTGTGGGGCATTTTTATATGACAGTGGCCTGATATTGGCCGGCATGGGAACGTGAGAGCATGCAAACTCGTCATCAGGTTCTGGTTGATCACGTCTGACCATCAAAAGTGAGGATTGCGTAATGTGCACAAGCACAATGTAGCCCCTTCACATCTGCACTTACCATCTGAAAACAAGTAATAGACTCCCTGCAACATTCTGTGTTATCCCGCACCATTGGTCGGAGACTAGCAGCAGTCGGACTAGGGAAATACCGTCCCATGCGTAGGCTGCCATTAACACCACAACACAAACAGCTGCATGTGGAGTGGTGCCACGACCGGGAAGCACGGACTGCTGATGAATGGCGTCGTACTATGTTCAGCGATGAATTACAGTTCTGCACTACCCCGGATGACCATCGTCTGCAAGTATGGCGGCCACCTGGGGAGAGGTCCCATTCTTCCAATGTTTCGGAGAGGCACAGCAGTGTTACTCCTGGCATCATGGTGTCGGGAGCCATTGGGCATGACTTCAGGTCACGGCTGGTAGAGACTGATGGAACTCTGATGGCACAATGGTACGTTACAGACATCCTGCATCATCATGTGTTACCTCTCATATGACAGTATCGTGGTGCCATTTTTCAACAAGACAATGCTCGTCCACACATGGCATGTGCCTCTATGAGCTGTCAGTGTACTGTTGAGGTACTTCCATGGCCAGCAAGATCCCCGATAGAACATGTGTGAGAACCGCTCAGATGTCAACTCCATCCCAGTGCCAGTATCCAGGATATCAAGAACCAGCTACAATAGTTGTGGGCCAGCTTTCCTAAGGAGATTGTACAACAGCTTTATGACACCCTTCCCAAATGAATCAGTGTATGCATCCAGGCCAGAACAGGTGCAACATCATACTGAGAAGTACGGTTGTATTGCTTGATTTCCAAATCAGCGCAAACTTAAGAATTAGGAAAAAAGTGTCTGCCAAGTGAGCCAGTTTAATGGTATGTTCCATGGAACTGAAACTGAAAATATGTTTCCCAGCTGAAAAGGTTAAACTTAACTCGGCAATGACTGACTGATCATATTTAACCAAAGGGGAACAACTGAGTTACTATAGTCATACCTCTCAGTTTCTTTTCATGTTATTATCTCCTAAGGTGTCCTTGTGCATCAAATGTTTTATTTACTGGCATTTAATTTAATTTAATATTTTGTCACAACATTTGCATGCACATGACCTTAAATGTATCTTTTTGAGGAGCCAGTCCACCCCAAAATTAATTTTCCTCCAATAACTTGTTTCAAAATGCTTGTCTTCTCCATGATTTTTCAGTCTCTAAATGTTCTTCCCTATTTTCACATACCATTTTAGGAGTAGGTGGGCCTTACTGTCCTTCAGGAGACATATATGTTAATAATCTAGATTAAAATGCAAAGAAATACATTATTTCAACACATCGAAATGAACTGTAAACTACAGTACTAGCGGTGGAGGATACTAGCAGCCAACAGTGGACCAGAGAAGTGCAGAGTCATCATTGATGATTGAACTCTGGAGATTCCCCCCCAGCAAGTACGACATGACAACTTTTCCACATACTATCTAATATGTATCCTATATACAGAAAATAAGTTTCAGGAATTTGTTTAAAAAGTGCTTCAATGCTGGAACAATGCTGGACTATACAATTCACCGGTGGTCCATAACCCGTTAGAGAAGAGATCCTCACTTGGACTATGTGCAAGTAGGGTAGCATCCTGCTTCATGAATTTACCAACCTCAGAACATTTTAAGCAAGCCTCGGACCTATGGGAGTAATGGAGTCCCACTCCCATTTAACAGGCGAGGGACTCCTTGGAAACAACTTGGCGAACGAAATGGAATTCGATGGGGAGCTATTAATGTGGCTTATGGAAGAAAGAAGGTAGAACTGGCTGAGTCAGCAAAGAGGACGCATCTGGATGTGCTAGGAGTAAGTGATATTCGGGTAAGGGAAGAAAACGAGGAAGAGATAGAAGATTATAAAGTATACTTGACGGGTGTTAGAAAGGGAAGGGCAGAGTCTGGGGTAGGGCTGTTTATCAGGAATACCATTGCACGCAATATAGTTTCTGTTAGGCACGTAAATGAGCGAATGGTGTGGGTAGATTTGTCAGTTGGAGGAATTAGGACAAGAATTGTGTCCGGGTATCCACCATGTGAGGGCGCAGATGAGGATGAAGTTGACAAGTTTTATGAAGCATTGAGTGACATCGTGGTCAGGGTCAACAGCAAGGATAGAATAGTGCTAATGGGCGATTTCAATGCGAGAGTTGGGAATAGAACTGAAGGATACGGAAGGGTGATTGGTAAATGTGGGGAAGATATGGAAGCTAATGGGAATGGGAAGCGTTTGCTGGACTTCTGTGCTAGTATGGGTTTAGCTGTTACGAATACATTCTTAAAGCATAAGGCTATTCACCGCTACACATGGGAGGCTAGGGGTACCAGATCCATAATAGACTATATCTTAACAGACTTTGAATTCAGGAAATCTGTTAGGAATGTGCGAGTTTTTCGCGGATTTTTCGATGATATAGACCACTGTCTGATCTGTAGTGAACTAAGTATCTCTAGGCCTAGAGGCCTAGGGTAGAGAAAGTGAAATCTGTCTGCAAACGAATAAGGGTAGAAAATCTCCAGGACGAGAAAATTAGACAGAAGTACATGGATATGATTAGTGAGAAGTTTCGAACAGTAGACAGTAAGCAGGTTCAGGATATAGAAAGTGAATGGGTGGCATACAGGGATGCTGTAGTAGAAACAGCAAGGGAATGCCTAGGAATAACTGTGTGTAAAGATGGGAAAATGCGAACATCTTGGTGGAATGATGAAGTGAGAGCAGCCAGCTGCACGCAGGTGATTACCAACTGTTTGTTGTGTAACGTGGGGTGCCACAGCTGCTCGAATTTGCGCTACTGTTGCATGGGGTTCCATCTGGGCCATCCAAATGATGCGGTGAGCCTCTCTCACAGCTGTCTGTCCCGCTGGGCCTGAGCCAGGTCTACGAGTGTGGGTACCTTCATTTGACCACTGCTGCCATACACGTTGTACCGTAGATGCCTGTCGGCCAACACGTGCAGCGACAGTCCTTAGCGATAATCCAGCCTCACACAGCCCAATTATCGGAGCCCTCTCAAACGGCGACAGTTGTTGATAGCGAGCTCTTCTCTGTCGTCGAGGCATGTTTGATGGGGAACACTTCACTGCACAGACTGCAAGTCAACTACGCTACACCAGAGTCCGTATACTGGAGTTGATTCCTCCTCAACCAATCACGCGGGGAGACCTGTAGCAACTATGCAATGGTTCTGAAACTTTGATCGTTTACATACCTACGTGGCGTCATTCCATATCTTGAAAATCAACACGAACGACCAATGACTTCATGGTGTTGCAGTTTCCATTTTTTTAAGTGTAGCTACCTCTTGTGATCATTGTTACTATTATATCATCTCATGCTCCATATTTTAGGAACCGGTAAAAGTTCCACATACTTGTATGTGTACATTCTTTCGAATGGCTCCTACTATTACAGGAGATCATGCACCTTGTAACCTATTCAACTCACACTGAAAAATTCAAGACTGATTACACCTTCTGATGATTTGAATGAGTCTGGAAGGTTAATATGTAATGGTATTCCTTAACCTTGTTACATGTTAATCAAAACCCATGTGTTTCATATTTGAAAATCTCTTATACACTTACACAGATCTGTCACGTACTTGAATAGTGAATAAAATACCAAGTCAAAAGAGAGAACCATGTTTTAAAACATAATTACGAACTGTCCAATTGTTTAACATACGAACAGTATATCCATTATACTGAGCATGAAATTAAATGAGCATAATAGGAGGTGTTTTAATTATGAATTTTAATAAGTTTGAACATTTTAATGTCCAAACATATGATACTCACAGAACTAAGTCTTCAGCATCTCCTGGTGTTATGCCTCGGTTTAGAAGATCAAGATGGGCCTTAAGCTCATCAATCTTCTTCTTTTGATCCACAATTACTGAGTTGAGGAAATTTATTTCACTTTGCGCTAAATGTTCATCATGCTCGCCATGTCCTGTAAACACCAAAAAAATACATTGTTAATTTTTTTTAACCAATATTTTACAAAAGCATAATCCAGATTATAGTGCTATTCATAGCAAAGTTCAAATGTTCTTTGATGTTCCTTTTATTGTACTTCAAGAATGTTCTCTGGACAGAGGCTTTTAGTGGATTATACAAGAGGCTTCAGTCTCATGTATGCAAATGTCTGATGATCTGTTTTCCTATTGTATCCATAGTAGTGTGTGTAATTTTACCATTTAGGGCCAGAATTTGAAGAGGATCCCTGAGACTCAAAACATGATAAAATCACAGAAGTATCTTGGAATGCTGTGCTGTAAGGATCATACTCACAAATGACAATGTCTGCACTAGCATTTGATTCTTGGACTTCTTCACAGTGTCCCTCCTATTTAATGCCACATACTTAATTTCCTAAGTTTATAGTTTCAATGACAGCATTGTAATCAAAATACATTTTCAAGCTATTGATGTATTCACAAAGAGGCACACAAAATGCTGTCAGTTGCGTACACTAATTTTATTTAAAATATTTATATGATACTCATCAATAAACCACCATTTTTAACAACTGCCTATCATGAAGCACAAGGAGACTGCAACCACTGCATGTCAATAACCAACTCTACAAAACCAATTCACATACTTCAAACACGACTTCTACACACGTCTCATCAAAACAACTCCTGTTAAACAATAACTCAACTCCACCATGAAGACGCTTCCTTATACATGTTGCCTGGCCAGGCTTCTAGAAGGATATGTCACAACATACCTTCTCGTAAATTCTAGAGTGCCTAAAGCCTAGTTATAATGTAAAGAACATTTTACAACCATCTAGTGTCAAAGATACGTTATTCTGGATGTTACAGTGTGTTGCACAATGTTACTGTGGATAATACTGTGGGTAATAATAAATTATATACTATTAATAATAATAATGTTATTTGTTTTACGTCCCACTAACTACTCTTTTACGGTTTTCGGAGACGCCGAGGTGCCGGAATTTTGTCCCGCAGGAGTTCTTTTACGTGCCAGTAAATCTACCGACACGAGGCTGACGTATTTGAGCACCTTCAAATACCACCGGACTGAGCCAGGATCGAACCTGCCAAGTTGGGGTCAGAAGGCCAGCGCCTCATATATACTATTAATTACACGTTCTTATACACCTATTACCTAAACTCATATATACATACAGCACATGTTTCATGACTTAACCTAACAAATAATTTGGACGTCTGACTACGTAAACAATAATACTAATACTAATAAGTTCATGTAAACATTTCATAGCCATACCACACAAGTCATATTGATAATAACAACAATCATAAAAATAATAATAATTTGAGCTCAATACTTGCATTATTTACCCATGGGTTAAATAATATTGTTATCAAGTTATATCAGTATATTACACTTGCTTCAATATATCCCCCCTATAACTTGAAACAATTTCAACAGTCTCTCACACTCGTCGACTTTGCCTTGGTCGTAGATTGTACCTTCTTCTTTCCTTGATGTCGCTGGATGTCCTCTTCTCCTCTTGACTGGATCATGCCATGTCGGGGGGTCGGGGTTGCTTCGCTACCAGCCTCTTCCTCTATGATAGTCGAAGCATTCTCCTCACGATGACCATATTGCGCTGTGTCATTAGTAGCCTCTCCTCCAGGTCGACCCGTGTTAGTACCATGCTTACTCTGTATGCGCAGCGGTTGTGTGACTCGCCGCAACTCTGATGCGTGGACCTGGACAGGCGGGTTGGTCTTTAGTAAGTAGACGCTATGGCCCAGCTGCATATACACCTCGATGGGACCAACCCACTTAGGTGCGAGACCTGCATGAAACCCTCCAATCTTATTACTGATTGGGTGGACACGTCGCAGTACTTGGCCTGGTAGGAAGACCTGGGTCTCTCCGACATCTTGAGCCTTGGCCTGCGTAAGGGATATCTTGTCGTCCAAAGCTTGCTTCTCCTTGATGTCCTGCTGCTGCCTATGCTGCCACTCTGCTAGGGAAACAGCTGCATCATCTTCACCAGAAGTGGATGGTGGACGAATCTCCCAATCCCCGGTCCCGTATAGCTGTCCACCAAGGAACAGCTCTCCTGGGGAAGAGGCAGTGACACGGTTGATACATCGTCACAGGGCAAAGGGTGACTGTGGTATCTGAAGGTCCCACAGTCGATGTTCTTTGTCTATTAGGTGGACCCGTAGCATCCTTTTCAGCTCCTGGTTCCGTCGTTACGTAGTTAGGTAGGTTGTAGTTAGGTGTGGTCCAGTGCTCCACACCCCATTCTATCATCATTTGCTGCCACTTATTTGATGTGAACTGACACCCGTTGTCTGACAGAATGCACCGTGGATAACTGTAGCGGCTGAATACCTCAACTTGTAGAAGACGGTGATGTGTCCCGTCTTGGCTTCTGGTATCGGAAAGGCCTCAATCCATCTTGTGAAGAGGTCGGTGATTACTAGGAGTCCTGTTTTACCCCGTGGTGTTCTAGGGTAAGGACCCATCAAGTCCAGGGCTATGACCTCCAAAGGGCGTTGCGGCCGCCTTCCTCACTGACTGGAATCTGCCTTCCTGTTGTCCGCCTTGGTGCAGGCACAGATGTAGCACCCCTTCACGTAGTCCAGGATATCTTTCCGCATTTTGACACAGAAGAATCTTCATTGGATAGACTGATAAGTCTCTTCACCTCCTGGATGTCCAGCTTCAGTGCTGTCATGGAACTTCTTGAGGATGTCCGTCGTGTGCTGTCTAGGGATCACCACTACTGCAGGCGTGTCGGAGAGGCGTGACCTGTACATTAGTAGTCCTCCTTCTTGTAGCACATCTTGAATTCCCTTGGGACAAGTCAACTATCGGTGTTCTGTCTCCTAATCCACTGTGTGTCATGGTCCTACAGTGCTTGTCTTGTTCCTCGCATTGTTTAATTACTTCTAGATCAAGTTCCTTCTTGATGGTCATAAGGACAAGTTCCTTGGGCTCAATCCTGTGTTTTCATGGAACTCCCTCTCAACAATGGTGCTCCTAGCTTCAGGTTCCATTGCCGGGTGCCTAGAAACGTAACACATCAAAATCAAATTCTGCGATTAACAGAGTCCATTGCATCAATTTAGATTTTGAGCCAGAGACCAAGTTCAACCATTTGAGAGAGGTATTATTGGTGTAGAGTTGGAACTTCCTTCCCTCCAAGTAGCCTCTGAATTTGCCCATGGCCCACACCATGGCTAAGGCTTCCTTCTCGGCAGTGCAGTAGCATTGTTCGGTGGGAGATAGCTTTCTGCTGGCATATTCGATGATTTCCCTCCTGCCATTACTCCTCTCCTGGAATAACACTGCTTCTAGGCTGGAGTCGTTGGCGTCCGTCTGCAGGCACATCTCCCATTGAGGGTCGGGATGGGATAAACCGGGAATGTTGCATTTTGCAGCCTTAATGCCTTGGAATGCTGCCTCTTCCTTGCTGGTCCATTGGAATGGGTGGTTGTTATGGAGTAGATCAGTGAGTCAGTGAGTGGTATTGCCTTTTCTTCAAGGTGTGGCACGAAGCTGCTATACCATCCACACAAACCAAGGAACTGACATACTTGCCGCTTGCTCCGCGAGCACTCAGTTTCTTCGATAGCTCGATTCTTCTCTGGTTGCCTTTCTAAGCCTTCAGATGGTAGGAAAGGCCAAGATATTCTACGCGGGACTGGGCAAATTGGCACTTCTCCCATTCATAGGATATAAACTTTATGGTTTTGATCCGTATTGAATTGTGATCACAATAATAATGATTAAATTAATGTTGTATGGTCCACCTTATTCAATACTATATTATGCAATATTATTGAATTACATTACAAAACTAAGGACTAGTTTCAGCCTTGGCTGGCCATCTAGCCTTAATGTAATAAATCTAATAACTAAACAAATGTAAAAAAACCACCCAATTGACATGAAAACTAATGTACAAACACACAATTAACATTAAAATCTGGGATAAGTGTAAAATCTGAAAAAAAATTAGACTCTAAATTCTTAGCATCTGGAGTATGCTCATCATCCAGACTCTTTCTTGTACTGATATTCATAGAACTGTTAGTTCCATCACTGCTAATCATTACAATTTCAATTGCAAAACGGAAACTGGTAAATGTTGATTCTGTAGTCAGATCATCAATCACCAAATCTACTTGAGTGGTGTTAGCAGTATGCAAGCCACTGGATGCCACTGTAAATAACCACCACCTGACGCAGAACTGCTAGATGTTGTTTCACACCGACCGATGTAAATACGAAGGTTGGAACTTAAACAGTGGCAACTATTTATTTACTGCTAGTTAGTTAGTTATTTACAACAGATACAAAGTAGTTACATGTTAGCAACCTTTACTGTCCTTCAATGTAGTCACCAGCGTTGTGTATAACCCGTTGCCAGCGATCTGGAAGTCGTAGTATACCTTTAGCAGAGCCTCGTCTGTTGATGGTGCGAATGGAGCGGTTTACTGCCTGTCGAATCTCTGCAACATTCCTGAAGCGAATGCCACGAGATGGTTCCTTCATCTTCGGAATCAAATCGAAGTCACAAGGACTTAAGTCTGGGGAGTATGGTGGATGGTACAGTACTTCCCAGTCCAATCGAGCTAACAAATCAGCCACAGCTTGAGCTGTATGCGCCCGAGCATTGTCATCCAAAATGATGGGTGGATTCTGCAGAAAGTGTTGCTGCTTCTTTCTCAAAGCTGGTCGCAGGTGGTGCTCCAGAAACAAACAGTAATACTGCGCATTGACCGTCTGCCGTGGAGAAATGTAATGCGTTAGGATAACACCATCACAGTCGTACACAAGGATCACCATAACTTTCATCGTACGGGGCTCTGACAAACTTTTGACTTTCGTGGTGACCCATAATGACGCCATTCGTTTGATTGGCGCTTCAGTTTTGGCTCGTACAAGTTGGCCCATGTCCCAGCCAGGGTTATGATACAGCGTAAGAAAGTCTCTCCTTCGTGCTCACAGTGCTCCAAGTGCATCTTAGCAGCGTCGTAATGCAACGATTTATGCATTTCCGTCAAATCATGCAAAACCCATCGTGATGCAATTTTTCGCGTGCCCAGGCATTCCTTCAGGATGTGAAGCACATTTGTATGTGCTAATCCAGTTTCCTGGGTGAGCTCACGAATTGTCTGTTTCTATCACTGTCCAGTAACGCGGCAAGAGCATGCACTCCTTCTTCACTGATGCTTGTAGGACGACCTGCCCGGTGAAGGTCCGTCACAGTTTGCTGACCATCGTTGAAGGCTTTTACCCAACGTGCCACTGTTCTGTAAGGCAATGCAGATTCCCCGCTAACCTCTTGGAGACCTTGATGACACTGTCATGCTGTACGACCTCTGGCACATTCAATCTTGATCCAACTCTGTTGTTCCTGTTTGGAAAACATAGCAGCAACGTTACGTTAGACTGCTAGCTCACATGTGACTGTGTTTCTCCCGCTTGTCCACACGCGGGTGATGTGGGAAGGGCGAGTCCATTTGCTCTGAGGTAAGGTAGGTATGTAACCAGCGTGTGCTATCAGCGACAATATTAGATTCCGTTGCATAGCGTCACCACAGCAGTGTTGCCACTATTTAAGTTCCAACCCTCGTAAAATGAAATTATTCTATAGTGCTTATTAAAAACACGCTGAAATGCTGTTGGACATTGTCAGGATGGCACATGAAGATACGGTTAAAACTGACACATTCTTAACCCATTAGTGCATAAAGTTACTTTTTATGTTTTATTTCAATTTATCTACACATTCCTACTCTTAATAATTGTAGAAACATGTTCCAACTATCAGAATGTTCATACATGTGATAGTTTTATTTACACAGGCCCCCCGATATATCGGACGCTATGCACTCAGGTCAGTACGATACTAGTTACTCAGTATTACATTGTACAATAATGTTGCGAGTTAGGCGGTATTTACTTATCCAATTTAGACTGTAAAGTGGTCCTACAATTTCCAATACAGACTTATCTTATCACAATACTGTATATGCTATTTACATTTATGTATCCATAGAGGCATTTCGGGAGAAGTTCAAATTGGTCAAACTGATTCACTCTTCGAATGCCACTGTAGGAATTGAACAGCTTTCATTGTGGTACTGACACTTTGCATATTTTTTTTTTTTACACTGGACCACCTTGATGCACCGCTTTGTCTCCATCTGTTTGTAATTCGTACCAGCAGTGACAATGTTATCATTCCAGTGCACCAGCAACAACAAATTTGTCATTCCAGCATACCAACGGCGCACCACCAAAACTTCTGTAGTCATATGATCCCCTTCTTATTCCTGTCTGCCTTTCTTTGAAGGGAGCACTTCTTTGTCTGGTTTTCTTGAAATGTCCCTGTTGCACTCATTCCCTTTGAAGCCAAATGTCTTACCAGTTTTAGGGATGTAAAGTAGTTGTCATATATATATATTCATATATATATATATATATATATATATATTGCATGCCCCTTCTTTGATTCAGTTTCACCTGCATCAATGAGAGGTAGGACTAGACTATACTTCCATCAAGTCCAAATTCCTTCAGCCTTTCATTTTATAAGGCTGTAATCACTTGAAAATGTGAAAAGGTATCCCATAGCCACTGGAAGAGAGAAAATTCTAGCGGAATTTCACAATTTTCAGCATCATCTGATGTGTGTGCGGGGGTGGGAGGGGGAGGGAAAGAGAGGAGGAGAATACAGGAATACAGTCACTAAATGAGATGTAGATTGTGATGTTGTCCATTTTGGGGTTGCATCTTGTTTGTTATCATTCGACCAACTAATGCTTTTGAATTTTCTATCAGGGATATTGGAAACAGAGATGCTGGCCCAATCTTATGTATGACTCTCTTTATTTTTGTATGAGAGCTTCCTTTTGCATGGTTTTCTAGTTTTACAGATCCATCTGTAGAACTTTCAGTAATATTTTGACTACAACAGTACCTAGCCTTCCCTTTTTCATATTATGTTGAAGCAATTTGCCCTTCACATTCACTCAGAAGTAGGTTTCTACCAAGGTAATTTAGATTACCCTCATACTCATCTGTCATTATCATCAACCGTTTCACATTCATTATTAGGAGGTTTGATGTGCTGCTCCTCTCCAAATGTCGGTTCTTCCTCCAAAATGTCCAATATTTCACTCGCCATCAAACTAGTAAGGGAATACAACTGTTTGAGACAATAGGACTCCCTGTGCATAGCGTCCAATTTTTCAGGACAGCTATATTTACAAGCCTCTGTCACATCAATTATAAGACATAATTGGCATCTTTATGTATTATTAAATTCATAGGAGTGTCAACAATATGACCCGTCCCAAAGTATACAATTTTTGGAAATATTTCTTAATTTATAAATAAAAATCTTGCCTGTTGCTCACAACTCTGTACTGTCTTGCCGCCATTCTCGCAATAAGTGTGATTCAACAATGAATGGTAAGAATGAAGAATGATGTATTCTTGGTTCTTGTTAGCTACAGCCTTTCTGAAGCATAAGGAAGTATCGCGGGCTTAAAACCATGTATAAATGTCACACATTTTATTTTTCTCTGACGTCCGATTTTTCAGACATTATGCACTAATGGGTTAATTTGTGACTGGTATAAATTTGCAATTCAGTGCGGTGTCCATGAAGTTAATCTGAATAAATGATAGATATAATTAGATAAAATTAATGAATAGAAGGAGAGAGACAGAGAGTGTGTTAGTCAAATGGCATAAGTTATATGAGACTTACCTCTCGTTGCGGCATGGTGTATTGTTGTGTGCCTTCATACTAACGGTTGTGAGATTCAAAGGAAAAAGAAGGGGCGTGGCAAGGAGAGAGAGGCAGGGCAAGGGGCAAGGGGGTGGGGCAAGGGGAGAGTTTGGGGAAAGGAGAGGAGGGAGTGGAGGGGAGGGGGAAATTAAGGCAGGGACGAAGGATGTGGGAAAATAGATGGCTGGTGAGGAAAGGTGCTGTGAATATTATGAAAAACTGAATTATGACTTGTTGGTTTGATGTTTCTAAAAATGGAAATTAGTTCAACTAGGAAGTTTGGCTTTTCTGAAATGTCATTAAGATTATGATTCGGGTTAAAATATTGATCTATATGTATGAAGCAGCTTTCAGTAATGTTAAGGAGGGGTCCTTTGTTGATGATTTTGAGAATTTCCTTATCTTATTTTACGTCTGTGAATTTGTGATATAGTCATGCATATGCTGTCATACAGCTGAAAATTTATTGTACTTCCGGGCATTGACGCGTTCCGAGTACCTTATATTAAAATTCCTCCCAGTCTGTCCGATGTAAGAAGAATTACAACTGTTGCAAATAATCCTGTATACTCCTGATTTTGAAAAACTATTGAACTTGTTTATGGATGTGGCATTATGTAAGACATGTGCATTCCTACTGTTGGTTTTGAAAACTACTTTTTCATTGTGCTTTTCAAAAGATGTTGGTGACTTTGTAAATTTGTTCGTTGAACGTAACGATAGAAAGGGAGGAGTTGTTTTGTTTATCTTTTTTCAAACTGGTAGAGGGGTGATATTTATATTTGTTGATCATTTTTTCAATAAAGAAGCTGTTGTATCCATTAGATTTAGCTATATTATGAATGGTGTTCAACTCATTTTTGAGGTCTCTTTTAGACATTGGAACATGAAGGCTTGGTACACATTGTTGTCAACTCTAGACCTTTCTGCACAGACTGTTCACCAAAGGGATTCATCTCGAATAGATCAATGTATTCAGCCAGCAGAGCTGAGGAATGTTGATTGAGACCAGGAACATAATTCATTCGACAACCTCTGGGAATTGACTGTCTGGAGCTCTTGTTCACTGCATCTACAAACAGGTCGTAGTCAGTCATATAAATACCTATATCAGATACAGCATCTTCCAGATATGCAGTGAACTTGTTCCAGTCTGCTTTCTTAAAATTATATCGCCTGCGGAAAGGTACGTTCATGGGACGTACCGTAGCAAATACCTGACACATGATGGGTCTGTGCTGTGCATGTGGTATAGGGGTGCCGATGTTCTTTATACACTGCTGAGCAATTCCTTCGCTAACAAAGATTAGATCAGCGTTATAACCTCATTGCCAATGTCCGCTGTTAAAAGAAGGAGGAAGTTTAACATCGTGTAACAGTAGCATCTGGTGGATCTCAGCCCATTCCAGCACAGCCTCTCCATCTTCATTCTCATGTTCATATCCCCAGACGTTGTTTTGGCTGTTAAAGTCACCAATTACAATGTGGACGGCTTGATTGTCGAAATTCCTTAGTTTCTGGAAATGGAATGCAGAATTTGGTGGTTTATATATAGAGGAAACAGTGCAATGATTTAACTCAACTGTAAGGAGTTCTACGTCAGCACAGTCAGATATATCAGTCGAGTTGACAGCCTGCAGAAAGTGTTCTGTCTGTGGGACTGATTATTCATTTTGCATGTCTGTCACCATTTGTGGGACTCTTGGGCCAGCCACTGTGTAGCGAATGTTGTGTGCTGTAGTGGCATGGAAGAGAATGTTGGTTATCAGCAGGGTACACGAAACAGTGGTCCTACTGGAGTGAACGGGTAGCGTACGTCATCCGGAACTGCAAGAATGACATGCGTGGCCTGTGAAGTGAGGACTATGGCAGCGTCAATGAGAGTAACTGTGTGATTGAGTAAGCTGTAAGTGCTAGTGAATGGAGGCCAAGTGTGAATGAATAGTGAGAACTGAGAGAGAGTGTGAACTGTGTAATTGTGTGATCCGTACTCTGATGTGCAAGCAGTGATCCTGGTTTGCCTGTGTGTGTTAATGTGTAGATCGGAAGTTCAACACTATCAGTTGTAATATTCATTTATTTACCGCACCAGTACATAACAACTGGCATCAGAAGTAGGATGAACAAATGGGATGAACTAGTGGGCTAAACTGGTGCATTACAACTGGTGTCAGAATCGAGGGAGACTGGTAGTAGTAATTGCGTAGCTCATAGAAATCTACTGAGTAACAAAATGAACATGGAACAGTTCCAACCTCTTCTCAAAGAGCTGGACAAATTCATAGTGAACTGAAATCTAAATGGCAGTCCATCCAGGACCAACAGAAACCGGAACTGAGTGAATCAGAAGATGGGCAGCTTATGCTAGAAGAGGCAGAGTTAGGACATAAACTGCGCTCTCTCGAAATGAAAGTGAAAAGTGAAGTCGTGCAGTATGAGAAGTGGTCCGAAGTAATACCCAAGGTTACAGAATCCAGAGTTTGAGACCTGATGGCAGAAGAAAGTGCCCGACGTGAGAGGACAACGACCGGGAAGCCCTGATTAGAGTCCACCAGCAGTGATGGTAGCTCCAACATTGAGAAGGTGGAAACCCCATGTTACGACAGGACCACTTCCTGGGGAACATGCCGGACCCAGTTTGAAACTGCCTGCGTGGACAATGGACGGATGTCAGAGGAGAAAGCAGAAGATCGCTGGACTACATTGACGGGCGCTGAGGTTACCATCAACTGAGAGCTGCCTACCGAGTCCAGCTGCAGGAGAAGACTCAGAGCGCCGACAGAACGCCACCAGTATTCAACGTTGAGATCGAGTGATCAGGTGATGTGACTGCGGAGGACGGGCTGCCCTGGAATGACACCCAGCGTGAGGCAGCTGACACCTACTGTAAGCTCTGCGATGCCGAGATCCATCCAGGGAGGATGCTCGGCAGGAAGCAGAACGTCGAGGGGGCTCTGATGATATCCCGGGAGAAGGAGGCAGAGATGATAACGGCATGGCTGGAGAGACCCTCATTAGGAGATGGTGTGCTAATAGAGACAGAACCAATGACCAACAAATGGAAATGCCACTTATGAACATAGTACTGATTTGATTTGAAATGTACATGTTGTTCTACAATTCAAGTGAAAAGACTGCAAGCTAGTTACAGAAAGTATGTAACTGGGCTAACAGGCAATGATGAAGGCAAAGAGATAGAGACATTTCTAAAAAATAAAAATTCAATAAGGTTGTAGTTTTATGTGACTGTTGAAACCAACTTAGCCATGGGACCTCCAGTTTTATGTGGAATCAAAACTACAGCAAAAAGATATTTCATTTCAAAAATACCATATGCATTGCTTGGAATTTGAATCACAGCTGTCTTAGTGATAAGCCAGTAACAATGTCAATTGGATATCATGCTCCACAGAAACAGTGTAGTAAGAATAATGGTTTATTTCTTACCATTTTTAGCTGGTGGTGCAGCAACAGCAGCAGATTCTTCCTCCCTTACTTCACTTCTCTTTTGCATTTCTAGCTCCAATTTAGCTATTGCATCTTTGTATTGTTTCCCATTTTCTTTTTCGGCTATCATCTACAAGAAATAGAGAAATACAGTGAGGAAATGTCAGTCACATCTAGCTTGCATGAAATATACCAATATGTCTAAAATTTTGCACATTATCTTCAATCCAATATTATGTTTACAAGATTTTTGGGTGAATATTCAGAGATTAGGTGTGTTATTTGCTACAAAACTAATAAATACTGAATATGCCTTATTTTTATTTTTACTCTTTATGATTTTATGAGTATTACTGAAATCTGAAAGACATGATGTTCCATAAGGAACTACACAGCCAACTTTCCCCATCAACAATAAAACAATAAAATTGATTCTTTCTAAAACAGCACATGTCAGAGAAACAGAGTTTTGAGATATATAAAAATGACTGTTTAAGGCCAGTATATAAAGGAGTAAGAAACAAAGCCCCTAACTAAGGGTTAGAGAATATTAATGTTAGCATTCTTTTATGAAAACAAAATACTGGTTTTCAGTGTTTTGACTTAGATTAAGGTCTTTGATCCTGTGACATGTTCTTTTTTCCAAATAATGTGGAATTACTTGTAATTTTTCACACAGTAATTTATTCTAGTCCCCCAATTTACATTATCTGACCTAAAATAATTTCACTCATCATTATCCTCTGTAGTAGAAAGCCAGTTGAGAATTTTACTGTAAAAATCACTATGTTCTGCTGCAATGTACTATATGTGTACTTTGGTCCAGAAATGACAGCTTCCTGACAGTAACTCCATTTTGAAAAGAAATGATGTGCAGTTTCAGAAAAAAAATTCAACTGTAGATGATGTGAAACTGACAGATATCTGAGACATCTCTGAAACAACTCCATAAATATCTTGATCTGGTTCTATTCTGAGCTTAACCCCTCAGCGCCGACCTCTATACATGGTATAGACCCTCTTTCTTCCGTAGCCGCCGACCTCTATATGTGGTATAGACCCATACATGGTTTTGCATTTTCGGCTATACCGCAAAGAGTTTTGGAGTTATGGATATGCAAATTGTTTTGTTTCCAAGAAGACATTTTCGGGTTTATCAGTCTGGTAAATAAGAATTGATAATCATTAAAATGTAGTTGTTTTTGCAAGGATAAGTATCTGTCAAGTAAGTCTGAGCACTAATCTCTTGCTTTTTTTAAAGTCTGTTTGCTTCATTCTTTCCCACAGAATGAAATAAAGAAATGGTGAGCTGAGAAGTTTGTCTTTTCGCGTGATGTTCTTTGCTCTAATTTTACATGAAGAGTGCGGTTTATTTATTATATTTGTCTTTATTTCTCAGCTTGTAATATTTTCATAACTCTCCATGAGCGCTCTATTTAGGCATCAGTTAGTGCTGCATTCTGTCATACGATACGAGAGCCAGTTTTGCAGGGTATATGTCTCGTTTGAAAGACGATGTCTCGACCTTTTATCTGAAATATGTATTGACTTGGTTTGTTTCATCATAAATGTTATTCCCCTCATTCAGTTTCGTACTGCTGCTTTCGGTCTCGCTGCAGCTTCATCAGCCCGTGTGACGCGCAGCGTTCAATGGTCAGCCATGGTTTGACTGACAGTAATGTGCTTGAAATATTGTATAATTCAGATTTAAGTTTAGTCGGAAGTAGTAGTGACAGTATTAGCAGCAATGGTAACGAAATAGATGATGTGGCTGTGGCGGATGCAGTGGTAAATGATGAGAGTGACGATGAGGAGGAACCAGTACTTGGAAATTTTTTGTAGGAGACTACAGGTCAAAGGGAAGTTTTCAACAGTGACTTCTGATTCCTAAATTCTCTAACAATATTCAGACAAGTCACATGGACAAACATTGAGCCGTTATCTTATCGAGTTCAGTTGCGGGGAACGAAATATTTAAGGCCGGCGTGCGTCAGATAATACAGTTCCAAGATTGCAGGAAAGACATTTTATCAGGAAATTATCACCAAAGGGTGAGAAATCCAAACCTCAGAGACGTTGTATCATGTGTTCAAAACACAGCGAAAAGAAGACGTCGGTGTACTGCTGCCAGGAGTGTGACCTAGGTCTCTGTCTTGAAGAGTGCTTCGAACTCTATCACACGAAAGTAAATTACTATGGAATTGTGAAACGATTATGTAATTATCTGGATGTACATATTTCTATCATAAGGAATTCCAAATTTCGTGAATATCGGGCTACTCTTATACTTGTAGTAATGCTTTAAGTGAATCAATGTCATTCAGTCACGCATAGTTGTAATCTCATCTGGTCGCGGGGTAGGAAGCTCTTTAAATGGCTGCGACGCTGAGGGGTTCATCAAGTATGGTACGCATTTTAGGACAGATACAGTTTGTCCTGAGGACATACACTGACTGACAGAGCAAATGCAACACCAAGAAGGAGTGGTCAGAACTTTATGCCAATTGCAGGGTAGACTGACGTCACTGAGGTATGCTCATGATGTGAAATGCGCCGCTGTGCTGCGTACGTAGCGAACGATAAATGGGACACGGCGTTGGCGAATGGCCCACTTCGTACCGTGATTTCTCAGCCGACAGTCATTGTAGAACGTGTTGTCGTGTGCCACAGGACACGTGTATAGCTAAGAATGCCAGGCCGCCGTCAACGGAGGCATTTCCAGCAGACAGACGACTTTACGAGGGGTATGGTGATCGGGCTGAGAAGGGCAGGTTGGTCGCTTCGTCAAATCGCAGCCGATACAAATAGGGATGTGTCCACGGTGCAGCGCCTGTGGCGAAGATGGTTGGCGCAGGGACATGTGGCACGTGCGAGGGGTCCAGGCGCAGCCCGAGTGACGCCAGCACGTGAGGATCGGCGCATCCGCCGCCAAGCGGTGGCAGCCCCGCACGCCAAGTCAACCGCCATTCTTCAGCATGTGCAAGACACCCTGGCTGTTCCAATATCGACCAGAACAATTTCCCGTCGATTGGTTGAAGGAGGCCTGCACTCCCGGCGTCCGCTCAGAAGACTACCATTGACTCCACAGCATAGACGTGCACGCCTGGCATGGTGCCGGGCTAGAGCGACTTGGATGAGGGAATGGCGGAACGTCGTGTTCTCCGATGAGTCACGCTTCTGTTCTGTCAGTGATAGTCACCGCAGACGAGTGTGGCGTCGGCGTGGAGAAAGGTCAAATCCGGCAGTAACTGTGGAGCGCCCTACCGCTAGACAACGCGGCATCATGGTTTGGGGCGCTATTGCGTATGATTCCACGTCACCTCTAGTGCGTATTCAAGGCACGTTAAATGCCCACCGCTACGTGCAGCATGTGCTGCGGCCGGTGGCACTCCCGTACCTTCAGGGGCTGCCCAATGCTCTGTTTCAGCAGAATAATGCCCGCCCACACACTGCTCGCATCTCCCAACAGGCTCTACGAGGTGTACAGATGCTTCCGTGGCCAGCGTACTCTCCGGATCTCTCACCAATCGAACACGTGTGGGATCTCATTGGACGCCGTTTGCAAACTCTGCCCCACCCTTGTACGGACGACCAACTGTGGCAAATAGTTGACAGAGAATGGAGAACCATCCCTCAGGACACCATCCGCACTCTTATTGACTCTGTACCTCGACGTGTTTCTGCGTGCATCGCCGCTCGCGGTGGTCCTACATCCTATTGTGTAACCTGCATATCAGTTTGAAATAAACATCAATTATTCATCCGTGCCTTCTCTGTTTTTTCCCCAACTTTCATCCCTTTCGAACCACTCCTCCTTGGTGTCGCATTGTCACTGTCAGTCAGTGTAAATCGTACGTCTTGGCAAACTTTTCAAAATTGTGATGATGGTTAAGTGTTGTTTGAACCGACCGACCGACCGACCGACCGACCGACCGACCGACCGACCGACCGACCGACCGACCGACCGACCGACCGACCGACCGACCGACCGACCGACCGACCGACCGACCGACCGACCGACCGACCGACCGACCGACCGACCGACCGACCGACCGACCGACCGACCGACCGACCGACCGACCGACCGACCGACCGACCGACCGACCGACCGACCGACCGACCGACCGACCGACCGACCGACCGACCGACCGACCGACCGACCGACCGACCGACCGACCGACCGACCGACCGACCGACCGACCGACCGACCGACCGACCGACCGACCAACCAACCGCTTTTTTTGCTAGTTGTTTTACGTCGCACCGACACAGATAGGTCTTACGGCGACGATGGGACAGGAAAGGGATAGGAGTGGGAAGGAAGCGGCCATGGCCTTAATTAAGGTACAGCCCCAGCATTTGCCTGGTGTGAAAATGGGAAACCACGGAAAACCATTTTCAGGGCTACCGAAAGTGGGACTAACTAACTAACTAACTAACTAACTAACTAACTAACTAACTAACTAACTAACTAACTAACTAACTGATATGTCCGTAATTTGAGCATCAGAGTTCATCAAAGTGGAAACCAATTCCAGGAATCATTAATGGACAAGGGAAGTGTATATGCAATGTTTTACAGAGGGCAAAAGTATTTAATGTAAAGATTGTTTGCTCCAAGTTTAATTTTAGGAACCTTCCCTAAACTAACATTTTATCCAGCGTGAACAAAATTATTTATAGTCTAGACCAGGGCCTCTCAAACGCCCAAACTCTCACGCGTGCAGAGCGAGGTGCATAGGCTCTGTGCACTGTGCATCGGTACGCTTCGCCTCAGCTCGGCTTGACTCGGATGGTGTAGTGTGCTGAGAGCGACGAACCGTTTGGTGGTAGACGACGTGTTTATCAGTGAAATAGACAAGCGCACGACAACAACATAATAATGGAGCAACCTGTTTCGAAGAAAGCAAAGACTTCCGAAAGTCCATTTCAAACGAACTGGGAACTTTCGTATTTTTTTTTGTTTGTTTGTTTGTCGTGACGATAACGCCAAATGCTTAATCTGTGGGACGATAATTACGTGCGTAAGAAAATCATCTATTGAAAGACACTACAACAGACTACATTCGGAAAATTATTGTGAAATCATAGGAGACGTCAGAGAGAAAGAATTAAGGAAGTTGAAACAGCTTGAAGAAGAGCATTCTATATCCACAAATGAGTTTTGTTCCAGTACTGTAGCATTTTCATTTTGGTTACGGGTTCTGCATTTTTTTTTTAAATTATGTTTACATTCCTCTCAAACATGTATGTGTATTTCTAATTCACTTTTTAAATTTTTTTAATAACACTGGTAACCTTGTCCCATACAACTGTGCGTCTCTGCTCACCACACGTAAATATTTCGCAGTGGGGGAGAAACAGCAGCGAAGGTGAGGAACGCGGAGAGAGGCCGAACGGGGAGACAGGTGTAGGGAGAGAGGAGTGGGGGGTCTGCACTCTGGTCAACCAAGCGAAGTCGTCTTTTGCACCGTGCACAGTGCATGCACCACGCGCATGCACCCTGAGAGGCCCTGGTCTAGACTATAGTACCTTATTCCCAGACTTTACCTACTGATTTTCATTCAATTCTGTTTACCCATTTTTTCTAGGTTCGGCGTTTTAGCAACAAAAATTGAAATTCATTAATATCTCTGCTATCATAGCCAGTATGGTAAAAATGTATAGGAGATAAATGATCGGAAATTTATTTCAATATAACTTTAGGTATGTAATATTTATCGACAGGACCGTTAATAACATAAATATTTGAGAATTAAATTTTAGGCCTTGTCTTAAACTACCATTTCAGTCAGTGTGAGTTGTAGTGCCTCATTCCATGACTTTACATACCAATTTTCAGTCAATTCTATTCACCCATTTTCTCATGTTTCGGCATTGAGGAATTACCAACAAAACTAAAAACTCATAAACCAATTTTCATTTAATGCTCTTCAGCCATTTTCTCATGATATACGTACAGACAGACAGACAGACAGACAGACAGACAGACAGACAGACAGACAGACAGACAGACAGACAGACAGACAGACAGACAGACAGACAGACAGACAGACAGACAGACAGACAGACATGATGGAAAATTAAAAAGTGCACTTCCTTGTTGCTGTGGTGATAGAGAAATAACATTCTTTCTAAATTCTGAGCAACGCACAGACAAAACTCTTATTTTACAGGGTGGTTGGACACAATGTGAACCGTGTATATAAGCGTTAGAGGGTTGGTCACGCTGATAAATAATTTGAAAGACCGGGCGAGTTGGCCGTGCGCGTAGAGGCGCGCGGCTGTGAGCTTGCATCCGGGAGATAGTAGGTTCGAATCCCACTATCGGCAGTCCTGAAAATGGTTTTCCGTGGTTTCCCATTTTCACACCAGGCAAATGCTGGGGCTGTACCTTAATTAAGGCCACGGCCGCTTCCTTCCAACTCCTAGGCCTTTCCTATCCCATCGTCACCATAAGACCTATCTGTGTTGGTGCGACGTAAAGCCCATAGCAAAAAAAAAAATTTTTTTTTTTTAAATTTCAAAGTAATATCTCGATATCTCGCATCGTTGTCATTTTATAAGCTGCTCAAGTTAGGCAATCAGATCGCATTGTGGGCGAATTCAAATGGACTCTGCGCAGCGATGTTGCTAAATCTGTACATGACTTCAGAACAACTTGAGAGCCATGTCACAATGTTAGCATGAAACACAAACACACGGTTGACTTCAGCCAGCATCACCGTTGTGTACTTGGTTTGGTGCGATGCTGTCAGCTCGGAGGTCCGTATTCAAACCCTTCCTCTGGTGAAGTTTTATTCTTCGACTGGTGCTCTTGTGCCAGTCTTAAGCCCCGTATAGATTTAGCAACAGTGCCACATACACCCCATTTGAATTCACCCGCAATGTAATCTGATTGGCTAAATTCAGCAGCTAATAAAATGACAACAGTGCGAGATATCGAATTATTTCTTTCAAATCATTTATCAGCATGACCAACCCACTAACGCTCATATACCTGGTTCACGTTGTTTCCGATCACTCTGTATATAGATTTGTTGGTCAAGCTTTCTGTCATTCACATCACCTTCCCTTCCCAGTTAAAATTGGGTAATTTGAAATCACTCACTACAATCACACCCCTTTCTATATCATTTCCCACACAGCTGATTATCTTATCAAATAATTCTGCATCAGTGTCACCCCTGACAGGACTGTACAATCCAAAAATATCCTTTCTGAACTAGAGAGAGGAATAGTATAAAAACACTGAAGGATAACTTTTCTTGACTCGGTCTGGTTGACAGTCACATATTAGCTAGTTCCCAGTTTGAATGGAGAAAAATGAACCCTTTGCATTCATAATCCGGGTGTCAACCAGCATTGGTAAATTCCAGTTCCACTATAAGAATTCCTGTGTCTGGATGTGCTGCCAAGCCGGCCTGGTGCCTGCCTCTTACCTGGAGGTCCTGGGTTCAATTCCTGGCCAAGTCAGGGATTTTTACCTGGATCTGAGGACTGGCTCGAGGTCCACTCTCTCTACATGATTAGAATTGAGGAGCTATATGACGCTGAGATATTGGGCCCGGTCTAGAAAGCCAAGAATAACGGCAGAGAGGATTCGCTGTGCTGAACACACGACACCATGTAATCTGCAGGTCTTTGGGCTGAGCAGCGGTTGCTTGGTAGGCCAAGGCCCTTCAAGGGCTGTAGTGTTGTGAGGTTGGTTAATGTGCTGCCACCTGCTAGTGTAAACTCTGTACTTTCTTTATCATTATGTTACTACTACTTCCTTAATGTTTATACATTATATTCCATGGAATAGTATATCATGTTTTCATATTATTTGAGTTACATTTAAATGATATTACAAGTAGCTTTACATCACTCTGACACCGATAGGTCTTATGGCTATGATTGGATAAGAAAGGGCTAGGGGATGGAAGGAAGTGGTCATGGCCTTAATTAATGTACAACCCCAGCATTTGCCTAGTGTGATAATGGGAAACCATGGAAAACCATCTTTAGGGCTGCCAGCAGTGAGACTTGAACTCACTATCTCTCGAATGCAAGCCAACAGCTGCACGCCCCTAACCTCACAGCCAACTCACTGAGTAAATGATATTACTGATATTCTTACAGATCACAATGAGAGTAAAACATACGTATTTACTGAAAGTGAAGAAAGTGTGAACCTAGTGGTAGTAAAAAGTGAAAATGACTTGCAAACTGATTCTGAAGGAAATATAAATGATAATAACTGTGGTATGATACGGGCTGGTGTCAGCATGATTGACGATAATTGTAAATGTGTCTTTTTTTTTTTAATGTCTGAATGGAGATATTTTCTCTTTTCAGTTTCGGTTCAGTTAGTTTATGACTGTTAGGTTCTTCAGTCTGCTGAAACTAATTTTGAGTAAATAAATTTATAAACTACCTGAAAATGAAAACAAATTAACTGTAAACTTTTCTTAGTGTCAGATACTGATCTTCTCTATATGAGATTCAGTGCTAAGAGTGGACAAAAATGAGGACAAAACTGGGCATCACTGTTAGATTATTTGCAGCTGTTCTTCACAAATGACATCCTCAATTAAATTGTTGCTGAAACAAACAGGGATGCAAATGAAAAAATAAATAAACACTCACCATTTACTGAAAGATCTGTGTGGATTGCATGCCATGATGTGTCTCTTAAAGAATTGAAAGTCTTTTTTAGTGTTATTTTGAACACGAGACTCATCCCTAGACAGAAAATCCAAGATTATTGGTCCCCAACATGGATAAAGACTATGCCCTGCATCATTGATGTCTTTAGTTGCAATCACTTTCTTCAAACTTTTTGGATGTTGCATATCAACCAACCTACTCAAAATGCCCATGGAATACAGACTAGAGGAAATGAGATTTTAAAAATCCTGGTGTCCTACTAGAACCAAACGTTTAGAGGTCTATATCCCATCACAAAATGTGGCTGTGGATGAAAGCATCCTAGCAGAAACCAAAACAGTTTATGTATCCCATACTATGGGAAACATACAACAGAAAGCTTGGAAAGACCCAATTCAACAGTCTAAACCCAGATTGTGCTACAGTTGTTAGAAACTCTTCTGTACACATCAAATGGTTCTGTTTATCACATATGTACTGATAGACACTAAGGTCAGTCTGGTACAGATGCCGCTGTGTTACAGATGCCGCATACACTGTAGGCAGAGGTTCACGTTGTTAGAGCTAGATGGCAGTGTGCATGGTTTTTCAGTTTCTAAGGAAGAACTACTGTCTGCGGATGCGATGAAAATTGCTCGTATATTACGCCAATTATAGCCGATATCTTGCAGAGAGTACATGTTTCCTCCTGATAAAGTTTTTCCTTGTGTTAATTTATTGTGAATTATGTTGGTTTCAAATGCTTAAATCAGCTGTTTTTACTACAGCATCCAGGACATGGTGGGTTTGAATCCCACTGTCGGCAGCGCTGAAGATGGTTTTCCGTGGTTTCCCATTTTTACACCAGGCAAATGCTGGGGCTGTACCTTAATTAAGGTCATAGCCGCTTCCTTCTCACCTCCTAGTTCTTTCCTATCCCATCGTCGCCATAAGACCTATTTGTGTTGGTGCGACGTCAAGCGACTGGCAAAAAAAAAAAAAAAAAAAAAAAAAAAAATTACTGCAGCAGAAGTCACAAGCATCAATCTAATTGATAGTAAGCTTATTTTCGGCCATATTGGCCTTGAGGTACGACAACAGGAGGGTGCGGCATCTTTACCTGATAGTTGGGAGAGTTGCTGCACAGCAATCCGGTACAGATGTCTCAATGCTATTAGATTCTAAAAGCAATCTGGAAACATTCAAAACTATTCAGAGGGTACCGGTATTTTATTCAAATATTTTACTCGTTCACGATTCTTAAGATACAAAATTTATTTTTGTTGCTTTCATTGTTAACATTATTGTTACTATATAAAATTATATAGGAATACTCCACCAGCTGAACTAAGGCAACATTCGGATACAGTGGGCTGCCACTTACAAGATACCGTGATGTCAGAGGCACGGAAATAACCCAGTAACACATACATGAACAAGACAAAATCAAGAATCAAATCAAAGCAGATAACCTACTTCTCTACACACAAACATAATGGACCAATACAAAATTCAATACAATATACAATCAATACTGATCTGCATTTAGGGCAGTCGCCCAGGTGGCAGATTCCCTATCTGTTGCTTTCCTAGCCTTTTCCGAAAAGATTTCAAAGAAATTGGAAATTTATTGAACATCTCCCTTGGTAAGTTATTCCAATCCCTAACTCCCCTTCCTATAAATGAATATTTGCCCCAGTTTGTCCTCTTGAATTCCAACTTTATCTTCATATTGTGATCTTTCCTACTTTTATAGACGCCATTCAAACTTATTCGTCTACTAATGTCATTCCACGCCATCTCTCCGCTGACAGCTCGGAACATACCACTTAGTCGAGCAGCTCTTCTTCTTTCTCTCAATTCTTCCCAACCCAAACATTGCAACATTTTTGTAACGCTACTCTTTTGTCGGAAATCACCCAGAACAAATCGAGCTGCTTTTCTTTGGATTTTTTCCAGTTCTTGAATCAGGTAATCCTGGTGAGGGTCCCATACACAGGAACCATACTCTAGTTGGGGTCTTACCAGAGACTTATATGCACTCTCCTTTACATCCTTACTACAACCCCTAAACACCCTCATAACCATGTGCAGAGATCGGTACCCTTTATTTACAATTCCATTTATGTGATTACCCCAGTGAAGATCTTTCCTTATATTAACACCTAGATACTTACAATGATCCCCAAAAGGAACTTTCACCCCATCAACGCAGTAATTAAAACTGTAAGGACTTTGCCTATTCGTGAAACTCACAACCTGACTTTTAGCCCCGTTTATCAACATACCATTGCCTGCTGTCCATCTCACAATATTTTCGAGGTCACGTTGCAGTTGCTCACAATCTTGTAACTTATTTATCACTCTATAGAGAATAACATCATCCGCAAAAAGCCTTACCTCCGATTCCACTCCTTTACTCATATCATTTATATATATAAGAAAACATAAAGGTCCGATAACACTGCCCTGAGGAACTCCCCTCTCGACTATTACAGGGTCAGACAAAGCTTCACCTACTCTAACTCTATGAGATCTATTTTCTAGAAATATAGCAACCCATTCAGTCACTCTTTTGTCTAGTCCAATTGCACTCATTTTTGCCAGTAGTCTCCCATGATCCACCCTATCAAATGCTTTAGACATGTCAATCGCGATACAGTCCATTTGACCTCCAGAATCCAAGATATCTGCTATATCTTGCTGGAATCCTACAAGTTGAGCTTCAGTGGAATAACCTTTCCTAAAACCGAATTGCCTTCTATCGAACCAGTTATTAATTTCACAAACATGTCTAATATAATCAGAAAGAATGCCTTCCCAAAGCTTACATACAATGCATGTCAAACTTACTGGCCTGTAATTTTCAGCTTTATGTCTATCACCCTTTCCTTTATACACAGGGGCTACTATAGCAACTCTCCATTCATCTGGTATAGCTCCTTCGGCCAGACAATAATCAAATAAGTACTTCAGATATGGTACTATATCCCAACCCATTGTCTTTAGTATATCCCCAGAAATCTGATCAATTCTAGCCGCTTTTCTAGTTTTCAACTTTTGTATCTTATTGTAAATGTCATTGTTATCATATGTAAATTTTATTACTTCTTTGGCCTTAGTCTCTTCCTCTATCTCGACATTATCCTTGTAACCAACAATCTTTACATACTGCTGACTGAATACTTCTGCCTTTTGAAGATCCTCACATACACACTCCCCTTGTTCATTAATTATTCCTGGAATGTCCTTCTTGGAACCTGTTTCTGCCTTAAAATACCTATACATACCCTTCCATTTTTCACTAAAATTTGTATGACTGCCAATTATGCTTGCCATCATGTTATCCTTAGCTGCCTTCTTTGCTAGATTCAATTTTCTAGTAAGTTCCTTCAATTTCTCCTTACTTCCACAGCCATTTCTAACTCTATTTCTTTCCAGTCTGCACCTCCTTCTTAGTCTCTTTATTTCTCTATTATAATAAGGTGGGTCTTTACCATTCCTTACCACCCTTAAAGGTACAAACCTGTTTTCGCATTCCTCAACAATTTCTTTAAACCCATCCCAGAGTCTGTTTACATTTTTATTTACCGTTTTCCACCGATCATAGTTACTTTTTAGAAACTGCCTCATACCTGCTTTATCAGCCATATGGTACTGCCTAACAGTCCTACTTTTAAGACCTTCCTTTCTATCACATTTATTTTTAACTACCACAAAAACAGCTTCATGATCACTAATACCATCTATTACTTCAGTTTCCCTATAGAGCTCATCTGGTTTTATCAGCACAACATCCAAAATATTCTTCCCTCTGGTTGGTTCCATCACTTTCTGAATCAGCTGTCCTTCCCATATTAACTTATTTGCCATTTGTTGGTCATGCTTCCTGTTGTTCGCATTTCCTTCCCAATTGACATCTGGCAAATTCAGATCTCCCGCTACAATCACATTTCTTTCCATGTCGTTTCCCACATAGCTGACTATCCTATCAAATAATTCCGAATCCGCATCAGTGCTACCCTTTCCCGATCTGTACACTCCAAATATATCAAGTTGCCTATTATCTTTAGAAATGAGCCTTACACCTAGAATTTCATGTGTCTCATCTTTAACTTTTTCGTAGCTTACAAATTCTTCTTTCACCAGAATGAAAACTCCCCCTCCCACCTTTCCTATCCTATCTCTACGATACACACTCCGGTGCCGTGAGAAAATTTCTGCATCCATTATATCATTTCTCAGCCATGATTCAACTCCTATTACAATATCTGGTAAATATATATCTATTAAATTACTTAATTCTATTCCTTTCTTTACAATACTTCTACAGTTCAACACTAACCATTTTATGTCATCCCTACTTGATTTCCAGTTCCCTGTTCCCTTATCACCGCTCCCTAGGCCATTCCGTTTCCCTGAATGTACCTCCCTATTACCCTTCCAAACAAATTTCCTAACTTATACGTACCACTGCGGTTTCCACTGAGCTAATGCAAACCGGGAAGAGCGGTCCTACACGCCCCCCGACACAGGCATGTAATGCCTGTCCTCAAGGAACGCTAGGACAAACCTTACAGTCCTACTGGGAAAACTTTTCGCCAGATGATCCAGATTATCCTGACCAGTATCAAGACAACACTCCGCAGGCTCCAATTATTCGACAGGAATGGTTCATACCCAGAGACTCCGCGCCATGGGACATCATGGAGGATGATGCCACCCACACTCCGGATCGAGAACATCCAGACGACCACACTGAACCTGATGACACGCCGGAATATGCTGATGATGACTACAACGCAGACTACCAGACTGATAGCTTCTATCGTCCACTTCGTCAGCCCTTGCTACCACCGGACCCGCAGTTCCCAGTTCTCCAAGTGCTTCCAGAATTTCAGAAAACAGCAAATCCTCCGACCAAGTATACTTCTATAGCAGTTCCAGTAGCAGCACCGGTACCATATCAGGATACGCCAATGGGACGGTATGCTGAAGACATTGTGCATAACGGAGTTAACCTTCCCAAACCAGCTACCGCACCGAGTGTCTTTATACCTACAAAGCCATCCAGCCTTATGGACCAAGTGATACAGGACTTACGTGTTAACCATATCCTAGTGGATGCGGACATCACCCAGGCTCACCCATTATTTCTAGTATCTAAACCAGACTCAAGTGCCAGATTAATTCATGATCTCAGCAGATGGACCAACCACTATGTCATACCTAAGTTCTCGCTAGCAACGCCGGCCCAAGCCTTACAGCGTATACCACCACATTCACTGATGATCAAGATCGATCTTAAATCCGGATTTTATCAACTACCACTCAAACCAGCGCACCGACATCTGTATGGAGTCTATTATCGTAATAAGAAATACGCCTTCACACGACTACCGATGGGGCACACTCTAGCCCCATCAGTCATGCAAAGATGGGCCTTAGCGGTCACAGATATATTATGTGATCAGTTTTCTCTAACCGCTATCTGTTACCTGGATGATTGGCTCTTATATGGACAAGATATACCAGTTGAAGATGTTCTACTTTATTTAGATCTTGTAATGGGAATCACCGTTAACAAAGCTAAATCCCAGCTAGTGCCAGTGACCAAATTGGTGTATTTAGGAGTTGAGATTGATACAAGTCATCAGACACTTACCCTCACAGAAGAAGTGCAACAGCGTGTGCTCCGATATGTGCAATTGCTACCTCGGCTCCAAAGTCAAGACTTAGCCCGGGTAACAGGGTACATTGCATGGGTGTGTTACGTGATGCGCCTCCCACTCTTTCCGCTCCGACACACGCTCACACGAGAGTGGTTCTGGCCCCGCAAAGTGTACACCCCTGTCGTGCTCCGACAAGCTCGCCAAATTGGCCCATTAACTTATAAATTGACAGTGTACGTGGACGCTACCCCGCATAGTGTGGCTTACGTGTGCCCAGACCTCAACACAGCCTGGGCACAAGCCTTTCAGCAAGCAACATCAATACATGCAGCCGAGACGGCTGCAGCCCTTATTGGGGCAAGTACAGTGTTAACAGAAGTGATAGAACGTAATCTCATTTGTAATGAAATTTGTATATACACAGACTCAAATGTTGCCATGTATTCCTTAAGGACTGGTCGAGGACCAGTCCTCTATATGTATACAGCTATATTGCCCATGTATGTTATGTTAATAAATAAAGCAGCACGGAGAGGCATTCGCCTCTCGTGGTTGCGGGTGGGCACCAGGCAGAATCCGGCTGACGCTCCCTCCAGACTAGTGCTTCAATCATTACACGTGCTGGCCTAAAGATTATAAAAGGCCAGCCCACTCTGGAGGGACGTCAGTTTGGTTTCCATCGGTGCCAGCCTTATCATGGGATTGCAGGAAATGAGAAACACTGACCAGGATGCCTTGGAATCTCAACGATACAGACTTTATAAAGGTATACCCAGGAAGAGAGTGATGAAGAATGTCCCACAATTTGGAACAGGATTGTTGGTCAGCTCTAAAATAATAAACTCAGTTCAAGAATTCAAATCACACTCTCCACGACTCTCAACACTCACCTTAAAGGCATCTAATGAAATCTATACTATGACAAATGCCCATGCTCCCACTAATGAAAAAAACAACTCCTCAAAAGACCATGAAGAAACAGAAGAATTTTGGGACCTATTGGATCAGACCATAGATAACATCCCAAAACAACATGTTTTTTGATAGTTGCTTTATGTTGCACCAACACAGATAGGTCTTAGGGTGACGATGGGACTGGAAGGGGCTAGAGGCGGGAAGGAAACGAAGCGGCCATGGCCTTAATTAAGGTACAGCCCCAGCATTTGCCTGGTGTGAAAATGGGAAACCACAGAAAACCATCTTCAGGGCTGCCAACAGTGGGGTTCGAACCTACTATCTCCCGAATATTGTATACTGGCCGCACACAAGCGACTGCAGCTATCGAGCTTGGTCGAAATAACATGTAAAATTATTAATAGGCAACTTCAGTGCTCAACTAGGCAGAGAAAGAAAATACCGGTACATCACTGGAAAATGGTTAGCATACAAGAGAACATATAAAAATGGAGAGAGACTAGTTGACCTGTATAGAAACCATAACTTAACCTCAAAATCTACATGTTTTAAGAGTAAACCTCACAAAAACAAAAAAAAACCTCAAAACATGGAAACACCCTGACTACACTAAAGGAGAATGGCAACTGGATCACATCTGCATGGACAAATACCACCACAAACAGATCTATAACGCCAAAGTCCTCCGAAGAATAGACACAGGTTCAGATCACTACCTAGTTAAAATTAAAATTAAACTCACTCCCCAGAGGAGACAACGAAAGCAAGCCCCTTAAACTAAAGGAAAAATAAATCCTACCCAATTAATCAAACAATGAAAATGACCAAAAAGCAACTGAAAAGATAAAAATCACAGATAAACTTGAAGACACAGTACACAACCTTAAACAAATTGCAGAAGACCTGGCTCCAATTAAACCATGTAAAAAACATCAATGGTGGTACAGTGACTGTAATGAAACAGTGGAGAAAAGACATCAGGCATGGCTATTACACCAGTCCCAAAAATCAGAAATATCCTACCACAATCTAGTAAAACAGAGAAAAGAAACCACCCAAGTCTTCAGAAGAAAAAAAAACAACAGCATCATAAGGACATGCTGCAATGAATTGAAAAATAATTCAATAAAACACAATGAAGGGACTACTAAAAAACCTTCAGAAAACAGCTCCAAAAATATGAATCCCCCGAGCTTACTGATGAAGGATGAAAATGGTAAGTTGGCTCATAACAATAAAGACAATCCAGAAATTTTGACTAAATATTTCAACAAGTTTCAAAATTGTGAGGAACCTACAAAACTCCTTCATTTGGACACCAACTCCCCAATAAAAACACCACCAGAAAACATCAATCCCCCCCACAATAAAGGAAGGCTACCAAGCACTGATAAATTCTAAAATCTACAAAGTGCCAGGAGAAGATCAGACCTTTGCAGAAATTTGGAAATATGCAGGAAGATCAGCAAAAGTTGCCCTCCATCATCTTGTCTCTATTTGGATTAAAGAAGAACTACCAGGACACCAGACAACAGCCCTCATTCACACACTGCACAAGAAAGGAGACAAAACCGATCCTAATAACTACAGGGGAATTTTGCTCCTAGACATAACATTCAAAATCTTTTCAATAACCATCCCTAATAGGATAAGTTTACAACTTGAGAAAGAACTAGGAGAATACCAAGGAGGTTTCAGACCCTGGAGAAGCTGTCCTGATCAGATCATGAGTCTTAAGTTGATAATAATACTTTATTAACGGTAATACCATTTTACACACAATAGAGAAAAATAAACAAAACATAACACACTAAAAAGAAAGGTCAGTGGAGTATAAGAAGAAAGAGATGTACAAATATATATACACAGGTTATATTACAAATAAGCACAGGAAAGTAATAGTCACTTCTGGAGATTATATAAGTGATTTCTAAATGTTGACAATGAGCTATTAAATATGTCAATATCCACTTTGTTTAGAAATCTTAACATTCATTAAATTGGCCCACTGAATGCATAGTTAGTTCGATGCCAATTTGTAGACAATGTATTATTAAACCTTGTGCGTCTGTCTGGTACATGTAGGTTAAATTTTTCAAGGAGTTGTGGGCAATTCACAAAGGAGTGAAGCAATTTAAAAATGAAAAGTGTATCCAGGAATTCACAGCATTGTGACAGACTATGCAGATTTAAAGACTGTTGTAGGGCTCTGTAATCAACATTTTCATATGAGAATCCAGCTCCAAATGAATATAAACTAAGAAATTTATATTGTACTGAATGTAGTCTATGGATAGAGGTCTGATGAGAAGGGTTCCATACAGGTGTACAGTATTGTAGTATAGGGCATACCATAGATACATACAGCAATCGATAGGTAGCTAAGTTTGAAAATTCTCTGGAATATCTAGTAATGCAACCCAGGCTTTGTAATGATTTCTTACAAATATTTTCAATATGTTCATTAAATGATAGGTTATAACTAGGGCCTGGATTTTTAGGTTTTAACCTATCTTTTTCCTCGCTATTTAATTCACAAATTTTCATATACTCTATTTCACACTTCCTGGAGCCGAATATGTGAATTTCATTGCACCTAAAAAAACCTAAATGAGGGGTTGACACCTAAAATAACCTATATAGCTCTTTTACCTTCTTCGTTATTTCCCCATTGAAATGCATTTTAAAATTATTACCACTGCGAGTGGAAGCAGTAGGACGGAGATAGTTCAGGTTACTACCAATGCAGCACGTCCCATGCTTCCCACTACACATGACATCTGGTGGCTCCTTGATGCACCTGATAGAAGGTCAGGAGGAACGAAAAACAGTTTCACCTCCAATTGTCCACAAAGAGTACAGCCGGCAGAGTGTGTGGTGATCGGTTCCTGCAGTATTTTCTAACCGTAATTGTTGTATAGCGAAACAATGCCTAAAATGCACTTATTGAGAAAATGGAGTGCTACAGATGGGCACTACACTATGGATGGTTGAGTAGTCTTCTGTCAGGCATGCACCAAAGAAGTAAGTTTCCCATAACTGACCTAAAACCTGCACTGCAATACCCTGGCTCGCTTACTGAAGAGTACTTAGGATTTAGATTCTTCATTTCAGGTTAAATGTGAGCAGAAATCCCATCTTGAGCAGCATAAACCTGCAGCTGCTCACATGGCTAGCGTTGCAAAGAGAAGTAAGTCCAGCAGCAACAGTAAGCAAATGTTTATTTCTCTCACAGTTGGCAGGCCTGAAGATAACTTTTTTCACCTATATCAGGCGTTGGTGTCTGCAAACATCCCATGGAACATGCTAAGTAACCTGACCATGAAAACATTCTTGGGAGACATCAGTGGCCACAGTATACCTAATGAATCCACTTAAAGGAAGAGTTATTTGGATCCTGTTTACCAGAAGACATTAGATGAAATAAGAGAAGATATAGGCGATCACTATATTTGGTGTTCTGTCGATGAAACATCTGACATTTACGGTCGCTTCATTATGAATGTGGTGGTAGGTAGGCTGGATCAAAATGAACCAGGTAACCCTCATCTAATTCTTTGTAAAGAAATAGAACAAACTAACAACAGCACATAACCTGCACAGTGAGGGATGCTTTACGCATATTGTGGCCAGCAGAGAATCAACATAGTAAGTTCCTTTTGTTAGAGACAGACAGTGCAGCGTACATGTTGAAGGCAGGGCAGGTTCTGCAGTCCTTCTACTCGAGCATGCTACACGTAACGTGCTTGGTCCACGGCCTGCACCGCCTTGCGGAGGAGATTAGAAACAACTTCAGTGACGTGAACAGCGTGGTTTCTTCAGTCAATCAATTTTTCTTAAAAGCCCCAACACGTATACAGTTGTTCAAAGATAAACTATTGGCAACACCTCTTCCACCTGGGCCGATACATACCTGCTGAGGAACTTGGTTGTCTGCTGCTATTTACTTTGCTGAGCACCTAGAAGGAATTAAAAATGTCGTCAATGACTTGGATGAAACAGAAGCTTCCTGCATCGCCACGGCCAAGAAATCGTTCGAGTGCCTGACCCTTGTCGCTTCCCTAGCATATATTAAGACACATTTTCATTTTATATCAAAAGCTATTCTCCAGTTGGAAAGTGCAACCTTGCCACTCAAAGATTCCCTGCATAACATTGGTAATGTTTCCAGAAGAGAAATACCTGGGCCATTGGGAGCGGCATGTTCTTCGAAGCTGCAGATGACTCTTCAATGCAATCCTGGTTTTGAAGATATGAAAGTCAATTCAGTATTACAGGGAGAAAAGTATTCAGGAAAATTACCCCTACAACCTGCTGCATTAGCATCTATGTAGTACGCTCCAATGACAAGATGTTCCGTTGAAAGAACATTTTCGTCATATAAGAATGTGTTACGTGACAACAGGAAATCATTTACGTCAGACAATTTGGGTATGTACGTTGTTATTTACTGCAATGCCAAAAAATAACTTACAAAGGAAACAGTAAAGTGTATGAATATGACAACATAAACTTTTGTGAAATAAGTATATGAATAAATTTTACAGAACTACGAAAACAGAAAATTATTGCTGTCTGTATGGATCTTGGAGGTAAAACCTTAAATAACCTATTTTAAGAATACAAGAAACCTACAGTAAAGGTTTATGCCACCTAAAAATCCGGCCCTAGTTACAACTGAATAAAACACCGAGGTCGTTAACTTGTAAAACAGGAAATAAAATGTTATTACTAAATTTGTACTGAGGTGATGTTATCTTCTTGTTTTAAAAAGACCATTGTTATTTTGGACTCTCATTTAAATACCCCTGCGTATCACACTGACTCAGACTTAAATCCCAGTGGAGAAGCTGTTTGTGCAGCACAAAGAAAAATATATTGTTAAAAGAAAACTACACAAGATATCAACCAGAAATTTTGTAATAAGGTGAATGAATACATGTACTAACCTAAAATGATGTTCTTGCATGATAGATTTAAAAGCATGTTTTAGTTGTGGAGGCCTGGTGTGAAAGTTTTGCTCATCATCACTCTATGAGTCACTAGTAATATACACAATTCCTGACTCATTAACAGTTACCTGTGAGTTACCTAAAACCGCTTGTAACTTTAACTGTGCTGTTAACTTCAATGGGTTTCCGGAAACTTAAATCCAGATTTATAAGCCCTGGTGATACACAGTACAGTTATCGTCATGTTTAGTATATCTCGTCCTCCAATAGATGTCTCTAAGCAAATGTTTTTAGGGTTATTTTGGTAATATCTAGTTACTTTTACTAGCAGAAGTTTTCTACAATGAAAAATGGTTGGCAAATATGTACGCAGTCATCTCAAACAATCTGATTCAGCATGTAATAATCTCTCATAATATGAAAATATGTACGATCTAATGATGCAAAAATTAGGTATACATTATTTCCCCTTCTTTCTTATTCACAGTATGCAGACATCGTCTTAAATTTCACTTTGATCGTTGTTGTCAGTAAAATTATTAAAATACACCGCAATTACCAAACAGATCACTTTTCACTGATCCAGAACACAACAAGCATAAACGAAAATAATCACATAAATGAAAACGTGCCGCACACATTGGAACCTATCATTCCGGCACTGAAGTTCTGCACTGATGGTGCGATATCCATCTGTTCTCGCTGCAACTGTTGCAGATTTTTTTTACACTGACCACGCAACATGCATTGACAAATATACTCTCGTAACTGCTGACGTGAAGTCCACTTGAGAATTTCAATCGAACGTAGCGATCTAACCCTGATTCAGGGTGTGACGTGTGTTGAAACAGATAAGAAGGTAACATAAACAACAGCTCCCTGCAAGATTTTTAATGAAAGAAGTCCAGATGTTTTATGTTTATTGGGAGTCTATGAGACCTCACGTCACCGATTAAAGGATATAACAGCATTAAAAACAGCAATGAAAAATCAATATTTATTATTCAGCAGGTTTATATTAAATGCATGCCGGTACCTAAGATATTTATTATTTAGTACAAATGTAAATATTAATGGTATATACTCCATAATTTCAGACTGTGTTCACTAACCGTTGGTGGGACTCATGATTCAAAGCCTGACGAAAGAGAACATTATAGCTGCACTGTAAGATCAATTAGAGCCTGATTAAAATCCATTTGACTCGAGTTCTATTTTATTTGACGATTCATTTCCCGTATTGGAAGATATATCTACAGTAGCGGCGTCATGCTCCGAGGAGATTATAACCTAAACAGCTGGGACAGATGACACCATACAAGTGGAATTAGTGACTAAAGCCAGCAGTCGTCAAGCGGGGACAGGAGGCAGAACCAACTAACGTCAGAAGCCGGTGTGAACCTCGGGCTAACCCCACACCGCACCCCGCTGGATCATCGGAGGATGTCAGACGGCCGCCACTCCAAACAGACGACATTATCCTACAAGGTCATATGCCAAGTCAGCAAAAGCAAGCGACAGCAACTCAGCACAAGTAGTGCAGCCTCCGATAAACCTCTCACGGTAACGCCAATAGTCATCACTCGCACCATGTCATCTGACCGAGCACAGCCGCCAGCCGACCAGCCACCAGCAGCGCAACCACAGCAGCAACCTCTACCACAAGGCCAACCAGCACAGCAGAACCCGCCTACGTTACAAGACCTCAAGCTAATAGTGAATCAACTGGCACAGAATATGCGCACTCTAACGGATCATTTTTTAGAACCAGAGCTGGCATTGGAGGATACAGGAGGAGACCAGGAACCGGACGACCAGGCGTTCCCCTTTCGCAGTCTCCGGCCACAAACTTACAGCAAGGGTCTCGAGACGCCGCCCGACCATCAAGTTTATCAGATTGCTTCGACGCTCGAGGGCATGCTGCCCTCTCTACCAGTGGGACGCGACCATCACGACGTCGCCACCACTCTCTGGCTGCTCTCAGCCTGGTATTCCCTGGACCAGGCTCAAAGAAAATACACCTTCAACAGGGTGAACCTGTTATATATCGCCCTGTCCCGAGGCTGGAACTCAGCCATCCAGTTGGACCAGGCCACCGGGGACGAGATTGCGGAACTTCCGGCCAGGTTCCAGTTTCAACCTCAACCACAAGGGACGGTCAGCTGCCCCTTACCAGCCAGGGGGAGAGGGCGCGGCGGTCGCGGTGGAAGAGGACGCGGGGTGGCAGCAGCTCCAGCAACAGCAGCCACTCAACAGTAGACCTGTCTACCCTTCCGGCTCTAGTGATTCTACTCCCTCGGAATCTACGGAGCCCACTCCCAGCACCAACGGACGAGGACCGCCAGACCCCAGTTACACGGCTGCACAGGATGATATGCACACCTGTACGACGCAGCCCATGACGGAAGAAGCCTCCGGACAAGTTTCAGTGACCTCTTGTAGTATATTTTTTATTTTTCTTGTCTGTTCTTTTATTATGTTCTCATTATTTGTGGTTTCTGTGTATAATGCCTGTAGGCAGTCTACTGTATGATAATAAAGAGCATGGGTGGGGTCATCCCCCTCTCCCTTCGGAAAGGGGAGGACCTCACGGTTCTAGCCTCTTGTCCCGGCTGGGCTGCGCCAGTGCTAGCTTCCCCCTACACGCGCCGTGCCAAGCGGCTATAAAAGCGAGGGGGCAAGCTCGCTCTGGAGCAGTCATCAAGCGGGGACAGGAGACAGAACCGTAATGTAATGTAAATATTTTAAAATTATCTTCAATCAGTTTGCAACAATTTTTTAAAAATGAATCTACGGATATATAACAAAAAATATGAAAAGTGCGGCAACTCTACCGGAATGATCTTATACCAGCTATGACCTCGCTAAGGAGGCAAGAGCTTTAGGTTACCATCTCACATGAGATATAATGAGTAATTGCAAGGGTCGCCCAATGGTGGCCAGAAAGCCAAAGCTTAGACTTCAAGAAGTTAAGGCATACAACAAGCATGATGATGATACAATGTATCTGTGCTGAAAAGAAAAAAAAGGAACATACTCATGGTCCACAATCCATCCACAGAACGGGTACCAGGAAAGAAAAAAGGTGGTGATGTAGAAGAACTTGATAAATCTGTAGTAATCACTGATTATACCACCATACGAGACCCATTGATCAATCTGACCAGTAAACTGCAAGTTACCCATTCATCTGCAAGAGCTATACCTGGTGGTGCAAAATATTTTTCTAATTTTCTGAAATAGCTATAGTCAATAGCTTCACCTTGTTCAAGGACAGTTTGAAAATGGAGAGTCAGAAGCCAGTGGCATTTTATGTACAGGGAGTGACTTCCATCCTGGAATGTGTTTCAAGAAATATCACATTCAGAAAAAGTTCAAAGAATGTGTAACGTGATGCAAGTGTAATAGACTGATATAACTTGAAAGCAATATTCTTTAACCCATGGGTAAATAATGCCCATATCGAGCTCAAATGATGATGATGATGATGATTATTATTATTATTATTATTATTATTATTATTATTATTATTATTACTTGTGAGGTATGGCTATGAAGTGTTTACATTCACTTATTAGTATTAGTATTACTATTATTTACGATCGTATTATCTGTGAGGTTATGACATGAAACATAAGCTGTATATATATTAATATGAGTTTAGTTAATGTAAGAACCCATCATTAATAGTATATTATTTATTATTACCTGTATATATGATGTATAATCCACTACAATATTGTGCAATAGCCAGAATGGCATATCTTTGACACTAGATGGTTGTACAAGGTTCTTTACATTTAGGCTATTAGGCACTCTAGAATTTACGAGAAGATATGTTGTGACATATCCCTCTAGAAGCCTGGCCAGCCAAATATATAAGGAGGCGGTCTTGATGGTGGAGTGGAGATATTGTTTAGTTGGAATTGGTTTTTTTTTTTTATGAGACATGTGCAGAAGTCGTGTTTGAAGTATGTGAATTGATCTTGTTGAGTTGGTAGTTGACATGCTCTGGTGCGGTCTTCTTCTCATTCTTCATGATAGGCTGTTGTTCAAAATGGTGGTTTACTGATGTGTGTGACAAATGTATAAAAGTTTGTAAATAAAATTACGATATACAACTGACAGCATTTTGTGTGTGTCTTTGTGGATACATCAAACATAGTGCAAAATATTTCATCTAAATAAATAGTTTAGAAATTATAATTGTTTCAGATGGTTATGAAAGAAGTGTTTCCTTGAGAATTTGCAGTGAGGGAGGTTCAAAACCCTCCAGTCTCAGAGATGTGGCCATGTCTCCTCCAGATGATGAGGGTATACTACTGGGTAGATATTTCATTATGAGGAATGAAGACTGGGTCTCCACGGAGAGCACCATTTGCAGTAACAATAAAGTGAAAGGTGGAAGGAAAGAAACCTTTTTTTTTTTTTGTAAAATCTGCACTAGGCTACCAAAACTCCATCACGGAATGCGTTTCAAGAAATCCACACACAGAGAAAATTGAAATAATGTGTAATGTAGTGAAAAAAGTTTTATCTACATAAATAAAATAGTTTAGAAGTTATAATAATTGTTTCATATGGTTGTAAAAGAAGTGTTTTCTTGAGTAATTTGCAGTGTGAGCTGACTGGACAGCATAAGGTTTCTCCTTACAAGTGCAACCAGCTTGCTAATCTAATTGGATAGGGGAATATGTAATTTTCTCTGAGTGAGACCAGAGAAGAACTATAAAAGAGAAGTGTCAGGCATCAGCTACGGCCTTTGATCACCATATACATGCCACAAGTTCTGGAGAGAGGACAGAGGAGGCCAAAGGAAAAACAACAACAACTGCAACATCTGCTGACTGTTACCATCGCTACACTCACAGGTTGCAGTGGTGAACTTGCAGCTGTACTGAAGAGTTGACACATCAACATTGCCTGCGTACAGGAAACAAAGTAGACAGGGGCCAAGGCCGCAGATGGATGGATGGATCTACAACCACAGCTAAAGGCCAAATGTGTTGTAGTGGCTGTAAGTGGGAAGTTTCAGAACAGTGTAGCTGAAGTAAGCTGAACCAGAGACCAGCTAATTTTCATTAAAATTGACTCCAACAATACTACCATCCACACTGTCTCATGCTATGCACCACAAGCACGATATCCAGAAGATGAGAGAGATGAGTTTTGGGAGAGTATTAACACTCATCTCTGATCTTTTGCTGAGGATGTACACATGGTTATCAGCAGAGATCTTAATGGCTATGTAGAATCAGTTAGAGACATGTACCCTCAATGTCATGGCGGACAAAGCTTCGGCAACTGTAACACCGATGGCTGCCATATCCTTGACTATGCAGAAGCACATGATCTTGTTGTCGCCAATGCCTATTTCAAGGAACGGCCAGCCAATCTAATCACAAATTATAGTGGTGGAAGAACATTTCAAACTAATTACTGGCTTCCCTGGCTAAATGATCTCATTTGGTGATGAATGCCATGGTAATTCCATCTGACAGCACGTTTCTCCTCAACACCGCTTGCTCGTTTTAGGCCTTAGGGCTGATCTCATTCAGAAGAAGAGGTGCTACAAGATTGCCTTTGAATGCATTAAGTAGTGGAAGCTGCCTGAACACAAAAGTAAATTAGTAAAGGCCCTGCAGTCGCTTAAGTGCAGCCAGTATCCAGTAATCGGGAGATAGTGGGTTCGAGCCCCACTGTTGGCAGCCCTGAAGATGGTTTTCCATGTTTTCCCATCTTCACAACAGGTAAATGCCGGGGCTGTACCTTAATTAAGGCCACAGCTGTTTCCTTCCACTTCCTAGGCCTTTCCTATCCTGTCGTCGCCATAAGACCTATCTGTGTCGGTGCGAAGGAAAACAAATAGCAAGTTCCTAACAAGTAAAGGCCCTTGGGACACTTACGGTAGATCCTAACCAAACTGTACAAAACATCTGGACTTATATTGTTGACTGTGACCATACTGTTGCTGTTGAAACTGTGAGGAAAACCAAGACTGCAATCGAAGTGAAGAAACTGGCCTTCAAGACCAGGAAGGCCTTGCACCTAAGTACCGATCACAAGCAGTACAACACCCTCAAGTCTGCAGCAAAACAACCAGTTGCAGTAGCTAAGACCCTGCACTATGCAAAACTGTATGAGCAACTGGAGAAGCATGAGGGAACAAACAAGATATTCCATCTTGCCAGATCCTGGCATCACTCATCGTAACGCAATGGACATATTGTGAATATCAAGGATGAAGATCACCAAGTCTTCTGAGATTCCGCCACAATCCTGAGCCAATAGAACAGATACTTCCCAACGAGCAGCCATGAAGTGTTCTCCCACCCACTAGTTCAAAGTCGGAATGTCTCCCCGGACTGGCGCCAGTGATCACTATGGAAGAGGTCCAACAAGCAATAAGTAAAATGAAGAACAGGAAGGCGACTAGTCCTGATGACATACCAATGGAAATGTGGAAGATACTTGGTCAGTGCTTTGTTTTTTAATATCAGAAGCCATCCCTTTTCAGTTTTGACTCAGTTAATTTATAACTGTTACGTTCTTCAATCTGTCGGAACTCATTTTGAGTAATAAATTTATAGACTACCTAGAAATGAAAACATATGGTAACAATATTATACTTGAAAAAATAAAACCTAATTAAAATAGAATGGCATTTCGTTCTAGAAAGAACATCCATCAGATTCTATCAAATCACGCACAAATGTTTAAGAAATGCATGCATATTTATGTTTATTTCTGTTTAAATACTTAGGAATTTGATCAGGAACTTATCTTAATAATATCCTCCTTTTTCTCCACTCTAGCATAGAATGCGAGGTGTTTAAAAACTGTTGCTCTGTCATTGGTGCAATTCCAGCTGGCTAGCCAGTCCATCAACATTTTACCACACCACACCCCACCCCTACCCACCCTGGCTAGGTCAATGACACACTGCATTTTACTTGCAGATTTTTTGTTGTTGTATTCTTCTTCTTATTATTCTTCTTCTTATTTTGTAAACTATGTAAGGGTTCTTAATGAGCAACTAATCGGTTGCCTATTATACCGGTAATTTTCCGTTATTTCATTATTACTTACTTCGACTCTTTTTGAACAGTATTTGCAGTTTTTAAAATCTTTTGCTTGGCCTATATATGTAGTGTACACCCAAAGGTATCACCACCTTGACGAAGGCAAAATATATTTTGCCGGGTGTTTATTGGAGGCTTGTGTGGTCAAATGATCCTTAGAGCTATGCCAGCGGGAGCATCAGCTCCTGGTAGGGCCACCCAAGCCGGACAGGTCTAAGGTGATGATCCATACTAAGAGTGATACCCTGGTCCTCCAGGTTGGGGGTTGAGCATAGGGTTAACTCCTCTACCTCGTAAGAAAAACAACAGTTACGGATATGTTAAGAATGAATAAAGCAGGACTTGAAAACTTGGTGACGAACCGGCGAGAAAAACGGCTAAAGAGAAGGAAAAAGGATATTATATTAGCAACGTGGAATGTTAATACATTGAAGAGACCTGGCAAGTTGAAAGAATTAAGGAATAAAATGGATAAAAAGTATTTACAGGAAAACTTGATGGAAGGAGGAGGAGAGGAAGACCCATGAAAAGATGGATTGATGATGTTGAGGATGACCTTAGAAAGTAAGGAGTTAAACGTTGGAGACCGAGATGAATGGAGGCTGGTGATAAAGGAGGCCAAGGACCTACAAGGTCTGTAGCACCGACCAGTAAGTAAGTAAGTAAGTAAGTATATATGTAGTGTTGCAGTTTGTTACTTGACATTTCAGTTCATTCAAATTAAGCTACCATTTTTATCGTTATTATTGTACCGGGGGTACACCTTCCCTGGCCAGTTGAACTGTGTGCCTTCTCTAAGGCCATCTATGTAAACAAACTTGAACTGGTGTATTAGAAGATACTGTAACGTGTTGGCGGGGTAGTTAAATAAATAAATGCGTACGGCACCTGGTAGCAACCTATTTCTAAGATTTATTAACTAAGCACTACAACTACAGATTTACACACACACAGAGACGATAGCCGAGCTTACAAGTTACACAAGTACACTTACACACTTACGGTTCGCGCGCTCTCTCTCTTAGTTTCTCTTATGTTCCATCTACAATGACACACCCACACATACACAGAGTCATCGATTATTTACAGTACACTCTCTCAGCCACTCAGTCACATCCGTTAGTGCTGTCACGGTCCACAGCCTACATGTCAGCCTCGCAGGTCGGGATAGTATCCGCTGTTTACTCAACCCGTTGAACTCCGCAGTCTTCACACGTCGTCTCCTAGTGTTCCCTTCTTCCCCACTCCAAGAACACTCGAGGTTCTCTTCCAGCAGCCAGCCTCAAGGGACACACACACACACACACGACGTCAGGGGAACAGGCACAAGTCTTCGGCTCCAACAGGCTGATACTCGATCAGGCTGACATCTCAGCCCAGGCTACCACTGACTGCACTCTCCGCTCACTCACTCTCTAACTCTCACTCACCAATTCTCACTGACTCCAGGCAGGTCGTTCCTCTCTTATGTACCTGCGCTGGTTCTTCTAGAATCGTCCGGATGTTCAATGGATCGAGGAACCTCGCGAAATAGAAGACTCCAGATTAATCTTCCAGTTGTTTCCGTAGCCCTCTGTGGCGCGACCACGGATAGAAGTGGGAAGGGCCGGCCCAGCGCTTGAGTTTTGCTCGCGGATTGACGCGCTCGAGCGTAAGGGGTGTGGGGCGATGGGAGACGCCCCCGGCGCGCAACGAGTTAGCATGGCGGACTCTACACCCATTACATTGCCCCCTCCTTAAGGCTGCTCGTCCTGAGCAGCTCCACAATTCGCTGCAATACAGTTTGTTCGGTTGGCCACCACCTTCCCATGTGGGATCCGCTGGGTTCGGTCGACGGTGTCCTCGTTCCCGTTGGTAACGATCAGCAAGTCCTCGCGTAGCAGCCGGAACTTCGGTGGTTTTCCTTTCGTCCACACCCGCGTCTACTTTCAGGACTTGAGCGCCTTCGTAGTCCTCTGGTGTGATGTCCGGGACTGGTTTGCTCGTCCCAGGTTTAGCCCTACTGGATTTCCTCTTCTTCCGGGGTTCGGAATTTGATGTTCGTGTCAGTGTCCTAGTCAGGTGGCATCCTCGTTCGTTGGTCATCGGTTCGTCTTCCATTGCTGCTCCGTCTCCTAGTAGGGGTCCCTCCAGCCGTGCCGTCGCAGTCGCTGCCTCTGTCTCGTGGGCCATCATCAGAGCCTCTTCGTAGTTCTGTTTCTTGCCGATCGTCCTCCCTGGACGGACCTCAGCGCCACATAGTTTCTCACAGGCGTCAGCCGCCTCGAGCTTGGTGTCACCTCGCAATAACTCTTCCATAGTCACGTCGCCTAGTCGCTTGATCTCGGCGTCGATTATCCGCGGCGTTATATCTGTGCGCTGAGTCCTCTCCTGCGACTGGACTCGGTAGGTGGCTCTCTGTTGGTGGACGCCGCAGCGTACGTTGAGCACTCCCATAACCTCCTCGCAGGTCGAACTTGGCTGGGGGCTGCATTGTACACGTAGTCCGGCGATCGGATATTCGGCACTCTTCTTGGACGTCGATCCGGTCTCGAACTGGGTCCAGCATGTTCTCTTGGAAGTAATGCCGTCGTCCCGTAGGTTTTCCAACTTCACGATGGTGGAGCCGCCATCGCTGCTAGCAGGATTCATTCGCGTCTCCACAGCCATTGTTTTCGCACGCAGGGCACTCACTTCCACCTCTGGGCCTTGAACTCCGGACTCCACAACTGCGAGCATCTCTTCGGATCCCTTCTCGTCCAGTTCGTTGCCATCCTGCACATCGTTATCATTGACCTCGGTTTCGAGAGAGCGCACTTCGTCTCCTGACTTTAACTGGTCACTCTTCCGTTCACTCAAATCGGTTTTCAGCTGGTCAGGGTTTGACCTCCGCTCAGATCACAGTTCACTAATGAGTTCGCCATAGGAAGATAAGATTTTGTTTTCAAGCTCACTAAACTTGCTTAGAAAAATCTGAAGCTGTTCGGAATTCATTTCGCTAGTAGATATTTCTGTCGACTACAAAATTCGCTACCAGGTACTCGATTCTGACACCAGTTTTACTTAAGAGTTTATCCACTAGTTTATCACACTTGTCCATCCCACTTCTGACACCAGCTGTAACGTGTTGGTGGGGTAGTTAAATAAATAAATGCGTATGGCACCTGGTAGCAACCTATTTCTAAGATTTATTAACTAAGCACTACAACTACAGATTTACACACACACAGAGACGATAGCCGAGCTTACAAGTTACACAAGTACACTTACACACTTACGGTTCGCGCTCTCTCTCTCTCTTAGTTTCTCTTATGTTCCATCTACAATGACACACCCACACATACACAGAGTCATCGATTATTTACAGTACACTCTCTCAGCCACTCAGTCACACCCGTTAGCGCTGTCACAGTCCACAGCCTACACGTCAGCCTCGCAGGTCAGGATAGAATCGGCTGTTTACTCAACCCGTTGAACTCCGCAGTCTTCACACGTCGTCTCCTAGTGTTCCCTTCTTCCCCACTCCAAGAACACTCGAGGTTCTCCTCCAGCAGCCAGCCTCAAGGGACACACACACACACACACACACACACACATACACACACACACACGATGTCAGGGGAACAGGCACGAGTCCTCGGCTCCAACAGGCTGATACTCGATCAGGCTGACATCTCATCCCAGGCTACCACTGACTGCGCTCTCTGCTCACTCACTCTCTAACTCTCACTCACCAATTCTCACTGACTCCAGGCAGGTTGTTCCTCTCTTATATACCTGCGCTGGTTCTTCTAGAATCGTCCGGATGTTCGATGGATCGAGAAACCTCGCGAAATAGAAGACTCCAGATTAATCTTCCAGTTGTTTCCGTAGCCCTCTGCGGCGTGACCACGGATAGAAGTGGGAAGGGCCGGCCCAGTGTTTGAGTGTTGCTCGCGGATTGGCGCGCTCGAGCGTAAGGGGGGTGGGGCGATGGGAGACGCCCCCGGCGCGTAGCAAGTTAGCATGGCGGACTCTACAACCATTACAATACTTTGGTCTTCAACTGTTACATCGGTTTAATTGCTCTCTCTAGTGGGATGAACTCTAATTATTTCACAAAGAAATGATTATTTTTGCAGTTGGCAAAACTTAGGTTTTGAGGATTGTTTTATTTATGAATCAAAGTTGTCAACACTTCAGCCGGTTCCTTCTTCAACAGTAATCAACCTATCAGAAACTTGCAAGTATTTTCTCTAGCCAATTAAAACCGGCGGTGCATACAGAAATCCAGCCTATCAGTAAAGATTTCCTCAAGCTTCCCCTTAAAAATACTATAAAAGCAGGGCACTTCAGGGCTGTACTGTCTGAAATGCTCCAGTGTCAGGAGGGTGAACTGACATGAACCAGGAGGCAGGGGTGCAGCCTGCATGAGGAAGGCCCAGTGACTAAGGTAATGGCAAAATTTTCATAGACATGTGATAGCTCCTGTGGATAGCTAGAGGGGAAGGTTTCAACCTCTTTTATTTAATATAATTTTCTAAATTTGGTGGTTTAAATGTAGAATTTTTGGGAAATATGAACTATAAGGGAACAAAGAATGATTTACCCTCTGTTGGTTCCTATTCAACTTGGCATGGGGTGACTAAAGTTTTTAAGCTCCAAATTTCTTAATACTTATTTGGCATTAACATTTCTCATTTAGTCACCCCAGTGTAGTATAGGACTAGCCTCCATATCTTTGGGCCATAAGCTCATTTAGGATTTTAACTATTTCTAGAAGGAGTGCAGGTGTTTCGCCTCCTTGCATTTTGTTTATGGCCGGTTACAACCCACCTTATTCTTTTGTCATTAAGGCCATTTAGGATGTGCAACAATGCTCCTGTTTATTCAGGAAGTGTTTCTGGTGTTAGTTACCTTTGGGAACAGTAAATTATATAACTGTTGAGCAGTAGATAAGCCCACAATGGGGCAACTGTATGTAAATACTGTAATGGAGGACAACCAATAGGTTGTCAGGGGGAACTTTTGTGCGCCATATGAAATTGATGCCTCTGTGAGGCTGGACTATATTTGGAGCGCAGACTCCCCTGTAGTGTAAATGATAGGAGCAAATGGTGCTCTTGTAAATTTTGTACCTGCCAACAGCAAATCAACTCTTTTCTATGTAAATTAACATTTGTAATTCTCTCAAGTTTTGTACCTGATATTTGGGTTTCTAAGTCCACTATATTGTTAGGGGTAACGAGCTCATTAATATTGTTGTTATTCATTCAGATTTTCTATTTGTCCAATTCTAAACTCATGAAAAAAGAAAAAAAAAAATCAGAATTGGTTGTGTTAAGTCCTGCTCTAGTTAATTCCCTGTCCAGCCATTCAAACCCCCACGCTCCTTATCCCTCCGTGATCTACAGAAATCCCAGAACAATTATCGTTGTAATCTGAATTGGTTTTGACAAATATTTAGGGGTTGTTTGATGAGCTTTTAATTTACTGGCTAGTTTTACCTTAATTTTCCATTATATAATTTGTGCTTACGTGAAAGGCTTTCGTGGATCTATATTCAAAGTTTTTTAATTATTATTATTATTATTAATAATAATATTAATGTTGTTGTTGTTGTGTATTTAGGATTAAATTTTTGTTAATGATTTGATTGAGCAATGTATGAATTAAATTAAAGTGTATCTTGTATGACACAATTTTTATTGACAAATGATAACCTACTAAAATGTCTGGAGTGGCAAGATGCATAAATTCTGAGATTTTACAAGACAAGTATATCCTAACCCACATTCCAGATTTAAGTCACAGTAACCTCCAGTGGGATTCGCCCTACTTAATTTCTGAACAACATTCCACATTTTTTGAATCAGCGCTTAATGGATTCCACTGGAGGTTACTCTGACTTAAATGTCTGGAATTCTTAAAATTCTCAAAATTTGAATCTCAGATCAGATCAGATCATGGATCAGATTTAACTGCTTATGGAAGTAGGTTTAAAAGAAAAGCTGCTAACCAAACCAGTGGAAGTTACCATAATAGTTAATTTTATATTTGATTTGGGTTTAGTTCTGTAACTGATGGATGCTGGTACATGCTGTCCTTATCTTTCTTCATTTTTCATATCATTCTGCAAATACTGTGCTAATTTGAAAAACCAAGTAGGTCAGCACATCAGACCAGGAATATTAGAGAGAGAGAGAGAGAGAGAGAGAAGCATGTTTCACAACTGGATATGAAAGCTGAAAGGGGAAAGAAAGGCATGAGAGTGAATGATGGTGTTGATGATGTAAGGGGTTTGACATCACAGTCATCGACCCTAAAGGGATGAAGAGGAGGGATGATATCTGATTTACCAACATTCCAATATTTCAGTAATAAAAAGATGTCCTTACCTCAGCTGTCAACTTTTCATTTAATTCTTCCTTCTGACCAATGTCAGAGGTCAACAATGCTTCTCTTTGGATCAGCTCATCTAACCTGACACCTTGTCTTTCATTTCTGTAAATAGACAAAAAGTATGATAGGTACAAGAGAATAATTTGATTGCATATATGCAAGGTCTGGATTTAACCAACCCACAAAAAAAAAAAAAAAAAAAAAAAAAAGAAGACTATAAAACAAAAATAATAAAATGAACCTAAATTAAACCCAAATTAACTCAAAATTGCAACGTAGGTCTCAATGTTTCTATAAACCCTTCTGGAAAAAAAATTAGAAATAGCAGTAGTTCATACTGAATTTTATGTCAGAGGCAATGAAATCCTTGTTTTCAGAATGGGACTAGTATGCCAAGGAATTCTTTCAAAACAATTTGCAACTTACAATCAAAATTAAATTATTTAAAAAATTTACAGAAAAAGAGAAAAAATGTTTGTGATGTAATATTTATAGGTTGTAGTCGCAGTGTTGCTTCCAAGCTGCAGCTGTTCATTTCTTTATACATACATTGCATTGCCATTAAATGGCCAGACACCCTCTGAAGGGAAAGTAGACTGTTCCCACATGTTACTCAAGCAAGTTGTGAGCCCATATAAGGCTGTGGGTGCTCAGCAGATATATTTACTAGGTACAGCTGTTTCTATCATAGTGTAAGGAACATGTTACAGGACAAAGATGTGCCAATGTAAGCAAAGGAAACTATGTACAAGATGTATTACATACCCATAACAACTTACGGAGCAGAAACTTGGACAATGACAAAGAAGGATGAAAGGCAAATACAGGCAGCTGAAATGAAGTTCTTGAGGAGTATGATATAGAAGCATAGAACAGACAAAATAAGGAATGAGAAAATCTGGGAAAAAATAGGACTGGAAAAAATGAATGATAGAATAGAGCAGAGCTGAATAAGATGGTTTGGGCACATAAAGTGAATGAGTGATGAAAGAATGCCAAAAAAAGGTGATGGAAATGCACAGGCAAGGAAGGAGAGGCCGCAGAAGACCACGATTGAGATGAAAGGACACTATCCAATGCAGTATTTGAAAAAGAAACCTGGACTGGGACACAGTGTTGGAGGAGGAGTGGTGAAAAGACCGAAGAAAGTGGAGAGGAACCATATTTGCCCCTACCCGGCCACAGTTGGATAATGGGAAATGATGATGATGATGATGATGATGATGATGATGATGAGCAGTCAAAATGGATACATAACGAGAGCTCAGTGAGGCCAGAAAGGGGCATGATTGTCAATGCACACTGATTCGGTCATTTCAGTTATGAGATTTCTGGGAAGTTTCAGATATCATGTTCAACAGTGAGTAATGTAGTGGTAAAATTGAAATGCTGGGGAGTTATTAAAACACCTCCTCATTGAAGGAAGTCAAAACAATTAATTAATAGGGACCATTGATATCTTTGACTTCTGGTGAAGTCAAACTGTCAAGCTTGTTTGAAACCATGGCTACAGAATTTTGACTGGGATCTGGAAGTGATGGTATTTGCACTTGAATTCCATGGGCAAGCTGCAGCACACAGACCAAGGATCAGTAAACTGAATGCTCCTGCCAACAACAATTGTGCAAAACACGTTGCCTGTGGACTCTACAGCATTGGAGGAGCATCGTATGGAGTGAAAAATCATGCTACACATTGTGGCAGTCCAATGGACATGTATGAACCTGGAGAATGCCAGGTAAGTGTTGCCTACTGGAATGCATTTTTCCCCACTGTGAAATTTGGGAGAAGCAATATGGTTTGGGCCTGTCTGATCTTGGCTAGGGTCACCGGGTATCCTACATATTCCGAACATGTCCTACATTTTGACTCTACATCTGGGAGCCTTGAAGAAGCACCAATATGACCTACATTTGAAGGTTTCTTGCTTTAGATTTGTTTTCCAAATGAAAAACCTGAAATTGCAAATATAATATGTGTAAGGAAATGGTAATATTTTTCAACAGTATGACAAATTTTGAGCAGTATTCCAAATTACTGAATATTGCACAGTATTTATTTTCATCATCAGCCCATAATGCTAATGAATTCTTTTATGTCTGCCCAATGGACTGATACTCGTAATAATTTAAACATTGATTCAGTGATATGTTTGTTATTTGTGAAGTACAATTTGAAACATTTTGAATGAACAGAATTTTATAATAATGTACTGAACAAGAATGATTTATTGGCAAAAATCACATCAGCAGAGAAGTATGACTGACAAGGTCACATAATAGTATGATAATCAATATTTTTAACAGAATGAATTTATTTTTAAAATTCATCCTAGAACAAACCAGCAACTCATTTAATGGCTACATTATGATGACAGGTAGTTTTGGAAGTAATATTTTGTTGCTGGATAAAATGTCATACATTTTGGTGAAATGTGCCCTACTCCATTTGAGTAGTGGTCATTGGTCCACCAATTTTAGTCCCTCAAACCAAGAATGCCAAATCATATCAGGCAACACTGGACAAGTCAATGCTACCCACCCTGTGGTAAGAATTTGGAAGTGACTCTTCCCATTTTCAACAGGACAAGGCACATATTCATAAAGTTTAGGCCGTAATCAAGAGATTTGTCGAAATGGGAGTGATAAACCCAATTGAACATTTCTGGGATGTGTAGTAGTGCCAATTGGCAGCCTGACCAGACCACAAAAAAATTCTACAAAACTGTTTGCCATGTTGCAAGAAGAATGGAAGAAAATACCAGCAGACATCTAGCAAAACTTAGTGGAAAGTATTGCTAGAAGGGTTATACGTTGTGATAATGGCAAAGGTCAGACTGTCATAGTGACAACATAGCAGGTCTAGTTAAGTTGGTACTTATGGATGTCCGGTTATTAACCCTAAAGCACCTATAAATGTTACATTGCCGGGCGCGTGGTGAATTTCGTTCACCATTCATTTTTCTTAGTCTTAGCAACTGGTTAAACAGTACTAACTCTTGCACAACTGATATTATTACTCCTTATGTGCTTTATAATCCTTAGACATAATAATTACAATACAATTTAAAAATGACAGTACATACATGCAATAATAAAAGGAAAAAATGTTCATGGGCTGAAGACTGAAAATAAAATTGAAACAGATGAATACTTAACAGATGGAAACTTAAAATTAAACACTTCTAACAATCTTCATTGATCATTATCATTATTCTCACAGCTTACACATCTACTGCATCTTTTAGAGTGTGCTTTACACACAAAGTTATGACACTGATTACACTTCATTGTGGTGACTTGATTTTGTTTCCGCTTACAGTGAATGCACCGTCCTCTCTTCGTTGGCACTTTTATTTCTTCTAATGTTTCTTCCTGATGGTATGGGGATAACACTGCTCGGATATCCGGAGGCAGTGTTCCTATCTTACCTCGTTCAACCAACCACTTATTCATGAGCTGAAACGAAAGATTCTTCAAAAACACGCGTCTCTTTACTGATTGCTTCTTCGGATACCCTTTGTAAAGTACCTGACTATTGATTCCGGCAATGTTGAGTAGATAAAAAGGCACACATGGTCCACCGTGAGGTTTTCTGGGCTACTGAGTACTTGCCTCCCATTTGGTCGGAAGTTTCGACTCCACCTTTAGTTAGATTATAATCCAATATAGCATGAGGCTTTGAATTGTTGGGATCCACAGAGGTTTTGCTGTGCATAAAATAAAGTAAGATAACTGCTTTATTCCCTTTAGGAACATGCGGACCGGGGGAGTTGGCCGTGCGCGTAGAGGCGCGTGGCTGTGAGCTTGCATCCGGGAGATAGTAGGTTCGAATCCCACTATCGGCAGCCCTGAAGATGGTTTCCGGTGGTTTCCCATTTTCACACCAGGCAAATGCTGGGGCTGTACCTTAATTAAGGCTTCCAACTCCTAGGCCTTTCCTATCCCATCATCGCCATAAGACCTATCTGTGTCGGTGCGACGTAAAGCCCCTAGCAAAAAAAAAAAAAAAAAGAACATGCGGAATAAGCATGATTTCATACTGAAACCCAAACGTTGTTGAACCAACTGGCCTATCTTTATGAGGAAGAAACTGCTGTAGAATTTCACTTTTGTTCTTCCTGAGAGTGCCTATACACGTTATTTTATCTTCTAAAAGATCAAGGACTAGGTCGTAGCTGGTATACCAGTTGTCGATTGTCAGATTATGATTTTTTCCCTTCACGTGGTCTATTAGACGTTTCACTATATCATATGGTTCATCAGAGAGTTCATAGGGACCAGGAGGTTGCTTGCCACAGTATAACTCAAGGGATGAAGTATAAAAAGTTTTAGCATTATTCAGGGTGTAGAATTTTAATCCATACTTTGCCGGCTTATTTGGCATAAACTGTATAAATGCACATCGCCCTCGAAAAGGCACTAGCTTCTCATCTATAAATTCACTTGTGTAGCTCTTTTTACAATTCACCACAAAGGAATCTAACAATGTGCAAACTGCTGCTAGTTTATCTATTCGCAGGCGATCATTACGAGTAGTTTTGTCTTCAAAACGAAGACTCCGTAACAAAAATAAAAACCTCTTTGACGACATGCAGGCTCTTGCTATTCCCATTCCAGTTCCATCTTTCGTCCAGATTTCATCCACAGATGTGTACTGTTCATCTTTCGAACCAGTGAGTGAACCAATCAAGGCAATTATTTCTTCATGGCAAGTAGGTTTAGCATCGCGCTCACGGCTGTCACATCTTCGCAATGCCTTGCAGTATAAATATTAGTGAAAGAAACTATTTCATCAATCATTTCCGAATCAATTATGTGTAAGAATGCATGCATTTCACATGACACTGTTTTCACATCTCCTTTTGGACAAGGGAATATTTTGATCACATGATTTAATCCTAAAGGTAGCCCTGGAAAAGCTAGTGGTGCACCACATTGATACGTATTTCCCAAAGAAAAAATCCCTCTCTAGTTCGTCGTGTTCATAGCTATCAACTAGGCCTACATCACCTTATTGCTCACTCTCACTGCCATAATCAATGTCTGAATAATTTACCACTTCATCTTCACCATCAGAAAAATCACAAACTTCAGGTTCTTCAGATCCTTCCTCCTCATCAGATAATTCCTGTAACAGCGTTTGTATGTCTTCATCCTTCACAAACTTCGCCCTACAATAAAAATAGATAGTTACTTTTGTTTCCTCTATAGTCTACATTTTAAAATAATGAAACTCCAAGAACATTTAAGGTACAATTTTACTTACATTTCCGGGTGCGTGGTGAAGAAAGTTCACCAAATGATGGCACGTGTGAGTCACGGTCAAATAGCGTGACACGTACAACTTCCTGAACAGATTCCGCTACACTGAGAGTATCGATAAGACTTCGCCGGAAGGTACTAGCAGCGTGACGGTTGTAGCTCTTAGGAACTAAAAACTACAGATGAAATACGCAGGTTGGTGAACAAAATTCCCCAGCGCGTCTCGTTTAGGGTTAATGGCAATATAGTGTATGACATAAGAGCAGGGTCTGGAGCTCAATATTCCAAGTCTAAAGAACATAAACATTTCTCTTCCAGAGACTATGATCAACTATTTTATAGTTTCTTCCTCTTAACCACTTAAATATATGTTTGAAAATGCTTACAAAGAGGAAATGATTCAAAATGAACTCTTTAAAAAACAAGATGATTACCTAATTAATCCTAGGTCACCAAAATATTAAAAAATTAAAGAATACAACTTTATTTGAAAAAAAAAGTCATAATGAATTTAATTTCAACCAAAGATTTGAAGATGGCAGTATACAAAGATGAGGAGATTGCCTTCATTCTTTTATGCTGGGTTCCTTTTCTCCTTTTATGTTTGTTCTGTGTTCCTAAACTTTTACCAGCTGTGTTCATCTTTTATATTTTTGTCTCTTCCCTTTTCCATGTTTATCCAGCTTTCTTCTTATTCTTACACTAACCACATCAAGACTGAAGATCTCTCAAGATGGTCCCTCAATGAGTGCCGAAGCCTGCCCTCCTCATGAAGGTAGAAAGCTGAAACGAGCTTGTCAGGAGCTGAGAAGAGAAGGGTGTGGAAGGACAGGGACTGTTGAGAAGAATGCCTCTCTACTTGAAGATGGCAGTGTATGAAGATGTGGAGATTATCCTTCTCCTTTTGTATTCTCGTATTTTTCAGTCCCCACTCTCTTTTGCACCTTTTTCCCACAATGATCTGTCATTTTGTGTTTGTCTTATTATGCATTCTTATTCTTGTTCCTATATGGCTTTTTAAAACCTGTTTGTTCCTTTCTACTACTTACAAACCTTACAAAAGTGACCAAGAAAGATACAGTGTTGGGAATGCACTTCAAAAACGATAAAACATGGATACAATTCCTCAATAATCGAACACATTTATTTTAACACACACACATGGAAGACATTTTGTGAACAACAATAACAACAACCAAACACTCAATCCAAAGAAATTCTACACACGCAACACAGTTGAAAATAATCTATATTATTCAAGACATGATACTGTATAGGCTTTTGGGTTTATGCCGTGTCAAGAAAATAAGGTGAATTTTTTTTTTTACGTTTTCGCAGAGAACTGTGCTCTGCATCATCAGAAGAAAATCTTGACTGTCCACGAGAAAGGCTTCTTAAACAATGACTTTTTGAAATTCGACATTATAATAGAAGTCGAAATGGTACGTTCATTCACCAGAAGGCTCCCCAGATGTGGTACAGCTCTAGCGTTCGAAGCAGAAGCTGACCGAACCATCAGAATCAGTCTAAGAGGGTCACATAACATGTGTACATAACATATGACATTGACAGGTGTATGACATTGACACAAGCTTGGAATGAAACCTGTCAGGTTCAGGATTATACGGGAAGCTGTGGAAATACATAGAAATCCTAACAATTTCAACAGGGACACTTGCTATCAATTAAGTAATACCTGGTTGCCAGCCATTAAGGATTTACGCAGGTAGTTCCCTTCCCTGTCCCTTCACTACTGTTATTTCGTCTTCGTGTTTTCCAAATTTGTACGTTCATCATCAACAGATGATTCATTCCAGGCTTGTGTCAATATCATATGTTACGTGCACATGTTACGGGACCCTCTTCCAGCAACCACCCCACCAGTATACAGATGGAGGATTAAACTTCCATTTAATTCTTCTAGCAGTGCTGTAAAGGTTAACAGCATCCAAGTCCAATTTCTTACATACATTATCAGTGCCCGAAAAGTTAGTACTGTTGTCATTATACACAAGAGATGGTCAACCTGTTCTACTAATGAATCTCCTAAAACTTTGAATGACCGAGCTCGATAGCTGCAGTCGCTTAAGTGCGGCCAGTATCCAGTATTCGGGAGATAGTAGGTTTGAACCCCACTGTCGGCAGCCCTGAAGATGGTTTTCTGAGGTTTCCCATTTTCACACCAGGCAAATGCCAGGGCTGTACCTTAATTAAGGCCACGGCCGCTTCCTCCCCACTACTAGCCCTTTCCTGTCCCATTGTCGCCATAAGACCTATCTGTGTCAGTGCGACGTAAAACAACTAGCAAAAAAAAAAAAACTTTGAATGAAGCTGTCAGTTGAGATAAGATCCAAATGTACTGCTCGATACACTCCAACAAACACACCCATGCCTTTTTATTACTGCCCTTCTCCATCCTGAGGTATAGTGGAACTGCTAAATCAACACCAGTAACTTCAAATATCTTAGCACTTCACACTCTATCTTCAGGAAAAGGTGCCGGGTTAACTTCTAAATGTTTAACTGCTTGCTTCTTACAATTGAAGACATTTATCCAGAACTGATCAAACAGTTAGTCTTCCAAGAAGGATTTAACATTTTTCTCTACAGAGGGTCATCATCACTTGTGGACCTGCGTGACACGATTCTTTATATAAATCCATTATCAGGCGAAATACAACAGGATGCTCGGAACTAGGCAGAACAGCTGGATGACAAAAATCGTTTAGATCCATCCTATGTGAGACTTTTGTCATTAGGCATAGAATGGCATTACTATCAATGAATGGGACCAAATTCGACAACTTTTGGTCATTCACTCCAGAGAAAGCATGTTTCTGAACCATATTTATAACTTTAAGCTCAGCCACCACTAATTCCTCAGTTGTCAAGTTACCATGGAATCTGTCATGTTCTTTCGTTCGACAATTCTTCACAAAGCGATATAACAAACCAATTAAACGTATGCTTTGCCTAAAAGTAGAAAAGCGGGCAAAAAAAGCAATCAGATTCAACTGTAGCTGAGAGCATGGAGGCAACAACACTTTTAAGTATGAAGGCTTTCACCGCCGGTATCAATATAATAAAAATCTTCCGGGCTATTATGCCGTGGTCCACTCCTCTCGCTTCTCCCAGACGTTACGACTACTGCTGCGGTAGTCATCTTCTGTGGTGTCATGTAGATACACTCTCCTCCTGTATCCCGCTGGCGACTGCAACTGCAGGAGAGCGTATCTACACGACGCCACAGAAGATGACTACTGCAGCAGTAGTTGAAACGTCTGGGAGAAGCAAGAGGAGTGGACCACGGCATAATAGCCCAGAAGATTTTTATTATATTTTAAAACAACACTTTTCTTCTTGCCGCGGGTAGTCTCTTCTTCATCAAACTGTACGTCTACCTTGGGCCATGTACTTGGTTGTTCTCGTAGTCAGTTAGGTCCCTCCCACCATCTTGATTCTAACAACTTCTTAGCAGTAGCGCCACAGGACAGCAGGTCTGCAGGATTCCTGGTGCCTGGAACATGCCTTCATTTCTGTCCTCCAGTCAGTTCCCCGATTTCTTTAACTCGGTTGGATATGAACACATCCCACTGACCTTTTCTTTGAGTCCATGCTAAGACCGTACTTGCATCACTCCAAAATATTGTCTTAACACCAGGGATGTTGAAATAATGAACAATGTTGGAGTACATCCTAGAAGCTATTGTTGCAGCTAACAACTCCAACCTCAGGATTGTCACTTTCTTGTTAGGCTTACTAATTGGAGAGACTCTTGCTTTAGCGAGGATGAGTTGGACATGAACCAGATCCTGATGTTCCACATGTAGGTAAGCCACAGCAACAAACGAGAGTTGACTTGCATTGCAGAAGATGTGAAGTGTCCAGATTTCTTGCGAATCTGACCCCGGTAGCCATCTAGGAATTTTGATTTCTTCTAAGTATGGTAAATCCCTCATCCAGGTCAAGAATTGTGATTTAAGGTCCTCATTCACTTCCTGATCCCAACCTATACCTGATTCCCATGTCTGCTGCAAGAGAAGTTTTGGAAGCAAAGTGACACTACAAGCTACTCCAACGGGGTCAAAAATCCGATGTGCTGCTGAGAGAAAAATCTTCTTGGTGATTTTCTCCAGGCGAGGGGAATTTACCTTTTCTACATTTATGTATAGGGTATCTTTTGATTTATCCCACAGCAACCCTAAGAAATTGGTAGGCTTTGCTGATGGCAAAGAAGGATTTGTGAACTCCCACCCTCGAAGCTTGAACTTTCTCTCACTCATGATGGAAGTTGCTTCATCAATGAACTACTGTAACTGGTTCATATCATCTACACTGGTCAACATAAAAGCTCTGAGCTAACAGTTCTACCAAATCTTGAGAATAAGATGATGTGCCTTCTTTACACTGGTCTAGTACAGTCTGCATGTGGTACTTGATTACTGCTCCAAGAAGATATGGGCTACATGTCACTCCAAACACTACATGACAGTGTTGGTAGATCATCAAGGTACCCTGATGGTCGATCCACAAGAACCTCAAAAATGGCCGGTCCCCATTAGAGATGCTGATCTGCAGGAAAGCAAGCCAGATGTTGGCCATTACTCCAATTTTCCTCAACTGGAAACGAGCCAATACCGAAGAAAGTAGTTCTATGAGATTTGGTCCCTCTTCAACACAACTGTTAACACTGGGATTTTTGTTTACACATGCCGATGCATCAAACACAGGACGAACAGGCATGGTACTATTCTGTTTCATGATGTGATGATGCAGTAAATAATGACAGGGAGAATCCATTGTTTCTTCAGGTACCTTTTCTATTACACCTTCCTATAGCCACTCATCCAGTACAGACTGATATGCATCATAGTAGCCTTCAGCCATTTAATTGTCGAATGGACTGTCTTTTTAGCCATATTGTAGTTACAGTAGAACCATGTTTATCCAAAATAAAGGGAGCAGAGCCACTTCGGTTGACGCGTTTTTTCGGATGACACATGGTCAATATTTTCGAAAGTTAAATGTCAAAAGAAAAATGCATAAACTCTGTTAATCAAACGTGCATACTGTACATTAACATTAACATTAAAATGCCACTCATTGTATAAAATCAGTGATTTTCTTCTGAATTTTCTTAGTGCAGCGCTGTTGTGCAGCTATGTTGTGCCACCGCTTAATCAACAATACATCAGCTGGTGTAGATTCATTGCTTTGTTCAACAAAACGCAAAGCGATCTGAAATAATGGAACAATTTTTTTGTTACTACTGAAATGAATACTGTATACTGTAATATTATTACAGTACTGTAATTAAAGCATGTGGTACTGTATTTTAATAAAAATTTGAAATTAATCTTACCTCCATTGCACTAAATCCATCACCTGCCGTAACTCAATTCTCAAAACTGCCACTGTCAAGGTCAGAGTCATCTGCACAATCTTCATGAGTAATAATAATAATAATAATAATAATAATAATAATAATAATAATAATAATAATAATAATAATAATAATAATTGCTACCTCTCCAAAGGGTAAGGTTACAATTAATAGGTTTAATGAAGAGAAAATGTTTGCTACCGTAATGCTTTCACCAAAAGTACTGTACACTAGGCATGTCAACATGTACGAAACTAAATTTGCAAGCACATAAATCACAGGAAATAAACAAACAGTTTAACCAACATGACTATTAAGAAAGGATAACCGGGAAGCGGCTGGGAACCATATCCAGGCGGTGGAAGGTATTGGTAACACTGAAGAAGCGAAGTCAATGTAATCCTAGACTTTACTTAACAAGTTAGATTTGATTCCATATATAAAGCAATAACCAAGATACAATTAAAATAATGACGGCATAATTTCAACAACCATTACAATTTACATGAGGGTAGCATTTAGTAATTAAATTTATTTTACACCGGAACATCACACATGACGTTCCACTGTTGTGGCGTTACCTTTAAAAACCCAAAACAGTTCGAAATAAATAAAGGAAGGTAACGTTATACTAAAATGAAGAGATACATCTAAGGAGGAAAAATAATTTACGTATAATCATGGAGTGGGTAGCCCCCTCAAAAACACTTCTGAGACAGGGTACCCGACCTAAAGATGAATATTCCATGATGAAGCGGAATTAATGAGATAGTCCCGAGAAAAATATTACTGATAAGGATTACTTCGAAAGGCGTATAACAATTAATTTACAAAACAACAAACGGGAACAATCTCTTGACAAAGTGAGGCGACTTACCGAAACGGCTAAGTCATAATTATAACATTTGGAAGCAGAAGGAAACACGGGTACGCTCCGGCAAGATAAATTAAATGAAACACTACATCTGAAACTGAATACCAGAAAGTTAAAAAATAATAATCAGTGCTTACCGGATGGTGGGGCCCAGAAGACCCGTACCTTGGAAGGTGACCGTTCCCTTCAATGGTCAAACAGAAAAGACGCCCTCGCAGAGCAAGGCTCCAGCGACAACGCTTCTCCCCGGAAATTATGAAATATTACCACGGCCAATGAGCGTACAATGATTTCCTTCACCTACCAATCACATTTCCTTTTATTTTCTCCAATAGGAGCGCAGAAAAAAATAGTGCTGACAAAGAACATTTAGGAAGCCTCTAGAAAAATTACGAAATTTGTGCAACTTTACGAAACCGGAAATCTCCCACGCCGATGTGGCGCGTGTGGTACAGGATGCACCAGAATTACAATGACAATCAAATAATTTTAAAATCATATCGACTTCAAACAAATTAAACAATTCCAAAATTCACATACTGAGGAAAACCAAAACAAACAATTGAATAAATCCTTTACATACATAATTTATCGCCGTCTTCCGAGTCCAAATAATCAAATCCCAATAATCACAACATACTCCCCCCCTTTAATTTGGAGCACAGCTCCAAAAATAAAAATTTTATTCACAATTTTAGCAGTCCAATTCCTGCATAGTTTAGAAAATAACAAAACACCTTAAAAAAAAAACGCTGAAAATAAAGGACATATAACAATGTTCATTGAAACAGAAAGCACATAAAATATACACTAAAGAGATTTTTAAAAAATTTTCTTTTTTCTGTTCTTATGTTCGTAAAACACCACACTGAAATTATTTTCTTTACAAAATTGAAACGTTCCCTGAAAAAAAAAAAAAAAAAATTTAACACAAAATAAGAGACATCTTTTGGATTGAGTTCTTGGTTTTTCTGTTTTATTTACACTGTAGCACCACGAGTTCTTGCTGTTGATGTGACTGACGACGCGGCCACTGTCTTCAGCCTCTACATTACAGTTCAAACTGGGTGACTGCGCACAGCCTAGCACGACTGGCGTCATTGGTATATCCGGTTTACAGCGCTGTAAATTGCCATGTCCAAGTATAGGTGATATCACGTGCCACTAATGGCCACGTCAGTGTATGTCAGGTAACTATTCAGAATCTTGGCATGGGATGATGGTCACCACCATGCAGACGGTTCCCTCTTGGATTAGGGACGTCAAGTTGTCAGGCAGGAACAGTAATTGTCATCTGTACCTCAGGTCACTGGAATGCAGTGCAGAACGGCAGGGCCCAAGACATAACGTACCTCTCCACTAGGCACGACAGCAGAAATGGGGATGGTATCCCCCTCCGGCCACTGCAACAGAAATTTACCCGCAGCAGACAGGGAATATGAAGCTAAAGCCACCCTGGTGGACAAGAGCTTGGAGGCACCTAACCGGTGTCTCCTCGACCTTCATTTGGGAGGTTCCCCCACAGGTTTGGGACTATCTTAGCCCCCCCATTCCGGCAAGCACTATGGATAACTTAAGATGAAATTTAGGAAATAGTTTAAAGAAACTCAAAAACTCTACCGGAGTTTACCCTGATTCCACAATTTGACAATAATCCCTAGTTACGAAGATCTTAATTCTACCCCACAATACATACTAAATTATATCTAACGTGATCATAAATGACCTTTCCATTACAACTAAAGAGACTAAACTAAATCATAAACTATAAAACCCGAAAAATTGTGCGCACTAATTAAAAATTCGCTTACAACTAATTCCTTATCACTACCCCAAAACAAAATAGTCTCTAAAGTATTGTCTCATAACTAGGGAATTTTTATCTGAGATAAATGCACACGGCTGATCCTCTTTCTTTCAGGATCACTGACTAACAATGATACAGGGGTTAAAAATTTCAAAATTGTGCAGGGACCTCGAAATCTGGGGGATAACTTGCTTATTACATGGTCCGCAGCACTACTAATGGGATGAGTCTTTACATAGACCTGGTCACCCACAGACAGATTGTGCGGTCTTCGCCCGTGATTATAGTTACGTTGAACTTTAGCGTAATAAACCTTCAAATTTTTACGCGCACGATGCCAAGCAGCACGGATCGTTTCTGGATTAGCGACATCAGGCAGGAGATCGTTAATGGACCACAGATTAGAAAGTGGAGAATTAGGGGTGAACGCTAGCATCAATGAAGCAGGAGTTTGCTTGTGACTTTCATGAACAGCAGTATTGAAAGCAAATGATAGCCAATTAAGTGAAGAATCCCACTTTGAGTGGTCAGAAGAATGGTATGCAATAAGAGCAGATCTTAGGTTCCGATTAACTCTTTCAGCATAATTAGGCCTGGGATAATAAGGTGTTGTAGTCACATGAGAGATAGATAGATCAAAACAGAAATTACGGAATTGCACAGATGTAAAAGCTCTAGCATTATCACTCACCAAAAATTGACAGGGTCCAAATGAAGCAAAGATCTGTTTTAAGCAAGAAATAGTAGTACTAGCATTAGCCATGCGAGTAGGGAACAGCCATGTAAAACGCGAGAACGCATCAACACACACAAGTATGAAACGATGGCCGGTCCGTGAACGCGGGAATGGTCCAATGTAGTCGATAAATAGTCTCTCCATTGGGCGAGAAGCTTGCTCAGATGACAACAGACCAAGGCGGGTATTAGGAGCGGGTTTACTGATGTTACAGGTTTTGCAAGATTTGACCATTGTGCGAATTTCACCATCCATAAATTTCCAAATAAAATGCTTACGAATTTTCTCCCTAGTTTTAAATACACCAAGGTGTCCGCCAACAGGGGATTCATGGAAATATTTGAAAAGAGCAGGGACTAGATTAGAAGGTACAACAATTTTGGGGTCTCTGCGCCCACGAGCAGGACAACACAGAACACCATTTTTGAGGACATACGGTTTGACATGTTCACCAGATTTAATCCTGTCAATAATACCCTTCAATTCAGGATCGTCTTCCTGATGTTTAGAGATATCTTTGAAAAGGACAGGGGAATTGGTCAAAACCACATTAACAAAGGCCGAAACTTGTTCAGGAGAGGGATCAGCGGATTCTAATTGAGGATCAGAACTGCCAGGGTAGAACATTCTACTAAGAGTGTCGGCAATGACATTTTGAGTTCCACGAATGTGACGAGCTTCAAATTGAAAAGCTGAGATGCGTACTGCCCAACGCGCAAGACGACCAGTTCTTCTTGGCTTGGCCAGTACCCAACTCAATGCCTGATTGTCTGTTTCAAGATCAAAAGGTAGATGTTCAAGATACATTCTAAATTTCTCCAAGGAGAAAACAACAGCTAAGGCTTCTAACTCATATATAGAATAGTTGCGTTCAGCAGGATTTAGACTACGTGAAGCATAAGAGATAGGACGACGTCCATCTTCAAATTCCTGAAGGAGAACACCAGATATACCTGTAGATGAGGCATCGGTTTGAAGAACGAAACGTTTAGAAAAATCTGGCATCGCCAGTACAGGAGCATTACATAAAGCAGATTTCAGATCATAGAAAGCTTCAAGTTGGGCATCACCCCACTCAAATTTAGCATCTTTTCTCCTCAAGGCATTTAATGGGGCTGCTCTCTCAGCGAAATTAGGGATAAATTTACGGAAGAAATTGACCATACCAACGAACCTAGCGACAGCTTTGACATCTTTAGGAGTAGGAAAATTTTGGATAGCTGCAGTACGAGATTGGTCAACCGAAACGCCTTTCTCGGACACGATATGGCCTAGGAAGGACATCTGAGGCTGTGCGAAAGTCACTTTGCTAGCCTTAAGGGTTAGTCCTGCTTTACGGAGCCTTTCAAGGACTTCATTAATATGAGCAAGGTGTTCTTCAAAAGTTTCGCTAAAAATTACCAAATCATCAAGATAATTATAAACGAATTTGAATTTAATGTCTGACAACACGTTATCCAGCAGCCGAGTCAAAACAGCAGCTCCCGTTGCCAGTCCGAACGGCACGCGCTCAAATTCATAGAGGTTCCAGTCAGTAGCAAAAGCTGTAAGATGCTTGGATTCCTCAGCAAGAGGTATCTACTAGTACGCCTGATTCAGATCAAAAGTGGTAAAAATTTTGGCATTAGCAAACCAAGAGAAACAAGAGTGCAAGTCAGGAAGTGGAACAGATTGAAGCACAACTCGCTTATTCAACATTCGATAGTCTATTACAGGCCGAAAACCACCCTGTGGTTTAGGGACTAGAAATATGGGAGAAGAGTACGCAGATTTAGAAGGACGTATTACACCATCAGCAAGCATTTGGTCGATGATAGCCTTAAGGGCTTTCATCTTAGGAGGCGACAACCGGTACGGAGGAGAACGAACAGGTACATTGTCAGTTACTTCAATTTTATATTCCAAAACATTGGTCACACCTAACTTGTCAGTGAACACATCAGGAAATTTATCGCAAAGATTCCTAAGCTGGTTGGCCTGATCATCAGGCAAATGATCAAAGTCGAAAGCTTTTGGTTCACTTGTGTCCTCAGACACAGCACTGACATGATAAGGAAGGATAGGAGAACGGTTACACAATGTAAAGATCCTCATAGAAAACTTAAACTGGAATTTATTATATTGAAGATCCAAAACCATACCAGTTTTGGCAATAAAATTTGCACCGAGAATGAAAGGACAAGATAAATCTTTCACCACCACCACGGGCATTTTCCATGTGAAATTACGTATTCTAATTTTGAGATTCAGACTTCCAATCAAATTCAAGGAATTAGAATTAGCCGTATGGCAGGTTAAAGACACAGGTTTTAAAGCAGGGAACTTACAAACAGATTTCACAGAGTTATACAATTTTTCACTCATCAAGGTGAGGCTACTTCCAGAATCAACTAAAGCACAAACTGGTTCATTGTTCACTTCTAGGCAAATGTAAGGTAATTTACATGGAGGAATAGCAGAAATACCACAAGATTTTGGAAAATTGATACTAGGGTCAGACTGAAGCTTATAATCGACTACAGGGTCAGGTAAATCATCAACTAATTGACAGCGATAACAGACGAAACATGAAGGTACACTATAAGTTTTGGCACCAGGATCGGCGGCTAGTCATCTGGGATTACTATTACCAGAACGCCCAGAGCCGGAAGAATTGCGAGGACACTGTCTTGAAAAGTGTCTATTTGACCCACAATATCTGCAAGAACTAGTGGAGAGAGAAACTCTATTCTCATTCGGAATTGAATTGCCTAAGGGCTCAATCTTAGGACAGTTCCTTTGGAAGTGATCCGTAGAACCACAACTATAACATGCACGTGAATTACGTGGCTTGGAAGAAGTAGAAACGGTACTAGTGACCTGAGAAGACATGCTCACAGGAGGAGGAGCTAAGGCGACTCGTAACTGGTCGGCATACCTAATGCCTTCAGCAGAAACCGTAATAGCTTCCAACTGAGCGAACGTAGCGGGTCGAGGCGACAGAGCAAGATACGACCGGTAATTTGGTGCAAGACCCTCAATAATGCTAGCAACCATTTGAGACTCAGAATAGTTTAGCATGAAGATCCGAGCATTGAACTTAATGTCCTGGATGTATTCCGACAATGTTTCATTCAAATACTGTACTCGAAAATAATGCCTTTGAACCAAAGAAGACAAAGCACGGGAAGGAATAAAAAACTCAAGCACATGTGCATGAAATTGGTCAACTGTCCACTTTTCTGAAATGGCTCTTATGACATGCTCAGAAAGAGCTCCAGATACATGTGGATATAAGACTTGGAAGAAATTGTCACGACTTAAGGAATACACTATACTCTGATCTTTAAATTCGACCAAAAAACGTAGAAACACTATGACTTCGTCAATCGAATTAACGGTGAACTTAGATACACCCTTAAATATAGCAGTTAATGGGTGAGGCAAGTTTGAAAAAATTTGAGAAGCAGCAGGAGTAGGTACCTGAACAGCACTGGATTGGTTACAAGAAGGCAATACAGTAGTAAAGAAATCTTGATTAGAACGCTCCTGGGATAGGGCAGGAGTACTAAAAGTGAGGTTAGGACTGAGGTTAGATTGCATAGAAACCGGCACAGATATTCGCATTTGCGACACATTTTCACACATCTGTGACACCCCAGAAGAATTTACTACAGGTGACGCTTGGACATGGGGATATCTTTGTACGATAGGAAGAGAAACAACTTGGGTCGCAACCGGAGGATGAGATAAAGACACAGTAGAATTAACAGTTCCCATAGGAACAGTTGACATAGTAACTTGCGTACAAGAAGCACCACTATAATTATTCATGGGCAGAGAAGCACTGGTAAATACAGCAGGAGAAGATTGCACGGGAGTATCATTAAAAGTGACCACTGCACTAACTGGTGAAGCAGTAGATACAGATACAGTGTCACTGTCACACGTTTCAGATTGGACGGGTACATTAACTATAGAACTTGAGCTAGGCAAAGAATTACCTTCCAGCAACCCAACAATTTTATCAAAAATATCACAAAACTGCAATAACAACGATTCGCACTCACATCGCTCATCTTCAGATAAATTATGCGCCAACAGATCGCGAATCCTGTCCACGTAATGCTGCACTTGGCCTTTCGCACGTGTTAACTGTGCATCAGACGGTTTAGAAGAACAAAATGACATAATAATGGCTTTATATTCTACAATTTTATCTCTGACAATCGACAAAGATGCGCACACTTCATCTGTTGATAACCCTGGGACAAAAACAGGTTCATTTAGCGATTGTTTCAACAAGCTCGTGTCATCCTTAACCTTTCCTGTCGAATTCAACTTACGAATACGAAGTTCGTAAGCTAATTCCTCCTTCCTCAAATGGAACGGCCCTGGGATAGCACGAGACATGTTGATAAAAAAGGAAACTACGAGATAATACTTGAATTAAATTTTAGGTTATAACCACCGAATTACCGTCAACTTTGCTTCTTCAGCAACCACGCTCTGCTACCATACTGCTACCTCTCCAAAGGGTAAGGTTACAATTAATAGGTTTAATGAAGAGAAAATGTTTGCTACCGTAATGCTTTCACCAAAAGTACTGTACACTAGGCATGTCAACATGTACGAAACTAAATTTGCAAGCACATAAATCACAGGAAATAAACAAACAGTTTAACCAACATGACTATTAAGAAAGGATAACCGGGAAGCGGCTGGGAACCATATCCAGGCGGTGGAAGGTATTGGTAACACTGAAGAAGCGAAGTCAATGTAATCCTAGACTTTACTTAACAAGTTAGATTTGATTCCATATATAAAGCAATAACCAAGATACAATTAAAATAATGACGGCATAATTTCAACAACCATTACAATTTACATGAGGTAGCATTTAGTAATTAAATTTATTTTACACCGGAACATCACACATGACGTTCCACTGTTGTGGCGTTACCTTTAAAAACCCAAAACAGTTCGAAATAAATAAAGGAAGGTAACGTTATACTAAAATGAAGAGATACATCTAAGGAGGAAAAATAATTTACGTATAATCATGGAGCAGAGCATCTTCAGTGGGTAGCCCCCTCAAAAACACTTCTGAGACAGGGTACCCGACCTAAAGATGAATATTCCATGATGAAGCGGAATTAATGAGATAGTCCCGAGAAAAATATTACTGATAAGGATTACTTCGAAAGGCGTATAACAATTAATTTACAAAACAACAAACGGGAACAATCTCTTGACAAAGTGAGGCGACTTACCGAAACGGCTAAGTCATAATTATAACATTTGGAAGCAGAAGGAAACACGGGTACGCTCCGGCAAGATAAATTAAATGAAACACTACATCTGAAACTGAATACCAGAAAGTTAAAAAATAATAATCAGTGCTTACCGGATGGTGGGGCCCAGAAGACCCGTACCTTGGAAGGTGACCGTTCCCTTCAATGGTCAAACAGAAAAGACGCCCTCGCAGAGCAAGGCTCCAGCGACAACGCTTCTCCCCGGAAATTATGAAATATTACCACGGCCAATGAGCGTACAATGATTTCCTTCACCTACCAATCACATTTCCTTTTATTTTCTCCAATAGGAGCGCAGAAAAAAATAGTGCTGACAAAGAACATTTAGGAAGCCTCTAGAAAAATTACGAAATTTGTGCAACTTTACGAAACCGGAAATCTCCCACGCCGATGTGGCGCGTGTGGTACAGGATGCACCAGAATTACAATGACAATCAAATAATTTTAAAATCATATCGACTTCAAACAAATTAAACAATTCCAAAATTCACATACTGAGGAAAACCAAAACAAACAATTGAATAAATCCTTTACATACATAATTTATCGCCGTCTTCCGAGTCCAAATAATCAAATCCCAATAATCACAACAATAATAATAATAATAATAATAATAATAATAAATATAATAATAATATTATAATAATAATAATACAGTAATAATAATAATTATTCCTGCGTGATCAAGAAAAATGTGCTATATAAATGTAGCATGGAACGAACAAGAGGGTAAGAAACTGTTTTATTTTGTGCTTACACGTGCATTCTGGCATAAGTCATAATATAAAAATAGGGTTTGCCTAAAAATAGGGTTTGCCTAGTAGCTCTCAGCACATTTAGCAAGAGAATTACTAATATCAGCAGCTAAGAACAAAACAGTAAAATACAATTTTGCCAGAGCATTTCAGTTAAGCCGGGTATCGGTTAAGCGAAGTTCTACTGTATTAGAAAGTGGAGGATGATCTTCTATCCAGGGTAGGCAGCATTCAAATATACCATTCTCATTGATCCTTACTGTATCCAAGAAATGTTGATGAGCAGCTTCTTGAAGTTATAATTTACTCTTCTTCTCAGCAGGGTCCATTATGCCAAGGGAATCCAGAGTCCACAAATCTGATACAAGGGCTTCTCTGGTTAGCATAGCTGTCACCACCATAGCCATACTTTACTCATTACTATGTTCTGAAGGTACTGTTCCCATTAAAATCCATCCCAAAAGAGTTTCCATGACCACTAGTCCAGAACTTAGTATCTTGTGGCATCCTGTAAACAATTTGCCTGCAACATCAGCTCCAAGTAATATTTCCATTGGCCCATAAGATTTGATGTCACTCAAAACAATGTCCTGACTACTTAGTTCCTCAATACAAGGACCTTGATATACTGAAGGTATGGCACCACAAATTCTTGTTTGGTCTAATGCTTCAAAGTGACAGTTGTAGCTACCAAACAGACTAGAGAGATAAATAGTGTACACACTGTACCGGGCGGTGCACCTCCACGCCGCTAATTCAAAAGGTGCGCCAGTTGAAACTCCTCTGCTGGAGGAAGTCTGAACTTTATTGACGGTATTAATTTTCTACTTTCTCAGAAGATGTCACTACCTGTAAATTTTGGAGTTTTAGAACTGTGTCATTTTTGATGTGTTTTTGTTTTGCTTGAAGTAAGAAGTGTGAACTTTCTCTTCTAGAGGACACTACTGAAGAACTACAATAGTGCACCCTAGTGCGAAGAAAAAGAACTGTTCTTTGGAGAAAATTTTATTTCAAAAGTTTGTTCTTTGTTAAATTTATTTCAGTCATTGGTTAAGTTGGCAATATTACCCCTTTCTTTCCCCTTGTTTTAAATCTAGCCAATCCCTAATTTCTGAAATTAATTTTCCACCAATAATGTGTTTCTTCTTCATCTTGTGTAGGGGTTTCTCTTTATTCTCCAATAAAGTGATTGTGGGCGGGTGTTCTCATTCCCCTAACGCCTAGAACCTTCCGCGAGAGTATATAAACTGCTGATTTTTGGGTCTCTGAGCCACTTTTGTTCCATCTTTCGGTGTGTAAAGTACATAGCAGGGGGCGGGAAGCGCCTCTGTCTTCTCCAGCCGTTCAACAACCAGGTAATGGCCTCTTAATAACTTCTTTTCTTGCTAGGTCGGCAGTTTGACTCTCGGGGCGGGTTCGAAGCGTTTCCTCCATGTAACCTTTTCCTAAAATGTAACTACTCTTTTCATCTATTCTCTTTTAAAGCTACATATTGGGATAGAGAGTGCTCACCCTCTCGAGCTCCCACTCATATTGTTGTGAGGTGAACTTAGTTTTCACAACCTATTCTTCCTTGACGTAATGTAAATTGTTTCTTTTGAGTCACCTCTTTAGTATGGGATTAGCCCTTGTATTAACGGCCTAGTGCCGAGTAGGTCTTAAACAAAGTGTATTAGGAGTGCAAGTTCGCCTCCTCTCAAATTGTTAGTTTAGAGGTCATGTAATCAACCTTTTTTTTTCTTTTTTTTTCATTTAAAAGACCTCAGTAGGTTGGGTATTTTACCCCTGTGTATATGTCCTTAGAGGACAGCTTGAAGGTGGAGTTTGGTGTGGCCTGTGATTGGCTTAAACTTTGAGAGCAGATTGTTCTTTTGGAATTTGACTTTTGTATGCCTCGAGGAGGCTTTTCTGTGTAAAGAGGAGCTAGTGCTCCTGAACATGAATGGGGTTTTCTGCCCCTCTGGTAAAACTTATTTTGAAGTAAGGTTGGGCTGATTGCCCAAGCATTGTAAAGTCAGGGCGCGAAGCCCAAATCCTGTAAATATTGTAACTACCCTTTGACTTGCTACTTTGTACCTGCCATGCTTGTTATTTCTTTATTTTTGAAAAGAAAATATAACCTTGTTAAATTTTAAATTAATTTTACTTTCGTAGTTTGAGACCCGTTCACGCCCGCACCTTCTTTCACCTCTACCTACCACTAAAATACGGTAACAAGTGGTAGCAGAGCATGGTTGAATGGGTCTCAATTTAGCCCTTTTTGACGGTTAAACATTGTTTTGTTCCGAACTCTAACAATTTTCTCAGTTGCTGGATTTTTTTATTTTGGAGTTTTTCAAAATTGTTCTGTCATCATGCCCGGACCTCGCGATGTTCTCCATCTTAACTATTTGCGCAAAGAGGAGTTGATATATGAGTTAACTATTAGAAATGTGCAATCTGGAGGCACGGTTGCAGTAGACACAAACAAGCTTAGAGAGTCCCTTGAATTGCCCATTTCAATCCCCACCTTGGGGGAGAAAGAAGTTGACGACTCTCTTTCCACGATCGTCGAGAATATTACTGGGCTAGCATCTGTAGTTAGTTTTTTTGATGAAAATGATCATTCTCCTAATCAAATTAAGCGTGTGCAAGCCAGGCTATATCACTTTTCAAATAGAGTTAACGATCTGTTGTCTCTGAAGTTGAATGACGTTCAGAGGAAGGAAGCTAGTACGCTGCTTGAAAATATTTCTGAATTATCTAGCAAGGACACTCAATTGTTAACTGGGGAGGTTCCTCCCAAAACTGATCAACCCGTCACAGTGAATGTAGGTAGCGAGGAAGAGCCTCATAAGGGAGAAGTCAATAGGAAAACCATTGCTGCTCAAACAACCTCTGCCCCATTGGACGAGTCTGAACGCCGTAACTCATTAAATAATGTACGTTCTGAATTAACTACCTTGCCATTGAAACCTTTACCTACTATGTCACCCGGGTTTAGTAGCTTGCCTCATCCATTGGCAATGTTGCTCAGAGGTATCTCTAAGTTTTCCGTTAATACCACTAGTGACGTAATTTCATTTTTAAGATTTCTAGTTGAATTTCAGGATCATGCCCTTGTTTTTTCTCTTTCTCCATGTCAAATTTTGCAAATTATCTATCCGTATGCTATTGGTATTCTCTCTGATAAAATCGTAAGAGCCATTGCCGAGCAATCATCTATTGAGGATTTCCATGCCCACTTGCTAGCTAACTTCATCCCTGCTAGGGCCAGGTCCTCCCTTATTCAGAAGTACTATTATCGGGTACAGCGCTTGGATGAAAACTTGGCAGACTTCATCCAAGATATTAAGTTTTATACTAGGGTGTTTGCTCTTCATTTCCCTGAGGATCAGATTGTACAAGCTATTGTGGAAGGGATTTCACCATCCTATAGGTCATATTTGTGTTTCGCGGCGTGCCCGCAAACTTTCTCGGAACTTGAAGCATTGGCCGTCTCAGCGGAAGGAGTTAGATACGCCGATTCTTTGCGTGTAGCGAAAGAACCCCCGCCTTCCTTTAGTAATACTCGGCCTCCACCTCGCCGATCAGTCACCCCTCGTAAATGTTATGCTTGTGGGTCGCTTGACCACCTGCGCAATAAGTGTCCACTGATCAAGTCGAGTGGGACAAGTAATGGGGCTGGTTCATCACAAGGCTGTTTTAAATGTGGGGCTTTCTCACATATCGCCAAGAATTGCCCAAATTCGAATAGCACCCCCTCCTGCTCAACTTCTGGTGCAAATTCCACCTATGCCAATAATAAAAAGTGACTAGTGGCTTCGGCTGAGTCGACTAATCCATCTTCCCGAGACTCAGCCCCTAGTAAACAGGTTGTAAATTCAGGGAACGAGCAATTTTCAAATGCATCTTTTGAATGCCCCAAAGAGTGTCTTAGGATTGCGGCGGATTCCCCCGCACCTATTCCTTTTCTTAAGATTGAGTTAAATAATGAGCCTCTAACCGCTCTATTAGATTCAAGCAGTGTCTGTTCGATTATTTCGGCTGAATGGTATTCTAAATTGAAATCTGTTTGTAAACTACCTGACTATGTCTCATCTCCTGTTCTATATGTTTCGGCTAATTCGTCTCCATTAGAAATTCTAGGTTCCTTACTGGTCAAAATTCGTATTTTTAAATTTACATGGAAAACCAAACTGTTTGTGGCTAAGCACTTGTCTTGCCCCATCATACTGGGAGCGGACTTCATTTCTCACACTGGTCTTGTGCTCGATCTTCAGAGTAAGTCGTGCACATTCAAATTTGCGTCCAATTGTAACATTCCCTTGTTAAAGTGTAATTCTGTATCATGTTCATCTATTTCGCCTACCCAGGATGAGATGTCGTTAGACCTTAGACATCTACCTGAGGAGCAGGCTGATAGTATTCGCAAATTGTGTCAGTCCTTTCCAGAGGTGTTCTCTGATACTCTTGGTGTTACTGACCTTATTGAATACAAAATTGAGGTCACGGATTCGATTCCTGTCCGTTTTCCACCTTATAGGCTATCTCCACCTAAAATGAAGGCTCTGAAAGAAATTATCGACCAGATGTTGAAGGATGGTATTATTAGGCCCTCTAAGTCAGCGTATTCTTCGCCTATTTTTCTAGTCCCGAAACCCCAAGGGGGCTTCAGGCCTGTCATTGATTACAGGGCTCTCAATTGGAAGGTGGTGTTACAATCTGTGCCCCTTCCCGACCTTCATTCTTGTTTTTCATGGTTTCGTAAGGCCAAGTTCTTTACTATCTTGGACTTGAATCAGGCCTATAATCAAATTCCCCTTGCCGAAGAGTCTAAACACCTTACAGCGTTTGCCACGGACTGGAATTTATATGAATACAACCGCGTGCCTTTCGGGCTCCCCACGGGAGCAGCTGTACTCACTAGGCTGCTAGATAGGGTCTTCTCCGACATCAAATTTGAATACTTGTACCACTACTTGGATGATGTCGTCGTATTTTCGGAAACCTTCGAAGAACATCTAGATCATCTGCGAGAAGTTCTCAATCGCCTTCGTAAGGCTGGGTTAACTGTCAAGTTGTCCAAGGTTGCCTTTGCTAAGCCCTCTATGTCATTCCTAGGGCATATTGTGTCATCTGATGGTGTTGCAGTCGATCATTCGAGAACACAGGCCATCCGTGATTTTAAACCTCCCAAGGACATTAAAGGTATCGCCAGGTTTATTGGTATGGTGAATTTCTTCAGGAAGTTCATTCCTAACCTTGCTAATAGAGCGGCGCCCTTGAACCTTCTTCGTAGGAAAGGCATCAAATTCGAGTGGGGACCTTCTCAACAAGCCGCTTTTGAAGATCTTAAATTAGCTCTCTGTAATGCCCCTGTACTTGCTATGCCTGATTTCTCGAAGAAATTCATCGTCCGAACTGACGCGTCGTCGTCAGCAGTAGCTGCAGTCCTTCTTCAAGAGACTGAACTAGGGAGGCGACCCATCGCCTATGCATCTAGGACCTTGTCGGCTCAAGAAGCCAAGTATTCCATCTATGAGCTCGAAGGTTTGGCAGTTTTATTCGCCTTAGAAAAGTTCCGTCTCTATCTGGAACACGTCAAATTCGACCTGGAGACAGATAATCAAGCCTTAAGCTGGGTCTTAGGTAGGCCGCGTCGTACTGGTCGTATAGCCCGTTGGGCCATCCGTATTTCTGCCTTCCAATTTGATGTCAGGCATATCAGAGGTACCGAAAATGTTGTTGCTGATGGACTCAGTCGTATGTTTTCTAACGACGTCGAGACCCATGAACCGGTCGACAGTTCATCATCTCCCGAGTCCATACTATCTGGTGTTAATGCCATCTTAACAGATGCTCCCATGCTTTTTAGGGATATTGAGAAATACCAACGTGAAGATCCGACGCTGGCTCCGATAATGGAAACCCTTTCTTCTGGGGAACATGTCGTCCCTTATGTTCTGAGGAATGGTGTTCTATGTTGCCCTTCGAGGCATGATAAGATGATGAAGGTTGTCGTTCCAGCTGTTCTTGTGCCTATGATCTTCAAATACTATCATGAGACCCCATTGGGGGGGCATCTTGGAATCTTTAAAACTCGTGAAAAGATTCGTGAAAGGTTCATCTGGAAGGGTATGGACGGTGAAATCCGTGAACTAGTGAAGGCTTGTAAATCCTGTTTGCTTAGTAAACCAACCATGTCCACCAAGGTAGGCCTTTTGTCTTCCCATCAAGCGTCGCGCCCCATGGAACGCCTGTATATTGATTATGTAGGACCCTTCCCCCAGTCAAAGGGTAATGCCAACAAGTTCATCTTTGTATGCGTAGACGGTTTTACAAGATTTTCCTGGTTATTTCCGACTAAGCTGGCTACCGCTCAGTCCACTATTTTTTGCCTAAATTCTATTTTTGCTTCTTTTGGTCCGTGCCAATATATTGTGTCTGATAATGCTAAGGCGTTTACATCAAATCTTTTTCGTAAATTCTGTTTTGACTTGTCCATCTCTCATGTAACTACTTCTGCTTATTACCCTCAACCATCTCTGGCTGAACGGGTTAACCGTAATCTCAGGTCCGCGCTTATTGCCTATCATCATGAAGATCATTCCAGGTGGGACACGTCCTTACATTGGTTAGCTTTTGCTTTGAATTCGGCGGTTCATGAATCACATAAGTTTACTCCAGCCTCTTTGATGTTCAAGTTTGTTCCCAACACGCCGCTCTCTAACCTCTGGTCTCTGAGTGACATTCTACCCGAGACAATAGATCCGGACAACATCAAAGATCTTTGGAAGAAGGCTAAAGCCAATCTTAAAGTGTCTCATGAAAAGGTTAGGGAAAGGTATGATCGTGGACGGAGACCCACCCCTTTGAAGGTAGGTGACCAAGTTATGGTCAAGAATTTTGTTCCCGCGGGCAAGCTTGCTCCCAGATTTCATGGGCCTTGTATCATTCTCGATTTTCTTACGCCGGTTACGTTGTTAGTAAGCAATCCAGCCACCGAGAGGATATTTAGGGTTCACCTGTCCCAGGTGAAACCGGTGTAATTTCTGGGTTAACTTGCTTCATATAATCGTGAAAGGAATATGAAGGTTATATTTTTTTGAGTTTTCAATTTCTAGGCATTCTGCCCCTTCTATAATATTTTGTTTTATATGTAAGCATTTGTGTGAAACCTGCCCCGAACCGTTAAACTGCCATCCTGTCCTTGCCACGGCCATTACCACGCTCCCGTCTCCTGCTCCACTACACACAGTGGCTGGCTTAGATGAAATGCCATGGATATCTGCATGCCGCTGGCCCCTCAATCTCTCTACAAGCCTGTGCCCTCAAAAAAACATGATGGTCCAACACAATTCTGCCGCCTAGCTTTTATGTTTCAGTGCCCCCGCAGCCGCGCGGCGCTGTGCCGCGTCTGGGTTTGAGGATGGGCCCCCTCGACCCCAGCGAGGACGACAAGTGCACGGCGAGCCGGAGCTCTCCTCCCGGCCAAGGCTGATGTGCGGCGCACGACCTGCTACTTGCCCGCAGCCTGTATATGTTCACCGCGGGCGCGGCGTGTTTCGACACCTCTGCTCCCCTCATAGTGCGGGCGAGCGGTATCTCAGGGTACTTGAGGGGTCCGAGCGGCCTCCTTTGGACGCAAGCAGTGGCGGCTGGTCTGGCCGTTAAAAGCATCAACGTTGAAGTACATATCCAGCTATATGGACACTCCAGTTCAACCTTACTACCTTTTCTTCGGTAGTCTACTGCAATATCTGGTGGACTTAGCAAATTTTTCCTCAACTTTAATACTAAAGTTTTTCTTCTCAAATCAACCTTCTACAAACATTAAAACAGTACTTCCGCTGTTACTACAAAATGTTTTGAAACTGAATCAAACCAAATTAAGAAAATCTTACAAATACTCCTGCAATTAATCTCCATATCAACATCAAATTGGGACCTGATTTTCAAACGAAAGTTTACGTCCTTCTGTGTTACCCCTTGGTGGAACATTTGGGGGGGAGGTCTGTACCGGGCGGTACACCTCCACGCCGCTAATTCAAAAGGTGCGCCAGTTGAAACTCCTCTGCTGGAGGAAGTCTGAACTTTATTGACGGTATTAATTTTCTACTTTCTCAGAAGATGTCACTACCTGTAAATTTTGGAGTTTTAGAACTGTGTCATTTTTGATGTGTTTTTGTTTTGCTTGAAGTAAGAAGTGTGAACTTTCTCTTCTAGAGGACACTACTGAAGAACTACAATAGTGCACCCTAGTGCGAAGAAAAAGAACTGTTCTTTGGAGAAAATTTTATTTCAAAAGTTTGTTCTTTGTTAAATTTATTTCAGTCATTGGTTAAGTTGGCAATATTACCCCTTTCTTTCCCCTTGTTTTAAATCTAGCCAATCCCTAATTTCTGAAATTAATTTTCCACCAATAATGTGTTTCTTCTTCATCTTGTGTAGGGGTTTCTCTTTATTCTCCAATAAAGTGATTGTGGGCGGGTGTTCTCATTCCCCTAACGCCTAGAACCTTCCGCGAGAGTATATAAACTGCTGATTTTTGGGTCTCTGAGCCACTTTTGTTCCATCTTTCGGTGTGTAAAGTACATAGCAAGGGGCGGGAAGCGCCTCTGTCTTCTCCAGTCGTTCAACAACCAGGTAATGGCCTCTTAATAACTTCTTTTCTTGCTAGGTCGGCAGTTTGACTCTCGGGGCGGGTTCGAAGCGTTTCCTCCATGTAACCTTTTCCTAAAATGTAACTACTCTTTTCATCTATTCTCTTTTAAAGCTACATATTGGGATAGAGAGTGCTCACCCTCTCGAACTCCCACTCATATTGTTGTGAGGTGAACTTAGTTTTCACAACCTATTCTTCCTTGACGTAATGTAAATTGTTTCTTTTGAGTCACCTCTTTAGTATGGGATTAGCCCTTGTATTAACGGCCTAGTGCCAAGTAGGTCTTAAACAAAGTGTATTAGGAGTGCAAGTTCGCCTCCTCTCAAATTGTTAGTTTAGAGGTCATGTAATCAACCTTTTTTTTTCATTTTTTTTTTTCATTTAAAAGACCTCAGTAGGTTGGGTATTTTACTCCTGTGTATATTTCCTTAGAGGACAGCTTGAAGGTGGAGTTTGGTGTGGCCTGTGATTGGCTTAAACTTTGAGAGCAGATTGTTCTTTTGGAATTTGACTTTTGTATGCCTCGAGGAGGCTTTTCTGTGTAAAGAGGAGCTAGTGCTCCTGAACATGAATGGGGTTTTCTGCCCCTCTGGTAAAACTTATTTTGAAGTAAGGTTGGGCTGATTGCCCAAGCATTGTAAAGTCAGGGCGCGAAGCCCAAATCCTGTAAATATTGTAACTACCCTTTGACTTGCTACTTTGTACCTGCCATGCTTGTTATTTCTTTATTTTTGAAAAGAAAATATAACCTTGTTAAATTTTAAATTAATTTTACTTTCGTAGTTTGAGACCCGTTCACGCCCGCACCTTCTTTCACCTCTACCTACCACTAAAATACGGTAACACACACAATGATGGTATACTACAGTGGTTGTACCTCCAAACAGCAATTGTTGGATATTTTCCTGTCTGCCAGTTCGACATCCTATTTCCGTGGCTGTACTCTTCAAAATGTAGGAATGTTGTGATGCTGAATCAATCAATGGTATTACAGTCCGCTCAACTCCTTGTCCCCGAACTTTGACAACTAGTGTTTGTATTAAGACCCCAAAATGGTTTGATGAACTAGCTAAAGCCTCATCTTTCTGGATTTGCATAGTAGAAACCATTTTGTCTCCTGTTGAGTTTGGTCTCTCTACAGCTGAGTCTACCTGGTTTTGTGGCAACTTATCACACATAATCACAAAATGTCCTTGATCACAAATGATACACCTAGGCCTATTTCTGCATTTCTTCGCTGAATCTCTGACCTTGAGACAAGAAAAACAGCATCTTTTAGTCCCTAGTGCAAGATGACATTCTTGCAAAGTCATCTTCTGGGCCTTAATACAATCTTGAGACTTGTGATTAGATGAGCAAAATACACACTCCGTTTCTCTATTAGATGCTGTAAGGAGACCTGCTGCTGTAGGAATGTTCTCATTTGGATTAGTGGTTTAATTCAAGCTTTTGTTCTTCTTCACACCTCCCTTGACAGCTACTGAAGGCAAAACACCAAAACCTGACATAGCCTAAGCAATCATCTGTTCCTGTTCTACTTCACACCTAAGAAATTGCACCAAGCTGTCTAAACGATTCTTGGAATTCACACTCTGGTCACTGACACCAGTGCCCCCTGGTTCAGCAGGTGAACAACTTGAAGAAGACTGGCCAATGAGTGCGACTGAAGTAGTTCTCTCCCAAGTTCTTAGAATATCCTCAGACAAACATGACTCTACTAGTGGTAAAAGCATGGAATTACGCTTGTTTGTTGTGACGCCTAAGGTTCCTAGGGCTCCTATGTGACTATGAAGCTTATCACAGAGGGATGATAAACACACCTTATTAGGTCTCACAGCAATCTGTAAGATTAAACTTAACAGTTCCCTAATGTACACTTCTACAAGCAAATCATCCTTCCCATAGCATGTTTTGAGACTTGATATTGCTTTACAATAATTTTCTCCAGTAACAGGAAAGCTCTCAATTAAATCTCTTGCTCTGGATCCAGAAATGGTGGCCCGTATGAGTAGTGTTCTCCCTAGGACCTTTTTAATGGGCGGACCGCCCTGCCGTTTTTAAAGATCGCCCGGCTAACATAACCTAGATTTATGCTGGTTACATAATATTAATACATATTTGAGTTATTGGGTATTCCAAATTAAAACGTAATTACTGTAAAACTGTTTATTTAAATGATAAAACACGCAGTGTCATGCGCGAGCGGTGTCTGTATTAGTGTGGAATCACATACGAGCACTCTATTCTGCATAACGTCGCAAACCAGTATGGCACTCCAGGCCTAAGGCCGCTGTTAAATTATTATGAAGGAGGAGTAGAACACTAACAATTCAAAACACTCTGTTTATGTCTTGTTCGTGATAACACTAAAATAGTTCAATTTTGTGGATAATGTTTACCTGTCTGATCTTACTGTTAATGCCCTGAGGGGAATAAATTGAATTTTTTTCATATTCAATTTTTACGTAGTATTCCCCGGCCGGTTACTCATTCCTGCCACCTGGCTGACAAAACTTTCTGGGGAGAACACTGATGAGGTACTGGAATTTATCACTAGGGTCTAAAAGAGAGTCCTCGACAATTTTCTTAAATTTTGACCAGAAAGGCAGCCAATCTTTTAGTTCACCTCCGAACTTCAATTCCAACAAAGGCAGTTTGTATGAACGCTTAACTTGGAGTGATGAGTTAGAATTAACTGATACTGCAGTTGCTTCTGAGTTCTGATATTCATTTCATAACTTTGTAACAACAGTCTTAACCTTATAAAATTTGAACTTATACTGGTCAGCCATACTGACTTCTTTGTCAAACTCGTCATCCCTAACCTCCACGTTCTCAATCATATTAGTGAAGATAAGAGCATCCTACCTGATAATTCATGATATTTCATTTCTAATAGATACTTATGTGCACTAATACTTTCCGTATTTTTCACCAGCATCTGTAGTAACGCGTCAAGCTCATTGTAGATCTTGGTTATTGATCGCCGTAATACCGCTCTTGATTTCTTTGTCACTGCTATATTCAAGTATAAGTATGAAGGATGAGTTCTCCACCTAATCAATACTTTATTTTACATAGTGTCAATATTATTTACATAAAAGGACAGTATCGGTTTCGAACTGTAAATAGGTCATCTTCCGCTTTCGGAGAACCTGCTTGATAGTGACTGTACAGGATAAATACTACTAAAATTAAAATTAAACAAGAATGCCACTATTCTAAAAATGACTTAATGTTAATATATATACATATGGTACAGTTTTGGCATACAATAGTGGCATTCGTATTTATTTTAATGACATTCTTGTTTAATTTTAATTTTAATAGTACACTGACTGACAGAGCAAATGCAACACCAAGAAGGAGTGGTCAGAACTTTATGCCAATTGCAGGGTAGACTGACATCACTGAGGTATGCTCATGATGTGAAATGCGCCGCTGTGCTGCGCACGTAGCGAACGATAAATGGGACACGGCGTTGGCGAATGGCCCACTTCGTACCGTGATTTCTCAGCCGACAGTCATTGTAGAACGTGTTGTCGTGTGCCACAGGACACGTGTATAGCTAAGAATGCCAGGCCGCCGTCAACGGAGGCATTTCCAGCAGACAGACGACTTTACGAGGGGTATGGTGATCGGGCTGAGAAGGGCAGGTTGGTCGCTTCGTCAAATCGCAGCCGATACCCATAGGGATGTGTCCACGGTGCAGCGCCAGTGGCGAAGATGGTTGGCGCAGAGACATGTGGCACGTGCGAGGGGTCCAGGTGCAGCCCGAGTGACGTCAGCACGCGAGGATCGGCGCATCCGCCGCCAAGCGGTGGCAGCCCCGCACGCCACGTCAACCGCCATTCTTCAGCATGTGCGAGACACCCTGGCTGTTCCAATATCGACCAGAACAATTTCCCGTCGATTGGTTGAAGGAGGCCTGCACTCCCGGCGTCCGCTCAGAAGACTACCATTGACTCCACAGCATAGACGTGCACGCCTGGCATGGTGCCGGGCTAGAGCGACTTGGATGAGGGAATGGCGGAACGTCATGTTCTCCGATGAGTCACGCTTCTGTTCTGTCAATGATAGTCACCGCAGACGAGTGTGGCGTCGGCGTGGAGAAAGGTCAAATCCGGCAGTAACTGTGGAGCGCCCTACCGCTAGACAACGCGGCATCATGGTTTGGGGCGCTATTGCGTATAATTCCACGTCACCTCTAGTGCGTATTCAAGGCACGTTAAATGCCCACCGCTACGTGCAGCATGTGCTGCGGCCGGTGGCACTCCCGTACCTTCAGGGGCTGCCCAATGCTCTGTTTCAGCAGGATAATGCCCGCCCACACACTGCTCGCATCTCCCAACAGGCTCTACGAGGTGTACAGATGCTTCCGTGGCCAGCGTACTCTCCGGATCTCTCACCAATCGAACACGTGTGGAATCTCAATGGACGCCGTTTGCAAACTCTGCCCCAGCCTCGTACGGACGACCAACTGTGGCAAATGGTTGACAGAGAATGGAGAACCATCCCTCAGGACACCATCTGCACTCTTATTGACTCTGTACCTCGACGTGTTTCTGCGTGCATCGCCGCTCGCGGTGGTCCTACATCCTACTGAGTCGATGCCGTGCGCATTGTGTAACCTGCATATCGGTTTGAAATAAACATCAATTATTCATCCGTGCCAACTCTGTTTTTTCCCCAACTTTCATCCCTTTCGAACCACTCCTCCTTGGTGTTGCATTGTCACTGTCAGTCAGTGTATTTATCCTGTACAGTCGCTATTAAGCAGGTTCTTCAACAGCTGAAGATGACCTATTTACAGGTCGAAACTGGTACTGTCTTTTTGTGTAAATAATATTGACACTATGTAAAATCAAGTAATTGATTAGGTGGAGAACTCATCCTTCATACTTGTACTTCAACTATCAATATGGACCATGAAGCTAATAGATTATAATACTGCTATATTCACTTCCATGCTTGAGATACTACTTATGAAACTGTTTCTATGATTATATAACTGTCTAATGACCTGTCATGTTTGCCAAGTTTTGGGAATGCACTTCAAAAACGATAAAACACGGGTACAACTTCTCAATAATTAAACACATTTATTTTAACACATGCACTTGGAAGACATCCTGCGAACAACAAGAACAACAAAACACTCAATCCAAAGAAATTCTACACACACAACACAGTTGAAAATAATTGATATTATTCAAGTCTTAGGCTTATTCCTACATACAGAGTCAATACATCATTACATTGTTTGTAAATTAAATATAGTAATTTTGTATTTCATGGGATGGTGTTCAAACTTCATGGATTCAAAAGAAATAACTGTACCTTCAGAATAATCCGCTAAGTTCCACATCGATTATCCTTATTCTTTTGCATTCTCATGTTTTTCCTGTCCCAACTTTCTATTGCTCCCTCTTTCCCACATTCATCTGTCAATATGTTTATCCTATTATATAACACTAAGTGTTATATATAAACTCTTGGAACGAGTACTGTTTAATAGGATTGGCCAAACAATACTTTCGGCGATCCCTGTAGAACAAGCTGGCTTTCGTCCCAACCAAAGTTGCACAGATCAAGTTTTGGCACTCACATCACATACTGAAGCAGGTTTTCAGAAGATGATGAAAACATCTGTGGCTTTCATTGATTTATCTGCAGCCTATGATACCGTCTGGCGGCAAGGCCTACTCTACAAGCTGATGAAGATCATTCCATGCCAACAAATTACGAAGCTTATTGATAACATGATTGGAAACAGAGGATTTCAGGTTATTATGGGAAACAAAACCAGTGGCCAGAAATTCCTCCAAAATGGTCTCCCCCAAGGTTCTGTTCTAGCCCCACTGCTCTTTAGCCATTACATTGCTGATATGCCAGAAACTGTCAGCAAAAGTTTGGATATGCTGATGATTGGGCCATTGCAACTAGGCACACTCATTTCGAACCCATGGAAGAAACTCTAACATCTGATTTGTCTGTGCTTGCAGAGTATTTTCGTAAATGGAGGCTTCGACCTAATGCATCAAAAACAGAGGTGACTTGCTTCCATCTCAACAACAGACAATCCAATAGGACTCTGGAAGTCTACTTTGATGGTACACAACTTACCCACAATAAGGAACCAACATATCTGGGAGTCACGCTAGACAGGACCCTGTCGTTTAAATCACATCTCACAAAAACTGCTGCGAAACTGAGAACAAGAAACAACATCATACAAAAGCTTTGTGGAACCACGTGGGGATCATCCACCACAACTCTGCGGACGTCTGCGTTGAGCTTGGTATATTCTGCGGCGGAGTACTGCGCACCAGTATGGTTGAACAGCGCCCATACTAACAAAGTTGTTGTTCAACTTAATAGTACTATGCACATTACTACAGGAACAATCAGGTCTACTCCCACAATCTGGCTGCCTGTCCTAAGTAACATACCACCTCCTAACCTGCGAAGGAAAGTAGCTTTGATCAGAGAATACAACAGGATCCTAGCAAACCCTGGACTACCGGTACACTCTGACATCTCAGACCTCAAAATCAAACGACTTCGTTCGAGACATCCACCTCTTGCAGCCGAAATCAATCACATCGGATTCAACATCACTGATTCCTGGAGGGAAGAATGGATGCAAAATGCTCCAGCTACATGTCTGAAAATGCCATGCATCGATAAGACAGTTCCAGGGTTTGATCAACCCCGCAAGGTATGGTCAATGCTCAACCGACTCAGGACGGGACACGGAAGATGTGGGGATTCACTTTTTAAATGGCGAATGCTCTCCTCGCCGCTATGCGACTGTGATGCACCGCGACAAACTATTAAACACATCAGGGAGGAATGCAGCATCAGAGCATATGGAGGGCCATATGAAGACTTCTTGATGGCAACCCCAAAATGTATTGAGTACATACAAGATCTAGATATTTGTTTGTAGATTGGTTCATTGGTTATTTTTGTTCATTTGTAATAACGTATTTGTATGCCATATGCTAAATAAATCCTATTATATGTTCCTGTTCACATTTCTGTATTTGTATATGTGACTTTTTTAATCTTTCATGTTCCTTTCTACTACTTATAAACCTTGTAAGTGGTCAAAAACAATTAAGAACCAATACATCAATAAATTGTCTGTAAATTAAATAACTGTACATTTCATGGGATCGTGTTCAAACTTTACGAATTCAAGAGAAATGATTGTGACTTCACAGTAATCCAGCTTGTGTGCAATACAGTGGAAACCTGGTAAAACATGGTCCAATTCACTGCGAATTCAGACTGAAGGCGGTACAGAGTATTCCTCTGAAAAATGACCAACTATCAGTAGAATTCTTATTTCTTAAACGTAGCAATGAACTGTATAGAGGGATTCTGCATTACAATGTATAGCTGTTGCTGACTCTGCACTAAACAAAACTTCAAGGGACGACTGGATTGCAATTTAGAAACTGCATGCACATCTATTCACAGAAATAACGTTGAACATAATCGATCGTGTGAAAAATGGAGTGCTGAAACCTATATAATCACATGAACTTCGAATCCCAAAAGGAACAATTAGAGAGTGGATGAAGGAAGAACAGAAACTTTGAAGTTTTGTAGATTCAGTCGATGGTGAAATGTGGTTAGAAAGAAAGTGGGCAAAGGAGGGCAAAGATAGTGAACTAGAAGAGTGTCTGCACAGGTGGTTTTTAATGAAACAAAGTGAAGGTGTACCACTTTCAGAACAAATTCTTAAAGCACAAGCTGTGAAATTTCATAAGGATGTGCAAGGCAACAAACCATCTAATCCATGGTTTTCACAGAGGAAGATACATCATGATATAAGTCAGATGAACATTAATCTTGAGTCATATGAAAACATGGAGTTAAATATCAGCTGCCATGTTGTCAACATGGAATGTGAAGTGAGAGAACCATGTCACTCTGATTGTGTGATACATGTGTTACAAGACTCCAGTGAAGATTTTTGACTTGTTATTACTGTTGTAAATAACAAGCAAGTTTGTGTATCAAACCTTAAACTGTACCACGAGACTTGTTCTGTTGATGATAGGGCCGGAAGTGGTTCACCATGCAATATAAGGACATGAGCAGACATCAAAGCTGATGAGAGAATTCAAAGAAATCTGATCCACAAGTGATGAATCATTGCAGGAGAAACAAAAAAAGACCACAAATATTGTTGTGCATAATTAAAGTAGACCTTAGATTTGGAGTTTTCCAACAAAGCACAGGACAGTGACTGACAATAGCCTTACATCTGAGTCAAAGAATCAAGAGACTGTTAGGGAAACATGCAAATGACAGTCACTTCCAAACTGTCTCCGTGAACAAGAAAAATTTCACTGTGGAAGAAAGACTTAACGACCAAAATTATTGATTGTGAGCTTGCTGCTCTTAGGAAGCTGCTGCCAACTTCTCCAAAGTGGAAGGAGGTCACTATCCAGCATTAGTGATGGTTTGGTGGGAAGTGTCATGTGATGGCATCACATCACTGTATTTCTGTGAAAGAGATGTGTGAACATGACACCAACTACAAAGCAACATTCTACAAAGCATTGTGACCACTCTTCAGTGGAGTGCAGGGAAGTTTAAATCCTCATGGACAGTGACAACCAGTATCCCAGGTATTTTCCAGTTACTGACTCTGCACTAAACAAAACTTCAAGGGACAACTGGATTGCATTTTAGAAACTGCATGCACGTCTATTCACAGAAATAACGTTGAACATAATCGATCGTGTGAAAAATGGAGTGCTGAAACCTATATTATCACATGAATGTCTTATTACAATAAGACCTCTCTAAATCAGACACCAATAGAAGAAAAAAAAAAGTGTTCTGAGAAGCATCACAACAGCATAGCACTAGATACATTTCATGTACATGATTAGGTAAGAAAGCTAGCAGAAGTGAAATATATGTCTAGGAAACAGCTTGATTGATTTAAAAGGTAAAAAATGCTGTAAATTATACTGATTAAATGCAAAGTGAGGAACAGCAGTCATGAATAGCATGCACATCCGAACATGTTCTACTGAGCGAGTTGGCTGTGTGGTTTAGGTCATGTAGCTGTTAGTAGCCTGCATTTTGGAGATGGCGAGTTTGAACCCCCACTGACGGCGGCCTTGCAGATCATTTTCCATGGTTTCCCATTTTCAAACCAAGCAAATGCTAGGCCTGAACCTTAATTAACGCCATGGTTGCTTCCTTCTATTCCCAGCCTTGTGCTATCACAGTATTACAATAAGACCTCTCTAAATCAGACACCAATAGAAGAAAAAAGAGTGTTCTGAGAAGCATCACAACAGCATAACACTAGATTCATAGTTATTGAGGAAAATGTCTGTATACCACATGCATATTCTTCAGATTTCACTTCATCTAATGCTAACTCAAATGAATAAGTACCATACAATATTCATAAAAAATCTTAAATACATTTCATAACGTTAGCTAGTGTTCTTGTTATTTGTGTAAGCTGTTTGATTCAGGCCATGTTTCAAAAATATACCCCTAGGTAAGGGTATGATGTGGAGTCTTCCATACTCAAGGTGAGAAATTCAAAGAATTAAAGTATGAAAAATGCATGCATTTTTACATTCCTCATCCCTGCGGTGGCATTATTGCTAGGTGACACTGTGTGTTGTACTACAAGATTGCAGATTTTGCTTAACTTTGACAGTGTTGCTCAAGTTCAGTGCAATTAAACATTATTTTCATGTGCTACTGATGGTGATCTGTTTGAAGAAATGCTAATGTACATGGTCAGGTAAGAAAGCTAGCAGAAGTGAAATATATATGTCGAGGAAACAGATGAAGAGCAACGACTTGCCACTTAAGACCACGTAGTTAGAGAACACATAAAAAAAAATTAAAAAAAAAAAAAAAACAAGGGTCCAAAATTTTTGTCTGTAGCCTTTGTCAGTGCAAGATGGAGTAATAATGGTCACTCTTGGCAAGTAAACCATGTGTGAGATGATGGGAGTGGAGGAGGGAGGACAGACAGACAAGGGAATGGAAAAAAGGACCACTCATCTCACCTCACACAGTGTCTACTTCCCACCCATAACCATTATACTAAAAATAAACTTTCATTGCTGGCAGGATGTAGTGTTTACAGTGCGCTATGTCTTCTGGTATGGGCTAGAATAAATTTGTTACTTTCATTGACCTGTCTCAGTCTCATCCTTGGCTTTGACAATATGAAAGTGACAGTGACCGAGGTATGAGCGATGCCAGTAATGCCATTCCTTATGCAGCCAGTCCCTCTTATGAATGGTGTGAAAATATCGCTCATAGGGTCGGTTGGTGCATGCATTTCATTGGCTTGGCAGACTGATATGCAATAGCAATGGCTGGCTCAGTGAGGAAAGCAACGGGAAACTACCTCACTCCTCACTTCCCTAGTATGCCGCTTCAGTGACACCTAGGCTATCTATGACAGCTGTTGGTGGAGCTGTAGAGGATCAAACCAGCCTTCGGGCTGAATACCCAACATACAACACATACATATTAGGTCATGTTCAACACATATCATACATATTGAAAAGATGTTAAGTGCAGAACGAACTTAACATTGGCCAACTGTACACCAGTGGGATCCAAACTCATAACCCCCGATTTTGTGTCGATTGCTCTATCCAACTGAGCAATGGTGGCCTAGTTCATATACAGTGAAACCTCGGAATGCGAGTAACTTGGTCTATGAGTGTTTTGCAAGACAAGCAAACATTTTAAATAAATTGTAACTTGATAAGCGAGTGAGGTTCCGCAATTAATAATCTTGACCATGATGGTCGGGATTGGATCCGTATTGACTTAGTAACAGTAAATATGTTGGAAGATAGTCCGCCTAGTCAATACTATTCATTTATTTACCTTTCACCTTAACATCTAGTACACGTTTTCCCCTCCCCTGTGCCTTTGTTGAATGGATGAACGTGGTCTTTGGTCCTGTAGTGAAGAAATACCTTTCAGAAAATAATCTGCCGCTCAAAGTCTTGCTGGTTATTGAAAATAATGCTCCTGCTCATCCTCCAGACCTTGAGGATGACTTACTGGAGGAATTCAAGTTCGTTAAGGGTAAGTGCCTTCCTCCCAACACTACTCCAGCCTATAGATCAACAAGTCATTTCGAACTTCAAGAAGCTATAACCCAAAGCACTATTTCACCGATGCTTCGAAGTGACCGAAGGAAGAAACCTTACCCTCCATAAGTTTGGGAGAAATCATTTCCCCATTGCGAACTGCCTGAAAATCATTGATAAAGCCTGGGATGGAGTCATCAAGAGAACTGTCACTTCCCCTTGGGGAAAGCTGTGGCCTGACTGTGTTCTTGGATGTGAGTTTGAGGGGATTGTTGGTGACAATGAGCTGCCGATTGTTGATAAAATTGTGTCCTTAGAGAAGACTATGGGGCAGCAGGTGAATGACGTGGACATTCAAGAGCTGATGGAAGAACATATCCAGGAACTGACCACAACGAACTGATGGACGTGCATCACGAACAACAGGAGGAGGTTATGGAGGAGATCTCGTCCAGGGAAGAGGAGGAGGAAAAGTCACTGGAAAACTCACTTCAACTGAGATTCAAGAGAAGTGCAAAATGTGAGAAACGGTGCAAAATTTTGTAGAGAAACGCCACCTGAATAAGGCTGTAGCAGTGCGAGCAATGAATCAGTTCAATGACTATGCAATGTCACATTTTCGTGAAATCCTCAAGAAGAGGCAAAAGCAACAGTCATTGGACAGGTTCCTCGTTAAAGTTGCACGAAAAGAAAACAATTCCATTGAGCCAATGGATAGCAGTGATTCCGTTCATGAAATTCGTGCTACACAGTAACTCTTCTCATGTCATCTCTCGTCTCCCTCACACCAACGATTCTATGGTAAGGTAAAGTGCACTTTAATTCATTTTACATTATATTTTGTTTTAGAAATGGTATGCGAAAAAATATTTTTGTGTTGTGGACGAATCATCCGCGTTTCAATTGTTTCTTACGAGAAAACTTGCTTTGATATACGAGCGCTTTGGATTACAAACATGTTGCCGGAACGAATTATGCTCGCAATCCAAGGTTCCACTGTATGTTGTGTAGGAAAGGATTTGTGCTAAACACTACTGCCATCACACTATAGAGTGCGTGCAAATCCCCCATTATGGGCCAAGTCAATGATATTGAATTTTCACAATCGCATTGTACTCAAAATAAACTTTCAACATAATAGGTCATGTTCAGTACATATAGTACACATTGAAGAGATGTTAAGTGGATAGAGCGACTGATGTGAAATTGGGTGGTTGCAGGTTTGGATCCCACTGGTGTGCGGTTGGTTATTTTTGTTCTGTACTTAACATCTCTTCAATATGTACTATATATATACTGAACATGACCTAGTACATTGGATGTATATTTCGAGTACAATGCAGTCATCGAAATTCAATAACAATGATCATAATTATTCTATCCTCCAATGATGAGGACTACAGTAGAAAATTTTGGGCTAATATTTTTCTTTGACTGTACTCTATCCATGTCTTACATGGTATGTCGTTGCTCACCATCTGTTTCCTGGACTTATATATATGGACATAAGAGGTAACCTAATGTAAGTGACATTTCACTAACTTTACAGGAAAGCAGAATGAAGCTGCTGAGGTGAATATGTTATTACCTTAAAGGCAAGTTTGAATCAACAGTTCTGACCATGGTAAACTATCGCAAGAGCCAATACAATAAGGAGTGCGGCAGACGGCATAAGGCTGAACTGTTGTATGATCATTAACCATTGCTTATCACTGGGTTGTCCTTGCACATGCAGTAGCATCACTTATCTCCATTCCTGCAAAACATATATGAAGCGTGTTTTTTAAGTAAGGTCCATTTTGTTGTAGACACTAGTAGTTCGCACGCATATCGCAACGAGCATGTGCGTCGTGTACCGGCATGCCTCGGGAACAACTGTGCTCAGTTTCAGCTCTGTAGCTAACCTGTACGGTTCTGTTCTGTGCTTTCAAAATGTTTAAGACTATCGACTCGCCCACCTCATGTGAGGTTCGGTCAGTGATACGGTTTTTGTCAGCAAGGAACCTGTCTGCTGCAGAAATTCATTGACAGATTTGCGAAGTGTACGGTGATACTGTTATGAGTGAAAGCAAAGTGCGTAAGTGGGTACGACAATTCAAAGATGGCCGTGACAACGTCCATGATGAGGACCGCTCCGGTCACCCTTCTTTGATTACAGATGATTTGGTGGCTTCAGTTGAAGCGAAGATTCGTGAGAACAGGCGCTTCACAATAACAGGTATCTCAAACGAATTTCCTGACGTGTCGAGATCAGTGCTTTACAACATTGTTTCTGAACACCTTAAGTTTAGGAAACTGTGCTCCCATTGGGTACCGATACTCCTAACAGAGGACCACAAAAACCAAAGATTTGAGTGTGCGATGAAGTTCTTGACTCGTTATGACGAAGACGGTGACGGCTTCTTGAGTCAGATCGTAACTGGAGACGAAACATGGGTTTCGCATATCACGCCTGAATTAAAGCAACAGAGCCTGGAATGGAGACACACACACACTCGCCTGTAAAGGTGAAGGCCAAACAGACTCTGTCCCAGCACAAAATCATGGTGTCGGTGTTTTGGGATAGGCATGGTGTTTTGTTGGTCGACTTCATGGAACGAGGAATCACTATCTATGCAGAAGCATACTGCCAAACCCTGAGAAAGCTAAGCAGAGCGATTCAAAACAAAAGACGCAGCATGCTGACAAAGGAAATTGTCCTTCTCCATGACAATGGAAGACCTCACACTGCAGGTCAGACCCGCGATTTATTGGACAATTTTGGCTGGGAAGTTTTAGACCACCCACCCTACAGCCCTAATCTTGCGCCGAGTGATTACCATATGTTCCTCCACCTCAAACATCACCTCAGTGGCAACCATTACAATGATGACGACGATGTGAAAACGGCAGTGAACTCTTGGTTATCGGAGCAGGCTGCAAGTTTCTATGAAGAGGGAGATATGATAAGTGTTTGAACAAACTTGGCAACTATGTTGAAAATTAGAGTGAAGTATGCACTTTCTGAAAAAAAAAATTACTTTTTTGAAATAACCTTTCGTTGTGTACTTATTTTCAAACGGACCTTACTTTAAAAACACGCCTCGTACCGATATGAAGGCACAACCAAAATAAGTCACCTCAAAATCACCATTTTTGCATTTACGATAGTTTACCTCTGATGTCCAGATATAATGTACATATTTATTTTACTGATGTTCGCTTCATTTCTATTTCTCAACCTTAATTGAAGTTACATTAGAAGAACATTTATGTTATACAAAGGAAGTGTAATACTTTGACTTACAATATTTTCTAACACAACAAAATTGAGAAAGAAAGGATATAATTCAAGAAACTGCCAACCTGAGCCCAGAATATGAGATGCCAGGCTCTGCATGTCACAAACCAGGAGAATAAAGTAAGTAATAAAGAAGTAACATCTCCTTAAAAAACCTGGGTCCAGCTGGCTTCGCTGGTGACAGGTTGTAAGGGTCCCTTGCCAGGGTTACAGATAAGTCTGTAACTTAGGCAGCTTCAGGAGAGAAGGAGACCTTCAGAACAGCACAGTTGGCAAATGAGGCATTCCAATACTCAATCTGCTGCCTTGTAGATTAAGTAGGAGACTACTAAAGGCTAAGGGAGTTCACACTGGCAGAAAAAAAATCTTGATTGTGTTAGGCGTAGCAAGTCAGCAGAAGAGAAAAAACAAGGATTGCTTTCAATTGTAATTCCCACACCCAGCCTGCTGGAGTGGATAACTGAAGATGATGTAATTCAAGAACGAGACATAAAAATATATCTGGCTACCAATCTTTTCAGAGAAACAATCAAGAGTTGGGAAAAGGAACTCACTGTAAATCCATTACTCTCTTGACTGATATGTAGCAAACATAGATACAAGAGTATTTGATAAGTTTTTCAATCTGTATGATACTGAGCAAGTTGGCTATGTGGTTAGGATTGTGCAGCTGTGAGCTTGCATTCAGGAGATATTGGGTTCGAATCCCACCGTCAACTGCCATGAAGATGGTTTTCAATTGTTTCTCATTTTCTCACCAGGCATATCTGGGGCTGTACCATAATTAAGGCCATGGCAACTACCTTCAAAATCCTAGCCCTTTCCCATTCTTCAATTGCCAAAACCTTTGTGATAGTGCGACATTAAACAAGTAGTAAAAAAACTGCACAACACAAAAAGGTACTTGATGAGGGAGTTTTTAAAAAGTAATCATGATTGGTGGAAAGTGGTAAATAAAAAATGTAATCAGCCTACAGGATGACTCTAAAGCTACTTTTGAGGATGTGAAAATAGGTATGTACCTTTAAATGTGGTGAAGAATGGTAAATACCTGTTATATTATAACAGAGAAGTAAATTTTTATTTGTTTTATGTCGCACTGACACAGATACGTCTTATGGCGATGATGAGATAGGAAAGGCCTAGGAGTGGAAAGGAAGTGGCCGTGGCCATAATTAAGGTACAGCTCCAGCATTTTCCTGGTGTGAAAATGAGAAACGGCCGAAAACCATCTTCAAGGCTGCTGACAATGGGATTCAAACCCACTATCTCCATGATGACAGCTCACAGCTGCGCGCCACTAACTGCATGGCCAAGAATTAAAGAGACTAAGAAGGAGGCGCAGGTTATAAATTTTGCTAGGGGCTTTACGTCGCACCGACACAGATAGGTCTTATGGCGACGATGGGATAGGAAAGGCCTAGGAGTTGGAAGGAAGCGGCCGTGGCCTTAATTAAGGTACAGCCCCAGCATTTGCCTGGTGTGAAAATGGGAAACCACGGAAAACCATCTTCAGGGCTGCCGATAGTGGGAGCAGGTTATAAAGAAAGAGTTAAAAATGAGTGTGGAACTAAGGAGATATTGAAGGAACTTACTAGGAAATTGAATCTAGCAAAGAAGTCAGCTAAGGATAACATGATGGAGTTGGCAGTCGTACAAATTTTAGTGAAAAAAAAAAAAAAAAAAAAGAAAGGTATGTATAGGTACTTTAAGGTAGAAACAAGGTTCCAAGAAGAACAAACCAGGAATCATGAATGAACAAGGGGAGTGTATATGTGAGGAGTTACAGAAGGCAGAAGTATTCAGTCAGTAGTATGTAAAGACTGTTGGTTACAAGGGTAAAGTCCAGGTAGAGGAGGTGACTAATAGTAATGAAGTTTGGAAACTTACCTACGATAACAAAGACATTTACAATAAGATACAAAAGTTGAAAACCAGAAAAACAGCTGCATTGATAGAATTTCTGGGAATATATTAAAAGCAATGCGTTAGGATATATTACCATATCTGAAGCATTTATTTCATTACTGTTTGCATGGGGGAGCTACACTAAATGAATGGAGAGTTGTTATAGCAGCCCAGCCAGTTTGACATATGTTGCATGTAAGCATTTGGAAAGCACTTTTTTGGATTATATTCAACATGTTGTGAATTTACTAACTGGTTTGACAGAGAGCAGTTAGGATTTAGGAAAAGTTATTCCACTGAAGCTCAACTTTTAGGATTCTAGCAATGTACAGCAGCTATCTTTGACTGAGGAGGTCAAATATATTGCGACTGACCAATCTAAGACTTTTGATAGGATAGATCAAGGGAAACTACTGACAACAGTGAGTGCAATTGGACTAGACAAAATAGTCACTGAATAAGTGGCTATATTTCTACAAAAGAGAACTCAGAGAGTAAGAATAGGTGAAGCAATCTGTAATCATTAAGAAGGGAATTCTTCAAGACCTTTATTTTTGATATATATATAAAAATGATACGAGTAAAGAACCGAAATAAGAGATAAGGCTCTTCATAGATGATGTTATAATGTATAGAGTAACAAATAAGTTACAAGATTGTGAGCAATTGCAGAAAAGATCTCAGCAATATTGTGAGATGAACAAAAGGCAATGGTATGATAGTAAACGGGGTGAAAAGTCAATTTGTGTATTTCACAATCAGAAAACGTCCTCTCAGTTTTAATTTCTGCAATGATGGGGTGAATGTTCCTCATGGGGATCACTGTAAGTACGAGAGCAGATCAGAAAATAAGTTGCACTTCCCAGTTATGGCAATTTATTACACCACCTATACAACAGCAACACGACTATAACAACATACACTGTAACGTAACTTTTCCACATAGTTTCTAAGAGACTCCAAACATTTCTGCGAACGCACAACCAACTTGTCGATACCGGATGCATAGAAATTTCCTCCAGCGTTCTGCAACCACTCGGAGACAGCGGCCTTCACCTCCTCATCGGTCTGGAAACGTTGATCATCGAGCTCTGTTTTGAGCTTACTGAACAGATGAAAGTCACATGGCGCTAGGTCGGGACTGTAGGGTGGATGTTGCCAGACCTCCCACTTGAAACGCTGCAGTAGTTCTCTCGTTCGGCGGGCCTTGTGAGGTGTTGTGTTATCGTGCAACAAAATCACACTGGCGCTCAATTTCCCCTGGCGCTTGTCTTTAATCGCTTTACGCAACCGGTGCAACATTTGACAATATGGCGCCGCGTTGATCGTCGTTCCTTTCGGCATGAATTCCAAGTGCAGCAAACCCTCCATGTCAAAGAACACTGTCGCCATAACCTTACTGGCTGAAGGTTGAACTTTGGCCTTCTTTTGTTGTGGTGATGAGGGGTGCACCCATTCCATTGATGTTCGCTTAGTTTCGGGGGTGAAGTGGTGGACCCATGTTTCGTCGCCTGTGATGATTCGCCGCAGAAACCCGTTGTCGTATGCGGCATAGCATTGCAAAAATGCCAGGGAGGATTGGAAACATTGTCCCTTGTGCTCATCGGTGAGAAGACGTGGGACCCATCTTTGACACAGCTTACGATATCCAAGGTCCTCGTGAACAATGGCGAACACACTGCCATACGACATGTTCAGCTGTGTCGCGATTTCTCTCAGTTTAATGCGCTGGTTCTGTCCAATGATCATATTCACACTGTTGACCTTTGCACGGGTCCTGGACATTGCGGGCCTGCCCTCGCGATGGTTGTCCGTGATATCCGTGCGTCCGGCTTTGAATTGCTGACACTACTTTACAATACCTTGCCGGGAAATGGCCTGCTCTCCATACACAGTACTAATTTCACGATTAATGTCCGTGCAATTCTTCCTTTTGGCCCATAGGAATTGGATTGTCGCACGCACCTCATATTTGGAGCGAACGTCCAGTTGACGCACCATTGCATTTGGCCGCTATTCACACAATACTAGACGAGACACCACAGCGACCTGCCTAACAGACGTATGGGCAGTGTCTGTCCCTTTCTCCGCTGTGCCCACGTTTGCGAAACACAGCGCGCTGCTGCGGTGCGTTAGTGCAACTAACCTTTCGATCCACCTACGTACCTAGGTGTTGATGTAAGGAAAGATCTTCATTGGGGTAATCACTTATATTGGATTGTAAATAAAGGTTACAGATCTCTTCATGTGGTTTTGAGGGTATTTAGGCATTGTTGCAAGGATGCAAAGGAGAGGGCATGTAAGTCTCTGGAAAGACCAGAATTAGAGTAGGGTTCTGGTGTATGGGTCCATTACCAGGATTACATGATTAGAGAACTGGAAATATCCGAAGGCTAGCAGCACAATTTGGTCTGGGTGAACGAACCGACCGACCGACCGACCGACATTGACGTACTCCTGAACGTACAGATATAGGCTCAGATACACGGCCCTCATGTATGACTCTGCATGTATAAGCATGGTATGTTTCCTGAATGAGGTTGGTAATTTGTGATGGCACTCCATACCGCTTCACTTCCTTCCACATAGCTTCTCTGTTGATCAAATCAAAAGCTTTTTCGAAATCGATGAACACTGCATAGAGGCGAGATGACCACTCAGCACACTGTTCCAGAATTATCCTCAAGGTGTTTATTTGGTCTACACACGAGCGATTCGATCGAAAGCCTGCCTGTTCCCATCGGAGCCTCAAGTTGATATACTCCTTAATTCTGTTCAACAGAACCCTGGTGAAGACTTTGCTAGGGATTGAGAGAAGCGTAATGCCCCTCCAGTTGTTACAGTTTGACGTATCGCCCTTCTTTGGCAACTTCATCAGCAACCCACATTTCCAATCTGTCGGCATTTCTCCTTCTCAAATAGCGGCTGCAACATATTGGCAGTGGTATCCATATCAACCTTCATGACTTCTGCTGGAATATTGTCAACATCTGCTGCCTTACCAATATGCAACTCTCTCAATGCCCGCTTGATTTCCTCCACTGTTGGAATGCAGACTTTAATCTCTGGGTCAGGTTAGGTTTCTTCTTCTTCTTCTCCTCCTCCTCCTCCTCCTCCTCCTCCTCCTCCTTTAACACCACAGAGAAATGTTCCTTCCATCACTTCAGTTGATCCTCTGAGTTTGTTAAGAGGACACCATCTTTGTTTCTGACTGGACAGTTTTTCTGCATCTGCTTCCTTGGCAGAACTCTGGTGATGGTATAGAGTTCTCTAAGATTTCCCTTTCTGGCTGCCTCCTCTGCTTGTTGAGATAGGTCATCTATCCATTTCATTTGATCTCTCCTCACACTTCTCTTTACTTCCTTATCCTTCGCAGCATATTTGGATTGCAATTCTGTCTTCCTTGCTCGTGTCTTACATGTATTCATTACTTCCTTTATCTCTTTCCTTTATCTGATAATTTCTCATGTCTGGTCAGTCATCCAGTCTTTTTTTCCTCCTGTCCTTAAAACCCAGGATATTTTCACTTACTTCAGTAAATACAGATCTAGTCTTCACCCATTTTTCCTCAATAGTTTCATCTTCCACCTCAGTGAATGCTTGGAATCGATTCTTTAGTTCTATCCTGAAAGCTTCTTTCACATTTCTGTCATCCCCTAGCTTTCCAACATCATATTGCTTCCTTATCTGCTTTATCCTTCTCTTTTGTGCCTGGATCTTCATTCTAAAGGTAGCCACAACAAGATGGTGATCACTACCAATGTCCGCATCTCTCATGTTCCTCACATCCAACAATGAACTCCTCCATCTTCGTTTAATAGCCACATGATCTATCTGGTTTTCTGTCCTATGATCCGGTGATACCCATGTCACCTTATGGCAGTCTTTATGTGGAAATATAGTACCACCAATAACCAAATTGTGGCTTGCACAGAAGTCCACAAACAGCTGTCTGTTCTCATTTCGTTCCCCTAAAAACCATGCCTTCCCATAATATGTTCAAGTCCTTCATTGTCCTGTCCCACTTTTGCATTCAAATCTCCTCCAACTAGGATGATATCCTTCCTTTTCTGTTTCTTAACCGTTCTATTAAGATGTCCATAGAACGCCTGTTTGTCTTCCTCCTCCGCCGACTCTGTAGGTGCATAGCATACTATCAACATAATGTTTCTAATATTGGTCTTAAAACGTGCCACTATTATCCTTTCCGTCACTGGGTACCACTCCATAAGGCTTCTCTTGGCCTCCTTATCCATTAATATACCCACACCTCCATAACTTGCTCCGTCGCCCTCGGGTCTTCCAGAGTATACAAATGTAGGTCCATCATGGGTTGCCAAACTCACTCCATCTTACCTCACTCAAACCTAGGATGTTCAGGCCATAACTCCTCATACATGCCACTGCCTGTCGTAGCCTTCCACTTTCCCGCAGAGTCCTCACATTCCATAGCCCAATTTTCGTTAGCCTTTTCAAGCCAAAGGTCGTCATCTTTGGATCAGTCCGGTTTCTCATTGATGATGTTTCTGTAATAAGGTAATTTAAGGTTGTGTGAGTTATTGGCCCACAGCACCCAAGCTTGGTGGTGGGGCTGCCACCTATGCCTCCAAGCCTGCTGTTTTCTGTTGGGGTTGTCTCCCTTAGCCTTTGAAGATCCCTCTTCACCACAAGGCAGTGGTTTTTCCTCTTTATTTTACCCCAAGAGGAAGGGTTGCCTCCTCCGCCAACTTTACTGTACCAAAGGTCTCCTTCCCTGCCTCAGTTGCCGTTAAGGATTTCACCAGAGCCCCGTTAGCCATTACTTTTCAGGGTTCCTGTAAGGCCTTCACAGCTAATGTAGCAGTCTTGGGGCACACAAGGTCCCCGCTGTACTTCACCGTTACAGGCTATCCCCTACTTCGTACCGTTGCCCGTCCCCCACGACGTGGATGAGGGGTTGGACTTCTGGGGTACCATTCTTTTCCATTATTTAGCTCTTTGTATGAACCACACAATGAAACTGTTAACTGCCATTAAGCTATAGATTATTTGTGCATATTCTATCATTTCCATTCCAAGGCTCATTCTGTCACTGAAAGTGAGTTAAAAAAAAAAAGAGACAACGTGTTGGACAACTGAGTCTGAACAGCTGTGAAAGACATGAACCAAGTAAAGAAGGGACTAGATAAAGAAAAACATAAATAGGGACAAGAACACAATGATCAACAAATCCTGAGATTCCAAGAGATATACAGGGCCAAGAAACTTGCTATTTGTCATTTGATCTGGCTATCTGCAGTGAATCAGAAGAGAAGAAATGGGATCAGTTTGCAGACAGACTGGAGGAGGTCAGCAGAGAAAACATGAAACTGCTGTAGAAAGTAGTGAAGAACAAGAGAAGTGATCAAGGCAACAGAATGGGGTGATGAAACTTTGGCATGAAATGAGGCAGAAAGTGTAACAGTGGACAGAAAAGAGCCAAGTTGAGACTCTGAACCAGCAATCACATGGCTGGAGAATGAGAAGGCGCTCACAGCAGGAGGAAAGGAAAGGCAGTAGGTGTCAATGAACTGAGTGTGGATGAGCTGCGAGTAACAGGAATGGCTGCAACTGAGTGGTTGTACAGACTGCTCATCATGATATATCCCAGAGGATTGGAAGAAGGGTATAACTGTATCTCTGTTCAAGAAAGAAATTAGGCATAAATGTATCAACTATCTCGGTATTACATGCTGTCTCACGGTCTGAAAATATTAGGAAAAATCACAGAGAATCAGAGATATTGTTGAACCATTCCCAGAGGAAGAACAGTATGGATTTATGCCAGGATGGGTAACTACAGACCTCACCTTTGCAGCTAGATGCTGATTGACAAGTACTGGGAGAAGGAGAAGCCTCTATTTTTACTACTTTTGGACCTTGATAAAGACTATTAAAGACAGAAGCTGTGCTCATGGAGGTGGTGGATTTTCAGACTGGTTTGAAATGAAGACAGGAGTATACAGCAGAGCAGTTCATTGTCACATTTTCTATTTGTCACTTCACACAACCAACTGACAAACACTGATTTGCATTTAGGGCAGACACCCAGGGAGAAGATTGTCTATCAGTTGTTTACCTAGTCTATTCTTAAATCATTTTAAGGAATTTGGAAATTCATCAAACATCTCCCTTGGTAAATTATTCCAATCCATAACTCCTGTTCCAGTAAATTAATATTTGCCCCAATCTGTCTTCCTGAATTCCAACTTTATCTTCATATTGTGATCTTTCCCACTTTTAAAAGCACCATTCACACTTATTCATCAACGAATGTCATTCCATGCTATCTCTCCAATGACAGCTCAGAACATACCACTTAGTTGAACAGCTCATCTCCTTTCTCCCAAGACTTCCCAGCCCAAAGTCTGCAACATTGTCATAACACTACTCTTTTGTCGTAAATCACTCAGAACAAATCATTATACACTTCTTTTTATATTTTCCAGTTCTCTAATCAAGTAATCCTGGTGAGTGCCCTATACAGTGGAACCATACTCTAATATTGTGGTCTTACCAGAAATTTATATGCCCTTACATTTACATCATTACTACAATCCCCTAAATAGCCTCACAACCACGGCCCTCCCATGGACCTGCTCCACCTCCGTTTTCCTATCCTCTATTCTACATTTCCCTTTCATAAATTAGAAGGCAGATTGCAAAGCTGGATTAATCAGTTTAAGAGCTATGGCCTAAACATCAGCAAGACAAAGATAGTGGTGATGACAGTGCAGAAGGAAGGACACTAGCCAATTGTCATGCTGAATGATGCAAAAATATACAGTATCCCAGATTTCAAGTACTTGGGCAGCATTGTTTCAAAAGATAACCTGGCAAAACATGAGGCAAACAACCGAATCAACAAGGTGACACAAATCTATCATCAAGTAAGGTGGCTGCTGTGGAGTGAACAGGTACCTCTGAATATAAAAATGACACTCTACAAGTCTTATTATACACTGAATTTTACATACTGCCTTGAAACCAATACAATAATAAATACGGATAATTCTAAACTTCAAGTAGCTGAAATAAAATTTCTTTGCATCATGGTACAGAAGACCAGGAAGGATAAGATCAAGAATGAGAAGATCAGAGAAGAACTTGAAGAAACTCGACGACTTTCCAGACATTCTGATTTGTCAAAAGGACGAAGTTTAAGTACACTTTTTTAATAACTGTTAGTTTTGTCAGTCTCCTGAAAGTAATTCTGAATAAATAAATGTATAAACTGTCTGAAAAAGAAAACATAATAATAGCAGAATTACACCTGAAAAAATAAATAACTTAATTAAAATGAAACATTTTAGGTATAATTCTGTTATCATACGTTTTTTTCTAGACAGTTTAAAAAAGATTTATTCAAAATCAGTTTTGGCAGACTGAAGAACCAAACAGTTAAAAATTAACGCACACACACGCACGCACACGCACGCACACGCGCACACGCACATGCGCACAAGAAAATTAAATTGAACTTATAATATTAAATATCATGTAATAAATAACTTTAAAAAATCAAATACTAATAACACAATACAGGGTGGCTCAAAGTAGTTATACAGTTACATATACACCTTCGGCATTGATGCATTCCTGCAACCTGTCCCTGACACTCTCACACACAAATTGTGGTTCGTTTCATTAATGTCTAATTTCAAAATCAATTGTGCCTAATTGGGTCTAATTTCAATTTCAATTGATTGTGCCCTTTCTTTTGTTTCTAATAGGGCTGTGGTAAACGATGGCTGGAAATCTGAGTGAGGAGCAATGACGGTGGATCCTGAAGACCTACTGGAAGTATGAAAATGCTGAGACTGTGCGCAGGGTGTGGGTAAAGGAATTTAATTTGCCAGCGCCATCACACCTTATGATTTACCATATCACAGACAAGTTTGAGGCCACGAGTGCTGTCGCCAATGCACTGAAGTCTGGACGACCGTGTATGACATCGACACTGAAATGCGATGAAGGTAGCCCTCATCTTCTTAAACAGTCCAAAGACGTCCATGTGACATGTGTCTTTGGAGCTGGGTATCCCAAGGACATCATTATAACGTCTGATGCACCAGATGTACCTTAAGATGCACTGCCCCAGACTGCTACATGGCCTTATGGAGGATGATCCAGACCGCAGACTACAGTTCTGTGAGATAATGCACAATCAACTGAGAGAACAACCAGACCTGCTTTTGAACATCATGTGGACAGATGAGGCCTGTTTCAAATGGTCTGGTCACATCAACAGACATAACTGTGTATACCGGGCCGATGAAAAACTACATGTCATTATGACTATGCAATTGAATCAGCCAGGCGTCACAGTGTGGGGTGGCATATCCTGCGATGGTGCCATGGGTCCTGTCTTCTTCAATGGAAATGTTGATGGTCCCAAGTATCTGGAGATGTTGATCAATGTTGTGGTGCCAGAACTGCAAGCACGACCCGACTTCGCGGAATTGTTCTTTCAACAGGACGGGGCCCCACCACATTTTTCTATACCTGGATGAGACATACCCGCAACATTAGATTGGGTGATGGGGGAGCACTGAGTGGCCACCACGCTCCCCAGACTTGACTCCAATGGATTTCATCTTCTGGGGAGTAGTGAAGTATAAGTTTTTTTCCAGAAAAGCTCTCACAATACAACAGCTGAAGACTTTCATCGATAATGCATTTGAGGAAATTCGTTCTTCTCAGAAGAACTCTTAAGGTTTCACCTTACTCTCTCCTGCCTGCTGGCTCTTTAGAAATGTGTGCGCGTGCGTTTTTGTATTCAGGTATCATTCAAGGCAAATATTTTCGCACTGCAAGTTGTGTGGTTAAGCTCATTTTTAATATGCATAACGATGCATTTGTTTCTACATTCGGCCCTGTTTTCATCTCCTCGTAAGATGTGTATTGTTTAATGTAACACCTTGTGTAAAAATTGGGTTAAATGAAGGAGTTATATCATGTTCATAATCATGCTTTCACGTCTCTGCACAATATTTAAAATGAAATTTACCGTTGGTCTTTATAGCTATTGTTGAAAGTGAAGGAGAATTTCCTGTTGTATATGTTTATCAGGAACTCAAGGGAGACTTCATTAGCTAGTCGGAACTCTTAAGGTTTCACTTTACTTTTTCCTGCCTGCTGGCTCTTCGGAATTGTATGCGCATGTGTTTTGTATTCAGGAATCATTCAAGACGAATATTTTCACACTGCAAGATGTGTGGTTAAGACTATTTTTAATATGTATAACTTTCCCTGTTTTTATCTCCTTGTAAGATGTATATTGTTTAATTTCCTGTTGTGTATGTTTATCAGGAACTCAAACGAGACTTCATTAGTTAGTCCGAACATTGAAAGTATGATGAACTCTTCTCAGAAGAACTCTTAAGGTTTCACCTTACTTTTTCCTGCCTGCTGGCTCTTTAGAAGTGTGTGCGCGTGCGTCTTTTATTCAAGAATCTTTCAAATTCAAATATTTTCGCACTGCAAGTTATGTGTTTAAGCTTATTTTTAATATGTACAACTTTTGCTCTCTCAACGGTGCATGTGTTTCTACATTCGTCCCTGTTTTTATCTCCTCGTGAGATATATTATTTAATGTAACACCTTGTGTAAAAAAAATGGGTTAAATGAAAGGAGTTACATCACGTTCAAGATCATGCTTTCACGTCTTTGAAAAATGAAATTTACCGTTGGTCTTTATAGCTATTGTTGAGAGTGAAGGAGAATTTCCTGTTGTGTATGTTTATCAGGAACTCAAGGGAGACTTCATTATTTAATCGGAACATAGAAAAATGATGAACTCTTCTCAGAAGATCTCTTAAGGTTTCACTTTACTTTGTCCTGCCTGCTGGCTCTTCAGAAATGTGTGCGCGTGTGTTTTATACTCAGGAATCATTCAAGAAGAATATTTTCGCACTGCAAGATGTGTGGTTAAGGTTATTTTTAACATGTATAACTTTTGCTTTCTCAACGATTCATTTGTTTCCATATTCATCCATGTTTTTATCTCCTTGCAAGATTTGTATTGTTTAATGTAACACCTTGTGTAATATGAATGCCTACACACTGGCCTATTTTCCCATTTTTTGGCTGATGATGACGCCAACACAGCGTCGAAACTAGTCCCAAGTGCAAATACATGTTATAAATAAACCTATAACATTTTTGTATTGAAAAGGTGGAACCTTTCTAGTTTTTCCTATCTTCCTGTGCTGACCTACTGCGGAAAACCTGTTGTATTTGACAGCATTAAGGTGTTCTGCGTATCTAATCTTAAAGTTCTAACCGGTCTGTCCGATATGAGAACTGTGGCAGTCATTACACTTAAACCAGTAAACACCTGACTTCGTGAAAGGGTTGGATTTATTAATTAAATTGGAATTGTACAAAATATGCATGTTGCTGTTGTTAGTGCGGAAGGCAATGTTAACGTTATGCTTCTTGAAAATGTTGGTAACACTGTAAATGTTGCGGTTAAAGGTAAAAGTTGAAAACAATTTAGATTTGGGTTTGTCTTTTATTAAATTAGAGTTTGAGCGATACCTGAATTTGTTAATAATGCGCACAATAAAATTCTTACTATAACCATTGAACCTAGCTATCGCATGTATGATGTTGAGTTCTTTATTCAAGTCTGCTTTCGACATTGGGCCCTTGAACGCGCGATCAACTAGGCTATTATAAGTAGCACATTTGTGAGAGTAGGGGTGTATTGAGTTCTGTTTTATTGTTGATGCTGTGTGGGTGGGTTTCCTGTAAATTTTGTATTTAAATGAAGAAGGGAGCCTCGTGATCATTAAATCTAAAAAGTTTATGGAACCATTAATTTCAGATTCTATTGAAAATTTGATATTAGGATCTATGTTGTTAAGATTTATAAGGGTGTTTAGTGCATCAGTAGAACGTTCATCAATGATAACAAATGTATCGTCTACGAATCTAGTCCAGAACTTGATATTATTGAACTTTTTATTATTGTCAATGGCATTGTGCTCTAGGAAATCTAAGTATATTTCTGCCAATATGCCAGAGGCCAGAGACCCCATAGCCAAGCCATTTTGTTTATAGATTACGTTATCAAAAGTAAAATAATTATTATCTATTAATAGTTTCAAAACGGACATAAAATCAGAGATTTCAAGTTTGCTCAAATGACTACTGGAATTTAGATTATTTTCGATAATAGAAAAAAAGCTTGCTCGTTTTTATGCTCAGGTACATGTTGGTAATATCGAAAGAGTGCAAAGTATGGTATGGTTGTAGGTCAAATCCGTCTAGTTTCTTGATTAGTTCAGAGGTGTTCTTGATAGATTTATCAGAAGTAAAAGTGAAATGTTTTTTGAGGAATTGTTGAATAAACTGAGCACCGGGAGAAGTAAATATTTTATTTAGGCGTCTCTTAATATCCAGTCTTAATTCATCTTGTGAATCCTTCGGCATTTTATTAATGGCGACCTCTGTCTCAATAACTAATTTAGAAGCGATACTCGGTGTGTTGACATTCGTCCAATTATGTTTTAGACCTTCATTTAACCTGTTATGGCTGAGAATGATGTCCAAAGACATCGAAACCGGTCCCTAATAAAAATGCTGTGATTTTATATTAACAACATAATTTGTATTGATATAAGGTGGATCATTTATACTCTCTTTTGTTTTGTGTTAATCTCCTTTCAATACGGACCAAATATGAAGTTCTCTACTGCATACTCATTACATATAATTCTATCTAAGATATTAAAAAAAAAAAGTTAAAACCTAGATTTGAACAGATATTTATGCATAAATCCATGTGATATCTATGTTAAGTTGGCCTTTCCTTCTGTTTAACATACTTTTTCAGTGAAACATCAATTTATGAACAACTAATAAAAGGTTGCCAGGGACAGTCATATTTCTCACCTTTCTCGGAGTTTCTGAACTTCCTCGACGAGGGTGGAGAATGTACTTTCCAATTGATGTAACTTTTGAGACCTTAATTCATGACATTTACATTTGTCAAGTAAAATAATTTTTTCAGTTTTAGACCGGTTCAACTCCTCTTGCAAAGTATCTATTCGTATCCTTTCGGTTTTGCTGAAACATACACATACATTTATTTCAAAATTATTTTCCAGGAGAAGGATTTAAAACAAAGTTCTGATGAGGGAAGTAAATACTAAACATCCCTTTTAAGAACAATTTAAGCATCAGGTAAAGGAAGAAAAAAAAAATTATTATTGATTTATTTTGAGGGTTTGGTCATATCTGTTAGTATATACTGTATGTTGACATTCATGGATACATACTGACATTCAAGAGTTGACATGCAAGTTAGCAAGCAAGTAAGCACTATGTGAGTTGGCCATGCAGTTAGGGTGCTGTAGCTGTGAGCTTGCATTCAGGAGATGGTGGGTTCAAATCCCACCGTCAGCAGCCCTGAAGATTTTTTTTGTGGTTTACCATTTTCACCTAGGGCTGTACCTTGATTAAAGCCATGGCTGCTTCCTTTCCCATTCCTAACTACCCCTTTTCCATCCTTGCATCACCAAAAAAAAAAAAAAAAAAAAGTGTTAGTGCAATGTTAAACCACTAGAATAATAATAATAATAATAATAATAATAATAATAATAATAATAATAATAATAATAATAATAATAATAATAATAAAATCCATATTTAAGATTATTTTCAACTTTCACCAGTGAATGTTGACTTTCATGAATGTATAGTGTTAATACTATCCAAGGTATGTAAGTATATTATTTGTTTAAATACTGGTACTTAAAACTTCATTTTAAACATATTTACTGGGAAAAATTACATTAAAATTAAAATGGCTTTGTGATTCAGACAGATGTATGTTGACATGTATGTAGTGGAACTGGCTAAAATTTATGGGGAGAAGGGCAACGGTGTGCAAGGTGGAGCAAGAAGCTGCTTTCAAGGACAGCTCTGCTTGCCTAGGCAGCACATCATTTTCATGTACACTAGAGCTGTCATCGCTAAATGTCAGGATCACAAAGTTAGTTAGTTAGTTTAAAGGAACTATATCGTCGCCATAAGACCTATCTGTGTCGGTGCGATGTAAAGCCCCTAGCAAAAAAAAAAAAAAGGAACTATAGAACAAAGCACTACAAATACATCATTAGAAAATAGGTTGATTTATATATTTGAGTATTTTTAACACAATATAACTTACAGAGTAAATCACACATTTTTACATTTTGTTATTTTTTTATTTTTGCAGTTACTTTTAGGAGTATTACTGTGACAACTGTAAGGCCTCTCGTTGTAGTAGGCAACACTTTAAATGCCCAAGGGCGGTGAAGTCTTTTGGAAATTAGCTGAACTTTCTGAAGAGCACTTACTTGCCTTGTGTATAAAAGGTCACTACTTATGGTTTTTAGTGCCACCCAGGGAATTGGTATGTTAATGCACTGGACGAGTATTACTCCTGTTAGTGTGCTGGCACCAGATATTTATGCTACCATTTTTAAGTTGCCAGAGCTGCTTGTTCAAATTAGACTGACCAATTAACGCCCAGCCTGTCCTTATAAATACTGGTAAACTTGATTCTTAAGGCCGGTCTCCACTGATAAACATTCAACAGCAACATGTTGAATTTAACATGTTACAATTGACATGTATACTGTGATTGTGTCTTCCAATTGACTTTGCATGTTAACTCAGCATGTTGAGGTTAACACTTTTAACATGTTGGCATGTGTTCCGCTCCAAGTGGAAAATATGTCAAGTCAATTCGTTGTTTGTGAGATGTTGGCAGAGCTTCGGCAACTTTTGTGCTGTTTCCATTCCAACAGATAGCCTAAACGACACAAACAATGTACTTCTCGTGAAGTAGGATTATAGTTACAACCCTCCGCAATATTCATTCTCTTTGTTGTAAGTTATAGGCTACAAATACAGTACCTGCATGTATGTCGTTCTCTCTGCACTGTACCAGTACTAAAATTTATAGTCAGAAATGGAGTGGAGCAAGGAGATAACTCTGGACTTAATGATATAATAGAAAGGCCTTGTTTGTGGGATGTCTCATCAAAGGAATTCAGAGATAAAGCGAAGAAAGCCAACAGTTTCCAGGAACTCGAAATTATCTAAAATTATTCCCGCGAGTGCATCGAAAAAAATACTAGCGTCCCTCCGCTCCCAGTACGGTACAGTCAAGAATTGTAAAAAGTTTAGAAAAGACGGGGGCGGCAGCGGATGAAGTTTATACTTCAAAGTGGTTTGCTTTTGAAGCAATGAGCAGGAGGAGGGGAGGAAATGTGCCTAATAAAACTGCATTTCTAAATCATAACAAGAAGCGACAGTGGCAATAACAAGGGCCAAATACTCATCTTTTTTTTTTCTTTTTGCTAGTAGCTTTACGTTGCACCGACAAAGGTAGGTCTTATGGCGACGATGGGATAGGAAAGGCCTAGGATTTGGAAGGAAGCTACCATGGCCTTAATTAAGGTACAGCCCCAGCATTTGCCTGGTGTGAAAATGGGAAACCATGGAAAACCTTCTTAAGGGCTGCCGACAGTGGGATTCAAACCCACTATCTCCCAGATGCAAGCTCACAGCCGCGTGCCCCTAACCGCATGGCCAACTCGCCCGGTAATCCTCTTCATCTGAGTCCATTGTCCTTGTTTGAAAATACTAGACACCACCTAAATGTAGGCCTAGTACCACAAATTGACATAATGAACTACCTGTATATAGAGAAAGGAAGTCAAGTTTAACATGTTTATTAAGTGTGGACACAATGTTAAATGAAACAGTATTCAACATTTAACGTTTAACATGTTGATGGTGTCACCGGTTAACATTTAACACTTTTAACATTTAACATGTTGTTGTTAAATGTTAATCAGTGGAGACTGGCCTTTATGGGTATCTTCTGATCGAACTTGATCTGTGCGACGGAGAGTGAGGTCCTCCTCACCAAAGGCTACGGTGGACTGGGGCAGTATATAACATAAGCGGCAAGTTTTCCCTCATATGTGAACTTATCTGCGTGTGGCAACAGGAAGATTCCAGCATTCCCCATTAGCATCTAACTGTTAGGGTGTGCCGTGTTTACCAATATTAAAATAAATGTAGGTTCTTAAATTTCAGTTAGGTTGTAGGTTTCTAGGCCCTGTGGCGTAGGGGTAGCATGCCTGCCTCTTGCCCGGAGGCCCCGGGTTCGATTCCCGGCCAGGTCAGGGATTTTTCTCTTGACCTGAGGGCTGGTTCGACGTCCACTCAGCTAACGTGATTAGAACTGAGGAGCTATATGACGGTGAGAAGGCAGCCCCAGTCTCAAAAGCCCAGAATAACAACCAAGAGGATGCGTCGTGCTGACCACATGGCCGCTCGTACTTAGCCTTCGGGCTGAGCAGCAGTCGCTGGGCAGGCTAAAGCCCTGTCAAGGGCGTTAAGTGCTGTGGTTTTTTTTTTTGTAGGTTTCTAGGACAGAGTGTAACCACCCTAAAGGGTATCAAGTAAATCCTAAGGATGTACTAGTGTGGACCTTCATTTCCTTTGTTCACTTCGTTTCCTCGTGACTAAGCTTCACTAATTTTCAAAATTTTCTGTGCACCTTTTCAACATTTCATTTTCTTCCAGCTTTAGTCACCAGTGTAACAGAGCTTATCTTCTGTGTCACCACGCCTTCTGCCCTATTAGGTTGTATGATAATTCACCTCACAGAATTGCTTGAGTGGGTTCAGCATTCTATTCCATTTTGTTCTCGACCTTTCTATTTACCTTTACATCTTCTTTTTTCTTTTTTGACTGTCAAGTATGATCTTCAGCTCCTGTTATTTCTGGATCCTTCTGATCCTCTTATTGTGTTGTTGCTTCCCCATTGAGTAGGTGCCGTGAGTGACAGAGTTTGTAAAAGCTGCTAAGCTTTCCTGTGAGGTAACCTTAAAGCATAAAATAGGCCCTGATGGTCTAAAGGTTTAGGAGTATATCTCCATTTGAAAAATTGCATTTATACATTGTACTTTACCAAAAAATTACAGTGGGTGGACAACGAATTAGGAATTTCCAAAAATTCTTACATTTTTGACTTATTTCAGTTTGTGTAGTATATTTACAATGCTTTTACCCCATATTTCAAAAGTTTACAACTCATGCACTTATTTTCACATCATTTGAGACAGTTAGTACTTGGCAGTACAACCTTCAGCTTTAATGACAGCCATAATGTGTCTTGGCATGCTGTCGATACTCCGTGCCACCACTTCACTAATGGTCACATCATGTTGGCATACTCACTGCAGATGCTGTTTCAGTCCAGAAATATTTGTGCACACTGGACTACTGACCTTATTCTTCATAATATTCCATATCCCTTCAACGGGATTCAGATATGGGCTGTTCCCTGGCCCATCCAGCATTCTGATGCCTATCTTCTGCAGATGACTCATGACAAATTTTGAAGTTAAGGCAGGATGCCCCATCCTGTATGAAGATTTCATCATTTTCTGGATACCAATCATTTATTTGAGGAATTAGACAAGTATCTAGGACATGTTTTTGTACCCTCAACAAAATACAATAGCCCAGTGCCATGGACTGATATCACACTCCATACTATAAATTTACTTGGGTATTTAACAGATTCCTTAATGCGCTCTGACATAAATTGCTTCCCTGGACATCTCCACACATGCTGCTGACGATCTTGCATAATTTATATCGTTGACTCATCCGAGGAGCAAACCTGCATTACGAAAATGTAAGGAATAAGAAGGATTAAGAAAATCAGTCACTGAAATTATTTGAATGTTTAAAAAATTTTGATAAATCTGCCAACACAGTGTAGTCAGTGGACTGAATTAATTCATAAAACTATAGAACAAATGAAGTTACCTTTGACCAATCACTTGCAGTCCAATCTTTATGCCTCAACGCTCAAGATAAATGCTTTCTCCTTAAGGCTGGTGTTAACTGGCTTTCTTATTGGACGGGATTGTAAACCACACTCGTAAAGTCCCCTACAAAATATCTTTGTGTTTAAATTATAACCTGCATCACCCAAGAGATCACAAATGTTCTTAACAGTGGTCTTCCTCAGTCCCCTACAGTTTCGCCACTTTGTTGAAGTAACTGGTTCATTTAAATCCACCTTTATTTAAATTCTTCAAACTCTTTGCGGAGAAAAATTACATTTCCTGGCTATTTTACACTACCTCAATCTTCTTTTTCTTCTTCCTTGGACTCAGGTTTCCTCTTTTATTCACTATATTAACTTGGAAAACTCTGATAATTGCTAACACACCTAATTAAGTTCAACAAAGAAACTTCCTTTCTCAATATTGTGAACTAGCAGAAGTACCCGTTCTTTGTACGGGTTATCAGAAACTGGCTTTAGTTACTCATACTATCGGTGTGACTGACTTTATTAGATATTTATATCACTGGTGTACTTACTTAAGTATGTAGAAATTATTTGTCATGTTTGAAATTATAGTGTAAGTATACTGTCGCTAGATAGTACCACAAATATAAATATTATTGAATGTATTTGTTTGATCCGACATTTTGTAACTATTACAAATATTAAAATAGATTAGGTCTATGTAATTGACAGGCAATCTACTGTAGATACATGCATGCAAAGTTTTAGATCAAATTCTGCTGTAGTTATTATGTAATTGACCCTTACATAAACAAAACAGATATAAACCACTTTTCTTTTAGATCAAATCCTACTGTAGTTATTATGTAATTGACCCTTACATAAACAAAACAGATATAAACCACTTTTCTTTTATAATACTAAATAATATACTATTAAATTTTGCGGAACTTAAGTCACTGAATGTTTATACGTATTCTATGTTATTTCTGGATAATGTAGCTTTCTGTTACTGAAAGAATTATTATAATTGGTTCAGTAGTTTCACAGTTTATCAATTATAGCTTCCCTGTAAACAATATTTGATGTAGTTTTATTTTGTGGTAGCAAAATACATTGATTTTCAGGAGCTCCAACACGTGATAAGCCAACATACAGTTGGCCATGAGTAAAGCATTCTTTTCATTAGGTCAACCCCTACCAAATGAAATGTTTGGCCCTGAGACATGTTAACTCTCAAAGCAAAAGATGTTTTCGCTGGAAACTGAAGTTGTTTAAATGGAATTGGCCAATCGGTAGGGATCGTGGGTATCCTAGGAATATGAACAAACTGACCGGCTGCAGGGCTGGTGATAATGGTCGCTACAATTAAATTGTCCTTCAATTTCTTTATAAGTAGTCTCGTCCCATTGTACATGCTAGGAGGGCTTTCATTTCTCAAAATCATGATTGGCGTTCCGATTTTTAATGTTAATTCATGAGGTGGCAGTCCGGAGGGGTTAAGTGCAATTAAAAGTTCCAGTGGGTAATGGACTGCATCTTCAATATTAGTTACTCTGTTGATAGATGTATACTTTTTGACCTGGCTAGGTACGTTTTGTATAATCAAATAGTTTTATTTCCTTGACCTTGTCATTATAGGTGACACTATTGCTCTACAAAACAGCCAATGAAAGTCCCTTTTGTGTAACTTTTCGATTGCAGGTTATAAATTTCATTTTTTTCAGTATTGAAGATCTACTTGCGATACAAATTCTTATAATTTTATTAAATGCCACCTATTCAATACGATAATAACTTACATACTTATTAAGTTGTTAATATGGTACATGTTTTGCTCCTTTTTCGTGAGCAAATGTTACTCCAGCAACATTGAGAACAAGTTAAATGTTCATAACATAGGCAATTATCAACTGTAGAAAATTGTTAATGCAATTAACGAAGTTTCAACGACAATCATACAAGTCAAGCAACACTGAATCAATACAATTAGCCAGTTCACAAAAGATTTTATAACATAATTTTAAAGGATGTTCACCAGATGAGTTTCATCAATAAAATGTTAGATAGATTTTAGACAAATATGTTTTAACTTAAAGACATAGTCTTATTGTTATACGACTTGTAAAATATTATAAGATTTGTCAATCAGGTTTACAAGCATAATTTAATCCAATAGAATAGATTCACGATCTTATATAACCTTAAGTAAATGATAATTGGCTGATGATGCTCACGAAAAAGGAGCGAAACATGTAGCATATTAACAACTTAATAAGTATGTAAGTTTTTATTACGTTATTATTGTATTGAATAGGTGGTATTTAACAAAATTATAAGAATTTGTATCATAACTTTTCGATGTGAGGGTATACTGCATCTATTAAACTTTCTAAATTATGAACTATTTGACCTAGAGACTCATCCAGAAGGACGTCATAATTACTGCTTACATTTGGAGAAGGAATAATTTCTTCTCCAAGTTTTAGCAGTTGTTGTGAGAAACTGGTATGCGTGTTTCCACGAAGACGAGTTCTCATATTTGTCCGTAAGTTCAAATTTTGAATTGTTGTCCATAGGGGAAACAATTTCAAGCATGCTTTAATAATATCTGCACGCGTCCCTCTGTTAACAACGGGGAGTGTCTGTCGGAAATCTCCAGCAAATACAAAAGTAATGCCACCCATGATGGCAGCAGAGTTCCTCAGATCCTTTAAGGTTCTGTTCACAGCCTCTATATGCGCTCTACGGCTCATGGTGCATTCATCCCATATAATCAATGATGCGTTTTGTAGTAATTTACCAACAGACCCATTTTTGAGGATAGAACATGTGGATTGTTGCTCTAGAAATATGGATAGCGGAAGTTTAAAAGTAGAATGAGCAGTTTTCCATTATGTAAGAGTGTTGCAGCATTTCCTGATGAAATTTAGAGACTGTTTTTTTAAACAAGATGGTGAGTGGGTCTTGGCCCGTAAGTGGCCATGGCTGGTCCATGGTCCAACAGCTCTTCACACTAACCGGCCAACCGAGCAGAGGAGGGGTGGCCACAGCTCTACCGTGGCGCTATACCTCTGCATTTGGGAGACAGGACAGGGCTGGACCTCATGGCTGGCCCCAACCATTGGCTGCCCTGAGAATGGTTTTCCGTGGTTTTCCATTCTCCTGCACTAAGGCGAATGCCGGGACAGTTCCAGGCATTTTGCAGTATTTCAACAGGTATTACCATGTTACAAAAATATTGTAAGTCCCATTAACCACGTCACTAAACTGTTTAGGTTTCTTACTATTCTGTTCTATAATATTCTAGGGCTACTCGCTCACATCGCGGCATTTGTCTCACTTTTTGCTTTTTTATACCCATCGTAACTTCTAAACGAAAGGTTCAATTATAATAATTTAAAGAGCAATGTACATGTACATAAGGATAATATCATGATGCGAGTGTAATCATCTTTTGATTCTACCCTTGTTTTGATCGAGTAATTTGAACAACTACTACAAAATGTTTTCATTCCTCCCCTGAGGGTGGAGGCAGGCCTCTTAGACGGTGACGCCATCTCTCATGCCAGGAGATTTGTTGCGGTGAAGGAGATGCTCAGAAAAGGTGAGGGGTTGGCAGCCATGGCCTATACTAGGAATCCCTAAGGGGGTTTTGATGGGGGTGGGGGGTGGGGGGTGAAGAATGGTGACAAAAATATGCATTTATATAAAACCGTTTGAATAATGATGTTTTAATGTCAAATGATATCCTAGGTGTTAAATAACAGAAGGTCTGAAACAAATTTAACCGCTCAGAGAGTTAAATGGGGGTTAAGATCCAAAAACAAATACAGGGTGCGCACAAATGATTTCAAAAAATTCCCGTTTGTTTATTATTTGTTGTAACATTACAAAATTATATAGACAGACAGAAAAACTCATACAGGTTTCTTATGAGCCTACAAGTGCTCGATATATGCGCCATGAATGACTCTACAGACATCAAATCTATAGTCAAGTTCGTCCCACACCTGATGTACCACGTCGCTGTCAATTTGACCAAAGGCATTGATGATGCGGGCCTGCAGTTCTGTTAGATCAGCCGGTAATGGTGGCGTACAAACTGCGTCTTTCACATAACCCCACACAAAGAAGTCGTATTCGCCGATGGTATCAACAGTTCAAAACCACAGGATGTCTGCGCAAGGGAAAATAAACAGGCTGGCCTAGTGTGCCTGAAGAAACGGTTGAGTATGTGCCACCTCGGAATTTAAAGTTTACGGTCCCTCCTTCTGCACTGAAAAATCAATTACAGGGCACACCTACGTGGATATGCTGGAGCATTGGCTCATGCCACAGTTGGAGACCGATAGCATAAACTTCATCCACCAACAGGATGGTGCTCCACCTCATTTCCATGTTGATGTTCCATGACTTTCTGAACAGCAGACTTCCAGAAAGATGGATCGGTCATATTGAGAATGAAGATCACGCCCTCATGTCATGGCCTCCACACTCTCCTGACCTCACCCCTTGCGACTTCTTCGTATGGGGTTATATGAAAGACGCAGTTTTTACGCCACCATTACCAGCTGATCTAACAGAACTGCAGGCCCACATCAACAATGCCTTTGGTCAAAATGACAGCGACATGCTACGTCAGGTGTGGGACAAACTTGACTATAGAGTTGATGTGTGTAGAGTAAATCACGGAGCACATATCAAGCACTTGTAGGCTCAAAAAAATATGTGAGTTTTTCTGTCTGTCTATATAATTTTGTAATGTTACAACAAATAATAAACAAACAGGAATTTTTTGATACCGCTCAAATCATTTGTGTGCACCCTGTATATCCATTCCTTCCTCCGAAAAGGTTTAACATACAAAGACAAAAATTCCAAACAGCAGTGCATATTTTAAAACCTGTGTGAAATAGGAAAATTTTTAGCATTCCACAACTAAAGTGATAAATGAGGTTAGCTCCGTAAACAAAATTATCATCCCTTCAAAACTGTTAGACATACAAAGTTGTAATTTTAAGAGAAGGGTCTTCTGTGTCCTAGGTATAAAATATCGTATAACGGTACTTCAAAATATTTCTCCCCTCAGGGGTTTAGATGATGGTTGACTCTCAAAAACACAATATCCATTCTTCCAAAACCGTTTCAGACACAAACTTATTTTTCTTGTATGAAGGGTGGTCTTCTATATCCTAGATGTTAGTAAACATTTAAAAACATTCACCCCATAAAAAAGTATTAATTCCTCCATTACTGTTCAACGTACAAAATCAAAATTTCACAGGTTGGTCGCTTTTACATCCTAGATGTTAAATAAGATAGGGTTTAAAACATTCAAATTCTTCCGTATGGGGTTCAAATGATCAGAAAATATATAATCATTCCCCCAAAACGATCTGACATACGAACTGAGGGCATATTTTACATGCTTAACTGACAGTGCGTAATATGTGGTGGGACGGAGAACTGGAACTGTGGGAAATATAATTTTAAAGTTTTTTATTTAACGTGTCTGAAGGATTTATTTTTTGGTTGGAACTCTGGACTCTACTGGAATTATTTTATGTAACGGCAAGAAATATTAATTTAAATATGTGTGTAATAATTTTTTTTTAGGCAATAGGCAATATATATTGAACAGTATGAACATTGCAAGATGCAAACAGTGATTTTATTTTGTATGTAAATTTTATGTAATTGATAATTTAAAATAATGTCAGCAAGCATGTTAAAAGACACTTGGAGCATTTTAACTTGAAGAATTTCTTGAAGAATTATTTGAAAATTAATTTTTGTAATTCTGTATGTCAAAACTGTAATCTGATGAAAATGTAAAGGTGCTTTAGTTGTGAAACATCCTATACCGCATGTGCGGTTATTGCTGTTGAAATAGGTGTCACAATAGGAATTCTCGAGAAGATGCTAACTATTTTTATATGACCATATATGATCATGCAATTTCATTTGCTAGAATAACGAGATTTCCTATTGGCAAAAAGATAGGGAATCTAGTGGAATTTGTTTCCCATTGGTGGATTGTGATTTGTAAATTTCCGGCCTTAGGCCGCTTCGCGTGTGGGAGGTAATTTGGCCGCGTCTATTCCATCTGACCGTCCTCGAGTGCGGTTGTGCTCGAGGGTTTCCCCTCCGGGGACCCTACCTCCTTATTGGTACGTGCCATTTCTATGCCTTTGCTGGCAGGACCTAGTGTTTACAGTGCACTATGTTTTCTGGTATGGGCTAGAGCAATTTTGTTACTTTCATTGATCTGTCTCTGTCTTATCCTTGGCTTTGACAATATGAAAGTGACTGAGGTATGAGCGATGCTAGTAATGCCATTCCATGTACAGCCAGTCCCTGCTATGAATGGTATGAAAATGTTGCTTATAGGGTCAGTTGGTGCATGCATTTCAGTGGGCTTCGCAGACTGATATGTAATATCAACTTCTGGCTCAGTGAGGAAAGCAACGGGAAACTACCTCACTCTTCATTTCCCTAGTACGCCTTTTCAGTGATGCCTAGGCAGTCTATGACAGCTGATGGCAGAGCTGTTGAGGATCCAACCAGCCTTAGGGCTGAAGACTGAACATACATACATTTCTATTGCCATTTCAATGTTTTCTGATTTTGTTTGATTTGATTTAATTACTTTGGTATTTCAGTATTTCCTTGCTTAATGTCATTTTTAAAGTTGTAAATTTAACGTGTCCGAGTTTGCCCTAGATTTCCGTTGCCGTAATTTCAGTTCTATCACTTACTTTCATTTAAAACTATACATTGTAATGTAGCATCACCTTTCTATTGTTAAATCAAATTTTCTCTAAATTACTTAAGTATGTCTTGATTCCGTGTCATGGAACTGCATTTGGTTAAAGTCTTTTAATCACCCTTCATTTGTGCACAAGTAGCAGTTGCTATGTCATGATCTTGTTTCTTGCAATACCGGTACTCGTATGAGTTTCGAGGTGATGATTGTAAGTCTTTTCTCCCCCATAACGCCATACCTTTCCATAGACCTCATAGGGCTCCCATGTTCCACTCTCTTCTCCTAGTTTTAATTTTTTAGGCCTGTAAGTGTTCCCTTGTATTTGATTTAAATTTTGAGTATTGAAGTTATCCGTCATGTTTCCATGCTTTGATGTGTACTCACCACCACTGCATCATTTTACTATTTCCTTATTCATATTATTAAGTGTCTATATTATTTACTATTTCTTTATTCTCATTTTATGGCAACTTTTATTATTATTATTATTATTATTATTATTATTATATTTATTATTTTATTATTATTCTACATATTATTATTATATTCATACTTTTATTATTATAATGTGTAGGCGTAATTATCCCGATTACTGTTACATTTGATAACAGAGCATAGGTTATGGGAGGAAGAAGGATTTACAATTATCATTCTCAGCTAGCTTTTCTAAAATTAATTTTAAATCTTAAGTTTGAATATAGTTCTAAGTGTTACGTGTGTATTCTTAATCCCTATTTCCTTTTTCATGTTTCTTGCACGAGTTCATCTCACCATGTGTTTTTTGTTCCGCGAGGGGCAATTTTGTGTTGTTGTTTCACCTTGTAATTAACCGTTGGAGGAAATCGTGTGTCACTATTTGTAACAAGTTTTTTTTTTTGGTTTCGTAAATTTTAATAAATTTTCTTGTGTGGCAAGCTTTCGCTGACCACGTGTTTTGTAGTAAAGTGATATCTTCACATTTCTTGCGCTGTTGTCCTGCTCGTGGACGTAGAGACCCAAAAATTGTTGTTCCAGCTAATTTAGTTCCTGCTCTTTTCAAATATTTCCATGAATTCCCTGTCAGCGGACACCATGGTGTATTCAAAACTAGAGAGAAAATTCGTAAACACTTCATTTGGAAATCTATGGATGGTGAAATCCGCACTATGGTCAAATCTTATAAAACCTGTAACATTAGTAAACCTGCTCCTAATACCCGCCTTGGTCTGTTGTCATCTGAGCAAGATTCTCGCCCGATGGAGAGACTATTTATAGACTACATTGGACCATTCCTGCGATCACGGAACGGCCATCGTTTCATACTTGTGTGTGTTGATGCGTTCTCGTGTTTTACATGGCTGTTTCCTACTCGCATGGCTAATGCTAATACTACTATTTCTTGCTTGAAATGGATCTTTGCTTCATTTGGACCCTGTCAATTTCTGGTGAGTGATAATGCCAGAGCTTTTACATCTGTGCAATTCTGTAATTTCTGTTTTGATCTATCTATTTCTCATGTCACCCCTTATTATCCCAGGCCTAATTATGCCGAAAGAGTCAATTGAAATCTAAGATCTGCTCTTATTGTCTACCATTCTTCTGACCATTCTAAGTGGGATTCATCACTTAATTGGTTATCATTTGCTTCCAAACTGCAGTTCATGAAAGTCATAAACAAACTCCTGCTTCATTGATGCTAGCATTCACCCCCAATTCTCCACTCTCTAATCTGTGGTCTATTAATGATCTTCTACCTGATGTCGCAAATCCAGAAACGATCCATGCTGCTTGGCACCGTGCGCGTAAGAATCTGAAAGTATATTACGCTAACTTTCAACGAAACTATAATCACGGGCGAAGACCACACAATCTGTCTGTGGGTGACCAGGTTTATGTAGACTCATACTATGAGTAGTGCTGCGGACCATGTCATTAGTAAGTTGGCCCCCAGATTTCGAGGTCACTGCACGATATTGAAATTTTTAACTCCTGTGTCATTGTTAGTCAGCGATCCTGAAAAGAAGAGGATCAGGCGAGTCCATTTGTCACAAGTCAAGATCCCCTAGTTATGAGATGATGCTTTAGAAACTATTAGTTACTTAAGGAAACTTAGTTGTAAGCAAAATTTTGGGGTATATATCCGGCCAGATACATTGGCAAGTTTAGAGGTTATTTAAGATTTTAGTTGTAATAAAAATGGTTGTTTGAGATCATATTAGGTATAATTTAGTATGTCCTTTAGGTTAAGATTTTCATTCACTGTCATAACTAGGGATCCCTTGTAAAATTTCCGGTATTACGGTAAACTCCAGTATACTTTCCTAATTTTATTTGGTCTCTTATGTTTGGTAAATTTTTATACATGCTTGCCCTGGGGGTGGGCTTGGAGTTCCCAAAGATATTTGGGGCGAGGTTATCTTCCTCGCATGATATTCACAGTTCCTATTATAATAGTAATAGTCATAAAAAAAAAGAAAACCCACCCTTCAGTCTGTTTCTCAAGAGACTCTTCTGCATAGCCGAGGCTATGACTTTTCCTGTGTCACTTCTTTTTCTGCTGCGGTTGATCTCTGTTCCAGTGATCACTATTACCTGGTCTAGACAGGGAACCTGTCGTGCCTGTTGGAAGGGACACTATGAATTCCTGACCTGTTTGCATCCAACCTGGGAGTGTATTGTCGCAGAATTCCTGGTGGTGGCAGTTACCCAGTACTGTGCCATGTTTTACTACATGTTCACTGTGAGTTCGCTATTCAAGTGAACTGGATGAAGCTTCATTGGAGACCCTGATGGGACTGAAAAGGGAAACCATGTTGGCAGGCGGCCGATGTCAGCGATCCTATGGACAGCAATACCTGTGGCCGAGTTTAGGAAAGTCTGCGTCCAAGATACTCTTAGTAAAAGTTGCATCAAGATGTGGTGATACGTGTTGGTATCAGTGTGTGTTCACAAAATTCAGACCTCCAGTTAAAACCACCATTTAATGTAAAGTGGTTTTTTTTATTTATTATCGAGCAGACTCGAGATTCGGCGGTGGAGGATGTCACCGGTGGCGAGTTCATAGTCGGTGGAATCATTTAATTCTTGACTTGTTATGAAGCCGTCATTGAAAGAAACTACGGAACTGATATTTTTGAAGAATGGTTTTTTTTTTTTGTTGCTGTAAATTTATGTAAAATTTTGTGTTTTATTTCTGGTGAAATTTTGTGATTTTAAAGAATTTTCAGGACTCCCAGAAGAGACAATTAGTTACTTAATCATTGAGTGTAAAAAGAAAAGACATTGATTTTTGTAGTGGAGATCTCCAGTAATATGTTTGTTGTAACCCATTTTTTATATCGCCCTGTAGTTGCCACGTGGAAGCTTCGATCACGAAATCGCTGAGTTTTGCAATCGAAACCTCTAGAATAAATTTCCCACATTACCATATTTGGTGCTGTAATGCTATTGACAAAAATAACGCTAAATTGTGTTGGTGAAACTTTGGGTCGAAACATTGGTAGCTTCCCTGATTGGCTGTTTGAGTGTTTCTCAATTTCCGGCCTTTGGGCTCATTAGCAGGAGCAAGGCTCTGTTCAGCATCTTTGGTTTTCATACTTCTTAACGATCGGACGCACCTTGTAAGCTGGTCCGCTCAGCGACTCCAGCCATCTCGGAGTAAGCATGTTTTCTTTTCTCAGGTGTTGAATTAAAATGTAAATTAATTAATTACCTTAGACCCTGGTTTTTTACTGTTTGATTTTGTAATGCCTTAGTTCGTCAGCTAGGCATATCCTTTGTTTTGGAGGCAATTCCTTTTATTAACCTTTTGTGTAAATGTAAATTTTAATTTTTTCTGTCCGAGTTGCCTCCAGTAATTCCGCGTCAATTTAGTGTGCACCTATTGAGCTATGCGTCCCTCACTGATGTGTATTAGGTGAGGAATGCACCTCTATAGGCCTCTGCACTAAATTTAAATTTCCGTTGTTTTCTTGTCTTGTAAAAACTCTTTGCATTTGCCTTGTAAGATAATTGTAATTATGTCATATTCCCGTTAAATTTTCCTTGTAAATTTCATTATCGAAGTTATGCTCACCTTCTTAAAGGTAATTGTAAAGTTGTGTTGGTATTTGATTTTTGGAAGAACACCGATAGGAACCTCGTGGTTCGATTTAATTATTTTTTTAATTGATAATGTTATCCTTTTAATTGGTATTTTATACCTTGTTAAAATTCTTTATTGTGAGTAAATCAGACTAAAGGGATAATGCTCTCACGTTTCTTTCCCTACAACGTCACGTAAGATCTCGTCCTCTGTAGGGTTTCCCAGCCTGCTTCCCATATATCCTTTCTCTAGTTGTCATGTTAGTTATCCTGTGTAGCCATGTGTTGTCGAAAATTAAAATGTTTTCCTGGTATATCATCGGCTGACGTTGTTCTTTCAGGTTTGTTATTTTGCATTATAAAATAATTATGTGCTTTATGTGTACCTTGTAAAGGGGGATGACATCTGGTGGTGCCGAAAAAATTTGTGGTGTGGTGCAATTTGTGGTGTTGCATGAATCTTCAAATCTCCATTTAAGCCTCCCTTTAATTTCATTTAGATTTGTTATTTTTCATCATTTCTTTTGGCGATGTTGGGAGGAAGAGAATGTAATATGTGGTGGGACGGAGAACTGGAACTATGGTAAATATAATTTTAAAGTTTTTTATTTAACGTGTCTGAAGGATTTCATTTTTGGTTGGAACTCTGAATCTACTGGAATTATGTTATGTAACGGCAAGAAATATTAATTTAAATATGTGTGTAATAATTTTTTTTTAGGCAATGGCAAGATATATTGAACAGTATGAACATTGCAAGATGCAAACAGTGATTTTTTTTTGTATGTAAATTTTATGTAATTGATAATTTAAATTAATGTCAGCAAGCATGTAAAAAGACACTTGGGATGCTTTAACTTGAAGAATTTCTTGAAGAATTATTTGAAAATTAATTTTTGTAATTCTGTATGTCAAAACTGTAATCCGATGAAAATGTAAAGGTGCTTTAGTTGTGAAACATCCTATACTGCATGTGCGGTTATTGCTGTTGAAATAGGTGTCGCAACAGGAATTCTCAAGTAGTTGCTAACTATCTTAATATGACCATATATGGTCATGCAATTTCATTCGCTACAATAACGAGATTTCCTATTGGCGAAAAGATAGGAAATCTAGTGGAATTTGTTTCCCATTGGTGGATTGTGATTTGTCAATTTTCGGCCTTAGGCCGCTTCACGTGTGGGAGGCAATTTGGCTGCGTCTATTCCATCTGACCGTCCTCGAGTGCGGTTGTGCTCGAGGGTTTCCTCTCCGGGGACCCTACCTCCTTATTGGCAAGTGCCATTTCTATTGCCATTTCAATGTTTTCTGATTTCGTTTGATTTAATTTAATTACTTTGGTATTTCAGTATTTCCTTGCTTAATGTCATTTTTAAAGTTTTAAATTTAAGGTGTCCAAGTTTGCCCTAGATTTCCATTGCCGTAATTTCAGTTCTATCACTTACTTTCAATTAAAACTATACATTGTAATGTAGCATCACCTTTCTATTGTTAAATCAAATTTTCTCCAAGTTACTTAAGTATGTCTTGATTCCGTGTCGTGGAACTGCATTTTGTTAAAGTCTTTTAGTCACCCTTCATTTGTGCATAAGTATCAGTTGCTATGTCATGATCTTGTTTCTTGCAATACCGGTACTGGTTTGATTATGTTAATATGATGAGTTTCGAGGTGATGATTGCAAGTCTTTTCTCCCCCATAACGCCATACCTTCCCATGGACCTCATAGGGCTCCCGCACATTCCACTCTCCTTTCTTATTAGTAAATTTTTAGGCCTGTAAATGTTCCCTTGTATTTGATTTAAATTTTGAGTATTGAAGTTATCCGTCATGTTTCCATGCTTTGATGTGAATTCACCGCCACAGCGTCATTTTACTATTTCCTTATTTTTATTATTAAGTGTCTATATTATTTACTATTTCTTTATTCACATTTCATGGCAACTTTTATTATTATTATTACTAGATTTATTATTTCATTATTATTCTATCTATTATTACATTCACATTTTTATTATTATTATTAGTATGTGTACGCGTAATTATTCCAATTATGGTTACAAGTGGACTCTCCAAAGTTTAAAACTTAAAATACATAATAACTTTCAGTTTAAAACCCTAGCGAAGCACGGTTATCTTGCTAGTAAAATATAAATAGCATACGTAATCGAATCCCACCATTAGCAACCCTGAATGGATTTCCATGCTTTCCCATTTTTACACCAGCCTGTACCTTAATTAAGGTCATGGCCGCTCCAAGCTCTTTCCCATCCTTGCGTCGCTAAAATTCTTTGATGTGTTAGTGCAACATTAAACCACTAGCAAAGAAACAAAAAACATCAAAGTCAATTTTCATAAACAATATTAAATTATTTCATGAACAGTAAGATGATTATGCATCATATTGTATGTAACACTTCTGCTGAATGAAAATCCGAGAACAACGTCCTTAACATTCACCAGAAATTTCAACGTTAATGAATCAAATAAGAAAACATTAATTAGCAATATGATACACTTGATGTACAAAATCTAGGTTCTTGAATATTAATGAATCAACAACTGAGAGTAATGAAGCAACTTTTTCCGGGTTGAATAGCATTGTTTTGTGTACCTTATATACAGGTTGCCAACATTTTGAATTCATTGCACTATTCTTTGTCAAGGCAACGGATGTACCCCTACTCAATCCAAGCCAATCATTTCCCCAGGCATCTAAAATAAACTACAAAGGTGGTCACTTTGCCTTGCCTTATATAGTCTCTCCACCTCTCAGCTATCACAAGGCCCGGGGAGCATCTTGTCACATCTGGAACATATCTCTCGCTTGGAGGACACCAGGGAGTTTCCAGTGCTGTTATGTTACTTGAGGGCTCATCCTGTATTTTCATGGTCTGACCTGCACCTTGGTAATTTGTGCAGAAAAGGCAACCAAAAATTGTTGATTTTTTAGCTTCCCTCTAAATCCAAATTGTTCATGTGTTTCTTAATTTCTATAGTCTCTCTGACTTTTCCTTCAAGATTCTGGGGCTCAGCTGCTAAAATCTTGGTTCTAAAAAAAATGATAAAATTTCACCTGACACAATGCTTCTTTTCTATAGGTCTGCATTCCCCGTTTACAGTCGGTCGAACGAAGGCAGTCATGTAGTTAAGACCAACTCCACTAGAGAGCGTGACTTGTCCGACCGCTTGGTGCTAGACAGTCTGAGCAAATGCACGACATTCAGCCTGACTGATTCACATTCGCAGTCACTACGTTCATTGTGGACATGGAAGGAAAGTCTAAAGACAGCTTGAAAGGAAAGCTTGAAAGGAAAGAATATGGATTACTAAAGTAAGAAAGTAAGAAAGAATGAAGAGTGTAGGAATACTTATTGCTAGTAACAAATGCATATGGTGAACACGTAGGATATGTGCCATGCAAAACGTTGTGCTTCCTTATTGATGTTTGCATCTACTACCTCACATACAAAAGCATACATTGTAAAGTGCAGCCTCATACAGTATCACATGGTATCAAACAAAAGATTACATGGAAGCGCATCAAAATGCGTAATAGGTCATCGTCCCTTTACTTTTGTTTCGGGAACAGGGTTCCATGTCAAAACAAGTTAATATTGACACAGACTATGGACGAAAAAATGTTGCCGATATTCCTCCTAAAACAATTTATTTATTAAATGATCACCTTTCTGATGATGATCCCATTGCAACAGCACAGAATATCCAAGACTTTATCCGCTAGCAAAGAAAATATTATTTATATCAGCCTCCAATGTGGCAAGTGAAAGAAATTTCAGTTCAGCTGGTAACTTTATTAATGACGAAAGGAGTTTGCTTAACCAAGATAGAGTAAATAATGCTCTATTGATTCATTCTGTACTAAAACAAACAAAACAAAAATGGGGAATTTTTGCAAGGATGTGTAAAACAGTACAAGTTAATATTCTGTGTCTACTAACGTGACAAGTTTTTTTTTTTTTCGCTAGTTGCTTTACGTCGCACCGACACAGATAGGTCTTATGGCGACAATAGGACAAGGAAGGGCTAGGAGTGGGAAGGAAGCGGCCGTGGCCTTAATTAAGGTACAGCCCCAGCATTTGCCTGGTGTGAAAATGGGAAACCACGGAAAACCATTTTCAGGGCTGCCAACAGTGGGGTTCGAACCTACTATCTTCCGAATACTGGATAATGGCCGCACTTAAGCGACTGCAGCTATCGAGCTCGGTAACGTGACAAGTTGATCTCACAATATTTATAGTAAGTTTGTAATTACATTCATTCAATGCACATTTCGTTAAAATATTTGCGTGGTGTCCAACATTTTATAGTCAGCCACTCTCCTTTCTTCATTCCTTTTAAGTTTGTTCATAATAACTTCATTGATACTGTCGGTAAGCGCATCAGTCGCCTTACCTCAGACTACATGCTGCTAGCCAACCCGTTGAAAGTCGACCAAAATACAGTCAACCGTATAACGGTTGAATGAGCATGAGCGAACGAACTGAGTAGTTTAAAGACCTCTGTTCTTTTCCATGTGAGAGAGACTCCACTGGTCTAAGTAATCTACCCTCTTGCACCACCTAAACTGATTCACACACACAGCTTCATCTTTATGCCATCGTGGACTAGGGGTTAGCATAGTAGCTTGCTGCCAGGCTTTGTCACAAGTTTAAAGGATTGGGACAGTGTTCTCTCAGCTTCAAGAAGTTAACTGATAGTGAATTGGATTAAATTCCACTCTTGATCATCTTAGAAATGATTTTCCATGGTTTTTCACTTCAACTCTAGGCAAATACTATGATAATACCTAACATACAGTGCACGAATATTTCTCTCCCAGTCTTAACTAACCCAATTAATTACAAATGCACACCACAGTTAGACATACCTCACTAACCTGGGTTTTCAAACATCACACACAGGGCTGATGCTCAAGATATCCATGGTGCTTGTGACAACTCTTCTTTAGAGAATGAGATAATGTGATCAACAGCCCTCTATAGGGCTCTCAGCTAGCATGTGGTGCTATGGTGTATGCACCAGTGCATGTATCTACAATTAATTGGGGGCACAACTGGTAAAGAAACAGCTGTGAGTACCAGCACTGATTTTCCTAAGAAGAAGGTACTGGTACTGTTTCTGGGAATACAGAACACATGCTAAACCCTGTGATAGTGTATACCACAAAACTATCCTTTTATGGTCTTACAAGTATATACTCTTCACTTAACTCAGACAAGTAACCAATCTCATTATCAAAAAACAGAAAAGGAGAAGTATACTTACAGGCATTTTTGCATTTCCTCTACAGCATCAGCCTCCTGCTGTGTTTGTTCTAGTTTAGAACAAAGCTCATTCTTGTGCTTTTCAAGGTTGTCTTGAAGCCTTGTAACATCCTGTGTTAAGGATACTATTTTATCATTTCTTTCTATAGACAGCTGCTCAGCTGCCAATTTCTCTTCTGTAAGGTTTGTAACCTGAGTCATTAAATCATTGCACAATATATTTGCTTCTTCCTTTTCTTCAGTTAACTGAGATATTTCCTTAGATAATCTAGTTATATCATTCTCTTTTTTAACTAACATTTCTTTTGAGTTGCTTTCATTTTGCTTCACCAATTCAAGTTCTGCAGTTACATCTGCCATTTTCTCTTTAATTTGAGACAATTCCCGTTCAAGAGATTTTTTCTCTTCTTTCAAGTTAACCATCTCTTCATTCATTGATGTCAACTTCCTGTTTTGGGTCTGGATTTCACAAAACATAAGGTCCTTCTCATTATTTAATTTAGTCACTTGTTCTTTGAGGATTTGTATCTCCTGAATGTTATTTTTCATGTCAGTTTCCTCTACACTGAACATTGAAACTTTTTCAGTTAATTCACTAATTAATTTTTCTTTCTCGGAAAGAGACTTTTTTATGTCTATTATGTTGTTTTGTAGTTCTGTCTGCTTGGTAACTGCAGACACTAGCTCAGCATCTTTCCTGGATTTAAGTTCTTCAAGACAATGCAATGACTCCTTCATGGTTTCTAACTCCTGTGTGAGACACTGCTCTTTTCTGATGCTCTCCTCAGCAATCTTTTGTATCTGTTTCTGATACTCTTCTTCAACAATGCTTAGTTCGTCACATTTGTTCATGAGTTCCCCTTCCAATAGCTGCAGTTTCTGAGTAAGGTTTTGTACCTCGGAAGTCAGGTACTCTTTTACTTTATTGGCTTCTATGGTGATAGTTTCCATGGTCTCAGCTAATTCTTCCTTATCTTTCCGAGTCTTTTCCAGTGTAATAAGAAGTTCCTTTTGAATATTGTCTGCCTTCAATTCCATCTGCGTAATATTAGTTTTAGCTGTTTTCTCTATCTTCTGGCACAATTCCGTTGCCTTTTCCAGTTCCCACTGCAGTTCAAGCTTAGCGGACTTCTCATTCTTAATATCCTCTTCCATCTTCTCAAGTTTATCACTGTAATCAGTCAGTTTCTTTTTTAGGTCCTCTTCAGATTTTGCATACCGCTCACAGTCCTGCTGAAGCCTGTGCTTCGTATTCTCATGCTCCTGGTTTGAAGAAATTAACTCCTCCTTTGCAGAATTCAGTTCTTTTTCTATCTCACGCAGATCGGACATTAACTTACAAGTTTGTTCTGAGGAACTATTCGAGGACAAGGCCATTTCTGAAAGGTCATTTTCCTGAAATAAGAGAGAAAAGGAATTAGTTTCCTCATGTTACATTTTGAAAGTAGGCACATAAAAAATATGTAAGCAGTGAATATACTTAATTGTTACCGTCATATTAGAGAGAAATTTAATTGCATTCCCAATGTACTGAGTTCAGAAATTCCCATTGCAAATCTTCTATAAATTCTAACTCAGTCTAAAATACTACAATGAGTAGACTTGTTTTCTTTTTAAAGCTGGAAGAAAAGTCAGTAAGAAATGAATGCTGTACAAAAATATCACTACCACACCACAAGGCTCTTACTGATGAAGATGTATCATTGTATCATTCATACAGTACATGTGTGATTTTCATATACATGACTTGGAAAGATGCTTTTCCTTTAATCTTGGGAATGCCAGAGAATCAGGGAATTTAAGGATCAAAGAATCTGTATTAATGGTTATAAAGTATTTCAGACATTTCAGATGCACATATTGAAATTTAGTTTCTTGATTTATTTCTGATCTGCATCTTCAAAATGTATATTTTTCCTTTACTGTGTTAAAAATATGAATGTTCCTCATAAATCGTGAATAAAACAAACATTTTCACACCTTAAAAATTGGCAGAGGTAGCACTGATTAACACCAATATTTATTTGAATTATCTGATTTCTTCAAGATTGCATGTGCCTGACTCACCAGTGAGGTAAAATGAAACAAAATGGCATATGGCTTTTAGTGCCGGGGGTGTCCGAGGACAAGTTTGGCTCACTAGATGCAGGTCTTCTGATTTGACACCTGTAGGTGACCTGCGCGTCATGATGAGGATGAAATGATGATGAAGACGACACATACATGCAGCCAGCATGCCAGCAGATTTAACCAACTGCGGTTAAAATTCCCTACCCTGCTGGGAATTGAACCCAGGACTCCTGTGACCAAAGGTCAGCATGCTAACCATTTGGCTATGGAATCAAGAGGAAAAATTAATCAAGCAAGGAATTAGTCCCTCAAAGGAAGAACAAGTATGCCTGAAAACTTGTGTCTGCTCTATGGTCAAAATGTTGCTTGAAGAATATTTGCATAGAAACCAATTGACTAGTGCAGAACAAATTATTTTCAACCTTGAATGGATTAGAAGTTCTGTAATTTCATCTCAGAAATGAATTTCAAGGTTTGTAGAGCTACCTGAAATCTTATAATAACCATTGATATGACTAAATATCATATGGATCAGGATTTGGGCATTACAAAAATTGTCATCATCATCCTTCATCATCATCATTTCCCTTTATCCAGCTGTAGCCGGGTAGGGGCAAATATGGTTCCTCTCCACTTTCTTCGGTCTTTCCACCACTCCTCCTCCAACACTGTGTCCCAGTCCAGGTTTCTTTCTATAATGCTGCGTTGGATGGTATCCTTCCATCTCAATCGTGGTCGTCCACGGCCTCTCCTTCGTTGGATTTGCATTTCCATCACCTTTTTTGGCATTCTTTCGTTGCTCATTCGCTTTATGTGCCCAAACCATCTTAGTCGGCTCTTCTCTATTCTATCATTCATTTTTTCCACTCCAATTTCTTCCCGGATTTTCTCATTCCTTATTTTGTCTCTTCTACTCTTCTGTATCATACTCCTCAAGAATTTCATTTCGGCCGCCTGTATTCGACTCTCATCCTTCTTTGTCATTGTCCAAGTTTCTGCTCCGTAAGTTGTTATGGGTACGTAATACATCTTGTACATAGTATCCTTTGCTTCCATTGGCACATCTTTGTCCCATAACATATTTCTTACACTATGATAGAAACAACTTCCAGTTTGAATCCTTTTACTAATCTCAGCATCCAGTCGAGCATTCTCCATTAATTCACTCCCCAGGTATTTAAACGTTTCCACTACTTCCAGGTGCTTGTCTGCAAGTCAAATCTGACCTTTCCCTTCTTTCTCCCCTCTAGTCATAACAAGAGTTTTACTCAGTCATAACAAGAGTTTTACTCTTTTCTACACTTATTTTCAATCCACATTCTTCAATCTTCCCATTCACCACATTCAACTGTTCTTGAACCTTCCTGTCGTCTTCTCCCCAAATCACAATATCATCTGCAAATAACATCATGTTCATTTCTCTTTCTCCATATGCTGCTTTTGCTGTTCTCATGATGTCATCCATGACTAATGTAAACAGGATTGGTGATAGAACACTTCCCTGTCTCAGCCCACTAGTTATTTTGAACCAACTTGTCCTGCCAACTTGTGTTTGCACGCAACTACAACATTCCTTATACAATGTCATGACCATTTTTATTAATCCCTGTCCAATTCCTTTTTGCACCAGACTGTCCCAAACTTTCGTCCCAGGGACACTGTCATATGCCTTTTGAATATCAATGAATGTCATCACCATATCATTCCCGTACTCCCAATGCTTTTCCATTAGTTGTCTCATAATGAAAATGGGTTCTATTGTTGACCTTCCACTTCTGAAACCAAACTGATTTTCTTGTATCTGCTTCTCAACCCTCAACCTTATTCTACTTTCCAGTATCCTTTCCATTATCTTAGCAACATGGGATATTAAAGTAATTCCCCTGTAGTTCTTCAAAACTTTCTTATCACCTTTCTTGAAAATTGGGATGATTATTCCTTTTTGCCAATCCTCAGGGACATCCTTATTCTCCCAGACCTTCCTGAGAACCCGATATGTCCACTGCAGGCCTACAGCTCCAGCTGCCTTTATCATCTCCACTGAAATTTCATCTATTCCAGCAGTTTTTCCATTCTTCATCTTTCTTACTGCCATTTCAATTTCATTCATTGTAATTTCTTTATCCATTTCTTTGTCAACTAATTGCCTTTCCTGGTCGTCCATTGAATGTCATCCATTCTTATGTTCAGCAGCTTCTGAAAATATTCTATCCACCTATTTCTTATTTCTTCTGGCTTTGTTAAAATTATGCCACCTTCATCCTTCACAAATCTGGTGTTTACTTGATCTCTCTTTTTGTTTCTTAAGATACCATACAGTAATTTCTTGCTGCCCTGCGGATCATCTCTCAATGTCTGTGTAAATAAGGCCCAGCTTTTCCTCTTTTCTTCCTCCACTACTTTCTTGGCCAAATTCTTTGCCTCCACATATTTTCTTCTACTTTCTTTAGTCTTAGATGTTTTCCATGCTTTCCATGCCATTTTCTTTTCCTTCACTTTAATCTTTACCCTATCATTCCACCAGTGTGTTTCTTTGTCATTCACATTTCCTGATGTTCTACCACACACCTTTTCTACACATCCAACCAGTGCTTCCTTAAATCTTTTCCATTCCTCTTCAACATTCCCCACCTCTGTCCTGGGTACCAAGGGTATTATTTCCCTTTGAAATTCTTCTTGTATGCTTTTCTCCTTCAACTTCCATACTTTAATTCTTTTCTCTCTTCTTAACTGGGGTTTTTCAATCTTTCCAACTTTCAATTTTCCTATCACAACTCTATGATCTCCACCAAAGGCTTCTTCAGGCATGGCTGTTACATCTACAAGGTTCTTCTAGTGTTCTTTCTCTATGATTATATAATCAATCATGGTCTTTGTTCGTCTGTCTCCCCAGCCATACCTTGTAATCTTCTGACTGTTCTTCTTCCTAAACCAGGTGTTTCCAACAATCATTTGATTCCTCATGCTAAAATCCACCAACAACTCGCCTTCTGGATTTACATTTCCATATCCAAAGGGCCCTACAACATCTTCCTTTCCTTGTCTTTCCATTCCAACTTGTGCATTTAGATCTCCCATCAATAGTACTTCCTCATCTTCTATCTCTCTCTCCACTTCCTCTAAGAAGTCCTCTAGATGTTCATCTATGCAACCAGTTTGTGGGGCATACAACTGAAATAGATCTTTCACGCCATTTTCAAACTGGAGTCTCATCATCATCATCCTATCACTGACGTACTTTGTATATTCCAGATATTCTTGGATTTCTCTTCTAAGTATGATGGCCACTCCATTTTTTGCTTCAGGTCCTCCGCTGTAATACAGCCTGTATCCTTCTCTCAGAGGGATCTCCCCTGTACCCCTCTTCTTGGTCTCGCACAGTCCAAGTATGGCTATATCGTAACAATATATCGTAACAATAGCCTATATGGACAAAGCAGATATGGTGCCTCGGAAAAGGTACAAAAATTGTAATTACTTGAAATTTCAATGAAGAGAATAGTTCCCAGACGGAGAACACTCCGCTTTTAAGAAACATGACATACCACCCTAATTAGTAAAAGCCTTTCTGTAGGAAGAGAATGACTTTACCAGGAAATCAGCCAAACATGAACCTGATTGACAATATTATCACCAAGTGAAATCATCATTGTTCATCAGTGATCTGCATTTAGTGCTGTCACCAAGGTGGAGATTACCCATCAGTTGTCTAGCTAGTCTTTTCTTAAATGATTTCAAGAAACTTAGAAATAGATTGAACATTTTCCTTGGTAAATAATTCCAATACCTCTTCCTATAAACGAGTATTTATCCAAGTTCGTCCTCTTGAATTCCAATTATATCCTCATATATTCATATAATCTTTCCTACCTATAAAAGTTCCACTCAGGCTTACTTGTCTACTTTCACTGACAGCTTGGAACATAGTGCTTAGTCGAGCAGCTCGTCTCCTTGCTCCCAAGTCTTTCAAGCCCAATGTTTGCAACATTTTCGTAATTATCGGATATCAGTCAGAACAAATGCTGCTGTCCTTTGGATGTTTTCCAGTTCTCATATCATGCAATCCTGGTGTGGGTCTCATGTGCCATTCTACTTCGTGTGCTCTATATATAGACTTTATAGAGTTTTTTTTTTTTTTTTAACTTACCTCTTCACGTCTACACTGCATATGTTTCGACATTTATTCCTCCACTCCATCCCGCTGAAATTTGACTGGTCACCATACTGGATGCTCATCTGTTTCCTTCATTTTTGTAATACGTCATCGACTCAGCTGTTTGCCATGCTCATACTTTCTAGAATCATCTCTTCGCCTATATATTCTCACCACCTTGCCTATTTTGGCAAGTGGATTCGAGAATGAAATGAGCACATAGGATCTCATAACAGCATGAGAATTTTCTCTGCTCCAACGTTTTGCTGCTGTATTTTGAGGTGAGGGACATGGAGACTATACCATCTAAATTTTAAATTAATTATTTTCTACGGGCACCTTGGCAGGAGTTGGGGGAGTGGTCTGCACATTGTGTGGACAGTCAAGAAAACCTTCGCTGAAAATTTGCAGTATCTATGTCAAATTACAATCATGAAACTGAATGTCTTCCATAAACTCTTTATCTACATGCCTGACGTACATCTTGTGTCGTGTTTTTTTTCTGGATCCTATCTCTCCCATTATAACCCTTTTATATAATTGGTATATATAAGTACCAACATAGTTGGAGATGTGTGGGATCTGGTAAATGCAGCACGGGTGAAGTTTAAGAAAGCGGAGATTGTTATTAGTGGAATACTGTGTAGGAGGGATACTGACTGGAGGGTGATTGGGGATTTCAATGAGACTATGGAGAGGGTATGTGGGAAACTGGGAGTGAAATTTCTAGATCCTAATGGGTGGGTAGGAGATAGGGATCTGTGCTCGGATGGCCTTCATTTAAACCGCAGTGGTACGTATAAGTTAGGAAATTTGTTTGGAAGGGAAATAGGGAGGTACATTCAGGGAAACGGGATGGCCTAGGGAGCGGTGATAAGGGAACAGGGAACTGGAAATCAAGTTGGGATGACATAAAATTGTTAGTGTTGAACGGTAGAAGTATTGTAAAGAAAGGAATAGAATTAAGTAATTTAATAGATATATATTTACTAGATATTGTAATACGAGTTGAATCATGGCTGAGAAATGATATAATGGATGCAGAAATTTTCTCACCGCACTGGAGTGTGTATCGTAGAGATAGGATAGGAATGGTGGGAGGGGGAGTGTTCATTCTGGTGAAAGAAGAATTTGTAAGGTACGAAAAAGTTAAAGATGAGACACATGAAATTCTAGGTGTAAGGCTCATTTCTAAAGACAATAGGCAACTTGATATTTTTGGAGTGTACAGATCGGGAAAGGGTAGCACTGACGCGGATTCGGAATTATTTGATAGGATAGTCAGCTATGTGGGAAACGACGTGGAAAGAAATGTGATTGTGGCAGGAGATCTGAATTTGCCAGATGTAAATTGGGAAGGAAATGCGAACGACAGGAAGCATGACCAACAAATGGCAAATAAGTTAATATGGGAAGGACAGCTGATTCAGAAAGTGATGGAACCAACCAGAGGGAAAAATATGCTGGATGTCGTGCTGATAAAACCAGATGAGCTCTATAGGGAAACTGAAGTAATAGATGGTATTAGTGATCATGAAGCTGTTTTTGTGGTAGTTAAAAATAAATGTGATAGAAAGGAAGGTCTTAGAAGTAGGACTGTTAGGCAGTACTATATGGCTGATAAAGCAGGCATGAGGCAGTTTCTAAAAAGTAACTATGATCGGTGGAAAACGGTAAATAAAAATGTAAAGACTCTGGGATGGGTTTAAAGAAATTGTTGAGGAATGCGAAAACAGGTTTGTACCTTTAAGGGTGGTAAGGAATGGTAAAGACCCACCTTATTATAATAGAGAAATAAAGAGACTAAGAAGGAGGTGCAGACTGGAAAGAAATGGCTGTGGAAGTAAGGAGAAATTGAAGGAACTTACTAGAAAATTGAATCAAGCAAAGAAGGCAGCTAAGGATAACATGATGGGAAGCATAATTGGCAGTCATACAAATTTTAGTGAAAAATGGAAGGGTATGTATAGGTATTTTAAGGCAGAAACAGGTTCCAAGAAGGACATTCCAGGAATAATTAATGAACAAGGGGAGTGTGTATGTGGACGAAACTGACCAATGTCACTGAGGTGACTTTCCTCCAGTGCTTCAGTTGTGGCTAACTAGTGAGTTAATTCATTGTGTGTTTTGCTGATTAGTGAATTCATTCTGTGTGTCCTGTTACTGTGCTATTCGTCGTTTTCGGCCTTTTATTATATTTTGCGCTTATTGTGGTATTAACGATGGATGAGTCTAAAACGGATATAATTGTAAATCAGTTTACTGGCCGTTCGTTTGATGAAAAGATTCAAATAGTTCAAGCCGGGAGACCTCTACCTTCCCTCGTATATTTCTTCTTTACCGGGCGAGTTGGCCGTGCGTGTAGAGGCGCGTGGCTGTGAGCTTGCATCCGGGAGATAGTAGGTTCGAATCCCACTATCGGCAGCCCTGAAGATAGTTTTCCGTGGTTTCCCATTTTCACACCAGGCAAATGCTGGGGCTGTATCTTAATTAAGGCCACGGCCGCTTCCTTCCAACTCCTAGGCCTTTCCTATCCCATCGTCGCCATAAGACCTATCTGTGTCGGTGCGATGTAAAGCCCGTAGCAAAAAAAATTCTTCTTCTTCTCCTTCTTAATCTGCTTACCCTCCAGGGTTGGCTTTTCACTCGGCTTTTCGGACTCAGCGAGGGATCCCACCAGTATCGCCTCAAGGGCAGTGTCCTGGAGCTTCAGACTCTGCGTCGGGGACAAAACTGGGGAGGATTACCAGTACCTCGCCCAGGCGGCCTCACCTGCTATGCTGAACAGGGGCCTTGCGGGGGATGGGAATATTGGAAGGGATAGACAAGGAAGAGGGAAGGAAGCGGCCTTGGCCTGAAGTTAGGTACCATCCCGGCATTTGCCTGGAGACGTGGGAAACCACGGAAAACCACTTCCAGAATGGCGGAGGTGGGAATTGAACCCACCTCTACTCAGTTGACCTCCCGAGGCTGAGTGAACCCCGTTCCAGCCCTCGTACCACTCTTCAAATTTCGTGGCAGAGCCGGGAATCGAACCCGGACCTCCGGGGGTGGCAGCTAATCACACTAACCACTACACCACAGAGGCGGACCCTCGTAAATTTAAAAATAGAAAACAAGAATTGTGTACGCACGTTCAATCCAGGAACTTACAGTAAAACTGTTTGGCTCGAGTTCACTTACATGTAATTAGGGTGAGTAGAATTGAAATGTACTTAATACATTGTGTTAACTGCATGGTTACTAGTTGCATGCCTCAGTGGAGATTCCAGGATACGCCACTGATATTTTCGTATGAAAGCGCGTGGCAGAATCATGAAATATGATGAACCTGAACAAAGTCAAGAGAGAATGATGACAATTTTCAAATTTATTGTATGATACTGTTTCTGGTCCGAAGTTGCACGAAATTCTCCATGGTTATCAGGTTGCATATCTGACCACTGGCATGGCGCTCTGATATTGATGATACCTCCCTTAATATCTGTCCTATCGTAAAGAGTAAAATGACTCTTTAGTTTTTCCCATTGCCAACCTAGAAGTGTCATGTATGACACGTCCCATGGGACCTAGACTAAAAATAAAAATTTTCATAATCATCTGTATTATTATCCATCATACAATAAATACGTACATGGCATAAAGAAGTGGAAGCAACATATTTGTCAACGTTTGTTGTATATAGTCTTTCGATACACTAAATGTTAACAAAAATATTTGCTATAAATACCAACTCCATGTGATTATCATGACATTATATACACCTGATAACACAATCCTGAGTGAGTAGAATCCAAATATGTAATTTGGTTGAAATAAGTCCAGCAGTTTTCCACTTTTAGGAATATACAAACAGATAGATAATCAGACAGACACCAAAGGGAAAAGTTCTACTTCATGTTATCTCGGTGTTCAGATACATTAGACGAGGGTAATTTTAAAGCTGAGGGGAATATAATGCATCCTCTGATTTTGTCCTGTTATGGATCCTTCAAATAACTGTAGGTCTGCGAGACTGTCCGTCACTGGCTGCAGAGCATGATGCCTGCAGAAAATAGTAATTTACTCCATCATTCGAAGAGTAAGCAAAATTATGTACCTAACAAAAATTATTTGAAATGAAGAGGCATTTCACATATAGTCTACAGATTTTACATATAATCAATAATGTAACAGAAAATGGAAAAAAAAAACCTCTTCTGATCTTCCTATAAACACCCAGACTAATCAGTGATTTTTAAATGATGTGCATATCAAAACCTGCTCCTTGATGAGTAGACTCTAGATATGAAGTTTGGCCGAGGTATAATCAATAGCGTAAGGGAAAATTGAAAAAAAATCCAGGTCTCCCTTTAAATACCCAGTCTACTTAGTGATTTTTTAATGATATGCATATTGAAACCTGCTCCTGGATGAGTAGACTCTAAATATTAAGTTTGGTCAAGATATAATAAATAATGTAAGAGAAAATTGAAAATAAACTTTTCGGGTCTTCTTTTCAGTCTTTTCAGTGATTTTTAAACGATATGCATATCACAACCTGCTCCTGAATGAATAGATTCTAAATATGAATTCTGGTCGAGATCTATTCAGCTGTTTACCTGTGATGGTGGAACAAACAGACAAACAGACACTAAAGCTAAAAACTACTGATATGATCTTGAATTGACCTGAAACTAATAAATATATCAAAATTTGGCAAAATAAATGGCATTACAGACAATAGACCCCCTAGAATTTTATTTATAAGATACTACAATTTTCTAGCACTATATTTCGTTTCTTCTTCTTCAATTATTATTTGTCATAATCCCATTAAGGTGTGTTTCTCTGATAATTTTCTGATATTAGAGGATAGTGGTTCATCTTTACCAAATCCTCACCGTAATAAATTTCACTGCCAAATCCAGCATGTGCTAATTTGATACCTTTTGAATCTGAACTTCCTAGCTATACTTCACCTCCAGCTTATACTGACACTTTGTCGCCCGACCATGTTTTAAAACCTGCCTTACCAGATGCATTTCACCCTATGCAACCTCACCATCTTTTCTTTAACTCTTCACCTTCTCAACAACTCAGTATTGTTGATACTTCTCTTAATAAACAGATTATTAAGCAATCTCTGTCTCAAGTACCTCAGTTAAAAAATACTGATGCTCGTAGTCATACCATATGGTTATTCTTGGTTCAGAAATTTCCGAAGATTAACTCTGCTTCCTTCCCCTCAATCAATTGGTCTCTTGTTTTCTAAAACTACAGGATACTTAAAAAAGATTTCGTTAAAAAATATGACCTATTTTTTTGACTGGTTTCAATTCTGTACTGTTATGCATAATTACTGTCCAGCTCTCCACCGATAATGCCACTCTCAAATGGTTGAACTCGATCTCTGGCTCAAAATCTAAATTGATGCGATGGGCTCTGTTAATCATAGAATTTGATTTCTATGTGTGTCACATCCCGGGATCGATGAACACAGCAGCAGACAGTTCATCTAGGCACCCGGCGATGGAATATGAAGATAGAAGCACCACTGTCGAGAGGGGGTTCCCACAAAAACACCAGAGAGAGCCCAAGGAACCTGTCCTTATGACCATCAAGAAGGAACTTGACCTGGAAGTAATTAAACAATGGCGAAAACAAGACAAGCCCTGTAGAACCATGACGCAGTGGATTAGGAGATAGAACACCAATAGTTGACTTGTCCCGAGGGAATTCAGGATGTGCTACAAGAACTTCCAGGTTGAGGGAGGACACTTAATGAACAGGTCGCACCTCTCCGACATGCCTGCAATAGTGGAAATCCCTAGACAGCACACGATGGACATCATCGAGAAGTTCCACGACAGCACTGAAGCCGGATATCCAGGAGGTGAAGAGACATACCTGTCTATCCAACAATCTGGGTCAACATGTGGAAAGACATCCTGGACTATGTAAAGGGGTGCTACATCTGTGCCTGCACCAAGGCGAGCAACAGTTAGGCAGATTCCGGTCAGCGAGTAAGATGACCGCAACACCCTTGGGAGGTCACAGCCCTGGAGTTGATGGGTCCTTACCCTAGAACACCATGGGGTAAAACAGGACTCCTAGTAATCACCAACCTCTTCACAAGATGGAGTGAGGCCTTTCCAATACGAGAAGCCATGACAGGATGCATCACCAGCCTCCTACAAGATGAGGTATTCAGCCACTACAGTTATCCACGGTGTATGCTGTCAGACAACGGGTGTCAGTTGGCATCAAGGAAATGGCAGCAAATGATGACTGAATGGGACGTGGAGCACTGGACCACCCCTAACTACAACCCAAAGGTCAATCCAACGGAACGACGAAACCAGGAGCTAAATAGGATGCTACGGGTCCACCTAATAGACAAAGAACATCGACTGTGGGACCGTCAGATAAAACAGTCACTCTTTGCCCTGCAACGACCCATCAACCTTGCTACTGGTTATTCCCCAGCAGAGCCTTCCTTGGTCGACAACTATACGGCACTGGGGATTGGGAGATTCGTCCACAACCCACTTCTGGTCAAGAAGATGGAGCCGTTTCCCTAGCAGAGTGGCAGCAACAGCAGCAGCAGCAGCAGCATATCAAGGAGAAGCAAGTTTTGGCCACCTCTGGCAGAAAAGAGATCCCTTACCCAGGCCAAGGCTCAAGATGTCAAAGAGACCCAAATCTTCCTACCAGGCCACCAAGTACTGCGATGTAACCAGCCAGCAGGTAATAAGATTGAAGGGTTTCATGCAGGTCTCGGACCTAAGTGGGTTGGTGCCGTCGAGGTGGATAAACAGCTGAGCCATGGAGTCTACTTACTAAAGACCAACCCTCCTGTCAAGGTCCACGCATCGGAGTTGCGGCTAGTCACCTAACCACTGTGCATACAGAGTAACCTGGTACTACCACGGGTCCACCTGGAGGAGAAACTACTAATGACACAGCACAATCTGGTCATCATGAGGAGAACCCATTGACTATCATCGAGGAAGAGGTTGGCATTGAGGCAACCCCAACCCCTGACACAGCACGATCTGGTCAAGAGGAGGAGAGCATATAAAGCGACGTCGAGGAAGAGAGAAGATACAATCTACGTCCAAGACTATGTCGACGAGTGTGATGGACTGTCAAAAGTGTTTCAAGTTATAAGGGGGATACTAGCAAGTGTAGTAGACTGATATAACTTGAAAACAGTATTTCTTAATCAATGCGTAAATAATATCAATATCAAGCTCAAATGATTATTATAATTATTATAATTATTATGATGACTTTTGAGGTATGGCTGTGAAGTGTTTACATCTACTTATTAGTAGTAGTATTATTATTATTTACGTGGCCGGACGATCAGATTATTTGTGAATTTGTGTCATGAAATATATGCTGTAAATATATATTTATATGAGTTTAGTTAATGTAAGAACCTGTAATTATATACATACGTCATACATTATCATTATAGACTGTTATGCCTTTCAGCATTCAGACTGCAAGCCTCTGTGTATTTACTAAAGGTCGCCACAATCCTCGATTTGCAACTAGTGTTGTGGCCTCATTTAGTTCTATACCTCTTATCTTTAAATCGTTAGAAACCGAGTCTAACCATCGTTGTCTTGGTCTCCCTCTACTTCTCTTACCCTCCATAACAGAGTCCATTATTATCCTAGGTAACCTATCCTCCTCCATTCGCCCCACATGACCCCACCACCGAAGCCGGTTTATGCGTACAGCTTCATCCATCGAGTTCATTCCTAAATTAGCCTTTATCTCCTGATTCCAAGTACCCTCCTGCCATTGTTCCCACCTGTTTGTACCAGCAATCATTCTTGCTACTTTCATGTCTGTTACTTCTAACTTATGAATAAGATATCCTGAGTCCACCCAGCTTTTGCTCCCGTAAATCAAAGTTGGTCTGAAAACAGACCGATGTAAAGATAGTTTCGTCTGGGAGCTGACTTCCTTCTTACAGAATACTGTTGATCGCAACTGCAAGCTCACTGCATTAGCTTTACTACAAATTGATTCAATCTCACTTACTATATTACCATCCTGGGAGAACACACAACCTAAATACTTGAAATTATCGACCTGTTCTAGCTTTGTATCACCAATCTGACATTCAGTTCTGTTGAATTTCTTATCTACTGATATCAATTTAGTCTTCGAGAGGCTAATTTTCATACCATACTCATTGCACCTATTTTCAAGTTCCAAGATATTAGACTGCAGGCTTTTGGCACAGTCTGCCATTAAGACCAAGTAATCAGCATAGGCTAAACTGCTTACTACATTTCCACCTAACTGAATCCCTCCCTGCCATTTTATACCTTTCAGCAGATGATCCATGTAAAATATGAACAGCAAAGGTGAAAGATTACAGCCTTGTCTAACCCCTGTAAGTACTCTAAACCAAGAACTCATTCTACCATCAATTCTCACTGAAGTCCAATTGTCAACATAAATGCCTTTGATTGATTTTAATAATCTACCTTTAATTCCATAGTCCCCCAGTATAGTGAACATCTTTTCCCTTGTTACCCTGTCATATGCTTTCTCTAGATCTATGGAACATAAACACAACTGCCTATTCCTCTCGTAGCATTTTTCCATTACCTGGCGTATACTGAAAATCTGATCCTGACAGCCTCTCTGTGGTCTGAAACCACACTGGTTTTCATCCAACTTCCTCCCAACGAATGATCGCACCCTCCCTTCCAAGATGCCAGTGAATACTTTGCCTGGTATACTAATCAATGAGATACCTCGATAGTTGTTGCAATCCTTCCTGTTCCCTTGCTTATAGATAGGTGCAATTACTGCTTTTGTCCAGTCTGAAGGTACTTTACCAACACTCCACTAATTTTACTACTCTATGAAGCCATTTCATCCCTGCCTTCCCACTATACTTCACCATTTCAGGTCTAATTTCATTTATTCCTGCTGCCTTATGACAATGAAGTTTATTTACCATCCTTTCCACTTCCTCAAGCATAATTTCACCAACATCATTTTCCTCCTCCCCATGAGCTTGGCTATTTGCAACACCACCAGGATGATTTCCTTTTACATTGAGAAGATGTTCAAAATATTCCCTGGGATCTATTATGAGTTCACCTGAATTACTCAAAACACTGTTCATTTCCTTTTTCCCCTCCCTTCCTAAGATTCTTTATTACTGTCCAGAAAGGTTTCCCAGCTGCTTGACCTAGCCTTTCCAGGTTATTACCAAAATCTTCACATGACTTCTTTTTGGATTCAACAACTATTTGTTTCGCTCTGTTTCTTTCATCTACGTACAAATCCCTGTCTGCCTCTGCCCTTGTTTGGAGCCATTTCTGATAAGCCTTCTTTTTACGTTTACAGGCTGCTCTCACTTCATCATTCCACCAAGATGTTCGCCTCTTCCCATCTTTACACACAGTTGTTCCTAGGCATTCCCTTGCTGTTTCTGCTACAGCATCCCTGTATGCCACCTATTCATTTTCTATATCCTGAACCTGCTTACTGTCTACTGTTCGAAACTTCTCACTAATCATATCCATGTACTTCTGTCTAATTTCCTCGTCCTGGAGATTTTCTGCCCTTATTCGTTTGCAGACAGAATTCACTTTCCCTACCCTAGGCCTAGAGGTACTTAGTTCACTACAGATCAGATAGTGGTCTGTATCATCGAAAAATCAGTGAAAAACTCGTACATTCCTAACAGATTTCCTGAATTCAAAGTCTGTTAAGATATAGTCTATTATGGATCTGGTACCCCAAGCCTCCCATGTGTAGCGGTGAATAGCCTTATGCTTGAAGAATGTATTCATAACAGCTAAACCCATACTAGCACAGAAGTCCAGCAAATGCTTCCAATTCCCATTAGCTTTCATATCTTCCCCACATTTACCAATCACCCTTTTGTATCCTTCAGTTCTATTCCCAACTCTCGCTTTGAAATCGCTCATTAGCACTATTCTATCCTTGCTGCTGACCCTGACCACGAAGTCACTCAATGCTTCATAAAACTTGTCAACTTCATCCTCATCTGCACCCTCACATGGTGAATACACGGAGACAATTCTTGTCCTAATTCCTCCAACTGACAAATCTACCCACATCATTCGCTCATTTACGTGCCTAACAGAAACTATGTTGCGTGCAATGGTATTCCTGATTAAAAGCCTTACCCCAGACTCTGCCCTTCCCTTTCTAAAACCTGCCAAGTACACTTTATAATCTCCTATCTCTTCCTCGTTATCTCCCCTTTCCCGAATATCACTTACTCCTAGCACATCCAGATGCATCCTCTTTGCTGACTCAGCCAGTTCTACTTTCTTTCTTCCATAAGCCCCATTAATATTGATAGCTCCCCATTGAATTCCATTTCATTTGCCAAGTTATTTCCAAGGAGTCCCTCGCCTGTCAAATGGGAGTGGGACTCCATTACTCCCATAGGTCCGAGGCTTGCTAAAAATGTTCTGAGCTCGGTAAATTCATGAAGCAGGATGCTACCGTACTTGCACATAGTCCAAGGGAGGATCTCTCCTCTAACGGGTTATGGACCACCGGTGAATTGTATAGTCCTAGCCGCCTGAGCACCAGGAGGGCCATGACTCAGAATATGTCCGAGATGCCCACTCCCATTCCACAGCAACTGGTATCCCGACCCTCTGGACCACTTACTAGGGAACTCAGCCGTTGCCCATGGTTCACGAACTAGGACGTGACTACAGTAACCCATAAAAATTTATTATATCTGTATATATGTTGTAAAATCCACAGTAACATTGTGCAACACACTGTAATATCCAGAATAACACTAGGTACGACAAGCACTATGTAGAACCTTCCTTACAATCATAACTCTGTATTTAGAATTTACGAGACAAGGTGTTGGGTAACATCCTTCTAGAATCCTGGCCAGGCAACCTATATAAAGAGACAGTCTCAATGGTGGAGTGGAGTTATTGTTTAAAAGGAGTTGTTTTTGCGAACACGTGTTGTGTGTACCGACATGCTAATGTGGCAGTGAGGAGTCAACTGTTTCAAGATGGCAGTCGTAGTCTTTTGACTTTTTCATAGTAGTGTTTTGTTTGTGATGGAAGTTGATTAGGTTATGTGTATGTTTAATGTGTAACTTGTAAACAATTGTAAATAAAATCTGTGTACGCAAGTGACAGCATTTTGTGTGCGGCCGACATGTGGGAGATCAGACAGGTTTGCTCGACCATGTTGTGATGATGAAACATGTCTTGCTCAACGACTCACCATGTTTTTGTCCACCGTCAGGTCTCCATAGACATTCTGCAAGTGCCTACGAAGATCTGTGATGCCCTGGTTTAACGCCAAAAGAAACTCAATAACTGCTCTCTGTTTGGTAAGCACCTCCATTAAAGACGCCATTTTGATGGCTAGTTATAGTGCTGCCACCTATCGGAAATTAATGAAACTCTACAAGATGAAACACGAATATTGAAAGATGTTCCAAACATAATACCTATTTTTTTTAACCGAAATGGCTGGGAAATAAAATGTGTTGCATTATATTCTGAACGCCCTTGGTATTTCATCTCCTAAAAACTTGAAGCAATTAAGGAACTGTTTGGATATGGTGGGCTTTTATGGTAAATACATCCCACATTTTTTCCAGCTTTCTGAACCACTCAACTCACTTAAACATAATGGTATTAGGTTTCATTGGGGTGACCTTCAAGAAACCGCATTTCATACTTTAAAATCTGCGTTGGCCCACTCTCCCACCTTGCAAATCCCAGATTTTGATGCCACTTCCGAGATTTCAACTAATGCCTCTGATGTAGCTATTTGTGGAGTGTTGCATCAAAATAAAGATGGTCAAACTCTTCCAATACCTTATTTCAGTCGCATCCTTTCCCCCATGGAATGAAAATATTCTATTTATTCCTTGCTATAATTTTAACTTTTTTATCTTGACCACAAAGAATTGTTTGGTTTATGATAATGCTACTGTCTTTACTTCTAAACCCTTTTATAAATTTTGCTTTTTCCTGCTTACTTAGTAATGCTCCTAAGATTGGTAAAACTGGTCGTTGGTTACTGAGACATTCTCGATTCAAATTTGCTCTTAAATTTGTATCTGGTTTTCAAAACTCTGTCAATTATGCTCTGTCTTGCCTTTTTTATAGTCAGCAAGACAGTGATTCTATATTAGATCAATTTCCTTCTGATATGGTCAATACCATTTCTTCCCTTCTTGATTTTTCCCTCTCATTTTGATCTTGTCAATATCAGCTCAAAGATCCATATTGTATAAAATTACAGACTTCTCTTGCTGCTCCTGATTATTCTTGTCCATTTCATGTTCTCAATCATCTTCTTGTATTGAAGCCCACTCCAAAATCATCTCCTAGGGTTGTTCTTCCTTCTATTTTACAACCCATGGTCTTTTAATATCTTCATGTTTCTTCTACTGGTGGCCATTTCTGTATGGTTAAATTTATTCCCGTATTGCTTCGCAGTTCCTTAGGCCTAAAATGCATAAAGATTCCTGGGTCAGAACCTCTGAATTATGTCAAAAACATATCTTTGGTTCTTATGCTGCTTCTCCACCTACTTATCCTGTGGAAAATTTTTATATTGAAATTGTGGACCTCTTTTCAAATCTTCTAGATCTAACTCTTACATTTTTCTTGTCCCTCGACCATTATGTAAGATTTTTTCTGAGACTATCATTAATCTGTGAAGTCATCAAATTTTTTTCCTCTTATTGGTCTACCCAATTGTTTAGTTTATGATAATGCTACTGTCTTTACTTCTAAATTCTTTTATAATTTTTGCTTTTCTAATGCCACCAAGAAAATGTTTACATTACCTTATTAACTCCCAAGCCAATCTTGCTCGACCATGTTGTGATGATGAAACATGTCTTGCTCAACGACTCACCATGTTTTTGTCCACCGTCAGGTGGCTTCCTTAACTCTGCTTATTGGTTCTTCATCTTCTTATTATTATTGCTTACTTTCTTATTATTCTAATATCTGGTACTAAGTTAATAAGATGTCTGATTTTCACTCTCAAAATCAACGATCATGGGATCTCGAACTTAATCATTTTTCTATAGCACTGAATGCTACTATTAATAATTCTACCTCTTTTTCTCCTGCTAAATTATTTTTAGGAAGGGATCTTCATACTCACTTGCTCTTAATAGGGATTTACCTTCCCTCTTAGACACTCCATCTAATCAGCTTACCAATTATGATTTTGAATTGGATTTATTCAATCTGTGCCAGGCAAGGGAGACCTATAGGCGGGTCTGTGATGCGCAGCGTTGCCCAGCAAAGTTTAAAATCATGGATCTGGTTCTCTTAAAAAACCATCCTCAAAGTTCTGTGGAGAACCAGATTCCTGCTAAACGTTGCCCTTGCTGGCTTGGTCCTTATTGGATTCTTTGCTTTCTGATACCAGCCACCGCTCTATTGCAATTAGTTTCCAACTCTACTCAAACGAAGAGAGCGCACTTCTCTCAATTAAATAAATTTTCACTTTCATTTTGTTTAGTCTTTGCTCATTCATCTGTTGCCCTCCACCCACACCACCACAAGTTGGACTCTCCCATGTGAGGACAGGTATAAATTCTAAATTCTAGTTTCTAAATTATAGCTCCATGGGGTATTCTAAATTTAATAGAGGACCTTTGAACTTTTCAATTTGGGCCACACACATACTTTTTTAAATATTCATAATTATGTTAAACTTGTTGTAAGAATTCGTTGTAATATATACTGTATTATAATAACTCTGAACCCTTTTCCCCTTTCTTTTCTTTTTTTCTTTTTTCTCTTGGACCAGTCCGACCCTTTCCACCTTTACCCCGCCCCTTTCCTCCGCTATTTTCATTGAAACATTTTCTCTCGCTGGTCTGTTTTCTTTTTCAGATTTTAAAATATGTTATCTTCTTCATGGATGATGTCACTCCTCCGAGAAGGCACCTGCCTCAGGACATCGACTACATCATCGTCTGTCTGGTGCTTCTACCCATGGACATAATTTTCTGCACATCCTTCGGCTTTCTCCTGGTGACGGAAATATGTAACATTCCCCCAAAAGTCTACATGCTACTTCATTTACCTTTGTCATCGACTTCTGCATTGCCGCCATACTACCAATACCTCGCACCGCTGCCTGTCATACTACTCAACGCCGCATGCCTCTGTCTCTTCGCTCACTATGTCACTGTCACGTCAAAAATATGTCATATTTTGCTGACCTTCTCGAATTTTTTCGTATGTCTCCAGAACCTTCCACATGCCCTATATATATTGAGACTTTCCGTCCCTTCTTCAGTCCAATCTTGAAAGTGGTGTGCGTGGAGGGCTCAACATCTTGCCGTCTTGCATGCTGGTCACGCCTTATCATCATCCTATACCCAGAACATTCTATTTGGAGACACTTGGTGAGCAAAGACATTTAATTATTTGCTGGGATTTAGTTTGCCAGAACCTTTCTGGATCTGGCGCTTCTCGCCTCTATTCAAGCCATCATATGTTCTTGTAACTTTGTCCATTTGGTGGGATTACTATGCTTGATTAGTTCATATAACTAGTTTTGGAATTGAAGCATCACAATGTCTGACTGTTGGAACATTAAGTACAATATCCTCCGTTAATGCGTTACGAACTCTTTCTTTATGTGGTGATACTTTTCTAAATATTCTGTCTTTTTACTTTGTGCAGCGAGATCCTGTTTCCCACCCCTGCCTGTGATCACCCTTTCCTTCCCCAGTATAGGATTCTTCTTCTTTCTAGGTGCTTTATATTGTGTATTTGTACTTGGGAATCTCATTTTATCTGAAATAGCTTTATTTTAATCAATGTTTTGTGGCTAGTTCAAGTATCTCAAGTCTTGATTGAGGTTCTTATTGCTATGCTAGTATATCAGTCCCCTTACTTGTTGTTTGTAATTTATTTATTCAAAAAGCAATTGTTATTGATCTATCTATCTATCTATCTATCTAATTTTGAATCCTTTGGGTTTTTATATGCTTCCTTAACTCTGCTTATTGGTTCTTCTTCTTATTATTATTATTGCTTACTTTCTTATTATTCTAATATCTGGTACTAAGTTAATAAGATGTCTGAATTCTGCCTATTTTAATCTTATATTACCTAATGAATCATTAGCTGAGGTAACCCCCAATACTACCACCATCACATATTAAATGATTTCACCTCATCTCAGACTCCGAATCAAGATATGATACTAAGGGGGTAGACATGCGAGGGCGAATCAAAAAGTAAGTTACACTTCCAAGTTATGGCTATTTATGAAACCACCTACACAAAGGCAGCACAGCTATGACAACATACAATGTAAGTTCACTTTTCCACACAGTCCCCAAGAGACTGTTACATTTTTCGGAACGGTCAACCAACTTTTCAATTCCAGATGCGTAGAAATCACTTTCAGTGCTGGGTAACCACCTGGAGACAGCTGTTTTCACCTACTCATTGTTTTGGAATCGTCGTCCACCAAGATAATTTTTCAGCACACCGAACACATGATAATCGCATGGCACTACTGTAAGTCTGGACTGTATGGAGGATGTTGCCATACCTCCCTCTTGAATCGCTGCAGCAGTTCGGACATTTGGCAGGCTGAGTGAGGTGTCATGTTATTGTGCAACAAAAACACACTGGTGCTCAGTTTTCCTTACCTCTTTTCTTTAATTGCCTTACGCAACCGGTTCAAATTTGACAATTTGAAGTCGAGTTGATTGTTGTGCCTTTTGGCATGAATTCCACGTTAACCACACCCTCCATGTCAAAGAACACTGTCGCCATTACCTTTCCTGTTGAAGGTTGGACTTTGGCCTTCTTTTGTGGTGGTTACGTGGTGTGCACCATTCCATCGATGTTCTCTTCGTTTCGGGGGTGAAGTAGTGGACCCACATTTCATCCCCTGTGATGATTCGCTACAGAAATACGTTGCCCTCCACAGAATATCATTGCAAAAATGTCAGTAATGATTGGAAACGTCCCTTGTGAACATCGGTGAGCAGACATGGGACCCCCACCTTTGACACAGTTTACAAAATCCAAGGTGCTGGTAAACAATGGAGAACATACTGCCATATGACATGTTCAGCATTTCCTGCAGTGTTGTGTGGCGATACACTCTAATGATCCCATCCACACGATGAACATTTGCAAGGTATTGGACATTGCGGGCCTGCCTTCGCAATATTCGTCCTTGAGATCCGTGAGTCCAGCGTCAAATTTGCTTACACCACTTTACAATACCTGAGCGAGAAATTTCATGCTGGCCATATACAGCAGTGTTTTCACAATGAATGTCCATGTAACTGAGCTGTTTATCCCACAGAAATCTGATTGTTGCATGCACCTCCAATTTGGAGTGAACATCCAGTTGATGCACCATTGAGGCTAACCCGCTCTGCACATTCAACATAACGGGATACCACACCAACCTTCTTATCAGACATGTCAGCAGTTTTTGTAGCTTGCTCCGCAGTGGCCACAGTCACGACACACAGCGTGCTCTCGCGGCGAGCTAGCATAACTTACTCTTTGAATCACCCTCATACATATACGAATTCCTATGTTACCATTATTTCCAAGCGCCAACGAATCCATGAAGCCTGTCTGCTGCCCTGTTCACGAGCAGAGCATGTAATGCCTGCTCCTAGAGCGACAAGTTGATGACTTATGCCCTAGTCCTCACTGTTTCCCTGAATGTACCTCCCTCTAACCCTTGTAAACAAACCCCCTAACTTATACATACCAATGCGGTTCAAGTGAAGGTCATCTGAACTTAGATCCCTATTTCATACCCACCCATTAGAATCTACAAATCTCACTCCCAATTTCCTGACAAAAACTCTCCACAGCTTCATTTAAATCCCCAATAAACCTACAGTCAGTACCCCTCCAACAGAGTATCCCACTGTTAGCAATACCTGCTCCCTTAAACTCCTCCCATTCTGTTGTAACCAGATCCCACATATCCCCAACTATGTTAGTGAATATTCCTGCTTGCCTTATGTTGTTCATATCAATGTGGAAAATTGCAATCCTCTCCTTTACCATAGAACTTCCATTCTGCTTTCATCAATATCTCCCTTAACCAAATTTCTGGACAACACTTTACCCTGGTTTCTTTTCCTCCACACACTTTCCTCACATGTCTAACAATGGAGTCACCCATTACCAGAGCCTTAACCCCACCCACCTGATTGAATTCAATTCTCTCCTAGCCTTCCCTAACTTACCTGATGGTTGCAGAACCTATTTCCTCCTCCCTTCCTTCCATCTCATGACGCTGTTCCATCGACTTCCTATCCTCTACCCTATGTTTTTCTTTCGTAACATTTCTTTCCCTCTTTCCTCACCACTTCTCTGTAACACATCTCTGTTTCCCAACTTCCCTCTGCTTTTCTACGTGCAGTGACTCATAATGATTTCACTGATTCTTCTTCTGCCTGTCTGTCATCCACAACTTTTCTCCTTCCTTTCTCTCCCTCTTCCCTCCTTACCATACCTTATACATTGACTGATGGAGATCTACCTTCATTCTTGTCCTCTGTTAACAGCCTAATTATCTTCCTCAAACTCACTATCTCTTACCTCATTCTCTTTAATGCTCACTCACACCCACAGTCCCTACAGCTGCCTCCCTCACCAGTCTTTTATCTTCTATTCAGAAATATTAAAATATCAACAGAAATAAAATAGTGTATTCTCTAAATATAGCCGGCCCCGTGGTGTAGGGGTAGCATGCCTGCCTCTTACCCAGAGGTCCTGGGTTCGATTCCTGGCCAGGTCAGTGATTTTTATCTGGATCTGAGGGCTGGTTCAAGGTCCAGTCAGCCTACATGAAGAACTATCTGACGGTGAGATAGCAGCCCCGGTCTAGAAATGCAAGAACAATGGTCGAGAGGATTCGTCGTACTGACCACACGCCACCTCGTAATCTGCAGGCCTTTGGGCTGAGCAATGGTCGTTTGGTAGGCCAAGGCCCTTCAGGGCTGTAGCGCCATGGTTTAGGTTTTTATTCTCTAAATATATCAGAGAAAAAATTATACTGTGTACTATACAAGAATTTCATGACAATGAATTGAGCAAGATACTAACTGATTAAATAACTTACTTAGGTGAATGCTAATTATAAAATAACAGTAATAACTGAGATAAAATAATACGAATAACAGCTAACTATTGAAATGTGTGGTCACAGTAAATATGCCAATACATAGACAGATTATTATTATTATTATTATTATTATTATTATTATTATTATTATTATTATTATTATTATTATTCACAAACAGAAATGAAAATTGCCTTAAATGTTGAAATATCTAAAGAACTACACAAGGATTATACAACAGTAAAGCAAGAACAATACCGTCAAATAAAATAGCTACACTACAATTCTAAAACGCTCATAAGCCTATTCTAATTACTGCAGGGTAACAGAAACAACAGTAATGTAGTTAAAACTAAATACTCATTAGAAAGGTTTCCTTTCTCATGCTAGCTAGCAGAAATTTAAACTACCTTTAACTGCTGAAAGATCTATGGTGCAAAGTAGAAAGTATGCCAGTTGGAACTGCAAATATCGGAATACAGGAATCAACTGATTATAATAATTTTTCTCAACTTCCCTGTACTCTTCTTTCTCATCTGTATGCCAACAGTGCAATATTTGAATATGAAGAGTAGCTCATTATTACAACAACCCAAAGGACTAATAACTATTTTGCCACTGAAATACCGTAACTGAACACCACAGGAACTACTAAGCATAAAATTTAAATGAATATCACTAATCTTAATTACTATTAATAAACACTAAACACCAATATTTATTACACTAAATGGATACCACACACACACAAAATTAATCAAATTTCAAAAGGTATTAACTACTTTATCACTACGATAAGACAGAACACTTTCAACAGCTGACCATTCACTAGCACGTTCAACATTAAACTATCAATAAACTTACAGGGCTGATAATTCAAGTTGTGTTATCACCCTTTTCTGTACAAGAGAGGGTAAGCACATATTAATAATATGTGAAGGTGCATTAAAGTGTTAACAACCATCACAGGTAGCAAAATTCAGTACTGAAGAGATGTGTATAGTTCTGTTTCCTATATGTTAGGCAAAAATGAATTAGTTTATAATTAAAACTGTGGTGACTAAGATAGTTATTAATTTATTTTGTTTTTCCATTTTCATCAACATTCAAATAAAGCCTGATGGACAACTGGATAGATGATGATAGTATGGTGCACCATATCTTTCTATTCATATACTGCAAGAAACAATCTGGTGCTATTGACAATTCATTTTCTGTGAATCTCTTGTTCTAGGAAGGCATTCTTGACACCATCACTCTCAAATTCGTAGATATTTCCTGCAAGTCTGTTCATTAAGACTTAAAACAGACAAGCCAAGCACTGACAGATTATCTAAGAATGGACGTATCAGACTTCAGCAGCCCAGAATGACCAAACAATATAGTAATACCAAAGACAGAAAAAAATAGCAAGAAAATTATAGAAACAAAGAATAAAAGCAGTAGAAATTAGAAATACCAATACAAGGAGGGCATCTTCTTCTAATTCAACAGGCATCAGCCCATCGTCATGAAAACATTGTCACTTAAGCCCCCACTCATCAACCAAGACCCACTATCAAGACCATTTTCAGTAATTTGCAGTCCTACAGCTTACTAATTGTCTACTCATCTCTCATAATCTAGTCATGTCCTACAGCAAACAAAGCTTATGATGATGAGCCAAGGCATTCTATGAGATGCTGACCAATGTATACAGCAGACTTAACAGCAATGACTTCAGGATTATTTTACGTGATTTTAACACTTTCACTTCCATATCGACCATGGTCGGATTAGGTTTCATGTGTGTAAAATACCGTATCTGACCTTAGTTGGATTTGAATTTGCACCAACTTTTTACGTTCAGATGTACGTTAGGTGACACAGTAGATCAGTTTTCGGATAGATAGCGAGCAGATTAACATTTTACTACACCTTGAGGTAATTACCGGCATTGTGGAATGTGTGATCTTAATAAGCACGTGCCAGTCCCGAGGTCTCTGAAGTGCACGGTTGGAATTCAAGTGATTTTGAGCGATGAAACTAACAGTCATGATAAGTAAAAACATCATTCTACGACATCTTTTGAAGGCGTTTGCAAATTTTCAGATTTTTACGGCCTATAGTATAAGAGTGATACTAAGTTAAATCTGCGTGTTACATGCAGCATAGCTAGTCAGGGTGGCATCTAAAAATTCCTGGGCTGTGGGATTAGATACCAGTGAAGGGAGTTGGGAGTGAATGTGTTAACACCAAAATTGGACAAGGATGAAGATTTGACTTGGTAAGTAAGCACGGTCTAGTTGTAGCTAACAACAGGGGGGATAGGGTATTTGAATTTTGTCAAGAAAACAAACTGATAGTCATTTTCACTTGGTACAAACTGCCCAAACATCACTTATACACATGGGTTCACCTTTAGAAGTAGGCTCCAATGAACCGATAAGGAACCAGACTGATTATATTCTAATTAAAAAGTGAGTTAGAAATATGATCATATGAGTGACAACATATCCTGGTGGAGACATTGGCTCTGATCATCTCCCACTAGTAGCAGATGTACAGTTGAAATTAAAGATGGTTAAACAAAACAGGTTTCAAACAGAATGGACACTACCAAACTACACAAGATACTACAATGAGAGAAGCAATTGTGACAGTACATATATCACACCCCAGAATTATATGTAGAAGTTAGAGATATTATTGTCAGTATTCTATTTTTATTATTATTATTATTATTTCATTTGTATACTTTGCCATTTATATTGGTAAGCTGGAAGATATCCACATATGTAGGTATGAGTAATTTGTTTTGCACGAGTGGGAAAACATTGCTGTAATAACTCTGGTAATTTGAATGAGTCATATGGCTACCCCAGTGTCTGTTGTGATGTACTTGTGTCAGGAAATTCCATTAGTCATGTATATATCCCAGCCTGATGAGATGAGCTTGTTGTTGTACCAGGGAAATTTGATGATTCATGTAAAACTCCCGAGTGTTTGTTTATAACTTGGGAGAAAGAAGAGGTTCACTCATGATTGGCTGGCAAGCACCAATCCAGACGTATCATCTGAGAGGAGGGGGATGTTGATGTCTATAAAGGTTGATGATACGGAGACTGTAGAGAACATTGTAAGGGTGATTGTAAAGGTGATTGTAAAGGAACGAGAAGGAAGATAACTACAACTACAACTGACGCACTGTACGGGAAGGAAGTGGTGCTGATACACGGTACTGGAGTGACACGGCTGCAATGGACTGGACTTCAAACGTTCGTGGAGCGTAGTCTTGTTATGTTCGTGGAAAGTGGCTGATTGTGGAGAGTGCTTGCGCATTAAGTATTGTAGCACTTGTGGCGGCCTACCATTATATGTTGGTGAAAGCTATCTCAGACTTTCCATAATTTATGTTGAGGATCGACAGACGTGTGTATATATCTTTACAACAAGTGTTAAAATATGTGAACACAGTAGTACAAGGTACAGTATCTGTGTGATGTGATAACTGCCGATTATGAGAATCGGTAAGTCGAATTGATATAGAGACAGTGAAGGGTATTTATCTTCATACATGTACATTGTTCATCGGACTATCTACAAATGGTACCTTAGTTCTCGCTTTCGTTTTCCCACGATTTTCATTATTGTTGTTGTTGTAAATATTGAGTCTTCCAGCAATATTTTATGTGTGTATTATATGTATAATATTGTATGTTGATGAGGTGCTCGTGCACGGAATTTGTTAAGAATATAGTTAGCTATTTTAGAATCAGTGTTATTGATGAACCTAGGTGCAGTTCCTACCTAATTAGTCGTTTTCAGGAGGTTAGGTAAGGCCTGCAGCAGATGTACCAGTACGCAGCATTATGTACACGCCCTGGGATATAAAGTTTATCATGCTCTTATCTAAATTCGAGGGATCCATTCTGGTGAACTCTGGCGCCCATACTACGGACATTTTGGTTAATCATGCTTATTAATTTTATTAAGTTTTTGAGTGATTTTATTTATATATTTTTATTCATGATTTTATTTATTATTATCAACAAAAACGTTACACAATTAAAGAAGAGTTTAACAGTAAACCAGGGAATGGCTTACTCACAAATGTTGATAATGCACAAATCCATATGGAAATACTTAAAAAATATTGGTTGCATTGGTTAGTGTTTGTAAAAAACATCTAAGGACAATAGAGGTATAGAAGAAGAAGAAGAAATGGATGATAGATAAGATACTGAAGCTGACGGAACAAAGAAAATGAGCAAAGTGCAATGTAGAGGATTATCAGCAGATACAAAGAGAAATTAGAATAAAAATCAAAATAGCTAAAGAAAACTGGATGGCAGAAAGAGGCAAAGAACTGACTGAGAAAAATGAAAAACATGACTACATTGAACTGCACAAGAAGGTCAAGGAGATAAGAGTTAAAAAAAAAAAAAACAAGCCAACATCAACCACTCTTCTTGACAATTCCAACGGACCCATTTTGGACAAGCAAGAAATCGCACACACTTGGGAGAAATTCATAAATGAACGGATTAGTGCGACGGAGGTGAGAGTATCCAATTCAGTACTGCTGATGGCCCAGAAATAATGAAGGGTGAACTGCTGCATGCTCTAGCTTTAACTCCTAATAATAAAACACCTGGACTTGATCAGATCTCGGCTGAAGTTTTATAACTGATAACAGAAGACAATATTGCTCTGATCACCAAACTCTTTAAAACAATATACAAGGATTCGAGCAAAAGTCATGGCAACTATTTTTTTTTTCCTTGTAGATATATGAACGGATCACGAACGTATATGTGCCGTGTGAAAGTTCTACAGGCATAGTGTGTATGCAGAACAGATGATGGTGAGTGTTGTGCGAGATGGAAGTAACCCGTGTTGAGCAGCGCGCTTACATCAAAATAGCCGTTCTCCGAGGGAGAAATGTGATGGAATGTCACAGTCAATTAGTGGAAGCCCTTGGGAATAATTTGCTACCATACCGTACAGTAGCACGGAGAGTAGGAAAGTTTCAGCAAGGACATGTGTCAACGAGTGATGAGCAACGTTCGGGACGACCTGTCATTGTGCGGACCGACGTGGCACATGCTGTCATTGAGCAGCTCCTGGATGAAGACAGACGATGGACGCTACTGGAGTTACAGAGGGCAAATGGCATCGAGAAACGCACCATCCACAGGATATTGTGTAATGAGCTGCAACTGCGCAAAACCGCATCGCGGTGGGTACCGCATGCACTGACGGAAGTTCAAAGGTGGGTGCGCTATGCAATATGCTCCAACCACCTTGCACGATGGCAACAGAACGGCAATCAATTCTTGTCATGAATAATCGCCATTGATGAATTTCGGGCCAGGGCATACGAACCAGAACTGAAACGTCAGTCCGCGGAGTGGCGACATGCTGGATCACCAAGGAGGCAGATGGTCCGTCAGAATCCTTCCCCAGTTAAAATGATAGTGATCATCGCGTATGACATCAGGGGTGTCATTGTTTGCCACTTTGTTCCACATGGCAGAACAGTGACCGCACAGTACTACAGGGACTTCCTGGTGTGACAGGTACGACATGGCATTTGGGAGAAACGTCCGGATCTTGTGGACAGTGCAATAATCCTGCACGACAATGCAAAACCACATAAAGCAGAATGTGTAGGGCAGCTACTGCGACGTTGGGGATGGGAAGAATTGAAGCATCCACCGTACTCTCCCGACATTTTGCCCTGTGACTTTGATCTCATTTGAAAGATTAAGGAACCACTACATGGTAGGCGGTTTGCAACACGAGAATACATTGCTAATGCTGTGCGCCAACAGGTGACCCGATTCACACATGGTGCGGCAAATGCTGAGGCAGATGGTATTCAGCCCCTCTCACATCGTTGGCAGCATGTAGTGTCAGTAGCAGGGGACTACTTGGAGGGTCTTTAGGCCCAGGTTTGTCATATCAACTTTATGTGTACTGTGATGTCATTCTTTTGCACCGGGAAGGCCATATTGCCCTGTGTACTACTGTAATAAATTAGTGTGTTACGATATTTCAGTGCTATTCATTGTCCACACATGTAGTTAACACCTTGTACTTTCATTTGTATATGTCACATTTTCCAACCAGACTGGTATCTTCAAGAAAAAAAATAGTTGCCATGACTTTTGCTCCAACCCTCGTACAATACAGGAGAAATCCCAGATGACCGGCTACAATCAACATTTATTTCCATAACAAAGAAATAACATCCAAGGAAATGTAATGATTACAGTCCTATAAGTATAATGAGCCACATGCCGAAGACATTTCTGAGTTATAATACATGCACATATAAGATAACCGCCTGGTGGCCATGATTGCTAAGACGTTGAAGTCTGTATGGTCTGATACCGTGATTAGCAGGTTTGAGTCCCGTTGGTCGAAAATACTTGCACCATCAGAATGTTAGCTGGCAGGGTAGGGGATGTGGTGGTATACAATTTCTAATCACTAGATTGCGCGCCAAAAGCCTGCATTAAATTCCAAACCTCTCTGCAGTGCTCATATGGAGTGAAAGCATATGGCGCTGTTGATGGTGAGTCATCTGTTAAGCCTTGAGCACTGATCAAGATTCTCCAGCAGAAATTATTAGACATAAATGATATCCACATCATACAAAATCTTTACTGGATCCTGTGAGCCACAATCAAGATTGGACAAACAAGAACTTTGGAAATATATATCAAAAGAGGAGCATGCCAAGGAAAAATACTTTCTCCAATCCTATTCAACCTCTATGCCAATCACATATTCAAAGAAGCCTTGCAGGATACTGAAATAGGTGTGAAAGTAAATGGAGTCATTATAAACAATATTGAACATGCAGTTGACACCCGAATTACAAGTAACATCATTGAAGGTTTTCAAGAACTGCTCAGTAGAATTCTTCTCCGTGGATTAAGGTATGGTCCAAATATCAATACCATGAAAACCAAGTTCATGGCATTTAGCAGAAGCAACCGTGAAGGTGCTCTTCATTTCATTAAATAAATAAAACATGGAATAAGTGAGTCAGTTCACATACCTTGGAAGCACCATTACAGAAAATCTGGAATCTGAAATAAAGATCAGATGCTGGATTGACATATCTAGATCATCTTTCCAAAAGATGAGGTCATTCTTTTTTTTTGTCATGATAATTTAAACCTCAAAATAAGGTAAAAGCTGTTGAAATGTTACAACTGGTCAAACTGCTTTATGGAGTAGAGACCTGGGCAGTCAAAACTTCCTTTATGAACAGCATAGAGGCCTTTGAAATATGGTTACATAGGAGTATGCTCGGAATACCCTGGACAGATTTTGTTACAAATAATAAACCAGAGCAAAGTGAGAGCTGGTGAACATCATCAAAGCCAAAAAAAACCAGCTTATTTAGACCATGTTCTACAAGATTCCAAAACATCAAAGACTGGACTGGCATCAACAACACCAAACAACTCTTCAGGTTAGCTGAAAAAAGGAATACTTTCTCCAGGGTGACCGCCAATGTCTGAAGAAAAGGGAGAAAAAGAAGAAGAGGAGGAAATTCATGATGTACTATGGCTACCATCCCGTGGGGGTTGTCTTACCTGTTCCCCTATGGGCGCGTCCCAGGTGGTGGATAGGGGGGCCCGCCGGACTTGTCTGGAGGGTCTGAGGGTCACGGACCAAAAACAGGTATTGCCAGAAAACGTCTTGAGGCATTACGATTGTTACTAGCCGAAGCTAACGCTTGGAAGTAGAAGCCTCGCCCACACATGCTAGAGATGCATCCATGGTTCCTACACATGGGTGATACGGTGGTTCAGGTGAAGTGGTGCTGGTGACTGAGGTGAAGGCTTACTGCGGGGTGCTGGAACCAACACACCACTTTGCTCTACGTAGCCTGGACAAGCTGCGGGTTGGGAAAGGGGCGAACCCAACCTAGGGGTAAACTCATGGCTGTGAACTCAGTCATGGGAATGCCAAGTGGAAACCATGTGAGTAGGCCTACTGAAGGAGGAACAAACCTGGTTAGGTTCAGGTCAGGGGCGGACCTTTGGATGGATGACAAGGAGGCATGGTTTCTGCTATGGAGAGCTTGAGTTGCAGGTGGACAATATCTGGCTGTATGCCTCATCATGGATGGTGGGGACAATGCTCAGAACCCTAGAAAGGGCTAAAACCCTATGACAGACTGAAACATGGATGCTCAGAAAGAACCATTTTCAAAAATCCTGGCATCAAGGGAAGCCATGGAAGCTCCAGCAAAGCAGATCCAGGAGCAAGCCCAAGATGGAAAAATGGAGACAGAAGTCCCAATAGGGCAGGCTGTCACCAACACAAAACAAGAAATGGCAACAGAAGTTTCAGTAGAGCAGACTGCTACCACAAGCAAATCAGGAACGTCCGCAGAGACAGAATTGAAGATTTCTTCATCGTAAATCAACAGATTACATATCGACAAACCACCTCACAACAGTGCATACTATAAAAAAAAGGAAGAGAGTGAGGAAGGAAGCCAAAATAGTGGCTGGAACTTGGACAGAGAAGAAGCCAAGGAACAGGGATTGGCGAGAGGCTATCCCTCCGACAATGCCCACAAGGCTAAGGTCAGAGATAGTACGCGATCAAGTTTGGCTACAAAACTGCCCGCCAAGAAACAGAAAGAAGAAACGGTCATGTCCTTTTTGGAGAGACTTACTTCAATCAAGGTAGCCATAATACCTAAAACCTTCCAGATTGGAAACTGAAGGAGGAAGACGTAAAAGAGCTGTCATCTGTTCTGATAGCACAGACGAAACCGCTGTCGGACGGATGTCTTCCAGGCTTCCTCAAGTCTCCAAGGCTGGAAAGTGAAGCAATGGTACTGATCTGTGTAAATCCAGAAGCCAAAAGTTGGCTGGAACTGACAGTAGCCAAGTGCAACCCTTGGAAAGGGGAGAATTTGGAGGTGGCAGAAGCCAAGAAGGTGCTGAATACTACAAAGGTCATCACCAAGTTTCCATCCCTATTTTATAAGATGAAAGTTGAAGATGTTCTTGTCAGAATACATCAGCATGACACCAAACTTCCGACGAAAGAGTGGAGAGTGCTGAATGTGACAACTACTGATGACACACAGACAATTGTTTTGGCCCTTAATGAAAGAGATTTTGAAGAGCTCAAGAAGGCCAAGCTTGGACTTGGACAGATCAAATTTCAAGTAATTATGGGAAAAACAAAACCTAGATTTGGCCAGGAAGGTGCTGAAAGTTCTTCGGGCCAACCTTCAACACAAAAAAGCAACTGTTGCCAATTTCATCAGGAAGTTCAAGTCCGAGGCTACTGACATGGCTCTTATACAAGAGCCATGGGTAGTTAAGGGCAGAGTATCAGGACTGGGGGAATCTGGAGGTAAGCTAATGTACGATACTACATTGGATATGCCCAGAACTTGTGAGCAGAAAATTAAAATGCCTTCTGCTACAGGAACATTTTTCAAGAGATTTAGTGGCAGCCAAGATAAAACTTGGAAATTGGGAAGGTCCCAGAGAAATAACAATAGGCTCTCCGTACCTTACATACAACTCAAAGGATCTGCCTCCATTGGAAGACGCTGAAGAATTGATTTGCCAAGCAAAGTACTCAGAGCAGATGCAAATACACATCACACTGCATGGGGCAGTACAACCTGCCATGCAAGGGGTGAGTCTTTACTAGAGTTTATTACTAGTGAACAATTTGGCCCTGCTGTTAGGAGCACATGGCTGTGAGTTTGCATCCAGGAGATAGTGGGTTCGAAACCCACTTTCGGCAGCCCTGAAGATGGTTATCCATGGTTTCCCATTTTCACACCAAGCAAATGCTGGGGCTGTACCTTAATTAAGGCCACAGCCACTTCCTTCCCACTCCTAGTCCATTCCTATCCCATCTTCGCCATAAGACCTGTCTGTGTCGGTGCGATGTATAACAGACTCTTAAAAAACAAAAGGAGAGTTTATTATTAGAACAGAACTGATAATATTATTAAACCTAGGAAATAAACCAACATTCTTAAATAAGAATTGTAAAGAGGTAATAGATATCATATTGAGCACCACGGATATAGGAAACTTTGTTAAGGACTGGAAGGTGCTGGAGGAGCCATCCTTCACAGACCACCAGCATATCCAATTTGCGATAGATGCAAGGCAATCTGCTACTGAATTGTACACAGATCCTAGAAGAACTACGACTCGACTTTGTGGTCTTTATAAGAGCTATACGGGAAGGGCTGCCTGGAGTAGTATCAGGAATAGGTTGGAACCTCCCTAATACTTATCAAGAAATTATCATAAGCATAAAATTAGGGCCAGAAACCAGCATACGGGTGTGGGAAAGTTTTCCTTCATTAACAGGACCATAAGGGATTGGAATAAATTACCTGCAGCAGCCTTTGATAGATTCCCTTCTGGTATCAAGTCATTTAAGAAGACCATTAGTGCTAGTGTAAAGTGAAAGTTGTAAATTACGGACACTGAATTTGTAATTTTCTGCTTGGTTTAGATTGTGAAACTAGGAGTTTTTCTTGTGGCATTCTCTTTCCAGGGAATTGCTTGTTGTGCTCATGTTGTTGTTGTTGTCGTTGGGTAATTACCAATGTTATAACTTTATTATCACTTGTAATTTTTAGCTAGTAGTAAGTTCAAACTATAGTACTGTAAGCTGTAGTGTTAAGCACTGGGAGATACTCAAATTTTGTATGAATTTGTATATGACGATGCTGGATTTAGAATATTAAACTAGTAGTATTTCTTGCATTTTTTTTCTCCCATGGAATTCCTTTTTGTACTCGAGTTGTTGTTGTTGTTGTTGTTGGGTAGTTATGTTGTTAACTTGACTTTGTTATCACTTTTAGTGTTAAGCTAGTAGTATGTTCAGCCTATAGTATTGTAATTTGTAGTGTTAAGTACTGGAAATACATAAGTTGTGAGCAAATTTGTATATAATGACGCTGGATTTAGAAAATGAAACTAGTAGTATTTCTCGCTTGTTGTACTCTTGTTGTTGTAGGGTAATTATGGTTTAACTTCACTTTATTATCACTTACAATGTTAAACTAGTAGTATTTCTTGCATTTTTTCCCCCCATGGAATTGCTTTTTGTACTCGAGTTGTTGTAGTTGTTGGGTAGTTATGTTTTTAACTTGTCTTTATCACTTGTATTGTTAAGCTAGTAGTAAGTTCAGCCTATTGTACTGTAAGCCATAGTGTTAAGCACTAGAAATACTTAAATTGTGTGCGAATTTGTATATGATGATGCTCGATTTAAAATGTTAAACTAGCAGTAATTCTTTTTTCTTTCCATCCATTTGCTTGTTGTATTCTTGTTGCTTGCTTGCTTGCTTGCTTGCTTGCTTGCTTGCTTGCTTCCTTGCTTGTTTGTTTGTTTGTTTGTTGGGTAATTATGTTAACTTTATTTTTTTTGCAAGTTGCTTTACGTCGCACCGACACAGATAGGTCTTATGGCAACGATGGGACAGAAAAGGGCTAGGAGTGGGAAGGAAGCGACCATGGCCTTAATTAAGGTACAGCCCCAGCATTTGCCTGGTGTGAGAATGGAAAACCACTGAAAACCATCTTCAGGGCTGCCGACAGTGGGGTTCGAACCCACTATCTACTGAATACTGGATACTGGCCGCACTTAAGCGAAATGTTAAATTTATTGTATTATTACATTACTGTAAGTGACCATTGCCACCAGAATATTTCCCATTTGCAATATATTTGTTAATAATAAATGAATGAACTGGGATGAATACAGAGAAGTTCTAGACCAGGTGGTACAAAAAATCCAAACAAATGTAACGGAATGGAGGGAATTGGATGAGGCAGTGAAGCAATTAGAAGAGGCCATTTTAGCCTCATACCATGACAACTGTCTCCTTAGAGAAAAGAAAACTGCCAAAAATATTAGGTGGTAGAATAATAACCTAGCCAAAATGAAGAAAGAGGTTAGAGCGTAGTATAAAAAATCATCAAGAGATGACATGTGGGGCGTATATCATAGGAAACTCACTAAGTATAACCTAGAAATATGGAGAGCAAAAGTGAACTCTTGGAGACTGTTTTGCGAGAAAGTGGAATCAAACACTGAAGCAGCAAGGCTCCAGGAGGTTCCTAAAATGGTACATATAAATCAAGTGGGAACACTGGAAAAAGCCGATGGTACATACATTCAGACAGGAAAGGACATGCTGGAGGTGTTGCTAGCTTGTCATTTTCCTGAGGCTGAGAAGTAGAAGGGGAAGAAATGGTTGAAACAGAGGCCAGACCATGAAGAACAGATTGGAACTGTGCCAACCGATTAATTAAGCCTAATCATGTAAGGTGGGCAATCAACATGTTTCAGCCCATAAGGGCTCCAGAGCCAGATGAGATATTCCTGATTCTCTTGCGGGAAGGATGGGAGATAATCATCAAGGCCCTGACAGACCTTTTTAGAGCAAGCCTAGCTCTGGGGTATGTGCCGAAATCATGGTCTAAGGCTAAATCAGTATTTATACTGAAGCATGGAAGGCTCACCTTTTTTTTTTTCATAGTTGCTTTACGTCGCACTGACACAGATAGGTCTTATGGCAACGATGGGAAAGAAAGGGCTAGGAATGGGAAGGATGCAGCCATGGCCTTAATTAAGGTACAGCCCCAGCATTTGCCTGGTGTGAAAATGGGAAACCACGGAAAACAATCTTCAGGGCTGCCGGCAGTAGGGATCGAACCTACTGTCTCCCAAATACTGGATTCTGGATGCACTTAAGCGACTGCAGCTATCAAGCTCGGTGGAAGGGCAAACTATGCCCAAGCCGAAGCCTATAGACCATTATGCTTAAACTCCTTCATGCTGAAAGCAATGGAGAAGATACTGGATAAATACATCCAGAAAACTGTGCAACTGAACTCGACCTTACATGAAAATTAGTTTTACTGGGCAAGTTGGCCACGCAGTTAGGGGCGCACAGCTGTGAGCTCGCATCCGGGAGATAGTAGGTTCGAACCCCACTGTCGGCAGCCCTGAAAATGGTTTTTGGTGTTTTCCCATTTTCACACCAGGTAAATGCTGGGGCTATACCTTAATTAAGGCCACAGCCGCTTCCTTCCCACACCTGGCGCTTTCCTATCCCATTGTCGCCATAAGAACTATATGTGTCGGTGCGACGTAAAGCAAATGGAAAATCATTTTGCATACAGACCTGGCAGATCCACCGGGACAGCACTCCATCATTTGGTTTGCAAACTATAGGAAAGCCTAGAATACAAGGAAATTGCTCTGGCGGCATTTCTAGACATATACTTAAGAAAATGGAAATTGCAACACCATGAAGTCATTGGTCGTTTGCGTTGATTTTCAAGATATGGAATGATGCCATGTAGGTATGTAAATGATCAAAGTTTTGGACCCATTGGATTGTTGCTACAGGTCTCCCGACGTGATTGGTCGCGGAGGAATCAACTCCAGTATACGGACTCTGCTGTAGCGTAGTTGACTTGCAGTCTGTGCAGTGACGTGTTTCCCGTCAATCATGCCTCGACGACAGAGAAGAGCACGCTATCAAGAACTGTCACCGTTTGAGAGGGCTCGGATAATTGGGCTGTGTGAGGAAGGATTATCGCTAAGGACTGTCGCTGCACGTGTTGGCCGACAGGCATCTACGGTACAACGTGTATGGTAGCAGTGGTCAAATGAAGGTACCCACACTCGTAGACCTGGCACAGGCCCAGCGCGACAGACAACTGCGAGAGAGGATCGCCGCATCATTCGAATGGCCCGGATGGAACCCCATGCAACAGCAGTGCAAATTCGAGCAGCTGTGGCACTGCACATTACACAACAAAACAGTTGGTAATCGCCTGCGTGCAGCTGACTTACGAGCCCGTGTCCCTGCAGAAGGTGTTCCAATGACCCCACAACAGCGACGTGTAAGGCTGGCCTGATGTTGAGAAAGATCGACGTGGGTCGACGAATGGCATAGGGTCGTCTTTGGTGATGAATCGCACTTCTGTCTTGCCCGCAGTGATCGCCGGAATCGTGTGCGCCGACGTACCGGGGAGAGGGGCCGCCCAGATCTTATTGTCGAGAGGCACACAGGGCCAACACCAAGCATTATGGTCCGGGGAGCTATTGGCTTTAATGTGAAATCACAATTAGTGCTTGTTGAGGGTGCTATGACTGCTCGACAGTATGTTGATAGGGTACTCAATGATGGCGAACATTGTTAATGGGATGTTTCAGCAGAACAATGCCCGGGTTCACACTGCATGCATCTCCAGAGAAGCTCTCCATGACATCACAACCTTAGAATGGCCCGCCAGTCCTATTGAGCATGTGTGGGACATGATGGGTCGACAACTGGCCAACCATCCTCAGCCACCCACAACTCTGGAAGAACTGACCCGTGCAGTGCAGCAAGCATGGGCCACAATTCCACAGGAAGCGATCCAGGGCCTTATTGACTCCATGCCTCGACGAATTCATCAATGTATTGCAGCTTGTGGTGGGCACATCCTGTACTGATGGTTGTCCAAACTTGCGGTCAGAGGGACCTGAAAGTGTAATCATCGAATCACAACCAAACACTCGTCCTGCATGTTCAATTGCAGCAATGTAGCACCACTCCTTCTGGGTGTTGCAATTTCCAATTTCTTCACTGTAGAAGGGGCCTTCAGTAATACAACCTACAACTCAATGATTAAAGTTGATGAAGATAGTAGGGGGAGCAAGACTGTTGTAAAATGGATTAGATCCATGTTAGATGAGAGGAAAATAAAGGCAACTCTCTTTGAAGAGACGCTAATGGTTAGAGCCACCCGAGGTTGTGCGCAGTGAGGAATCCTTTCTCCTCTTCTGTGGAACTTTGTGGTGAGCAAAATCATAGTCATGCTCAGTGAACAGGGATTTTACACACAAGAATACACAGATGATCTAGTTATTGTGGTAAGAGGTAAGGTGACGAGTTCAGGACCTCATACAAAGATCATTTAATCTTGTGGAGAACTGGTATTGAGAAGAACAACTCACAGTCAACCTGAGCAAGATAACACTGGTCCCTTTCACAAGAAGGAAGAAATTAGAGGGGATGAGAACAATGAAGCTCTTTGGGCAAGAAATCTGTATGGAAGAATTTTTTTTTTTTTTTTTTTGCTATTTGCTTCACGTCGCACCAACGTAGATAAATCTTATGGCGACGATGGCATAGGAAAGGCCTAGCAATTGGAAGGAAGCAGCATGGCCTTAATTAAGGCACAACACTGGCATTTGCCTGGTGTGAAAATGGGAAACCACAGAAATAGGCTTCAGAGAATGGCACGTATAGCCAGAACTGGTGCAATGAAGAATACGCTGGCAGAAGTCTTGAATACCCTACTGATGTGACCGGTTATTATTAATATTTAATATTTGGAACTATAAACGAACATTGCAAGAAGTACGTAATACCTTATTTTTTTGTTTTTCTTGTTTTATTATCTGGACTAGTGATGAAGAAAATTCTTTATGTAACTTGAAGAAATTATGTATAAGATACCTGGTGTTATTTAATTATTATATGTTCTAGAAAATCAAGAACATTTACATACTGAATTTTATGAAGCTCTTGATGCAAAATTTTAATTTTATAGAAGAATGTATTGTGTAACTGTGTTTTAAAACTTGAACGCAAATTGTGAGGCAGGGTGTACTGCCACGTGCCATTTTTAGGAGTATTTTTCCAGTAGTTTACTGTAGTGTGCTGGTTCATCAGATAGAATAATCTCAAAAAACTTTCTGATAGGTCAGAATAAAAACCTTTCTAACTGGTGAATGTGGGTGTCAGGAGTAATGCGATTTGTTAGCTGTGATCGCATGATTTCTGGTTTAGGTCTCCTCGTGAGAGTGAGGCAAACTGTCCACGTCTTTTTGCACTGACTGGCTTCGGGAGCAGACGCGGTCGTCATCTATACCATGATGGGGATGCCAGCCTCTAGGGTAAGCGCTATTTCTTCTTTTGAACTTTAACTTTAAATGTAAAATTTACTTAGTGCGCACGAGTTTACCCTCATTACCCATATTTGCCAATTTGTTCGTCGAAATGATTTAGTTTGCCAACTAGTCATTTATCCTTTTGTTTCGGAGGCAATTCCCTTTTTCTTTTGGTTTTATGAACTGTGTAATTAACATTTAAAATTTTAGTTACCTCTGGGATTGCCTCCCATAGCTCTGTTTCATCGTAATGCATACCAGATTAAGGTATGCACCTTATTTTTAGTGGCGTTTTTAAAAAAAGCCATCTACTTGATTGGCCTCTATGTGAAGATTTTTATAACTACTATCCTTTCTTTTCCTTGCTAATTCTGGATGTGGTGTAATGTTAACGTGCCTCTTTTCTTTAATCTCATTTGTTATAAGGGGATAGCCCTTGGTAAATTATTTCATGTCAGTTCTTACATTTCTTAAATATAATTTTAAGTTTATATCATCTGCAACAACCTTTACATGATGATGATGATGATGCTTGTTGTTTTAAGGGGCCTAACATCGAAGGTCATCGGCCCCTAATGGTACGAAATGAAAGAACAAAAATTGCAAAGGCATCCACTGACCAAAATAAAAATAAAATATGGCATGAAAAGTTAATGGATGGACAGGAACTCAACAAAACACAAAACAAACAAACAAAAACCAGTGGATCGGACTCAATACAGATCGAAAATAACATCATTACTGACCAAGGAACCACTTATAAAGCACAATGATGCTTGGTGTCTAAAGGGAGTGCAAAATCCACGTCTAAGGCCCCACATAATGGTACATGTCGCGAGTAAAATAGAACCATGGTATGTGTCATGTTGGGGTATTAATCAGAAGTAGCGAAGACTCACGGTGTTCCACAAAAGATGGTACTACTCACAAGTATTGCAATACGTACAAGTAACGCAGACCTATGGTGTGTCTCACACAATGGCCCAACTTAGAGTCAACGCAAACCGAGAAGGTTCCCCACCTAGGTGTACTAAACACGGGCGCCGGTATTCCCGTGGTGTTCCTCACATAGTGGATACTAATCACAGGCAACGCAGACCCACGGTGCTGCTCATATAGTGGTACAACTCACAGGCTACGCCCAGACCCGCGGTGTTGCACACATGGGTACGACGCACGGGTACTGGAATCCACCAGGCCAGGCTTTAACTGCTACTAATCACAAACCTATTTCGTACCGAATTTAGTGGTACTACTCGCAAGTACAGGCAACCTATGGTGTTCCCCGCGTGATGGTACGATTCAAAATTAGTTTCATGGTTCTAATTCAGTCAGCCCTTGGTCGCCCCTTTTAGTCGCCTCTTACGACAGGCAGGGGATACCGCGGGTGTATTCTACATGTGCGTCCCCCACCCGCAGGGGGCAACCTTTACAAAACTACTTTGTAATGATTTTAGGACACTCCTGTTAATCTTGTCTTTAGATGGCTTAAAACTCATAGGGGTGAACCTCGTTTTATTGGCACAATTCATATCGTAAATTTTGTTTATTTGCTATGTTAACTTTATTTTATTTGATTGCTGACCTCTGTTTTGTAACATTATTTTCCGTTTATTTTTTTAGTAAAATTAAGATCTCAAGGGATAACTATCAGCTTCTTTTTCCCGCAACACATACTATCTCATGGACCTTGTAGGGTTTCCCTCCTGTTTCCTATGTCCTTTCTCATACTTGTCATGTTGGTCAGCCTGATGCTTATTTATTGATGCAGATTCTGGAGTACAAAACCGGTGTGTGTTTTATTTAATTTAAAAGCGTTCAAATATCATGAAGTTTAAGGTTCATTGTTTTTATTATTCTTCTTGTTCATCATGAGTCGTGAAATCGCGGCACGTTACAGATGACCTATGCAGCTATTATATGGTGGACGAATACAAGTAAAGGAAAAGTCAGTAGCAAACTAAATAGCCTTCAGAGAATGGCATGTATAGCCAAAAATGGGGCAATGAAGACTACGCTGTCAGAAGCCTGGAATACCCTACTAGATCTCCCTCCATTAAGTACCTTTATAGAGGGACAGGCTAGAATGAGCTCATATTGACTGGAGCAAAATGGTTGCTGAAAGACTCAAAGGCCCAATCTTGGATACGGTAAAATTAACAGAGTAATAACGGGGGAAGTTTTACACATGCCAGCTGATCATATGATTCCAAAGTATATCTTTGAGAAACCATTTGAGACCCAGATAACCAAAAGGGAAGACTGGGACATTAACAGATGGAAAACTGGTAGGGAAGATATTGTGTGGTGGACAGATGGCTCAAGAACTGAGAAAGGAACAGGAAGAGGGATCAATGGGGAAAGACGTGAGAGATCAATCCAAATGAGCCTAGGCAGATACACTACAGTTTTCCAAGCTGAAGTGATAGCCATCATTACATGCCTTGAGGAAAACCTGAAAATGAACTACAGAGATAAGAACATTTTCATATTTACAGATAACCAAGCCATTAAGGCACTTGAAGCTGTCCGGGTCACATCCAAAATTGTATGGTGTTGTCATACACTTCTCCTGAATCTTTCATAGTACAATGTTGTTAAAATAATATGGGTACCTGGGCATGCAGGCATAGAAGGTAATGAAAAAGCAGATAAACTGGCAACAAAAGGGTCAGAAACACCTTTTGTGGGCAGAGAATCAATATGTGGGATCTCTTATAGACAAGCCCGACTTTACATAGGTAAATGGGTACAAAAGAAACAAATGGAAAACTGGAAAAATGCTCCAGGATGCAGGCTTGCGAAAGAACTAATAAAGAGACCAAACAAGAAGCGTACTAAGGAACTGATGAAACTCAGCAGAAAAAATATAAGACAGGTAGTAGGACTGCTGACTGGACACTGCCATCTTAAAAAAAAGCACCTGCATAGAATTGGAGTAATAAGAAACAATGTATGTAGGAAATGTAACAATGCAGAAGAATCAGCTGAACACATACTCTTTGACTGTGAGGTCCTGGGAAGAATCAGAATCTGTGGGATTACCTGGTGAAGAAAGAAGGAACATCCAAGAAGACCCCATAAAGACCTGCAACTTTGTGAAGGGAGCAGGTATAACTAGGTGGGGATGAAGGAAAACACATGGTAGCAAAAGATCTTTGAGGTCGATGCTAAAAGGAACTTTTTAAAGAGACCCCATAAATAAAGGAAGAAGAAGAAGACTACCATCACTAAACACCAACAAACAAACTTAATTACTAATAATTTTATACTGTACCAGTTTATTTTTCTGGAGCATTAACAGGTCAACTCTCTCTTCAGAAGCTTGAAGCTTTCTTTGGCTATCTCCAATTTCCAACTGTAAGTTCTGGATTTCCACGGTGAGAGCCATCATGGACTGTTCACTGGTATTAAGTTTATCAATCAAACCTTTAAAAAAAAGCATAAAGAAATACTGAAATCCCCTTTCAAGAAAATTTTAACCACCTAGTATTCATTTTCATAAGTTAAACTATTATATGTTTATCCAGGATAAGATAAGGTGTCTGCCTAATTTGTACTCCATATCAATCTGTAGATCTCATGGAATATGATCACAAGATTAAAAGAGTTATATAAAGCAAAAAATAATTTCCTTTTAATGAAAGAAAATAGAGACAGTCAAATGAAAATGGGTCAGTTGCCAAAACATGTCCTTGAACATTTCATACTCAAAAGTAATAATAATAATAATAATAATAATAATAATAATAATAATAATAATAATAATAATAATAATAATTTTTTGCTAGGGGCTTTACGTCGCACCGACACAGATAGGTCTTATGGCGACGATGGGATAGGAAAGGCCTAGGAGTTGGAAGGAAGCGGCCGTGGCCTTAATTAAGGTACAGCCCCAGCATTTGCCTGGTGTAAAAATGGGAAACCACGGAAAACCATTTTCAGGGCTGCCGATAGTGGGATTCGAACCTACTATCTCCCGGATGCAAGCTCACAGCCGCGCGCCTCTACGCGTACGGCCAACTCGCCCGGTATAATAATAATTAATAATAATGCTAATGCTATTGGTTTTACGTCCCACTAACTACTTTTACGGCTTTTGGAGATGCTGAGTGCCAGAATTTAGTCCCACAGGAGTTCTCTTACGTGCCAGTAAATCTACTGACACGAGGCTGATGGATATGAGCACCTTCAAATATCACTGGACTGAGCCAGGATCAAACCTGCCTTGTTGGGGTCAGAAGGCCAGTGCCTGAACCGTATACTCAAAAGTAATCTCCACAACTGTTAAGACATTTATCCCACTAAGAGATAAGACGGTTAAACCCAGTCTTGAAAACATGAGGATCATTGATACATATCGAGTGAAAATGTGAGAAATGGCTTTTCATAATGCTAACATTTTCTATTTGTATGTTCTTTGGCAGTATGTGAAATAAATAATGCAAAAAGCATTAATTAGCATAATCAAGCAATGTACAGCATCCTATACAATTTAACCTTCATAGTGCTCTTCTGAAAAATAACAAATTTACAGTTTCCTTAGTATATATAGGGACAGTTGATATCATTATCTGTTGCAAACCAATGTAAATGATTTACTCTGTTCAGGTCACCAAAAATGTGAAAATCGCATGACTAAGAGTCTAAGCCCAAGAGGGGATGTACTGTATTTCCCACCCAACTCCCTCACCCATCGAGCAGTGTGGGAGCAGGAATCATCATAGAGTTCAAAAGCATTTCAGAAGGTTTCAACTCCATGGCACATTTTATCTGCAATGTGTTTTCATGTCACGTTGTGTTGATTGCGGCCCCATATCTGAGAAAGCAAGCAGCAGATATTTGAGTAAAAAAAGAGCACTATCTTGACCTTCCCGCAACTTATGTGTATGGCCTTATACTTTTTCAGTGGAAGAGAATCTACGTATTTACACTCTTGACCTTACCATTTGCTCTTAGAATGGAATAGAAATGTATACTTACCACTCATGGTACTACTGCAAATGACTCAATCATACATTCCATCAGCAAATCATTTTTTCCTCCATCTGGTGATACGGAATCCATAGCACATAAGTTTTCCACTACTACAGGTGACCCTTGATAATAGCATGTATGGAACCATGGTTTATCCCCATAAAAACACAAAATTTTTCTGCAGTGATCCATTGGTTTTGCCAGATAAGGCCATCTACTCATGAAATAACATCATAAATAATGATGTGATAGGCTTGGCCTGGATGCAGATCATCTTACAGTGACTCACTACTGTCTCAGGATATCTGCCAGTACTTGTGAACATGATATACAGTGTATTTGCCATATACAACAGACATGAGCAGTAGCTGCGCTAATAAGCTTGCCCCCCCCTCACACACAATTATTGAGAATGGGGCCCCTCATTTCATGATAAGGAAAGTTATGAGTTTATTTTGTAGTACAAGGTTGTGTATTATTATAATGAACAACGATAATGATAATAATAGTAATAATAAAAATTATGTATGACACTTTTTTAATGCACCAATTCTCTTATTCGTAGTTTTTCTTTTAGCTCAAATTTTGTTAAGAATTCTGAAAGAAAATGTCTGCAGCTCTCGTAAGAGTACCGTTACCCTTTCCAATACTTCCCTGGTAATGAAAATGAGAAAGGCATTAGCAGGACATCCAACTCAGGAGCTGAGTGTTGAGATGAGTTTCACATAGTAGCCTACAAGTTTTAGGTCAGTAGGCCTTTCCTTAGAGAGAAGTGGCAAAACTGGGTGTAACTAGCTAGTAGTGGAGAGTATGGGCAGAATGAAACAGGAAAACATGCATCGCATATGCTTTTAAAAATGTTGATATAGCACAGTCATGGCCCCTCATAAGCCATGCCCCCGCCCTGCAGGGCCTGCGGGGTCCTTATCACCGCCACTGGACATGAGACAAGAATTCCTCATCTTCCAAAGTAAAAAAAATTATTCACTCTCCTTTGTTCTTCTTTAGTTGTCTCCATTTCTGATGAACAAATAAACATACCGTACTGCTAACAATCAATCCAATGCAAGAAACAAACAAGTTTGGAAGTGCAAGTTGATATTGTGATCTCCTCCATCTCCATAAACAACAGCAGAGTTTGTACCCATCTATTGTACCAACTCTTGCATGGTGACCCGTTTTCATTTGAATGCCTCTCATAAAATCTGAGGGGGGGATGGGCATGACTGAAAAACAAGAAAGGATTTGTAAAAAAAAAAAAAGGATGTGTTTCACATAAAGAAATACAGTATGGCAAATATGAAATAATCTCAATATTTCTGATTTTACTAATTTCAATAAAACTCAAATACCATTTTGAAATAACACAGCGAACTCTAGTATTACCACATAGCAAGTGGTAACAGATATCCCTACACTCGTCTTAAGTAATAAACTAATAGCAATAAGTTTGTTCATGCAACAAGAGAGAGACAGAAACAAATAAAAATATTATCAAAAAGAAGTTAAAAGAGAAGACAAAATTAACTGAAATTTGAAGTGTTTTTTTCAAATTTTTCTTTGAGAGAGGGATTTTTAAAGTTCTTTCTAACATGTTATTGTACGAAGCTTTCTTGTGAGCTTCAGGATGTATTGAATTTTGTTTAATGGTTTTAACAGTGTAAGTTAAATGTTAAATGCCAGGTGATTATTCTTATGATGTTATAGTGTAATGAATAGTGTTATATTGGAAGCTTTTATTCCGATCATTTGTAGTAAAAAACAGGAACATAAGAACTCACAATTATTACAATCGGTTTCAGTCACCGTCACCATTATTCCACACACTCCCATTCTCCCGCAAGCCCTGCCCCATTTCCCCACTCCACTTCCTTGTAGCAACATGTCCTGAGTCTCGACTGCGGGAGTAAGTCAGTCAAGAGCTGGACTCCGTAGTCAGAGAACACGGGTGATACAGGCGGGCCACGTAATGTAAGTTAATGTTTATTCTTCATAACTTAATCTAAATGTTGTTCCTGTTAGTCACCATTTTTCAACCTTAATTCGATTTGTATTATCCATTTTGCAGACTAAAAATCAGACAGTTCAACTTCAATAATGGTTATGTATATCAGCCCATGTTGAAACACAACAACTAAGCCAACAGTATACAAATACTAGTTGAACCACACCAAGGAACAACAAAAACATTGAAACAGAAAGACCTCCAGCTCAAGACTGTTTTAGCGATCAACATTTCACAGTTTTTTAACCTTAATCATGCTTTTTAAAAAACTTTTTAACTAACATTTCATTTTGTGTGTTCCCATTGAAGTAGCCACAAAGACGTACACAAAATGCTGTCAGTTGGTACACTTATTTATTTAGAACTATTTATCTACACATTACACATTTTTTTGCTAGGGGCTTTACGTCGCTCCGACACAGATAGGTCTTATGGCGACGAAGGCCTAGGAGTTGGAAGGAAGCGGCCGTGGCCTTAATTAAGGTACAGCCCCAGCATTTGCCTGGTGTGAAAATGGGAAACCACATTACACATTAAACATGCATATAACTTAATTAACTGCCATCACAACAAAACAGCATATCAAAAAACCACCATTTTAACAACTGTCTATTACTAAGCACATGGAGATTGCAACCTTGAAACAGTTGACTGCTTACAGGTATGTCGTCCACAACACGAGGTCACAAGTACAATTCCTGTTAAACCATACCTCCTACTAAACAATAATTCGTCTCCATCATCAAGACTACCTCCTTATATATGTGCCTGGCCACGATTCTAGAAAGATATGCCATAACAGACCTTCTCGTAAATTCTAGTGTGCTTAAAGCCCAGAGATAATGTAAAGAATATTTTCCATAGTTCTCATCTTACCTAGTGCCATTCTGGATGTTACTGTGTGTTTCACAATACTGTAGTGGATTACTGTACAAATCATATATACAGGTAATAATAAATGATATACTATTAATTACAGGTTCTTACATTAACTGAACTCATATAAATATCTATATACAGTGCAAATTTCATGACAACCTCACATACAATGCAATCTTCTGACTACATAAATAATAATAATAACAATTCGAGCTCGATACTTGCATTATTTACCTATGGGTGAGAGAATATTGTTTTCAAGTTATATAAGTTATATACATGTCTTACTGAGGATGACCCAATGCCGGGTCAAAACGTGTCTATTTATGTGTGAAGTTTTGTCTTAATTGTACATAAAATATATAGTATTGACTAGGAGGATTAAAATAGTTTTCTAAAATTTTGCAATCAATCAATCAATCAATCAATCAATCAATCAATCAATCAATCAATCAATCAATCAATCAATCAATCAATCAATGATCAGCAGTTAGGGTTGTTGCCCAGGTGGCAAATTTCCTATCATCAACATCTGGAGCAATTTCCAACCACAGGCAGGGTCTGCTTAGATTCCCTATGAATTGTTTACATAGCTTTCCCTTAAAATTTTCAAAGAACTTGGAAATTTACCAAACATTTTCCAGGATAATTTATTCTAATCTCTTACTCCTTGTCCTATAAATGAATATTTGACCCAATTTATCATCTTGAATTCCAAATTTATCTTCATATTATGATCTTTCCTACTTTTACAAGCTCTGCACAAGCTTATTCATCTACTAATGTCATCCCACACGACTCTCCACTGACAGCTTGAAACATATCATATAGTCTAGCATCTCATCTCCTTACTCCCAAGTCTTCCCAGCCCAAAGTGTGCAACATTTTGTAACACTACTCCTTCATCAGAAATTGCCCCGAACAAATCACGCTGCTTTCCTTTGGATCTCTTCCAGTTCTTGTATCAAGTAGTCCTGGTGTGGGTCCCATACACTGGAAGCATGTTACCTGTTTTGCTTAATTTTCATTTGTGGTTGATGTCCATTGTTTGTGACCCAATATCTTCAACTTATATAACTTAAATCCCAGTTTAGAAATCAAGCAATTAATGAGTTTTGCATGACACTTGATATAGTGATCATAGCCACCGGACTTCCAGATTTATGTGGACCGAGCTCGATAGCTGCAGTCGCTTAAGTGCGCCCAGTATCCAGTATTCGGGAGGTAGTAGGTTCGAACCCCACTGTCGGCAGCCCTGAAAATGGTTTTCCGTGGTTTCCCATTTTCACACCAGGCAATCTGCTATCACCCTTCCCTGTCCCATCATCGCCATAAGACCTATCTGTGTCGGTGCGACATAAAGCAAGTAGCAAAAAAAAAAATATTTATGTGGAATCTGAACACCACAAGTACATGACCTTTCATTCAGAGAATCCCACAGCCTTCTCCCACAGCTTATGGGCAACATACTTCCAGTATAAGGACAGAAGTTTATCAGGCGAGTTGGCCATGCGGTTAGGGGTGCGTGGCTGTGAGCTTCCATCCGGGAGATAGTGGGTTTAAACTCCACTATCGGCAGCCCCAAAGATAGTTTTCTGTGGTTTCCCATTATCACACCAGGCATATGGGGGGCGGCTGTACCTTAATTAAGGCCACAAACACTTCCTTCCCACTCCTTGGCCTTTCCTATCCCATCTTTACCGTAAGACATATCTGTGTCGATGCAACGTAAAGCAGATTGTAAATTTTAAAAAATTTGAAAAAAAACAGAAGTTCCACAGATGGGGTTCCCAAGGTGACCCACTTAAGTCCAGTAATCACCAATTTCTACCTGGAAAACTTTGAGAAGTACACATTGTAGATGGCGGCAACACACAAGCCCACCAGATGGTATGGATGTGTGGATGGCACTTTCTTCCTATGATCGCACACAGATAAAAGGCGCTGTTCTCATCGGAAGACTTATATCGGGACCACCCAACCAGAGTTGACACCAGACTGGATGAACATACGCATTATTGTCTCATCCAATCTGAAAAATGTACAGTGTCAGCAAATTGCATTGCTTGATTAGAAAAATGAAGTTTGAGAAAACCTCGGGTTCTGCTATCACCCATCAGTACCATGTGCATCTCTATCAATCACCTATTGAGATAATGAAATATGACAACTAGTGCAATAGGAAAGTTGAGGGGCTATACATTAGAAGAGTACAGTGACTGTACTCACCACTGGACAACAGGAGAATGGCCATATTACTGTGCAAGTCTTGGCAACATTCATCTGAGACTGGACTGGTGTCAGTACATAACCTTCTTGCCGTTATGAAAGTGCCAGTACTCACCCAACCCATGTCCTTTCGGCTTGACAAGGGATATTGAAGAGAAGCCTAAATGTTGGCATAGTTATGTCAACAAGGCCTAATATCCCAGTAGGATTACAAACCTGTCAGTTGACACTGACCATGAAAGCATGCACCAGGATATTTGTGTGATAATGTCACTAAATGAAAATGTTTAAGTCATTGAAGCAAAGGAAAAAAGACAAACACACTACTTAAATAATGTTGCAGTTCAAGTGTGGTGCAAAGCAATTTTATTTAATAATAATAATAATAATAATAATAATAATAATAATAATAATAATAATAATAATAATAATAATAATAACCGTGCCCGGTCAGCTTACGTGGGGGTTTAGCTCTGAATTTAGTAAGAGCTAGGCATAACCCTTCATAAGACACTGGGGTGGGGGCCCTCAACCCCGACACGGCGCGTCCCAATGGCTGATAGGGAAAGCTCCTGTAGATATGCAGGACAGGTGCGAATAAGGCTTCGCCAAATAAGCACCCGCGGATCAACTGAGGTGTCAGAAAAAATGGTCAACGGATTCAACGGCAGAAGAGGACATATCCCAATGGCAGAGAGGGCGGAAGAACCGACCCAAATCCACTTTGCGTCTGACTTGCAGCAAGCGGCAAAGTGGTCAGCGTCTGTCTCCAATGGAGCGGCTGAACATCACATCACCTGGCTGTAGGTTATAAAAAGCAAAAATCAACTATGAAGAGTTCTAAAACTGTGCCTCGGAAAATGCCGCTGCCTGGGGTACGCCAGGGCATCTCTGGAGCCACCGCTAGAGATGACAGCATGCGAGCCGGTGGTGGTGAGAGCGTAAGCTGCTGGCCTCCCATCGGGTCACCCGAACAAGCTACAGTAGCTCAAGACGATCATGGCGGAACACAAGAACCTGATTATCATACCGCACCTGGTGCGAGTGCTTTTGTGCCAAGTACGACCTCTCGTATCAGTAAGCCCAAAAAACGCATTAAATGGAACAATGATATGAATGAATTTATCATGCTGGCATATCTTCGAATAACTCGTCTTGAAACTGAAATTGCAGGATATAGGCAACAACTACATGCAGCCTTTACAAATCAGTACCCAGCAATGAAAGTTACTGAACAGCGCATTGCAGATCAACGAAGATCAATCATCAAGAACAATTTGATCCCGGGTCCTGTTCTTAGTAGAATCAGACAAGAAGTAACACAAGAACTCTTTCCACATCTTGAAAGTACCAAGTCTGACTCAACGGTTAACAGCCCACCTGATACTGATATAACAGTACATACAAGTACTCCCGAAGTGATACTTTCAGATAACTCTGACCTCCATGACAAGACACATGTTGAATTCTACAAGGCCCTTCAAGAATATTCTGGTACTGATCCTACACAAAGACCCATACTGCCAAGGCAGCAATCATCCAAAAAGTTTGGAAAAATCATTGAAGATCTTAATTCGAAAGTCTTGCCAGAATATCTGAAAGAACATCAGACGTTCCCTGAAGTACATACTGCTATATACTGTGCAGCACTTGCCGCAGTACGACTGAACAATGGAAAGCCATTTTTGCCTAACAATAAGTCTGTCAAGAAAAAATTGAGAGAACCACCTTGGGCAAAACGCCTGAAAGAACGCATCATCCAAATCCGCCAGGATGTAAATCGCCTGCAGCAATATAAGAATGGAGTCAGAGGGAAACGCCTAAATAACAAAATTATTCGAATTCTGAAAATCAGTTCAAGGCAGAGTCTGGAGGAACCTGGAAGCACAGTACTACAAGAAACCCTCGAAACCATGAAGCAAAAGTTGGCCGCATTATCCAAGCGCCTCAAAAGATACCAAAACACCACAGAGAGAAAATCACAGAACACAATGTTTGAAAGAAATGAGAAACAGTTCTACAACAATCTGAACGAGAGAACACAAGATGCAGCACAAGATGGAAATACGCCCAACGAAGAAAAAATTCACAGCTACTGGTCGGGAGTATGGTCGAACCCAATAGAGCACAATGCGGAAGCCCATTGGATCAGTGAACTGAAAGATAGAAGTAATGAAGTGAAGCATATGGCAACCAAGGCTGTTGAGATCGGAGAAATACAACAGAGCATCAAGAAACTGCAGAACTGGAAGGCCCCAGGCATTGATCGTATACACAATTATTACTACAAGAAATTTACATGTACTCATTTCCTTCTGACTCAACATTTCCAGAAATTCTTAGACAACCCAGCAACATTCCCAGCTTTTCTGTGCACTGGCATCACATATTTGAAACCAAAGGATGAAAATCTGCAAAATCCAGCGAAGCATCGGCCTATAACATGTCTATCTACTCTATATAAGATATTTACATCTATAATAGCCAACAGAATTCTGAAACACTGCGAGGAAAACCACATCATTGCCGAGGAGCAAAAGGGTTGCAAGAAGAATACCAAGGGGTGCAAGGAGCAACTGATTATCGACACTGTGGTCCTGGAACAAGCACACCATAAATCCAGGAACCTATACACGTGCTTCATTGACTACCAAAAGGCCTTTGACTCAGTACCACACACTTGGCTCATACATGTTCTGGAACTATATAAAGTTGACCCCTCAATCATTCACTTCCTTAAGACGGTAATGGCAGACTGGAATACCTCACTTCACGTTTCTCTAAGAAACTACAGTGTTGCAACAAGACCCATACCAATACGACGAGGAATCTTCCAAGGGGACTCACTGAGTCCATTATGGTTCTGCATGGCATTAAATCCACTATCCTACCTACTGAACACAAGTGGGTATGGATTTAGCATTAAGAATAAGCGAGAAGAGCTATTCAAAATCAGCCACCTACTCTATATGGATGACATTAAACTGTATGCCTCTACCAAACCCCATCTCCAACATCTCTTCTCAATTACCAAGACGTTTTCTTCAGATATAGGCATGCGGTTTGGATTGGACAAATGCAGAACCCAAACTGTCATCAGAGGATCCTACTCAGCACAAGGGACACCTTTGAGTTTAAGCGACGAATCCATACAACAGCTGGAGGAAGAAGAAATGTACAAATACCTCGGTTTTAATCAGAGCACTCGTATGAAACACCCCGACATGAAGAGAAATGTCACGCAGCAATATATAACGCGTCTCAACAAGGTATTATCATCAAAACTGACAGCTAAACATCTTACCAAAGCAGTCAATACGTACGCCGTACCACTGCTCACATACTCCTTTGGTATCATAAAATGGACCCAAACAGAACTTCAGCAGTTACAAACGAAAACAGCAGTTTCACTCACCCGGTACCATATGCACCATCCTAAATCTGCAACCGAACGTCTTACACTCCCGAGATCAGAAGGTGGTAGGGGCTTCTTATCCATTGTCAATTTACACAGCAATCTGATATCAAGTCTAAGAGAATATTTCCACTCGAGATCTGATACATCGTGTCTTCATCATGCTGTTTGCAGAGCCGATATAAACTATACACCTCTCAATCTGTCGTCGCCAGAAATGCCTGTTTCTACCCCACCTATAAAAGAGATGAATATGGCCATGTGGAAGCAAAAACCTCTTCACGGGAAATACCCCTATGAACTGGATCAGCCTCATATCGACAAATCTGCGTCGCACGCTTGGCTGACCTACTCCGGTCTTTTCCCAGAAACAGAAGGATTTGTTCTGGCCATCCAAGATCAAGTAATTGCTACACAGAACTACCGTAGATTTATCATGAAGGATCCAACAGTTGTCTCGGACAACTGCCGCCGCTGTTCCAGAACTACAGAGAGCATACAGCACGTCATCTCTGGTTGCCCACACTTGGCCAACACCGATTATAAGCACCGACATGATCAGGTAGCAAAAATCATTCACCTGAAACTTTCTGTAAAATGTGGATTTCTTCAGTCATCAACTGCATATTGGAAATATACACCTCCACCCATTCTCGAAAACTCTTCATACAAACTACTATGGGACCGAGAAGTCATAACCGATGTCACGCTCAGCAACAACAGGCCAGATATTATTCTAATCGATAAATCAAAAAGATCCGCATCCCTTATAGAAATTGCTTGTCCAAATACCTCCAATCTGCAAACAACAATAGCCACAAAGATATCAAAATACACAGAACTGGCAATAGAAATACAACGCCTGTGGAAACTAGAATCAGTCACCACAGTTCCAATAGTAATATCATGTACCGGTGTTATTCCAAAATGCTTGCACAGCTCTCTGGCCGCATTAAACCTGCATCATCACACATACGTAGAACTACAAAAAGCCACTCTCCTGAGCACCTGCCACATAGTGAGAAAGTTCCTAGGAACGACTTTTCCTCTGACTCACGTCAAACAGCATGAAGTTCCAGGCCGCAGTTCCAGTAATACTGAAGAACAGATTCCCAAAACGGGGACATAAGAAGTCTGAAGTTGTTTGTATTTATTGTATAAATGTATATGTTGTAATTATTTCTGTTGTAAATATTTGTACATATATGTACCTGTAGTTTCATAATCAAGAGGGTGACTCCTTGCTTAGGCCGAGTCAGCCCATTATGTTACCGGCACAAGCCGAGCCTTCCTAAATTGATACAAATAATAATAATAATAATAATAATGATGCATGGCCTCAAGAGAGGCCTAGTCCAGGTATTTCCAATTGACACCCATGGGCGAACTGTGCACCTAAACCTAATTTTGAAGACTACACACCCAGTCCCTGAGCCAGAGGAATTAACCAATGAAGGTTAAAATCCCTGAGCCAGCTGGCAATTGAACATGGGATCCCTTGGACCAGAGGCCAGTATCCTAATCAGTTAGCCATAGAGCCGGACTTATTACACACTTAAACCTAAAGATAAAATAATGAATGGCTCCAAGGAAACAGTCAAATGAAAAGGAAGGGAAAAATGTCATCAAAGCAAAGTCTACAAAGTTCCAAAGTAAAGAGCTTGCAGAAGCCAAACCTTTCAGAAATGATCTATTCAGAGTATACTGGATGGCTTGACAGTGTAGAATGAAGTTGTAGGAAAGTATAGTGGATGAGTTGAAATTAAAACTGCTGGGTTCAATCTCAGGCTATGAACTTAAAAACATTTTTAAATGCAGACAAAACAGAACTGTATTTTTGGGCATTTTGAACAAAGTCACTTGCAGTTAAAAGAGAAATACAACAAGGGTATAATGTGTAAGGAAAGACTATCAGGGTTATTACATGGTGATCAGAGTTGGGAAGTAACTGAGTAAAAGTAACTGAATTACTTGGAATGAATACTTTTTAGTTATTTCTACATATAATAGTTTCTTTTTACAAAATGTATTTTTTAATTGTAGTTTACCTCAATGAAATGAAATTGTAATTGTTACATTATAGTAATCAATATATATCATGTCCGGCTCCTTGGCTGAATGGTTAGCATAGTTGCCTTAGGTTCAGAGGGCCCCGAATCCGATTCCCATCAAGTCAGAGATTTTAACCATAAATGGTTAATTCCCCTGGCTCAGGGGCTGGGTGTTTGTACTGTCCCCAACACTCCTACAACTCATACATCACACAACACTATCCTCCACTACAATAACACAGAGTTTCCTGTACATGGCAGATGCCACCCACCCTCGTTGAAGGGTCTGCCTCACAAGAGCAGCACCTGGCTAACAATAGCCCCACGAGAAATTAATTATTAAATATGTATCGTATCAAGATAACAGCAACTTTGGAACCCCAGCATTCATAAGACATCATGTCAAGGATGTAATGCAAAGGATATGATGTGCACTTGTTCATTTACTCACAGCTTGTTGAGATTTAGGTAATCATGTACTACAACTTTGTGAGTATGCACGTGGTCGATAATTGAATCAGAATAAACATCTGAGAATGAAGATGTTCAGGAATTTCAATTCCCTTATTTTAATAAATATTTTGAATTAACTGGCCCTCAAAGTTAGGAGAACATGATTGGGAAATGCAAACTTTGTTTGGAAGCAATTATTCTTAGAATTTCAAGGTATCATATTCTAGTCTCACTTAGTGATAATAGTCACTTAATGTCTGTATGGAAGGAAAGACCCCACAGAGAATGAAGTAACGCCTTTTTCCTTAAAACTTTGGTATCATTCCAGCCACATGTGAATAAAACATGAGTGATTTACTAAAGAGTGGCGTTCTGCTAAGTAATTGTAAATTGTAACTTTAATTTTACCGAATACTTTTGAAGAAGTAATTTTTAATTGTAACAGAGTAAAATATTTCTCAGGTAACTCTAATTCAGCCCAATTACTTTTATTTTGTACTTTTGCCATCACCGGTAGTAAAATGGTGGGAGAATTGGGAATGCCTCTTGTGATCTGAAGTCAGTGAAACTAAGATACTTAAAGAACCTGAATAACCTTCCTGCTATTTGGTAAAACAATAAAAAGACTTGGATGACTGCTACATTAAAATGGAGAAGTGGTTCAATAAAATAAAATGTGAATGGAACACTGTGGAAGCCAATAATAATATTTTCAAATGTAAAACTGATGTGGTTCCTCCTAATGCCAGTAGATATATAGCAGCGCTCAGAAGTGTTCTGACAACAACGTTTGTTGCAATAGTTTTATTCACAGCATTGTTTTGCCTCTTGCACAACACATAACATAAAATATAAACAATAAAAAACATCCAGAGAAAACAACTAACCTTTTGTAACAAAATTAAATTGTGAAATTCAAAGCTCATAATGTTTTGACAAAGAACATTTGAACAAATAAATCAAACAAGTGTTCATATTCTGACCATGGCAACTAATATCTTGTTGCATAGACACTTGCTTGTATCACAGCATCACATCTCACAGGCATCAAAGCAATAAGCGATCTAATTTTGTCTAGGGGTTTTTGCCCATTCGGATCTCAAACTGTTAAAGAAATCAACTTTATTTGTATGTTATCCTGTTGTTACATGTGCGTCCAGCTGCTGCCACATGTGTTCTATTTTGTTTAAATCTGGACTTTGACTCAGCCATGGCAAAATGTTTTTCCACCTTCTTTTGCACATTATCTGTTACACATTTACATCAATGTTTGGGATCATTATCATGTTGAAAACACCACTGTCAAGTCATATTTTTTCCAGCATATGGCAGCTATGTGCGTCCAAAATATCCTTGTAGTCAGGACCTTTCATTATATCATTGATGTGCGCACTAACGGACCTACGCCCTTACTGGAGGAACATCCCCAGAAACGTCTCCACCTCCACGTTCGATAGTAGGAACCTGGTGATGTGGATGGTATCTCTTATTTCTAGGGTGATGAACACATTGAATACCATCAGATGACATCATATTAAATTTGCTTTTATCGCTCTATAATACCCTAGACCACTCCTTCAGTTTGCAGTTACGGTGCTATACTGCAAGGACAAGTGTCTTCTTTCTGTTGCATGCACTTATGAAGGGTTTCTTGCAAGGGCAGTATGCTAACAAATCCTGATCTTTTAATCTATGATTTTACAGGAATACATGGAAATCTACTCCACGAGTCTGCCTCAGATCATCAGTGATAAGTCAAGCTGTCTTTCTAGGGTCTGCTACTGATTGCCTGCTAATTAGCCTGTCTATTCTCTCGGTTACTTTTTGAAGTCAACCCTGTCATGGCTTATTGTGCACATGTACTGTGTACATTTATTTTTTCAACATAAATACAAGTTGTCTTGATATGTTAAATGTACGAGCAACCCAGGGTGCGAAATCAGAAAGAAGTGGTGGGGGGAGACGGAGCATAGGGCTTAACTACTACTGTTTATTTCAGGCAGTATCCGGCGGGGGAGGGGGTATAAAATTCCCCTATAATTTAATTACCCCCTCCCCAGAAAAATATAAATTGTAGACCTTTTTATTTGAATTTTGTAGTTATAATGAGAATGATAAACATTAGAACGTTATTCCAATCAGCTGAGAAGTTTATGAGAGACTGTCACTTTCTTAAGAAAGGTCAGGCGAGGTGCAATTTGTCCTGATTTATTGCTGTGTTAGTGGAACCTTCCTCTACCAGGGCTAAGTGTTGACTGAACAAATTTGTCAGTTTGTTCACTCCTTAAGTGAATATTGTCCTATAGGCTACCTATTGGAAACACATCCTGTGCAAAAAGTACAGGAGTGGTGTAAGCTTGAGCTACTTAGAGCAATGACAAGAGAGGAGAGCTTCAAGTAATTTACATTTTTGCCCGGGTTTCAGATGGACTTGTCAGAGTGAAACATGTCCGGATTGCCACTGCTGCATTGTTTTATTGCTCAAGGTCTGGCAGTCATTTGAATTATTGCTGATGTTTTTATGAAAATATGTACAGAAAATGTCATTAATTTCAGTAATAAATTATACATGTTCTAAATTTTCCTCATAATTTTATAAGAAAGAATTCCCCCGGGCAATTTTAGTGGGGGGGAACCTCTGAGATAAAATCCCCGGTGGGGGAGAAATCCCCCCTTCCCCCCTGCAATTTCACACCCTGGAGCAACCTCTGCTCGAGATCTCCCCTTCTGCAAGGCACATATTACTGCCCCTTAAACTCTATGGAGAACTCTTTATGCTTAGAAGGCGGCACTGGACTAGTTAATGATTTTCAATTATCCTGAAACACACTGAAATTCTCAACTGAGTATGAAATATCTAAACAGGTCTTGTCAAAAGACTTTTGAACGTTCACTGCTGTGTTAATGCCCATTAAAAACACTTAGTGTACCTAGACTTGTTGACTCTGCTGCATTGTAGTAAACATTACAACTCCCCTCCACCCTTATACACTATAATTGGATCATCTGTGTTTGTGCTGCCAATAGCTTAGAGGTAAACACATCATGTCAAAAGAATTAAGAGTGCTACTGTAGGTGTCATTTTTACAATCAATTACACTCCAGGCACTTCTTAATGCAAACTTTGACCAGACATATGGAAACAACAAACAGCTCTTACAGCTTGGCAAGAACTTCGTCAGTTCTAGATGCAGTGAACGGAATTGGGTTGGCTGTAAAACAAATTAAGGCCAGAAACTATGACAAAGAGTTTCTACTGAGCAGGGTTTGGGAAGATCAATGATGTAGATGATGGAATGAATGAAGCACATGAACATATAACAACAATATTCAAATTAAGTAAAGAAATAAATCTTTCCTGTGAAGCAGAGAACTTTATTTGAAGTAATGACCAACTTATCATATTACTTTTAGCAATGGGAGGAGGAGGATATGTTCAAACCAAGATCTGTACTCATAAACAGGCCCTACAGTGCAAAACTGGTATAATACAACTCAATTTTTGAACTATTTTGCACAGTTTAGAAAAATGTAAACAAGCTTCCTTGTTAGATCTTTGTGGAGGGGAGATGACATTATTATTATTGTTATTATTATTATTATTATTATTATTATTATTATTATTATTATTATTATTATTATTATTTCAATAAAGGTACCACTTATGTATATATCCGGTTCCATTGCTAAATGGTTAGCATGTTGACCTTTGGTCATAGTGGTCCCGGGTTCAATTCCCAACAAGGTTGGGAATTTTAACCACAATTTGTTAATTCCACTGGAATGGGGGCTGGGTGTATTTGTCGTCTTCATCATCATTTCATCCTTATCATGATGCACAGTTCTCCTATGGGCGTCAAATCAAAATGACCTACATCTGGCGAGCCAAACTTGTCCTTGGACACTCTCAGCACTAAAACCCAATGACCATTTCATTTTTACTTATGTATATCAGTCACGACAGCCAAGCATCAACCTTTTCTGAACTTTTCACAATATGTATAACATGGAAACTTGTCTAATTTGAAAAATTATTTTGATACCTTGTAATTCCACTTTGAACAAGTTTTATTGAATACAATCCACATGCCTCTTAAATTCTTTGTTAGCAGCCATTGCATCCCATGCTCAAAAGCACTGATCTATCCTAGTCAATACAATATTATTTTGACTGAAAATGATGAAAATTACTACCTGACAATTGTGGCACATAAATATCCTTGACTTGCCAAGGTGACTGCTGCCCACCTAGATAGTCTGAAGATACTCGAGACCTACATAGACAGTATGATGACATCCTTAGTTATAATGCCTCCTTGAAAGAGTCTGGAGATTCTCTAATCAGACGATTACTCTGTTAGTCTCATACGGCTAAGTAAATCCTGTTCCAGCCCTCAGTCCATGATTAAAATCCTTGGATAAGTCATGAATTGAATGACAGACCTCCTGATAATAACCACATTCTACCACACCACGGGGCTGACTTGACAATTCTGGTTAAAGGCGAAATCATCCCCCTTATCCAGATGCAGTTGGGCCGATCAAATATGGCTTCACTCCTCATCCTTCACTGCATTCTTGTCCAGAACCTGTTACCTTATAGACAACCATAACAAAGTCTATCCATGATAATCCAGGCCTTGCTCACCCCTCCTTTCTTTTCATCAGTATTTCCATAGTTTGCTTTGGCATTCATTGTTCAATTATCCGTTCTTAATACAGTACGTACAAATCATCTTGGTCTACTTTTTCCATTCTAATTTTCACCCTACCGAGCAAGTTTGCCATGCAGTTAGAGTCGCGTAGCTGTGGGCTTGCATTTAGGAGATTTTGGGTTTGAATCCCAACGTCGGCAAACCTGAAGATGGTTTTCCGTGGTTTCCTATTTTCAAACCAGGCAAATGCTGGGGCTGTACCTTAATAAAGGCCACAGCTGCTTTCTTCCAAATCATAGACCTTTCCCAACCTCATGCCGCTGAAAATCTTTAATGTGTTAGTGCAATGTTAAACAATCAGCAAAAAAAGAAAAAGAAAAAGAAGTTCACTCTATTTGTTCTCCCCTCAGAGCCAGATTTAGAGTGTGCAGGGACCTAGGGTGAAAACATGGTGTTCCCTTCCTCCTCAATATTCTGAAAAAGTCTTCTGTATGAAATATCCCATTCCTTTGTTTTAAACTGAGAAATGACTGAAAACATTTGGTCATTAATCATCTTCAGTTTGTAACAAATAAATAAACCACAATGCTAAAAAATATGACATGTTTGAAATGCGAGTGTTAAAACTCTGATGTAAAATCCCTGAACAGTTTGTGAATACTTTAATGAACTGTGAACAATTAATCAATCAGTTAATATTTGTATAGCAATTGGTTTTTCTGTGTACTTATGTAAATATAATAATGACTTGGAAGAAATAATAATTGCTTATTTGTACAATAAGGAACATATGACTCACCATATTTACTTTAGTAATCCATGCATGTTCTTTCTAAAAAAAATTATATACAAATTTGACATGGATTATTTGGGACAAGATTGATAACATCTTATTTCTCGGCAACAATCAAACCTTCTGTTCTTCTGGAACGGCTAGGTCAAGCAGCAGGGAAACTTTTCTGGACAGTAATAAAGATTCTTAGGATGGGAGGGAAAAAGGAAATGAACACTGTTTTGGGTAATTCAAGTGAACTGATAATAGATTCTAGGGAATCACTGGAGAGGTGAAGGGAATATTTTGAACATCTTCTCAACTTAAAAGGAAATCCTCCTGGTGGTGTTGCGAACAACCATGCTCACGGGGAGGAGGAAAATAATGTTGGTGAAATTATGCTTCAGGAAGTGGAAAGGATGGTAAATAAACTCCATTGTCATAAAGCAGAAGGAACAGATGAAATTAGACCTGACATGATGAAGTACACTGGGTACGGTGGAAAGGCAGGGATGAAATGGCATCATAGAATAGTAAGATTAGCATGGAGTGTTGTTAAGGTACCTTCAGATTGGACAAAAGCAGTAATTGCACCTATCTATAAGCAAGGGAACAGGAAGGACTGCAACAACTATCGAGGTATCTCATTGATTAGTATACCAGGCAAAGTATTCACTGACATCTTGGAAGGGAGGGTGTGATCAGTGGTTGAGAAGAAGTTGGGTGAAAACCAGTGTGGTTTCAGACCACAGAGGGGCTGTCAGGATCAGATTTTCAGTTTGCGCTAGGTAACTGAATAATGCTACGAGAGGAATAGACAGCTGTGTTTATGTTTTGTAGATCTAGAGAAAGCATATGACAGGGTACCGAGGGAAAAGATGTTCGCCATACTGGGGGACTATGGAATTAAAGGTAGATTATTAAAATCAATCAAAGGCATTTATGTTGACAATTGGGCTTCCATGAGAATTGATGGTAAAATGAGTTCTTGGTTCAGGGTACTTACAGGGGTTAGACAAGGCTGTAATCTTTTACCTTTGTTGTTAGTATAAAGTGGCAGGGAGGGATTCAGTTGGGTGGAAATGTAGTAAGTAGTCTGGCCTATGCTGACGACTTGGTCTTAATGGCAGATTGTGCCGAAAGCCTGCAGTCTAATATCTTGGAACTTGAAAACAGGTGCAATGAGTATGGTATGAAAATTAGCCTTTCGAAGACTAAACTGATTTAACGTAAGAAATTTCATTATTCCGTATTGAATTAAGAATTACAAATAAATAAAGTTTTGGTATTTCCACCTATTCAATACAAAATTTAATGCTGTATTCAACTACAACATTTATATAATTATACAGTACTAGTTTTGACATATAATAGTGTCATCCTCAGCTGTAATTGAAAAATAGGCATACATACAAGGGTGTGGAAAATCTATTTAAAACTGTTTTGAAAATATTAACACATTGAAAACATTTATAACAAGTGAAAAACTTGCAAGTCAGTTATATGTTAAAAGAGTTCATTAAGGTCTCTTTATAGACAGCCGGTTGCGATGTTCTTGAATTTGTGCTCTTGATAAAATGCTGTGTTTCATTCATGTGTATAATGCAGCAATATCTTAAAAATTGCAAGCCTTCACAACTTTTAAGATATTGCTGCATTATACACATGAATGAAACACAGCATTTTATCAAGAGCACAAATTCAAGAACATCGCAACCAGCTGTCTATAAAGAGACCTTAATGAACTCTTTTAACATATAACTGACTTGCAAGTTTTTCACTTGTTATAAATGTTTTTGATGTGTTAACATTTTCAAAACAGTTTAAAATAGTTTTTCCACACCCTTTACTTTAAGTCATATTATGAATTGTATGTATGCCTATTTTTCAATTACAGCTGAGGATGACACTATTATGTGTCGAAACTAGTACTGTATAATTATACAAATGCTGTAGTTGAATACAGCATTAAATTTTGTATTGAATAGGTGGAAATATCAAAACTTTATTTATTTGTAAGACTAAATTGATGTCAATAGGTAAGAAATTCAACAGAATTGAATGTCAGATTGGTGATACAAAGCTGGAACAGGTAGATAATTTCAAGTATTTAGGATGTGTGTTCTCCCAGGATGGTAATATAGTAAGCGAGATTGAATCAAGGTGTAGTAAAGCTAATGCAGTGAGCTCGCAGTTGCGATCAACAGTATTCTGTAAGAAGGAAGTCAGCTCCCGGACGAAACTATCTTTCATTGGTCTGTTTTCAGACCAACTTTGTTTCATGGGAGCGAAAGCTGGGTGGACTCAGTATATTTTATTCATAAGTTAAAAGTAACAGACATGAAAGTAGTGAGAATGATTGCTGGTACAAACAGGTGGGAAGAATGGAAGGAGGGTACTCAGAATGATGAGATAAAGACTAAGTTAGGAATGAAATCGATTTATGAAGCTGCATGCATAAACCAGCTTCAGTGGTGGGGTCATGTGAGGCGAATAGAGGAGGATAGGTTACCTAGGAGAATAATGGACTCTGTTGTGGAGGGTAAGAGAAGTAGAAGGAGACCAAGACAATGATGGTTAGACTCAGTTTCTAACAACATAAAGATAAGAGGTATAGAACCAAATGAGGCCACAGCACTAGTTGCAAAGAGAGGATTGTGGCAATGTAAGTAAATTCACAGAGGCTTACAGACTGAACACTGAAAGGCATAACGGTCTATAATGATAATGTATGTATATATGTATATTCTCCAATATAAAATACAAGATTCATCTATATTGTATTTCCTACCGGCAGCATCATTTCTGATAATTTCAGCTTCCTTTATTACTTTCAGTTTTTCACGAACAGTAAAAGACTGTAAATGCTTTGTTGAATTCATGTTTATCCGTGGCACTCTAAGAAGGTGAGACTGTAAATTGACTGTCGCTGAGCGCTTACGGTAAAAGAAAAGTGAAAGTGTGTATGGGGTTGGGAGAGCGCGCACTGAGAAGCTTGTTTGCCAAGTCACGGAAACCACGAGTGTGCCGATATCTGGTTTCAAAGTTGTTCCATACATGAAAATAATTTTACTACAGCCAACATTTAGGAATGTTTTACACACATTTATATTATAGAAGAAATCTCAATTATCACATAAAATACATAAGAGGGAAGAACACGATACACACATGTCCACTTGTTATTTTCAAACAAATGCTGTCGGAAGGCATGGTGGAATCCAGTGAAAATCCTTAAAACTAAAATATATTAAAAAACATAACATTCCTTAAGATGCGAGAAGTATCACTTTGAGAAATGAAAGGCTTGAATACGACCCGCATCCAATCTTTAGAAGCAATATTTTTGAAAAAAAAGTGCAGGTGGTATTCGGGATTATACAGTATCCTTATTTCAAGTTCTCCAAGTACTTATTCAGACTTCAAGAAATTAAGTTCCCAGAAGGGAAAAACAATTTAACTTCATGTTTTTAACATTTTCAATCAACATTAAATTATGGCTTCCTTCTGGGAACTTAATTTTTTTATATAAAGCCAAAGGCAGGCATTTATGCAAGTAGAAGTACATGCTTCCCCTACTGCACCATCACTGTATTGTCCTCCATAGGAGGCTTGTAGTGATGTCTCAATGATGCACTAGCGCCAGCGTCTTGGAAAGGTGTAGCAATCCAACTGACAAGCCCACTGTAACATTGGGGCAAAATGCTGGTAATTTCATGATTGAAGATGCCTAAAGAGCTTAAATATTATTCAGACAATATGATGAATAAATTGTTTTGAGTTCTCCATTCCTATAACTCATAAAATGCATAAAACCAATATTTTAATAGTTTCACATAAGAAAGCAAAAGAAAATTAAAGCTACCTACCCTGTTTATCTGTCTCAAGCTTTTCAATAAATTCTGCTTTGGTCTGCAATTCACGTTCCAATTTCTCAGACTTTGCACTAAGCTGATGAATTTCAGCATCCTTTTGATCTATTGATGCTTTTAGAGTTCCAATTTCTAAGACTTTATTTTCAATTTCTTTCATGTGAGCTTGCTTCATCTCTTCAGAATTTACAATGATATCTTCCTTCAACAGAGTGAAATCATTCCTTAATTTTACTATTTCTGAGTCTCGGGTCTTAACATCATCTTCTAGTTTCATTATAATGCTCTGTTTTTCACTCATGTCCTGGTTATGTTTATCAATAGTCAATTTCAATTCATTTTCCCTCATATCTAGTAACTTTTCTCTTTCAAGAAGATTCTTTTTTAACTCATTCTCCTTTTGATTATTCAGAATTACCATACTTTCTAGGTCTTGCGTCAGTTGCTGCATAGAAGTTTCAGCAGCTTCCAACCTTTTCCTTAGACTATCAACTTCTACATCCTTTTCTTTTATGATACATAATGCTGCACTGAGTTCTTCAGATTTCAGTTTAATACTCGTGTCAAGATTATCAATTTCTTTCTTGTGCATTTCTTCCACTGCTAGTTTGTTTTCTTCTAATTCTTTTTTTAAGGCTTCTAATTTTATCTCATAGTTCTTTTCATGTTCTTTTGCTTCTGCTTGGTCACTCTCTAATCTGTGTTGAACACCTTCAAGGCTTTTCTTTAAAATTTCAATTGTTTTATTGTTTTCGACTTGGGCATCAATTTTCTCTTTCAGGTATCTTTGGTTTTCCTCTAATTCCTTGCGCAGAACTTCAGTTTCCTCCTTGTACCGTGCTAAAATTTCTTCTGCCTCAAATAGTTTATTGGAGTCATGCTCAAGCAGTTCGCTTTTCTGTCGCTCTTCGGATAATTTCAGCTCCAGAAGACGAATGTTTTCTTCATAGGTGGCATTTACAATCTATAAAAAAAATAAAATCAAATTGATTATGAGAACAGAATGAAACCAATGCAGAAGGCATAAAGCTATACAAATGAGAAAATTCTGGTGGAACTATTTTCTAAACAGAGGGAAAATGCAAAATGAAACATATATCAATGAATGTACTGCATTCTGTGCGAACAAAATTTTAGCCATTAACATACAAAGGTACTTAAACATTTTAAACCTGCACAAGTAAATTCATAGAACTTTTTTTTTTTTATTTTTTTTTTTATGAACTGGATTTTTGTTACTAAATTTTGTCAAATGAAAACCATCAATTTACTAACAAATCAAATTAAGAGTATAGGTCTGTAAACTAGCAAATATTAAAATATAAGATGATTTTTAATAAAAAGTTTAAAATAATTTTAATTCTTCAATGTTTTGTTAGTTGCTATTCATCTGGTTCCTCTTACCAGAAAATGTTATCTGACCTATCCAGAGTTCTGGATATATAGCACCTCTTGAATATATTTACAATGGATTCACTGGAGAGCTTCCCCCATGTAGTAAAGATCCACTACTACTCCAGTTGTGATATTAAGGGCATCTTTAGTTTACTGATGACATGGTTTCCTTAAAGAAGCCAGTTGTAGAAGTGTTGAATAGCTGGTTCACAACAAAATCTATTACTCAGGGTAATGATGTCATACCAAGAGGAGTTGTAATGAGATCTGAGTTGCTAGAAGTTTATAGTTGCACTAACTCCTACAGGTTTTTGGTGACTTTAGGATGGGAAAGGGCTAAGAATGGAAACTAGCCAAGAGGGACTTAAATGAGGTACAGCCCTGGCATTTGTTTGGTGTAAAAATGTGGAAATTGAAGGATACCATCTACCATCTACCATCTGGAGGGATTTGAATTTTCCATTTCCTGGACGCAAGTTCACACCTGCAAGACTCATACTATACAGCCAGCTCACTCAGAGGTCACAGTGGCTTTTTCATACTAGGTTCTTAACTGCTTTAATGAAAAGACCTTGAAAGGAATCCAGCATTAACATGCCTGTAGAGGCAGCCCTTCTAAAAAATTGCCTCTCCTGGTGTTCATTTGTCCATAGTTCCTTACTCTAACTGCTTATTGTCTAAAATTCTCCACAATGAGAAATTCAGTGGGAATGTCAAAATAATTGTCAACATTAATTACATTAATAGTTGGTCCAAGAAGAGACAGAGCCATAAGATAACATGATAGAGTTTGGATGGACTACAAAAGACTGTAATTGATTATGTCATCTCAGTTGCATGAAGGAGCAGAATGGTAACAGATGTCAGAGTAATACCCAGCGAGAGTCTTCACAGTGACCACCGTCTATCAGTAACGGACCTGAGAAACTTCTATGTGCCAGAAATACAGAACAGGAAAATGCCAAAAATCAAAGTACGGGACTCCAGAAAACAGATAAGAGAACTGAGTATCATAACCGGATAAAAACCCTGTTACCAAGAGATGAAAGGAAAAATGGAGAGGCAGGATGGACCAGACTAAGGGACACATTGGTTAAGGAAGCAACTGAAGTTTCTGGAAAGACAAGTATGAAAACAAGAGAGAAGAAAACACCTTGATGGAATGAAAGAGTGAGAGCAGCAGTCAGGGAAAGAAATCTCTTGCGGAAAGAAAGAGATTGAGAGAAAAATAAACCGGATCTTACTAGAGACGAGGCAAAGATCAGAAATGTCAAACAATTATACCGAAACAAGAAAGTGGACGTTAAAAGAACAGTTGCAGATGAAAAGACCAAGGCATGAAATATGTTCACTCAGAAACTGGAGGAAGACAGAAGAGGCAATAAGAAACTACTGTATAGTGTTATCAGAGGTAAAAGGAAGCCAATGAATACCATAAAAGCACTTGAAGATGAAAATGGAAATCTGGTTAGGACAGAAAGTGACATGAGAGAAGTCCTGAAAAACCATTTGACCACCTGCTGAATAGACCAGTTCAAGAACAAAATACAGAACTGGAAATACAGGCCTACAATGAGGAACCCCCCATCACCTGGACAGAAACTGAGACAGCCTTTAAATATATGCCTAAAGGAAAATCTTCAGGTGCAGATGAAGAGAATGCAGACATGATAAAGGCAGCAGGCATCCAGGGTATACAATGTCTGCACAGAGTACTAAATGATGTATGGACAGACAACAAAATACCTGCAGATTGGAGCAAGGGCGTTATAATACCCCTATTTAAGAAAGGCAGCAGACAGAAACCCACCAACTATAGAGGAATAACACTGCTGTCTAATGGGCTAACAATTCTAGAGAAGATCACAGAAAGAAGATTGAGGACCATCATTGAACCACAGTTAGAGGAGGAGGAATATGAATTCAGAAGTAACAGAACAATAGATCTAATTTTTAGCACCTGCATGCTGATGGAAGAGTATTGGGAGAAAGGCAAGAACCTGGTCACTGTATTCCTGGATATAGAAAAGGCCTATGATAGTGTTATAAGAGATAAGATCTAAGAGTGCCTGAGGAAAAGATGTGCCTGAAGTTCTAGTAAGGAAAATTCAGATGTACAAATTGTGTACAAATGGGAGAAGGTCGATCATCATGGTTTGAGACTAAGAGTGAAGTTCAGAATGGAAGTGCACTGTCCCCACTACTGTTCATCACTGTTATGGACAATATAATGAAGAACGTCAAGGAAAAGTTAGATGAACTGAATGCAGTGGCCTTTGCTGATGATACCATGAATTGGGGTGAAACAGAAGAGGATGTACAGACCAGACTCAATGCATGGAAATCCCAGTTCCAGGAATATAACCTCAACATCAGCGAGACCAAGACAGTGGTGACAGCAGTCAACAGAGAAGGGCACCCAGAAAGTGTAAAAGTAGGAGACCACCAACTAGAGTGTGTGGATAGTTTTCCTTACCTTCAAAGTGTAATCTCCAGTGATAATTTGGTCAGGAAGGAAGTAACAAACAGAGTGCAAAAGGGATCAGAATTCTACCAACAAGTAGGAACACTTTTATGGGATGACATGATTCCAAAACCAGCCAAACTGATGATGTTTAACAGCTATTTCATACCAATATTGACCTATGGTGTTGAAGCGTGCACCCTCACAAAAAAAGAGATTCATCAAGACTGCAAGCATCAAAGATGAAATTTCTTAGATTCACCAAGATGGACAAGTTAAGAAATGAGGAGGTGAGAAAGAAGCAGGAATAAAGACATCCCTATTAGACAGAATTGGCACATCCAAACTACGGTGGTACGGGCAGTTGATGAGGATGGAGCCTAAAAGAACAGCCAGAATAAATTTGGAAAGACAGGTGGAGGGGAAAAGACCTGCAGAAAGACCTAAAATCCAATGGATGGACATGATCAAGGTTGATCTAGTTGCCAGAGGTTGGAGAGTGGAAGATATTCTCCATGACAAGTTGTATATGGACAGGAAGAAGTGGAAGAGGCTCATTAACAGTACCTGGGAAACTGGAACTGTACAATGATGAAGAATTACACATCTGTAATATGTATATCAAGAAGTACAAGTTACAGGAGTCTGTGATTACTGTTTGAAGAAGTATAACAAACTAGGCAACTATCCTCAAAGTAAAACTTCTGATAAATTCTGAAAAATCAATATGAAGTCATAATTTAGAACTAAATTCAACATAAAATGCAACTCTTCTTGTTAGGCAGAAAGGTTATTCATAATCTGCACAAATAACATTATTTCCACACATGCAAAAACAAGTACTTCTGAATTATTGGTACCACTGTTGGCTGCTCTGAAGATGGTCTTCCAAGGATTCCATTGCCACCCAACCTCTTTCTATATTCCGAACCTGCTGAAGGTCTTACGTTCAGTGTTTTAGATTTACCAACAATTCTTAACTGGGGCTAATACCTTTAAACTCATATGTGATGTTGTTTGCCATAATGAGATATGTACCTATACCAGTGTTCGCAATTTTTACGCTATAGAGCGTTCCAACCTTAAATTGCAGTACAGCGTAGATGGAGCGCGCTGTTGCGAAATCGACTCGTGAAGATCACGCTCGAGTGTGACTCAAACAGGGCGTTACAGTTCCACACTTTTCGTTTGTAATTTTGTAATTTTAAGTTCATTCGTTCATAAATTAATATTTGTAGGTTGGTAAAATAAATACAACAAACCTTAATCACTGGCGTTGCTCTCAGACATTGGATGTACACCTTCTATCATTTCTGCAAGGCCTGATGTTCCCGCTTTGGATGAAACGGGTTCGGGAGATGAACTTGAGGATGATCCGGACGATGAAGAGAGTCGTATTAAAAACGTTTCATATTCGACATCGTCCTGTAATTCGTTTGCTTTCCACAAAACTCTTTCATTTTTCTTTACTTCGTTCACGTAATTTGCCCTTGTTTTTATGGCATACAAATTTTAGTTCAGCATTTGGAACAAAACCATGTTCATTACCCGTGTGGACTAAGGCAAATCACGGTCCTCGGCTTTTCGGTGGCGTAAGTCCCGAACTCACCCCCTCAGAAGCGGCCTGCCGTGCACTTTTCACTGTCGTATCCTTCCATTCTTTTGTCACTGTCTGCCCAATATTTACCTACGATTCATCTGTGTAAATTATAGGCTTATTTTGTGCCCTCAAACGTTTTATCTCCCTGAGATATCCGTGCCTCCAATTAATAATTTCATCGGTTTCAGTGAAAGCTGCTTTATTACCCCGTCTTAAATAACGGAAGCCTATATCATGTAAGAAATGATACAACGTAGTTTTGGAAAATCGTGGCAAAGAATCTTCTCCATTTACGCGACTCAAAATCACGGTCATTGTCGGTGGTATGTTAGCAAATAAAAGAGAGTGAACCGCCCGACGCATCCACTTCTAACAATTTCATCACATTTAATTTTTCTGTCGTCCTTCTCTTTTTCTTCTTTTTTTTTTTTTCGAGAGTTCGCAAAGGACCATGTGTGTGTTCCTTCCTTATAGCGTAGATTGTTCTTTCGGAACAACCTGTAGCTTTAGCTGTTTCACTGATTGTGCTGCTCATACTCATTAAAAAATAATCCAGGACACTCATTATAATATTGCGTTCTTTTCCCCTGAGTTTACCTACGGAACGTTTCTTTTTAATTTGACGATCCATTATACATCCTTCTGCGCTTTTTCTTCGAACTAAGAACTATACATACGAGCACGAACTGACAACTACACAAACACAATCCACTTGTCCTCAAGAACTATACATTTATCATCGATCTTGTCCGGCTCCATGGCTAAATGGTTAGCGTGCTGGCCTTTGGTCCAAAGGGCCCCGGGTTCGATTCCCGGCCGGGTAGGGGATTTTAACCTTCATTGGTTAATTCCAATGGCTCGGGGGCTGGGTGTGTGTGTGCCGTCTTCAGCATTAGAATTCATCACAGGTAGGGGCCCCATTCTTATAGATGCGCAGGTCGCCTATGCGGTGTCAACACTGGAAAGACCTGCACTCGGCCTCTTCGGAGGCCACACGCCATTAAATATTATGTATATATCACTGATCTTTATTTAATCAATGTTATAATACTGATTAAATGAACACCACTGCACACGGCTGCCAGTATATTTAAAAGCTCAGCCAGCCGAGTCACTCCTGAAACGTAAACAAACGAGACGTTCTCCCTGTCATAAATTAAGAGATAACGAGATAGGGACTTGAGGTATGATTTAAAAATAACTTCCATATTCGAAAAGCATTTGCTTTGCTTTAACCACGCCATGATCTTTCTGCACATTTTCTTCTAAATTAGATCCCACGCACGAGTACGAACTCACGAACCACACAAACGAAATACACTTTCCCTCAAGAATTGTACATGTCACTGATATGTATTTAATCACTATTATACATACTACTGATGAAATGAGCACTGCACTGCATGCGACTGTCTGGAAATGTTAAAAGCGCATATTTGGGAGATCACTATCGGTACTTCAGCCAGCCAGACAGACAGCCAGCCGAGTCACGCGCGAAACCAAAATTCAAGGAGATATTCTTCCTGTCAGAAATTAATAACTAAGCAAGATAGGAACTTCAGGATTGTTTTAAAAATAACTTTCATATCTGAAGACCATTTGCCTCGCTTTGACCCCCCATGCAAATTCAATAGCAACGACGCTGTCCAGCGACTGACTTTTTCGTGCCTACACATAAAATTCCCTGAACATGACTGAAAATAAACGCATATAATGCATTTTGTTATTACTTAAATTTAAAAATAAACTTATCTACATCGAGCTGAAATGTTTCTTTACCAGCAGTGAAAAAATTAGGAAAATAATGAATATAAACTAGGAGTTATGGCATGATAAGTTCTATGCAATGAAGATTTTGCATTTGGCGAAACTTTCCATTATATTACCATTTTCACACTAAATCATTTTTTTACATTTTTTTTGTTAACGGCATCAAATGCGCCTTGAAATTCTGTACATAACACAATATTCACCCATTTTAACCGATAACATTCTGATTCACGGATATTTGGCAAACCCGCTGCATTAGAGTAGGACAGCGCTACCCGCAAAACATGGAGAAGGAAAGAGATGGAATTATCCCATTACTGCTGTACTGCAATTTAAGGTTGGAACGCTCTATAAGCTTTTAACACTTTACAGAGTAAAAATTGAATATGTCCACCTATTCAGCACATAACATAACTCCATTGTTAGATGGAGTAATAAAAGTCAAACATGTTTCAACTCATTTGAGCCATCTTCAGTGAAAAAGGGGGTTAAACTTATTTACATAACAGATGCTAAAAATGTGTTAAAAATATAATGAAGGAACAAATGAAAAACAAAAGAGACATTATGGAAATAAAAAACAATTCAATATATACACATTTCCATTATTAGATAGAGTAATAATCAACTCATTTGAGACATCTTCAGTGAAAAAAGTTAACATTTTTACATAACTGAAGCTAAAAAGTGTGTTAGAACCTACGAATAAAAGAACAAAAACAAATGAGATAAGGCGGAAACGAACAGTAAGTGTTTACATTGAGGCTGTGGACCTCTTAGTCTAAAAATTAACATTTAACATTCAAAGACCGAACATTACTGCCTACTGGTGATAGGTGTGTAAATGCAAGACGCAAGTATACTTGCATGACCGTAGGTCTGTAATGTTTTTGAGAGGTTGAGCCAGAAGTACTCCTGAAGCCTGTGGTAATATGAAGGGGAGGGCCCACGTAAAATAAACGGTGGTTGGTACATGTGGGTGTTGACGGGGTAGAAGGAGTACCTTCGGTTGTAGGGCTGTTTTGTCATCTGTTATGTAAAAACTGTACAGCTGAAGATGTGCTGTAAAACTACCTCTGTCCACAATCTCTATCCATTTACACAGGTGAAAAGTTATATGTTGCCTAATAGCAACACTATGCAATAGAGGGTTAATGCAGCATACTTGTATGTCATCCACTCTTTTTCTATATCCTGAACCTGCTGAATGTCTATTCTTTTGAACTTTTCACTTATCACATCTATGTACTTTTGTCTAATTCCTTTGTCCTAGATATTCTCTAAACTTATCCATCTGCAGACCAACTTCACTTTCTAATTTTGTTTATCCTAGGCCTAGTGATATATAGAGTTCACTGCAGATCAGATAGTTATCTGTATCATAAAAAATACCTAGAATACTCATATATTCCCAACAAATTTCCTGAATTCAAAATCAGTTGTACAGGGAGAGGCAGTGAAAAGTTACTAGACCCTCAACTGGTGCTGCTGTCCAGGGGGACTGAGGAAATGCTTGCTTTGTTCTCGAGGGGTGGGGATAGAACACGTAGTTAGGCAGTGCATGAGCATGGTTAGTGGTAAGTGTATAGAATTAATGTTTAGTTTACGAGTGGAGTTCTTGTGGAGCGCATGTTAATACGGTTATTAGTTTTGCTTTCCTACATTTTTTGTTGAATGTTATTTGTGTTAGCTGTCAGTATGGTGATGTATAGTACTAGAGAATAGAGATTTCTAGTTAAGACATTTCTCCTAAAGAAGAAATCGTATGTCAGAACTGTTCACAAATTTTTACATTGTTTCTGTGGTGCTACAATGCCTTGGAGTCAATACATAACCAAACTATTCAGGAAATAGTGAGAAACACAGTATGTTTTAAACAAAAAGAGAGAACCACAGAAGATAACTAATGCATGAAATTTCAGAGGTGGAAATATAACGAGTGTTTTGGAATTTCTTACACAAATTCAACATTTGTATTGAGAATGATGGGAATCATTTTTCATATCCCAACTCTCAAGATCACTCACTAGGCCGCTCAGATGTTGATCTACAAACTAAAATGTTTTTTTTTAATTTTATTTTTTACAATTTGTTTTACGTCGCGCTGACACTGATACGTATTATGGTTACGTTGGGATAGGAAGGGCGTAAGAGTGGGAAGGAAGTGGCCGTGGCCTTAATTAAGGTACAGCCCCAGCGTTTGCCTGGTGTGAAAATGGGAAACCACGGAAAACCATCTTCAGGGCTGCCAACAGTGGAGCTCGAACCCACTATCTCCAGGATGCAAGCTCACAGCTGTGCGCCCCTAACCACACGGCCAACTCACCTGGTAAACTAAAATGTGAATACAGTAACACACACTATACATAATGCATGTATTTCATTTCACATCTCATTCAGTTTTTACATTTCCCATTCAAAATATTAACAAGTATATAGGCTATATTTAGGGAAATAAATAGGGACTCTGAGTGTTAAGATACTAATTTTTAACTGGCTACCTATTAAGCCATTCGGATAGTTAAGATTTTACTTAATATGTTTAGTTTCTTCCTAATCTAATTCTATTAGGGTTATGATGTATATTCTATCAAGTGTAAATGAATATATGTGATTAGGTCAACTAGAACAATACTTGACTAAGAAGGAAATCAAACAAATTTTTGTCTGTAAAAAATGGAAACCCTTTATTCATCAAAGTATCCTCCAATCATTTTTCCATAAATTTAGCATAACTTCCTGGCAATTTTAAATTACTGTCCACATAGAATCAAGAATCTTTAGAGGCAAATAGGTCAAGTTTGACATGCTTTGCATGTAAGATTTGGGAAAGCAATCTTTCTAATTATATTAGACATGTTTGCAAAATTAATAACTGGTTCGACAGAAGGCAGTTCGGGTTTAGAAAAGGTTATTCCACTGAAGTTCAACTTGTAGGATTCCAGCAAGATATATCCTATGCTGGATTCAGGAGGCCAAATGGACTGTATCGCAATTGACCTATCTAAGGCATTCGATAGGGTAGATCATGGGAGACTACTGGAAAAAATGAGTGAAATTGGACTAGACAAAAGAGTGACTGGATGGGTGGCGATATTTCTAGAAAACATAACTCAGAGAATTAGAGTAGCTGAAGCTTTATCTGACCCTGTAATAATTAAGAGGGGAATTCCTCAAGGCAGTGTTATTTGACTTTTATGTTTTCTTATATATCAATGATATGAGTAAAGAAGTGGAATCAGAGATAAGGCTTTTTGCATATGACGTTATTCCATACAGAGTAATAAATAAGTTACAAGACTGTGAGCAACTGCAAAATGACCTCGATAATGTTGTGGGATGGACACTAGGCAACTGTATGATGATAAACGAGGTTAGAAGTCAAGTTGTGAGTTTCACAAATAGGAAAAGTCCTCTCAGTTTTAACCCTGGAATGCTAACCGTTCATAATTTTACAATCAAGGTAATGTTTTCAGTTATTTTTCAAATTCGGGCCGCTTGATAGCGCCAAGCATCTCAGTACCTTCCTTGCTCACTCCCCACTCCTCAGTATGCTGTAAACAACAGACATGGTTGGTATGTGTGCACCGATACTCAGTCGCAATCGCAAATTTTACGAGTGATTAGCTTTAACGCAAGTTTAGGCATTGTGTTGTGTGTTTATGTTTTCATATCATTTTAATTCTCACGCTGATGTATCATCAATATTAACAAGTGTTTATGTGTACACAGGAAATGTGGACTCTAAACATTCCCGTGGCGGGGTAATTGAAATAACTGTAACAGCAGTAGTGTACATAAATATTTATGGATATGAATATGTAATTTCTTTTTTTTTTTTTTTTTTTTTTTTTGCTAGGGGCTTTACGTCGCGCCGACACAGATAGGTCTTATGGCGACGATGGGATAGGAAAGGCCTAGGAGTTGGAAGGAAGCGGCCGTGGCCTTAATTAAGGTACAGCCCCAGCATTTGCCTGGTGTGAAAATGGGAAACCACGGAAAACCATTTTCAGGGCTGCCGATAGTGGGATTCGAACCTACTATCTCCCGGATGCAAGCTCACAGCCGCGCGCCTCAACGCGCACGGCCAACTCGCCCGGTATATGTAATTTCAATAATAATTCTTGCAACTGATGAACTGCTTGATGAGCAACTTCTTTTCAAAACAGTAAAATATTGTCTTAGTGAGCAATGGCTCGTTATTGCATGGACAAGCTTCTAAAATCCTCTGAAACTGAAGAAGTTCTGAACAGATTGATCGATGATTCTGCTGATGAAATGAATAGTGGAAGTGAAACAGATGACCATATCTTATCAGACTTATCCGACTGTTCTGATAATTATCTACTGTCACTGTCAGATGACGATGATGATAACGTCGTTGAAAAACAGCTGCCGGAGAAAAGGAAAAGGCTCTCTTTCACCCACAGGGTTCCTTCTGAAGAATACCCAGCTGATGGATGACCCTCTGATGTTTCAGAAGAACCTCAGCCCTCAACATCGGCCAGAATGTCAACACAGTCCACTTTGTCATCAAAAGGTATCTGACCTAGGCCAAGTGGTAACTTTTCAAACCAAGTAAACATAGCGAGAGGAAAAAACCGGATATTGTTGCTCTACAAAACCATCTGCTATACCCACAAGAACGGCAGCAAGAAATGTATTGCACAACATATAAGGTCCAGTTGGTGAAGCTAAGAATGCAGACAAATCCACTACACAGATAAGTCGGCGACTATTAGAGAAACGTCTTCAATTGAGGTGAATGCATTATTGTGATTGCTAGTATTTTCAGCTGTACACAGAGATAATTGTATGACAGCTGAACACTTATCTGCTTCCAGATACAATGGTAGCTTTTACCTAGCTACATTTAGTCTAGAAAGGTTCAAATTTCTCATTGATTGTTTGAGGTTTGACAACAAAGACACTCATCAGGAAAGACGTATAACAGACAAGTTTGCTCCCATACATACTGTTTGGGATGCATTTATCAATAACTCTACTTCCAACCACAAACCAGAATCGTATGTTATGATTGATGAACAGTTATTAGCTTTCCGTGGACGATGTCCCTTTCGTATGTATCTACCTAGCAAGCCTGCAAAACAGTGTATAAAGATTATCATGTTATGTGATGCGGGGACCAAATTTATGATTGCTGTTGAGCCATATCTTGGTAAAAATACTAACACTAACGGAATGCCTTTATCAGAGCACTTTGTAAAGACTCTTGACAAGATCAATTCACGGTTCAAACCGGAACATCACAATGAACAATTGGTTCACTTCCATACCGTTGACTACAGAACTATTACATGATCCTTACAATCTGACAGCAGTCAACACATTACACAAAAATAAAAGAGAGATACCACCTTCCTTGTTAGTCACCAAGAAAAGACCAGCTGGTTCATGAGTATTTTGTTTCGATGGACCCAAAACTCTGTTGGCTTACTATCCTAAACCCAATAAAGTAGTATGCATGTTATCATCCAAGCACCAAGGAAAATCGATTGTGCCACCATGCAAGCCAGAAAAAACTGAATTCTACAATGGAACCAAATCAGGTGTGGATACAGTTGATCAGATGTGCAGTGTGATGACTACATCACATAAAACCCGTTGCTGACCACTGTATATTTTATGGGATGCTCAATTTAGCATGCATAAACATTTTCATTATTTTTAATCACAATGTGCACAGAAAGAAACTCCCATTACTTTCAAGAAGATCATTTATGCTGAAGTTACACAAAGAGTTGGTAATGCTGTGGTTAAATGTAAGGATGTCAATCCCAACACTATCAAAAGCAACAAAAATGAATATTTCTACAATTCTCAGAGTAGCCGAAGTGAACCAACCCAACATTGTGTTGGCCAACAAATGAACAATGTGCTCCTTGTGTCCCTACCAGAAGAGAAGAATGACTACAAAATACTGTATTCCCTGTAAGAAGCCACTCTTTGCGGAACATCATACCCTTTGCTGTACAGAGTGCAACAAGGAATAGTGGAAATTAACACTAGTTATTTTCAAAAATTTGTGCAGTCAAATGGTACACAGTAGTTATTCATATAAAAGTGCACACTTGCTTACTCACTGAATACAAAAGTAAATATTTTCCAAACATTTCATGTGTCAAAAATCTTGGTATCACATGAACATGTAGATAAATCCTAAATAACTGTGAATAATTATTTTTTGATGATCTAATCAAGATTTTATCATGTCAATATGCAGTACATTTAACCAAATAGAAGTTTGCAAGAGATAAATAATATTATTTAACTTTTCAGCCTTATTAACTTTTAATAAAATCAAAGGTCATAAGATTTACGAATAGTTAGCCTTAACGTATGTCAAAGGAAGATTAGCATTCCAGGGTTAATTACTGCGTTGATGGGGTGAAATTTCCTTTTGGGGATCTAGGTGTTAATGTAAGGAAAGATCTTCATTGGGATAATCACATAAACATGATTGCAAATAAAGTGTACAGATCTCTGCACTGGTTATGAGGGTATTTAGGGGTGTAGTAAGGATGTAAAGGAGAGGGCATATAAGTCTCTGGTAAGACCCCAACTAGAGTATGGTTCCAGTGTATGGGACCCTCACCAGAATTACTTGATTCAAGAACTGGAAAAAATCCAAAGAAAAGCAGCTTGATTTGTTCTGGGTGATTTCTGACAAAAGAGTAGTGTTACAAAAATGTTGCAAAGTTTGGGCTGGGAAGACTCAGGAGAAAGGAGATGAGCTGCTCGACTAAGTGGTATGTATGATGTAAAAATACAATGGTTTATTGCAATCCACCTATTCAATAAATAATTAGGGTAGTTAGGATTACATCCTTAATAAATTGTTATACATGGTACACGTTTCGCTCTTTTTCTGAGCATCATCAGCCACTATATTTATGCTAGGTTGATTAGGATCTCAACCTTGACCTTTGAAATAATTTATGCTACTTTACAAACATATGCTATTTTACCAAATTCTTTGACAACCTTAATTAATTACAATGTTCATGTATGAATCTTAGCTATGGATCTAAAAATCTTTACTATTATGTACATATACAATTTAATCTATTATAGTCTTAAAAAGTTTGTTCTTTAAGCTAAAACCATTAATTGTCTAAAATCTTGAAACTAACATTATCTCTTAAATACAGAAAATAAACAAGACTCTCTTAATGAACTCATTAAAATTTTACTTGAGATCTGGCTAAAAAAAAAATTGTTTGTGTTCATTAGAACATTTAGGCATCTTTAAATTTTCATGCATCTTCATCTTATGAATTAAAGCTAATTGGGTTTAGCATGTTTATCATAAATGATATTGTAGTTTCCACTGGCGTAGCCAAGGGGGGGCCCCAGGGGGGCCGGGCCCCCCCCCCAAAATATTTCCTGAAACTAGGGCGAGGATCAGCCGTTGTTTTACGTACGGTACGAACAACTTAAAAACGTACGTCGAAATGTTAATTTAACGTAGCGACAAGAATCTTCTAGCAGGGCTCTATAGGGCCATGCATAATTCTCCATATTTGTACTGCTTAAATGAAAGGAAGACACTTGTGATGCGTGGGGATATTTCCCTGTAGAGGTCTCACTATTGAGAATGTAACCATGTGTTGAAAAGTCAAGATATGAAGAAAGGGGCAATTAGCAAGGGATTACTCAGTAGGGGGCCGGAACGTGACCACCGAGATAACGGGGGCGACAGCCAGAAACAGTTGCAAGCTTACAACATCTTGTCAGCTTTTGCATACCGGTTCCAGGAAACAACAATGTCCTAGGGATCCTCGGGTTGTACCGTGGTTGAGAGATGTGCTGTGTTTAAGTTGCAGCGTTGGGAAGACTGTGACAGGATTGTGAGCTGCACGTCAGTTCCTCATTTTGTGCCATATAAGTAACATTTTTGAAGAGGGACCGTTTTGTCACTGAGAAGCCAACACTATGTGCATCCTCGGTAAGTTATGAAAACATTTTTTTTATTCTTACAGTAGCAAGACAATCGCAGATGCATGCCTAAGTTCGATAGGTAGGCCTATATATTTTGTCAAATGCCCGGGGACTGATTGGAACCTCAAATGGCACCATCAAAAGTGCGGGTAACTATTTTGTAACTGGGCGTGATAACTCAGTTCCAATGGTTCTGTCTCTTCATCAGGACAGCCCAGGCTTGAATCGCAGTCGATACATGAAACATTTTTTAAATGGGAAGTCACGTCCTATTGATACAGATTCTACTTAAAACACTAGATCCCATCCCTTACCTTTCCTTATACTTTTGAGCCAGGACTGCATCATTTATTGTGGTGCATTTTGAGTATCCAACCATTATTCGGACTTACCTTGTACCTTAAATGGTGAGTGAATGCAGTGGCATACCCACAAAATAATTTCAGTGGCCAGTAGTGTGGATACAACTTTTCCTTGGAACAGGTTGTGAAAAAAAATAATTTATTTTTGATTAAGAATTTGCTTTATGACGCACCGTAGGTCTTATGGCGACGATGGGAAAGGAAAGGGCTGAGAGTGGTAAAAAGCGGCCATGGCCTTAATTAAGGTACAGCCCCAGCATTTGCCCGGTGTGAAAATGCGAAACCACAGAAAACCATCTTTAGGGCTGCCAACAGTGGTGTTTGAATACACTATTTCCCGGATGCAAGCACACAGCTGTGCGCCCCTAACCGCACGGTCAACTCGCCCGGTGGATATGAAAAGAAAGCCGGTCCTACCGAGTGCGGTGACGGATCTTCAGTAGATTTTGTTGATTTTGATTGTTACCATGTACAATCATAGCTTCTGTATTCTTGACATAAACCTGCTGCATTATTGAAACTGTTCGTAAAATTGATACTATCATTCTTCGTTTGTGAGGAAGTAGAATCTTCATTTAATTTGTCTTCTTAAAAAAAAAAACCACTTTGGTACTACACCCTGTGAAGGTGACTACCTTCCAGGCCGTAGATATTTAGATTATGGGAGACTCAAGGAAAACTCTACTGCACCCAAAAACAAGCCTGTATACGCCTCATCCCATGCCTTTCTTCACTCTGTCAGTGCCTGGAATCGAATGCAGGATGCCTTAAGTCAAATTCGAAAATAAGAATACCTAAAAGTAACCAGCCGGCCCCACGGTGTAGGGGTAGCGTGCCTGCGTCTTACCGGAGGCCCCGGGTTCGATTCCCGGCCAGGTCAGGGACTTTTACCTGAATCTGAGGGCTGGTTCGAAGTACACTCTGACGGTGAGATGGCGGCCCAGGTCTAGAAAGCCAGGAATAACGGCAGAGAGGATTCGTTGTGCTGACCACACGACACCTCGTAATCTGCAGGCCTTCGGATTGAACAGCGGTCGCTTGGTAGGCGATGGCCCTTCGGGGCTCTTACACCATGGAGTTTGGTTTGAAAAAGTGAACAGAGAAGGAAGCGACACCCCTGCAAGTCTCCTTAGCTTAAAGCTAGTTCTTCTGTCCAGCCTCGTGCATTTAGGACAGTAAGAAAACGTACACCTTAATAAATGCTCCTCATAAAACCTTTGCAATAAATACTAACTGCATCTACAATAATCACAAACGCCTCCTTTTCATGTGGCTCAGTTGGTTGAGTCGCTGTCTTTCTGAGTCTGAGTTCGCAGGTTCAAATCCCGGCTTGAATCGGTAACCCTTAAAACGGTGTTGAAATGGCAACAGCTCAGTGTCGCTGGTTCCTGGCACGTTAATAAAAATTATACATACGAATATTAGTGTCACAAAACTCTAACTTTATACTACTATATTCTGTATCCCAGGCTTGCGTGGAAAAGTAATTGACAGTTTACTTAACGTCGCACCGAAACGGATAGGTCTTATGGCGACGGTGGGATAGGAAAGGCTTAGGAGTGGGAAGGAAGCGGCCGTGGCCTTAATTAAGGTACAGCCCCAGCATTTGCTTGGTGTGAAAATGGGAAACCACAGGAAAACATTTTCAGGGTTGGCGACAGTGGGGTTCGAATCCACTATCTCCCGGATGCAAGCTCACAGCTGCGTGGCTCTAACCGCGTTGGAAACTAATAGGACAAGGTAAACCCTACATAGCATATGTTGTAACGTGTACTTTTCTTTACCAACTAACAAAATATCTATACCCATACACTTTGCATTATTTATTTATTTATTTATTTATTTATTTATTTATTTATTTATTTATTTATTTATTTATTTATTTATTTATTTATTTATTGATTAGTGCCTTCAGTTCAGTGGCGAAGATAGAGATCCAGGCCCTCTCGTACACTTAAACCACATACTAATCAGAATCTTAAATAAAATACTGAGATGCTTAAAATAATTAAAACTACATAAATTAAGAGAATTGAAAATAAATTTAAATAAATTACTAAATTAATATTAGAACTAATTAATATTAAAAACTCGTAACAATGGCTAATCCTCAGGAATGCACACATTCATACTTCAACCATTCAGTCAGCTGTCCTCAGCAGGTAATCTTGGCAGGTGACCTTAAATCGTTATTTAAAAAAACTAGTTTCTCTGACCTGAACTGGCAGAGAATTCCATAATCTGGCGACAGTCACCACAAATGATCTATTCATTTTATTTGTGCGGTGCAGTGGAATAGAAAGAATGAATCTAGAACGTGTATTTAAGTTGTGAAATGATGATAAAAAGATGAATTTAGAAGAAATATACATTGGCTGACTTTCAGCTACCACTCTGATCACCATCGTTAAAGTGTGTAGCTGCCAACGTTTATCAGTCATCAGCCATGAGACAGCCTGATAGTATAGGGTGATATGAACATTGTACCCGATATTGTAAATAAATCGCAGGCAGGTGTTCAGTGCTCGTTGAAGTGTTTCTTCTCTCGTCATGTCAACTAAAACGTCACAATAGTCAAGAATAGGGAGAATGAGTGTATGTGTTAGTTTGGCCTGTAGCTCAAATGAAATACATCCCTCTGCTGTTTAAGAGGGTGAAGAACTCCAAAAATCTTTTTACATATTTCTTTCGTGTGATCAGACCAATCAACTGTTTCATTCATTATTACGCCGTGATTTTTAACCGTTTTACTGTAGGGAATAATGTTACCATTCAGTAGGATAGGCGGGATTGTGACATTCTTTGAACAGCTCAGTAATTTTCGTGATCCAATTATAATTGTCTGATATTTTTGCAGTTTAGAATAAGAGAGCTTCGTTGTGCATATACACTGAGTCGTCGGAGGTCCCTGTTAATATCTTGTTTTGCAGTGTCGATATATTTGAAGATCGTCAGCACAGAGGTCTTGTGTGTTATTTCCTGTCACAGATGGTATGTCATTGATATAAATACAGAAAATTAGGGGCCGTAGAATACTGTCCTGTGGGGCAACACTAAGTTTCATTTTCCATTTAGAGGCCTTGTCGTTTACTGTTACATGCTGTTGACGGTTACTCAAATAACTAATAACCTTAAGCGCAGCCAGGTCGAAATTCAGCAGTTCCATTTTCTTTATCATAGTCGGAATTACTATAGTGTCAAAGACGCTACTGACGTCCAGAAGGATACGTATAGTGAGCAGTCCTTTGTCCATAGCGTTTCTAATGTCTTCGATAACCTTCAAAAGTGCTGTCGCGGTACTGTGAACCTTCTCAAATCCAGATTGCAAAGGGTCCAAAAGAGCATTTTTATTTAGGTATTCCAGAACTTGCTCGTATACTAAACGTTCAAAGTCTTTAGAAAGCGCAGGGAGTACGGACATAGGACGATAGTCAGAGGGTGATTGTGGGTCTAAACTCTTAGGTACCGATATAATATTGGCTGTTTTCCAGACAGTAGGGAAAGTTCCGTTTAGTAAACAGTAGTTCAATATGTGCATCAGCATAGGCGAGATAGCACCCATAATGTTATGTATAAAAGTAATAGGAATATCATCTACACCTGTAGTCTTTGATTTAATCGAGTACAAAGCCTTTTAACCTGATTTTCTGTGACACTGTGAAATGTGAATGGTGGATTAGCTGGAGGGGAAGGCGGTGAGTCGGTGCAGTTTATTTGGGTAGGTTGAATACTTATTCTACTAATCGTTCAGTTCGTCAAGTGGAGTGTCAGGAGTTGTCTGTCTCTGTTGGTGTTTTCCTATTCCCAGAGCTCTAAGTTGGTCCCATGCGCGATTAGAATTTAAGTTGTTAGCTAAATTCCGAAAATATATACATTTTTTAAAATTTCTGATTAACTGCTTTGTGCGATTTCTTAAGATGCGGTTAGATTCGAAGTCTGTGTCACCTAGGGTTTGTTTATAATGTCGAAATAACAATTCACGGTGGGCCATCATTCTCTCGCCTTTATCATCCAGCCATGGACAAGAAGGACGAGAAACCTGTATTCGACGTGTGTGTGTGTATGTATTTCTTTGCCGCATTATTTGTATAAAATGTCACTTCTTTATTGCTTATCACATGACCATTATTATAATAACATTACCGTATGTATTCTAAACCAGAATATTGCATCCTTACTCAAACTGTTTATTCTTGCATTCATTTCACTTGTACTCGGAATATATGAAATGCTGCAGTTATGTTGGGATGGGAGTAACAGAGGTAGCCGGGGAACGGGGGGGGGGGGTTGTCGTCCAAGGAGTCCAGACACCCCAGGAGTTTTAACGAATGTCCTTTTATTGAGCATTTTATACATAATGTGCATTAATATTAGCTTCCGGAGTCCGACTCATTGGCTGAATGATCAGTGTTGAGGCCATCGGTTCAGACGGTCCCGGGTTCGATTCCTGGCTGAGTCGGAGATTTTAATCACATCCGATTAATTCTTCTGGATGGGGACTGGGTGTTTGTCCCAACATATTCATATTCAGACTACATACTACACTACCAACCACCAAAGAAACACACAACACTGATTACATCCCTCTATATAACGTTGGCGTCGGGAAGGCCTTCCGGCCGTAAAACAGGGCCAAATCCACATGTGCGACACAGTTCGCACCTGCTACCCCACAGATGTGGGAAAAGCGGGGGAAGAAGAAGAAGAAGAAGAAGACGAAGAAAATTATTATTAGCTTCCGGAATCCGCACGAATCCACCACTCTTACTTGGATCCAAGGACACTTATTTTTCATTTTTGGTATTCTAAACCACCTAAATATGGAAGTTTGGACACCTACCAAAATAAAATTCTGGATGAATGGGCCCCCACCAAACTGAAATCCTGGCTACGCTACTGGTAGTTTCTCCCTATCATTGAGTTAGTGCTGAAATGACGCGTTATATGTCAGAAGACTGTTTTTTTGTTAATTCCTAAAGCGTTTTGTGCTTGTAGGGGGCATTAGTCTAATGGACACTCTAACTTAAAGTTGAAATTTGATGTGATCACTCAAAATTCAGACTTGAGTTTGTTGATGTATCTGTAACAAGGAAAAATTACGTGTAAATATCTTGTATTAATCTGTGTGAGCCTCACTCCTCTGACTGTTGAGTATATGCCTGGTAGTGTTTACAGCTTGGTGACAAGTGCTTGTTGCTCTGTTAGCACTCCTTGTATTGTACGAGTGAGTGCGTTTTGGTGGGGAGTGGGAAGGGGAAGTGGAAGTGGGCAGTGCATTGAAGGCTGGTGTGGTTTGTGGAGGGGAACACCTAGAGGGAGCATAGAGAGGGGTTGAGTTTGTTTGTGTAGTGGGATTATTGATATTTTTAAGAATGAATATGTTAGAAAATTTATTTATATCTGACTTAAGTGTTTGTATTAATTTTGGTAACTGTTCTAATAGGGGATTCTTTACTTTGATCTCATCGTTTAGGTTTCTTTGATAAACTGCTCATCTAAATGAATGTAAATATTTTCTAACTCAGTCATCAATTTTCTCTTTTTGATTTTTCTGATTATTCGTAAATCTCCCTCTATGGTTGTGAAACGTTGTCCAGTTTCTTGCATGTGAGCACTCATTGCGGAATGTTTACTATGCTTTGCTGCATTAACAATATCTAGGTATCTATTAAGAAAACTTTGGCCAGTTTGACCAACGTACGAAAATTCGCATTCTGCACAAGTCATTCTGTAGATTCCTGATCCTTAATATTGGTTATTGTTTGAATTTACCTTATTATGATTGAAAAAAAATATTTCAGTTTGTGTTTTGGGTTTTAAAGACAATATTGATTTCTTGTTTTCTTATAGGATTAGTGACTTGGTATTTGGCTGGATTAGTAAAAGTAAATGTTGCAAACTTGGATTTCTTGGTTTTATCTGAGATGAGATTAGTAGCCATTTTCAGTTTCATATTATTGATGATTTTATTGACCATTTCTGTTTTATAACCATTAATTAAAGCTAGGTCCTTTATGAAATTGAGCTCCTTCCTTAAACTGTTGTTTTGTAAGAGTAATTTTTAGGGTTCTGTAAACCAAACTGAAAAAATCTGCTTGTTTATGTTACTGGGGCATTAACTTTTAAAGGTTCATTAAAAATGAATCACTCCATCCTAAATCTCATAAACAAGCAGATTTTTTCAGTTTGGTTTACAGAGCCCTAAAAATAACTCTTACAAACAACAGTTTAAGGAAGGAGCTGAATTTCATAAAGGACCTAGCTTTAATCAATGGTTATAAAACAGAAATGGTCAACAAGATCATCAATAACGTGAAACTGAAAATGGCTACTAATCTCATCACAGATAAAACCAAGAAATCCAAGTTTGCAACATTTACTTTTATTAATCCAGCCATATACCAAGACACTAATCCTATAAGAAAATGAGAAATCACTATTGCCTTTAAAAACCAAATTTAAACCAAGATTTTTCTTTCAATCACAAAAAGGTAAATTCAAACAATAACCAATATCAAGGAACAGGAATCTACAGAATCACTTGTGCAGAATGCAAATTTTCGTACGTTGGTCAAACTGGCCAAAGTTTTCTTACTAGATACCTAATGTAGAACATGTTAATGCAGCAAAACATAGTAAACATTACACAATGAGTGCTCACTTGCAAGAAACTGGACACCGTTTCACAACCATAGAGAGAGATTTACGAATAATCAGAAAAATCAAAAAGGGAGAATTGATGACTGAGTTAGAAAATATTTACATTCATTTAGATCAGCAGTTTAACAAAGACAGAAACCTAAATGATGAAATCAAAGTAAAGAATCCCCTATTAGAAGAGTTACCAAAATTAATACAAACACTTAAGTCGAATATAAATAAATTTTCTAACACTTTCATCCCTAAAAATATCAATAATCCCACTACACAAACAAACTCAACCCCTATCTATGCTCCCTCTAGGTGTTCCCCTCCACAAACCACACCAGCCTTCAATGCACTGCCCACTTCCACTTCCCCTTCCCACTCCCCACCAAAACGCACCCACTCGTACAATACAAGGAGTGCTAATGGAGCAATAAGCACTTGTCACCAAGCTGTAAACACTACCAGACATATAGGCAACAGTCAGAGGGGTAAGTGAAAATTGCTTTTAAGGCGAGGCTCACGCAGATTAATAGAAGATATTTACACATAATTTTTCCTTGTTACAGATATATCAACAAGCTAAGTCTAAATTTGGAGTGTTCACATCAAATTTCAACTTTAATTTAGAGCGTCCCTTTAAACTAATGCCCCATACATGCACACAATGCTTTAGGAATTAACAAAAAACAGTCTTTTGATATATAACATGTCATTTCAGCATTAACTCAATGATAGGGAGAAACTGCAATATCATTTATGATAGACATGCTAAGCCCAATTAGCTTTAACTCATAAGATGAAGAAGCATGAAGATTTAAAGATGCCTAAATGTTCTAATGAACACAAACAAAAAATATTTTAGTGAGATCTTAAGTAAAATTTTAATGAGTTCATTAACAGAGTCTCGTTTATTTTCTATATTTAAGAGACAATGTTAATTTCAAGACTCTAGACAATTAATGGTTTTAGCTTAAAGAACAAAATTTTTAAGACTATAACAGATTAAACTGAATATGTACATAATAGTAAAGTTTTTAGATCCACAGCTAAGATTCCCATATGAACATTGTAATTAATTAAGATTGTCAAAGAATTTGGTAAAATAGCATATGTTCTGTAAAGTAGCATAAATTATTTCAAAGTTCAAGGTTAAGATCCTAATCAATCTAGAGTAACTATAGTGGCTGATGACATTCAGAAAAAGAGCAAAACATGTACCATATATAACAATTTAGTAAGGATGTAATCCTAACTAAGATAATTATGTATTGAATAGGGGGATTGTAATAAACCATTGTATTTTTACATCATAACAGATCTTCAATACGGGTTCTAAGATGAGAATAGTTACTTGTAAGTGGTATGTTCCGAGCTGTCAGTGGAGAGATGGCGTGGAATGACATCAGTAGACGAATACGTTTGAGTGGTGCCTTTAAAAGTATGAAAGGTATGAAGATAAAGCTGGAATTGAAGAGGAAAATTGGGGCAAATATTTTTTATAGTAAGGGGAGTTAGGAATTGGAATAACTTACCAAGGGAGATGTTCAATAAATTTCCAATTTCTTTGTAATGGTTTAAGAAAAGTCTAGGAAAGCAACAGATAGGGAGCCTGCCACCTGGGCAACTGCCCTAAATACAGATCAGTGGTGATTGATTGATTGATTGATTGATTGATTGATTGATTGATTGATTGATTGATTGATTGATTGATTGATTGATTGATTGATTGATTGATTGAAGGGCCTTTACCACTGTGCTGAAATCACCATAAGATTTCTTCATTCACAGAATTTTGTAAAGACTGAAATGTGTTCCTTTTACAGAAACGAAATAAATCTAATAACCTGCAAGAAATAAATTATTAAAAGAATTTGCACAAGTTGTCTTCAGAATTATTTTCAGTTCATTATATTTCAACTCTTTGGCTTTTTTTTCCCCATTACTGAAAATGTACTAACTGATTATGTTAGACTCTTCACAAAACTGAGAGCAATACTGCAAATTAAAACTTCAGTGCATTAGAGGCAGATAAATTGGTCCTGACAAGATTCTGGATGGTTGCAAGTTCTATTGTCACCAAACCATACTTAACTCCATTCATCCAGACAGTTTGTCATCCAATAACTGGCAGAAGCTTGAGCCTGACTAGGGAACATGCAGAACCAGCCCAAACACCATTTTTGAGAAATCTACACCAGAAAATGTCTCTATAGCCCAATTGCATAGTCAAATCAGCAGTGTTAGCCGGGTTCACCAGCCAGAAGTTGAAATAAATGAAAAGCACATACAATATTAAATTCTATCCGTATTCCATCACAAAAATGAAGAGTGTTAAAATGGAAATATTTTTTTCAATCTGCTTTACGTCGCATCAACACAGATAGGCCTTATAGCGACAATGGGATAGGAAAAGGGTTAGGAGTGGGAAGAAAGCAACTGTGGCCTTAATTAAGGTACAGCCCCAGCATTTGCCTGGTGTGAAAATGGGAAACCATGGGAAAACTATCTTCAGGGCTGCCGACATGGGATTTGAACTCACTGTCTCCTGAATGCAAGTTGATAGCTGCATGACCCAAACTGCACAGCCACTTGCTCGGTAGGAATCTGTCTTCAGTAAGTTATTATTTTTACAAAAGGTGAACACAAAATGAACATTCCAAGCAAGTTGGCCATGCTGTTTGGGTTGCATAGCTGTAAGCTTGCATTCGGGAGATGGTGGATTCAAACCCCACTATCAGCTGCTATGAAGATGGTGTTCTATGGTTTTCCATTTTCACAACAAACAAATGCTGGGGTTGTACCATTTTTAAGCCCAAGTCCTTCCCTTCCTTCCCAATCCTAGCACCTCCTATCCCATCGTTGTCATAAGTGTCTGTGGCAGTAAAAAGTAAAACAAATGGCACACACACAAAAAAATCTAAAAATGAAAGTTTCTGAAGAAAGTAAAATAATTATAAATTCTTAGAATGAGAATTTACACAGTTAAATTATATTAATTTCTTATATCCAAGCTTATAAAACATAAATTCTGTACCTGAGAAGCAAAAGGGCTTATGTCCATTTTATTAATTTTACAGTATAAGCTAAAAACAGTAACTGGCTGCACATTTATGCCAATTGCTCATTATACAAATGCAGTAGAATTGTAAATGTGATATATATATATATATATATATATATATATATATATATATATTTATTCTGTATATCATATAATTATGTAGATGTGAAATATATTCATATATTCCAATCTAAATTTTCTTGGGAAAACTGTGAAAATGGACATATGCTTTTTTCTTAATTCCTTATTACACTTACAGTATAGTGTCCTGGCATATGAATAAAAATATAAAAACATTTGAAATAAACGATAGGAATGACAGTGACCGTGCAATTGTTCACCTCTGTAATAAGGTCAATAATGCATGCGTGTATATCATTCATGTCGCCAGAAATCTCGCGCATTTGCTTACACGCGACGATGGTGCTGGTCACATTGTCAGCAATGACAATGGCAGCAGATGTAATTTACCGCCAAGTAGCGGTCTTGCGTCTTGCTGTGGGGTACAGAACATTAATAATAATAATAATAATAATAATAATAATAATAATAATAATAATAATAATAATAATAATAATGTTCTGGACCGTCGTCAAAATGTGTGGACCATGCTGGAAACAGGTCCTGGCCGAGTAATAACTATGAATGCATTCCGGTCGCAGGTTCAGTACCGCCTAGGCACCCAAGACAACATCATGCCGGATCTCCTCAAGAATTTGATCCATATTGAAAATACTTATAGGAGAATATGGCAAAGATTTAGGTACCCAACTGACCAGGTGGAATACCTGGACCTAGCCCGGGAAGTATGAAATCGATTGCTGGAAAGGAAGATGGAAAAATGGGAGGAATTTTGCCGTAATCTCTCAGAAAACGAGTCAGATCGCAAATTTCGGCGGATTATATATAAAACGTTAAGCATTCAATTATAAATTTCAGTGTAATACTGTAGCGAAGCATGGGTATCTTGCTAGTAAGTTATAAATGATGTGAGAAAAAAGGTCGGAAAAGTATAATGACTGAGAGGGACCGGAGACGCATTTCACGACTTGTGAATAAAATCACTTCCAAACCCGACAGGAATGGCTGCAGTCAGTTAATGAAGGTCTATCCCGACCTGTTAGCGAGAGAACATTACGACTGGAACTGCATGCAATGAATATTTGGAGTCCGTCACCTTGCAAGAGGCCATTGCTCACACGGACACATAAAGCTACGCATCTTCAATGGGGTCAAAATCATCGAACATGGACAATACCTGACTGGTGGAACATAACGTGGTCTGACGAATAACGTTTTTGCCTGTATTGCAATGATGCATGTCGTCGAGTGCACCAAAGGCCAAATGAAGCATTTCATCCTGGATGTGTACAAGGTAAGATTCAAGTTGGAGGTGGGTCTGCATGTTTTAGGGATGCTTTTCTTATCGTGGATTGGGTCCACTCACTGAGGTGACCATTAACATGAACCAGCATCTTTATTTAAACATTCTGTATCATCAGGGTGTTGTCTTTCATTCAACATCTGCATGATTATACTCTTGATACCCTGATTTTTCAAGATGACAACAGCAAAGTTCATCGGGCTGGACGCATATGTGACTGGCTTTATGAACACTCCCCCACGCTATTACATCTTGACTGGCCTGCAAAAATCACCTGACTTGAACCCCAAAGAAAATCTGTGGACATCTTGGAACAGCGGGTAAAACACCGACATCAGCATCCCCAAACTTTGGTGGAATTATGTGATCATATCCTCGACGAGTTGCTTAACCTGGATGCGACGTACCTGCACAACCTTGTGGACTCACTTCCTAACTGAATCCAGGCGGTTATCAGTCCAGAGGCGGAGTTACATAGTATTAAATGATGCTTGTAATAACATCTCCAGGGGTGACTAATTTTTTGTCCAGTGAGCTTACTTCTGATAATATTTAGTAACATGTTACTGAACATAATAAAATGCAATCTATTATGCAAAATCATAAGACTTTATTACTTTTAAAAAGTATTGCAATTCCAATCAAATTCAGTTTACTGTATTCCTGCGTGTACTTTGCACCTCACTTTTTAAGCTCGAATTTTCAGGGGGAAAAAAGCAAGATATACACAAGTAAATATGGTAGTTTTGATTGTCTGATTTATTGTTAGCTTCATTTATGATTCATTGATCAGTATGATTTAATAAGGCTTCCTTCTTCTCTTACAAGAAACTATAGAGCTAAGTTTTATTGGTTTTATTATTACCTTTATGATTAACAAATTTGTTTTGTAACTATTTTATAATGAATAAGAAATGTAATTCCGTACCTGAGAGGCAAAAGGGCGTATGTCCATTTTTTGTGATTCTCAGTTACGGCCATTTTTGTGTTCGGTATAATCGACCGCATCTACAGAATAAAGGCGGTTGTCCTATTGCCATTCCCTGTGGATTTAAGGAGTTGCATAAAGGCGGTAGTCCAGAGTGCTTTTAGGATGGAAAGGGCGAATGTAGGACATCCACCTTTTGCAGAAAACTTTTTAGTGGTGCAAGGTCGCATGTGGGACATCCGCCTTTTTTTCTTCTAAGTAATTTCTCCGCGGGAAGAAAGAGTCAATAGACATTCGCCTTTTGCCTACCTTATGGACGTACGATAATGAAGTGTGCTTATTATTGTGGATGTTATTATAGTTCCCTGTGTTAGGGAATATAAAAGATCCGCATTATCACATGAAAATTAGTGTGAAAACAACAGTGAAATATTGTAAGCCACAAGAAGTTAAAAGTTACGTGAGACATCGGTGTTTGAATGTACGCAAAATGAATGGTTTTTCAAGAGGGAAGATGATATTGCAACTTGCTCTGAAGCAAGCACGTGAAGAGAGAGGTAAATATATTTATGTTTCTTACTGAAGATTTCCTTAATAGCCTACATTTTGTTACTGACTATGCTTTGTGGAGTTACGCCCTGATCACCAACTGCGATGTATAGATTGAAGTAATACTAATTTCAACTGATTAAAATTAGATCCCATTAACGTATGCTGTATTCTTAGTAATATCTTAATCATCGTTATTATTCCTGTTTTAGTGCTATTTATATTGTGCTCGACATTCAGAGCAAGTCGTGCACCTTCAAGTTTGCTAGGAACATTAATGTCCCTTTGATGAAATGTAATTCTGTGTCATTTGCATCTATTTTGCCTACCCAGAGTGAGATATCATTAGATCTTAGGCATCTGCCTGAGGATCAGGCTGAAAGTATTAGAAGATTGTGTCAGTCCTTTCTGATGTATTTTCAGATACTCTTGGCATTAATGACCTTACTGAATGTAAAACTGAGCTAACAGATTCTATTCCAGTTAGGATTTCTCCTTATAGACTATCGCTACCTAAAATGAAGGCTCTTAAGGAAATCATTGATCAGATGTTAAAGGACGGTATCATTTGACCTTCCAAGTCGGCGTATTTGTTGCCCATTTTTCTTGTACCAAAACCCCAAGGTGGTTTCAGGCCTGTGATCGATTACAGGGCTTTGAACCATAAGGTTGTGTCACAATGTGTGCCCCTTCCAGACCTTCATTCTTGATTGTCATGGTTTTGCAAGGCTAATTTTTTTACCATCTTAGATCTTAACCAGGCATATAATAAAATTCCTCTGGCAGAAGAATCCAAACACTTGATAGCTTTCGCCACGGACTGGAATCTGTATGAATACAACCGCGCGCCCTTCGGGCTCCCCACGGGTGCGGCTGTCCTTACTAGACTGCTGGATAGGGTCTTCTCTGATATCAAATTTGAATATCTGTATCATTACCTTGATGATGGTGTGTTTTCAGAGACCTTCGAAGAGCGCTTAGATCATCTAAAGGAAGTCCTCAGTTGCCTTAGAAAGGCTGGGTTGACTGTTAAATGATCTAAGGTAGCTTTTGCTAAGCCTTCTATCTCGTTCTTAGGGCATATTGTGTCACCCGATGGTGTTTCCATAGACCATTCCAGAACACAGGCTATTCGTGATTTCAAACCTCCTAAGGACAACAAAGGAATCGCTAGATTCATAGGCACAGTGAATTTCTTCAGGAAATTTATTCCTAACTTTGCTAACAGGGCAGTGCCCCTGAACTTGCTGTGTAGGAAAGGTGTCAAGTTTGAATGGGGGCCATCGCAGCAAGCTGCGTTATAAGACCTTAAATTAGCCCTTTGCAATGCCCTGTATTAGCTATGCCTGATTTCTCTAAGAAACTCATTGTCCACACTGATGCCTCTTCATCTGCTGTTGCTGCTGTCCTCCTTCAGGAAACGGAACTCGGAAAGCTGCCCATCGCCTATGCGTCTAGGACTTGGTTGGCTCAAGAAGTCAAGTATTCGATCCAAGAATTAGAGGGTTTGGCAGTCTTGTTTGCCTTGGCGAAGTTCCGCCTTTATCTGGAACATGTCAAATTCGAATTAGAGACAGACAACCAAGCCTTAAGTTGGGTTTTTCCTAGGCCTCGTTGTACTGGACGTATCGCCCGGTGGGCTATCAGGATCTCAGTATCTCAATTTGATGTATAACACATTAGGGGTTCAGAAAATGTTGTTGCTGACAGACTAAGCCGTATGTTTTCTAGTGATGTGGAGACCAGTGAACAGGAAGATACTTCTTCTCTTTCCACACCCATACCTCCTTCCGTGACATTGAGAAATATCAGCGTGAAGATCCCGTGCTGGCCCCAATAATGGAAACCCTCTCTTCTGGGGAACATGTGGTCCCTTGTGTATTGAGGAACGGGGTTTTGTGTTGCCCTTCGAGCCATTATCAGAAGATGAAAGTTATTGTGCCAACCGTTCTCGTGCGAATGATCTTCAAATACTATCATGAGACCCCATTAGGGGGGCATTTAGGCATCTTCAAAACTGGGGAAAAAATCAGAGAGGTGTTCATTTGGAAGAGTATAGATGGAGAAATGAGAGAAATGGTTAAAGCTTGTAAATCTTGCTTGCTTAGTAAGCCCACCTTGTCTACTAAGCTAGGGCTATTGTCATCACATCAAGCATCTCGCCCCATGGAGCATTTATACATTGACTATGTCGGACCCTTCCCCCAATCAAAGAGGAACGGGAATAAATTCTTTCTTTTATGTGAAGATGACTTCACTAGATTTTCATGGTTGTTTCCGACTAAGTTGGCCAACGCTCAGTCTACAATTTCTTGTCTTAATACTATCTTTGCTTCTTTTGGTCCCTATTAGTATATAGTTCCTGATAATGCAAAGGCTTTCATCTAACTTATTCCAAAAATTCTGTTTTGATCTGTCCATATCACCTGTACCAACTTCCGCTTATTACCTTCAACCATCTCTGGCTGAGCGGGTCAATCGTAACCTTCAATCTGCATTGATCGCCTTTCAGCATGAAGATCATTCTCTGCACTGGTTATCGTTTGTTTTAAATTCAGCTGTTCATGAGTCACACATGTTCACCCCTGCCTCTCTCATGTTCAAATTTGTTCCCTACAAGCAGCTGTCCAACCTTTGGTCACTCAATGATATATTACCTGAGGCAATAGATCCTGATAATATCAGAGACCTGTGGAAGAAGGCGAGAAGTAATCTTAAGGCTTCTCACAAAAAGGTTAGAGAGAGATATAATCGTGGACGGAGGGCCACCAATTTAAAGGTTGGAGATCAAGTTATGGTTAGGAATTTCGTACCTGCAGGCAAGCATGCCCCCAGATTTAATAAGCCATGCATTATTTTGGCCTTTTTAACTCCTGTCACTCTTTTGGTGAGCAACCCAGCCACTGAGAGAGTATTTAGAGTGCATATCTCTCATATTAAGCCCGCATAAATTTTTGTTTTTGCTATATAGGCCACTAAGTCATGGCAGCAAAAAATAAGTTATATTTCTTTGGTCGCAGTTCTGTAAAGAAGTTGTTTTTAATCTGGTTGTAAGGTATATAGGGAGGCCTTCTGCACTGCCCATAGCTATTCAAGGGCATTATTTAATGATGTAATTAACCCTGTACAACCTTCCCCTCTAGTAAGGTAAACCTTATTCCATCACCTGGCACCCATTGCCTTATCCCCTGCCTCCAACACCAAGCCGCAATCACACACTCATCCTCTATGCAGACCGCCTCAACTGAAACCAAAGTGTAGAAAAATACACAACTCTCACTCTCCACAAAAACAATCTCTGTCACCAAGTAAATTACTGTTTCAGTGCCCTCTCTGACATTGGCAGCCGAGTCTAACATCTGGCGAGTGATGCTGGGGTGGGGTAAGGGCCCACTCTGCTCTGACCCAGTCTCCTTCAAAATGGCATGCTGGAGCACCATCCTTTCCAGCGAGGGCTGAGGCCCGGTAATCTAAACGCCTACCCATCTGGGAGCAGTATCTCTAAATCTGATCTGCAGTGACCATCACCATGGCTACCCCTCTCATGGTAGCGGGGGAGGTGTATCTGAGGGTACTTGGGGGTTCCGAAGGACGCCACCCTGGTATCGGCTGCGACGGCCATTCTGGCCGTCAAACATAATCTTTATATCCCAGACTTCTATGACTTCAGGAAGACTTCAAGATTGGTTTCGACTTAAAATTTTCTTCTAAAGGTACTATTTCAAGAAAATCGCTATCTGTAAAAAATTATTTTTCTCTAACAAGCAAATTTCAAAGTTTAACTGTGAAGAGAGACTTTAAGGGGGGAGAGGTCTGTACCATGAGGGTACACCCGCCCCATTCATTTAAATCAAGTGCCTTGTGAAATGACATCTTACACTTAAAACTTGAAACAACTAGAGCAAGAAGTTTGGACTTTGCTCAGCAGATGTCGCTACTACAGTGATAAAGTAATTTTGTATTCCTAGGTTTATTACACTGAGTTGATTATCTTTTGTTTTTGGTATGTCAAAGTTGTCAATACTTCTATCTCTTCCTGCCAACTTGTGATGCTGGACAATTGAAAATTTTTGTATTTAATTTTCAACCAACCAGAGCTTTCTTCTACATATTTAGTTATCCAATTTAAAATTGGGGGTGTGTCGGGCTTTAGCCCAGATCTCTCTCGAACTTTCCTTTCGGGTATAAAAGCTGGCAATTTTCGAGCTACCTTTTCTTCTTGATCGTCCAGTGTACTGAGTGTGTGCTAATAGTGGAGGCGGGGCCGTTTTGCCCTTCATCGAGCAGTCCAGCGCAATAAGGTAATGGCAGCCATTTAATAACTAGGTGATAACCTCTGAAAGCTAGCTCGAGGGGAAGGTTTCCTATCTTTAATAATGTAACTTTAAATCTCCAATCTACAAAAATGTAAATTTCTGCTGTAAATTTCAAACAAGCTTAAAAGCACTTAAATTAAATTCGGGGAAAGAGAGTGTGACATCCTCTCAAGTTCCCTATCAACTTGACTTCAAGGTCACTACGATTTTGTAACCTTTTTCAGCCTGTATCTTAAATTTTCTCTTTCTAGTCACCTCAGTAGTATGGGATTAGCCTCTGTAACATCGGGCAGTAAGCCCAATTAGGTTTTAAATTTCCAAGTATAAATTTGAAGGGGTGTAAGTGTCCACCTCCACATCATTTTGAAGTTTGGGCCAGTAATTCCAACCTGTATTTTTGTTTTCCTCAAAGGCCCGGTAGAATGGGTATTGATACCCCTGTATCATTCAATTCCTTTTTTTTAGGTTAAGTAGTCAGATCGTTGTGTGTCTAAGACAGTAAATACTGTTGGAATTGTAAATGGTAGGTGGTACCTTTGATATGCCTGGACCTTTCTAAAAACTTGGTGTCCTATTGTAAAGTTTTAATAGCTCAAAGATGCTCCTTGTCCTTTGATGGTTAAATGATGCCTTTTGGAAGGCAGTAACATTGTGGTGGAGCAAAAGTGCTCTGGGAAGAATTGTACCTTGTAAAAAGAAATTGGGAGATCTACCTCCTTGAGTGTGTTAGAAAGGAGCCTCAGTGCTCTTGGAAACTGTCAACTTAAAAAACAACAAGCTCAGGTTCCTAATGTGTTACTTGTTGAATATGCTTTTTGATTGTACCTATGTTGTACCTGATCTAACTAACTATTTCTGTAAGTGAAATCCTCTGAAAAGAAAACCAAAAGATAGGGAAAAAGGAAATATAACTTTGATTTTTACAGCTTTTAATTAATCTTCTGATTATAGTAGATAGACCCATTCAGGCCCGCACCTTCTTTCACTTCTGTCCACCACAAAAAACACCGTTATAAAATATCTCACATAAGTAAGCTGGATAACAATGTAAAAAGAAAGATGGTTAACTAAATTACTTTTTTTCCTCAAATGCAGCACTTCAATGTCTTACTGTTGTAACATCTATTTATTGCCTTTAACTCTCTTGGAGCCAGGCGGTACTGCGAGCACCCACCCTTTAAATTGCCAGAGCCGATGAGATCGGCCTTTAAATATCCGGGGGGAGGTTGCCATAGCCGATTACATCAGCCGGCTTGAAATTCTATGATATACATAATTTTGTGGTAGCCTATAGTGACGTGCATACTTTTGTGACAAGCTATGGTAAAGGGGCTACAAGTTATTGTGTGCCTGACCTTGCTTTGGAATTTCTAAGAGGGTGTTCTAGCTTTCACAAGAGTTGTTTCCTGTGTTTAGAAATACCGCTAACCGGTCAGTATGAGATTGCTCCTTGCAGTGAGTGGATTCTTGACAGCAGAATGGCAACTGGTTCACGTGATATATTTTCAGCAGGTATTGATGACGATAAATTAATGGAATATTTGGAACAATGCGAAGTGAACACGGATGATTTATCGGATAGCGATAGTGAATTTAGTTCAGAAAGTAGTGATGAAATTATACCAGACACGCCCCCTGGATCACTACAGCTAAAGAAGAGGCGTTTATTTGTTTCTAATGGCAGTAAAGCTACTGTGAATACTGTTATTGATGAAACTAGTGATGACGAAGATGATGATGATGATGATGATGATGTCTCTGGAGAACATTTTGTGGAAATTTCTCCCAATGAACCTGACAACGTTCCTCAGCCTCCTGCTTCGTTCATGGAACTTCCTGGACCTAGACATGCCCCTCCGACTGATTCTCCGCCCATATCATACTTCAATTTATTTTTCACTTTTTCTCTGCTAAACCTTATAGTCAAAGAGACCAATCGCTACGCTGACCAACTCCTTACTTGTAATGAACTGTCACCCAATTCCCGCTCTCGATGTTGGAGACGCACTACAATTGATGAAATAAGGGCATTCATTGCTGTCACCATGAATATGGGACTGATACAAAAACCTACCATTGTTTCGTACTAGAGTATTGTAGACCATTTCATTACCCCTTGGTTTGGTAAAATGTTCTCAAGGAATAGGTTTCAGCTTCTTTTGAAATTTTTTCATTTAGTTGACAACAGTCAGCTTTCTCCTCCTGCCTCTCCAAACTATGATCCCTGTGCTCAATTCCAGCCTCTTGTAGATCATGCTAATACGCTATTTAGACATAATTATACTCCTCATCAGCAACTTTCCATAGACGAAAGTTTAGTTGGAACTAAATGCCATACACAACTACTCCAATACATGCCGAATAAGCACCATCACAAGTGGGGGATAAAATTTTGGATGTTGTGTGATGCAGTTAGTAAGTATTGTGTTGGTTTTTATACCTACCGAGGAGCAAGATCCACTGAAGACAGAAACGAAATCAGAATTAATGGACTGGCCTACACTGTAGTGACGAAACTCATGTCTCTAGGGAATTATTTTATGAAAGGTTTTCACATTTACGCAGATAATTATTTTATGTTAATCCCCCTTGTAAAACATTTATATTCAGTTGGAACATTTATTACTGGCACTATACGAAGAAACAGGAAGGGACTACAAGATGCTGTGAAAAAGCCATTTAAATTAGTTTGTAATAAATATTTCAGACAGGGGCCAATTTTACTAGTGGGAACCAAACAGAAAAAATACTGTATCTGAAAAATCAGGTGGTGGTTATAAGTACACGCGGAGCTGCAATAGAAACAGAAGTGCCTGCAACTGCTAGGAACATTAATCAACCCAAGAGGAAACCTAATGTGATCTTAGACTATAATCGTTATATGGGTGGCATTGATACAAATGACATGATGGTGTATTTTTATTTAGATGAACATAGAACTTTGAAAATCTGGAAAAAGTATAATTTTGAGAATGGTCTTAAATGCTTATTTGATGTATTTAGAAAACTGTAACGGAAAGAAACTGACTAGGCTCCAGTTCTACTCCAGTATAGTTGAATCTCTGAGTGCTGAATGGTTTGAGAATAGACAAAAGATTATCACGAATATTCCTGTGTGTGGTGTAAAACTTTTGTCAGGTAAATTAGAAAGATGGTGCGTTCTATGTAGCTCTCCGCAACAGAGAAAGAGGTCGCGAACTGTGTGCATCAAGTGCGATAAAGGCCTGCATACTAAATGTGCAGCTCTTCATAAGTGCTCTAAATAAAGAAAATATATTTAAAGTTCTATTTGAACAAAAAACACAGATTTGATATGACGTTAAGTTACGCTTTTTATTGTTCCTATTTGTGTTAGTGATAAGTGATTAGTGTTAGTGTAAATACCCTTAGGTGCTTCAACAGTGGTCTCAAACTTTGAACAACATTATATAGCGGTGATGAGTCTTCTTCTCAAAACTTTTCGGTGAGTAAATTTCTTTTGTCATTTTCCTTCTTTTTACTATTGACATAATAAATTTGTATTTGAATTTTTTGTTTTTCTTTTTCTCATTCAGAGCAATTATTCTGTTCATAAATGGAATTCTCTATTATTACGTAAATGCCGGTCCCCGCGGGCCAAGTGTAGTGTGCCTGCCTCTCACCCGGAGGTCATGGGTTCGATTCCCGGACAGATGAACAATTTTTACCTGGGTCTGAGTGTTGGTTCGAGGTCCACTCAAACTAAGTGACCCTAAGTGATTACAACTGAGGAGATATCTTAGGCTGAGAGAGCTACCTTGGTCTAGGAAACCATGAATAATGAACGAGAGAATTCATCTCGCTGACCATGCATCACCTCGTAAACTGCAGGTCTTCGGACTGAGCAACGGTCGCTCAGTAGGCCAAGGCCCATCAGGCCTTTAGTGCCATAGATGTTTTTATTATGCATATTGTATTGTATTGTAATTTTTTTTTTTAATAGATACTGGAACAGAAAACCAGAAAAGGGAATTTCTGATAAAATAAAAACTATAATCTCAACTATTATTTTTTACTTTTTAATAACTCAGAACTATTTTTATACAATCTAGCCCACACATATAAAATTTATCTTAAGTGTCTGCTATACATCGATATATACATGAATTTTATCGGTGAGTAAAATTGTCTTATTTTCATTAGTGACATACGTTAGAATTTTAATTTTTTTTCCCCCGTTCAAAGTAATTATTTTATATAATTACATTTAGAAATAAATTCTACATTATCACGTATATTCTTTTGTATCGTAGATGATATTTTCAAAGTAGATATTGAGAGAGAAAGTGGGAAAATGTTTTTCTCTTCCTAAAAGTAAACGTTATCGACAACCATAATATCAACAATAATACTTTTAAATTCTTTATATCACTCTAAATCAGTTGTTTATTTTATGTAGTCGACATGTAGAAAATTTCTTGCCAGTATTTGCCATACACCGAATGATATACGCGAATGTTAAAATCTATGTAATTCCACTAAAAACGGCCTGTCACTTTACAGTAGTAGAGTGCAGGTGGAGCTCTGGCCTCTTCCAGCTGCTAGTGAGCGGCCGACCAGATCGGCTCCTGGCTCCAAGAGGGTCAAACAGAGATGAAGAGAACCTTTGTCTCCTACTCTCTGTCACGTGATGTCAGGAAAAGATTGGACTGACTGGTTTCCCTCTCTCCCCCTTTATAACAGTGACAGATTAGTTGACCTTGCCAATTCCCAGTGACCGTTAGTTCAGTTTTGCTTGAGATGTCATGACATACACACCCTCTATACCCTTCTGTAGGGAATTTTACCCTGAAACCATTTTGTAAGTCTTTTTGATTTGCATTCTATTGACTGAAATCTTTTTAATGATATGACTTGTTATTTTTTACAAAATCTTCTGTGTGATAACTTCCTCATAACAGTGACCACATTGAGCTAACCCAACTGCTGTCCATTTCAATTGTATGAAGACCTCTCTGTATTTATTTTAAGGATTTCTAAATGTCATTTGAAAAGGATTTTTCCGTTGACCATTTTCTAAATTGATTTCACTCTTCTGATTGAATACCCCAGGGTCAACTTAAATATTAATGAGCTGAGATGTCTGAACACTCATTCTCTTGTTACTTATAAAACTAATTGTAAATCTGTATAATCCAGTGGTATTTATGCTATAGATCTGTTGAAAATATGATAATATGTAAAGATATATTCTGTTTTAATCATGACGATGGAGATTCTACATTTGTTTTCGTTGAAGACGACATGTTGTTGTTATTTATCCTCTTGTGAATTGGATTCAAAACTTGGTGGTGTGAAGCACCATTGGTTTTAATTAATTATCTGGATTCTGATCAATATCGTCATTGAAGGATATTTTATTGGAAGAATATTGCTTTTTATCCATTAATTGTGGCAGATTAATTTCAAGATCCATTATCTATACATATTTACCTGGATTTTTGGTTTTATATATTTGACTATTCTGACACTTACTATTTTAAATGAGTAGTTAATGATAATTCTATTAAGCAAGTGATTTTAATAATATTTTGAAAACCTCAAATTCCACTAAAATCATTATCTCAAACATTATTGAATTTAATTGAGGTTAATAAGAAAAGTCTCACTTGATAATTATTTTATTTGCCATTAATTATCCATAAATGTATAGAATTGATATCTAATTCATTATTTTAAAGAAATTCAGATTGTACTTGGAACTAAATAGTATATTTTTAAAATTGTGTTTCTTTCCATCTTACTTATATTAAATTCAATTTGAAATATTCTTATCATTCAAGTACTTCAAGCAGTAAGGTTATTAACCGCTCCAAGATCCAGGACTTCAATGCATTCCACATGACTTTCTGTCACTTGTAATTTTTTTTGGTGCATATTCGTATCTTCATTGAATTAATTTATTTAATGCATTGCACACTCCTGCATCAGCTGAAACTCTGCTATTCCCTTGAAGAGTTTTCAACATCTCTAAAGTTTCCTTGCTGCCTGGAACTTTTTTTTTTTTTTTTTTTTTTTTTGCTAGGGGCTTTACGTCGCACCGACACAGATAGGTCTTATGGCGACGATGGGACAGGGAAGGGCTAGGAGTGGGAAGGAAGCGGCCGTGGCCTTAATTAAGGTACAGCCCCAGCATTTGCCTGGTGTGAAAATGGGAAACCACGGAAAACCATTTTCAGGGCTGCCGATAGTGGGATTCGAACCTACTATCTCCCGGATGCAAGCTCACAGCCGCGCGCCTCTACACGCACGGCCAACTCGCCCGGTCTGCCTGGAACTAGCAACCAAAATGTCACAAACATCAAGCTGACCACCAGATGCTAACAGGTAGAACATCCTAAGAACATCTATCCCATGAGCATATTTTAAACTTCTTTGTACTTACTAGCACGTTTTGTACCGGGAGGTACACCTCTACGCCGCACATTTAAATCTTGCGCCTAAAAGAACTCCTCTTCTGGAGAAATCTTAAACTAGAAACTACACCTACTTAAACCGTTACTCAGAAGATGTCGCTACAGAAATCGAATGAAATTTTGTTATTTTGAACTTTCATGTACTGTATGAAATTCTACGTGTTTTGTTTACCATTTATCAAGAAGTTGGAACCTTCTTCAACAGAGGTCACTGCTAAAAAACTATGATCATGCACCCTGGTGTGCAGTGGAAAAACTTTTGATTTGAATAAGTTTTGAATTCCCAAGTTTTTTTTTTTTTTTTTACTAAATTATGTTCATTCATTTTTGGGTTGGAAATATTGATCTTTTCTTTCTTCCTGTTTTGAATTTAGCCAATCATGAATTTCTGTAATTAATTTTCCACCTATCACAGGCTTCTTCCTCGATTCTGAGTGTCACTTTTGATGTTAACCAATAAAGTGAGAGGGTGTGGTTAGTTTATTCGTGAAAGGTCTCGAACTTTCCCTGAGGGTTTATAAACTGTGGATTTTCACGTCTCTTGGCCATTTGATCATCATCTAACTTAGTGTGTGTGTCAAGCGGGAGGCGGGAAGCGCCTCTTTTATCAGGCAGCAGTTCTTCCGCAAGGTAATGACCAATTAACATCTTTATTTCTTGCTAGCTCTGCAGTTTAACCTGAGGGAGAGGTCCGAAACCTTAACACATTGCGGACCGGTCCCGAGAAAACTCGTGTCTGCCTAGCCGAGCGTTGCGGACCTGTCACCGGTTGGTGGGACGGAGAACTGAAACTACTGTGTGTTTGGAAATGTAAATTTTAATTTTTTTTATTTGTCTGAAGGATTTAATTTTTTTTGCAACTCTGGACTCTACTGGAATTTTGTGTAACTGAAATATGTTTGTAAAATTTTTTTAAAATATGGAAACATCAAGAAACATTGAACTGTATGAACATTGCAACATGCAGAAGTGTTTTGAAGTGATTTTTTTAAAAATGTAGGTTATATGTAATCTGTTGTAAAATTTGTAAGGTGATTTATTTTGGAGCATCCTGTACCTGTACCACACGTGTGGTTTCCTATGATGAAATTTTGGTGTTGTAATCGTAATGTTCCAGAACTTGTGTAATTGCTAACGATGTTAAAATTACCATATATGGTAACGAGATTTCCTATTGGCAAAGGGTCCAGGAATCTAGGGTAAGTTTGATCTTATTGGTTGATTGTAATCGGGCCATTTCCGGCCTTGTGGCCGGCTTCGGAAAATGATGCGTGAGCTCAGCGTCTTTTCCATCCGACCGCCGAAGCGAGCGTTCGCGCTCGAGGGCTGCTGCCCTCGGGAACTCCTGCTTTTCCGAAGTAAGTGTTATTTCAGTGTTTTTGCAATGTTATTCTCAATGTTTTCTGGTTTAGTTTCATTTAGTTTAATTCCTTTTGTGTTTCACTATTTCTTCGCTTAATGTCATTTTAAAGTTTAATTTGATGTGTCCGAGTTTACCCTAGGTTCCAATTGCCGTACTTTCAATTCTTTCATCCATTAAATACTTTCGCTTTAAAGTGTACCTTCATTGTTAAATCAAGTTTTATGTAAAGTTACTTAAGTATGTCTTGTTTCCGTGTCGTGGAACTGTATTTTGTAAAACTTTGTCATTTTTAATATAGTTGAGCTAGAGGGTGTTTCTTGTAAATTTTTTCTCCCCCATAACGTCATACGTTCCATGTACCTCGATAAGGGCTTCCCGCAGCTTCCACATCCTGTCTTAGTTGTCATTTTTAGGCCTGTAAGTGTTCCCTGTATTTGGTTTATATGAATTTTCCGCCACTGCGTCATATTTCTACCTCATTATTCATATTATTTACTACAAGTATTATTATATTATTGTTATTTACTATTTCTATGATTATTTTTATTTATGTACGCGCTGTGTCGCGCGGTTACATTTGATATCAGAGCGTGTGTTATGGAAAGGAGCGAAGGCTTACAATGATCATCCTCGGCTAACTTTTCTAAAATTAATTTTAAATTTTTTAAGTTTGAATATAGGTTGTATGTGTTCCGTGTGTGTTCTTAATTCCCGCTGTTGTTTTCGTGATTCTTGCGCGAGTTCATCTCACCACGTGTTTTCGTTCCGCGATGTGCAGTCTTGTGTTACGGTACTGTGTTTCTCTTGTAATTAACGGTTGGAGGAAATAGTGCTTGACTAACTTCCGAGATTATGAGCGCTCAATTCAATCTTATAAAAGTTTCTCGTGTCGTAATCATCTTCTTTTTCTTCTTCCAGATACGTAAATTGTGGTGTGAATTGTCAGAGTGATCATTGTGTTCTGATTGAATTTTAGCACGGAGTTTCCTTAGTTTTTCTGTAATTTCTCTTTTGGTAAATTTTCGGCAACAATTTTAAGGTTATGTTGTGAATTTTCGTCTATTTCTTCGAGTGTTTTCCTGTTCGTAAATCTCGTGTTTCGGCAAATTATTTTCTAAATTTTGTTTCTTGTCGCCTGGTATGTTATATTGGTAGTATTCCATGTGTGTGATCTTTCAAAGGTAATTTTTAGCTCTGTATGTACTTAAATTTCCGGTCATGTTGTGTTGTTTTTTGGTCTTTTGCTGGATCTGGGTTCGTTTCCAAGTAGGTATGGGACTATTTTGGTGACTGTTTCCCAATTAGCTGCTAAATTACGAAAGTTTCCTAGTTTGTCTTGTGCTTTTCCATCGTGTAAGTGTCGGTTTCCTTGTCACGTGTATTTATTTACCCGTGTATTCCTATATTTGTTAGGGAGGGTTCTATGAGGACTTGGATAGGCTCATAGGGTGACACGTGTTCACCATATTTTTAGACCAGGTAATGCTGAGGCTCATTTTGGGCAAATTTGACGGGTTACGGATCTGCACTTGTGCTCGTGACATGTTGGAAATCTAGTGTATCTGGTATGAGATTCCTCGTAATCTTTTTTTTTGGTATTAGGTGCCTAGATGGAAAATGATGTCCCTTGTTATTGTAGAATGAATACTAGGAAGATTTTCTGCAAATGTTCATTTTGGTGTCCTTACGCTGAGCTATAAATTAGTTAATTCTTAGTAGGTCTGCAGGTTGTCGAGATTTTATTTCTGTTATTTTAAATTTGTCACTAGTGAAATTTTGAAGGTATCGTGATTTAGCTAAGCCTTTTAGTTAATTTTCCTGATTGTATTGTCTTGTTCGATTTTATCAATGTTAAAATTTCTTGCATTACGGGTTCGTGTCTTCCAAATTTATGTATTCAATTTGTAGAAGTATGGGATTCTGTAGGCTGAGTACGGTTCTAAATTTGTAGCTGTGCTGTATCTGTCCTACGATTGTTGTATATAATTGTGCTTTTGCTAGGTATATGTGTGTGTGTACTGAGAGTTAGGGTTAAGGTGCTGAGAGGCAGTTCCTCTTCTAGGAGTACAATATTGGCCCTAAGAGTCTCATTGTCGGGTGATAAGTTCAAGGGTACTTGAGGTCATGTTCTGATGTTCTGTCCTTTTATTTTGTGGGTACTTCTTGATGTGTCATCGCACAGGTGTTTTGTTTGTGTGTGTGTGTGTGTGTATGTATGTGTACTGTGTTTGTATGTCATGTGATGAGAGTCAGTATTGAGGTCGTCCGTGCCTTTTACCATTCGTTGGTTATGCTGATTCAGTGATCGTCGCACTTGTTTTGGTAGTTTGATGTTGTCTGTGTGTATGTCGAAGGATAGATAAGCTGGGTAGTCTTGTGTGTCGTGCGGTTATCTGGTAATCTCTGGTATGAAGGTTGTACTTGTACCTTTTTATTTCTTATATCATTGAGTTGGATGTCTGCATGTGCACTCTTGCATCGCTTTGGTTTTTCATTTTTGAGTTCTTGTGGATAAAGTAATATGATTTTCATTTGGTATTCCTGGCTTTTTTGCTCCTTAATTTGACTGGTGTGACACGTGATACGTAATGTGAGTTTATCTATGTAAAAATTTATGAGTACATGCCATGGTAATAAATAGTGACTTACTATCCTCAGTTCATTGAAAGTAGTTGCAAGCTAACGTAATTAATTATTTTTCGGTTTTGAGTTCCCTTGTAACATTCTAAATCTTCTGTTTATTTGTTTTGTTCTGTTCCTTAATGTTGGGTGATTAAGAATGCACACGGTAACTTAATTTGGTAGTTATAAGGAATTAGTTGTAAGCAAATTTTAATTAATTGGCGCGCACTATTTTTCGGGTTTTGAAGTTAATATAGTTAAGTTACTTTAGTTGTAATGGGAAGGGTTATGTATAATCATATTAGATATAATTTAATGTAATGTCTGTTGGGGTAAGTTTAGAAGTTTATTCATGATTAGTTAGGGATTTTATAATGTTTTTGGCACTAGGGTAAACTCTGGCAAATTTTCTTTTAGTTTTTTTAATTTTCCTAAATTTTGAAATTCTGAAATAGCACTTGCCAGGAGGGCTGGGGTTTCCCAGAAACATGAGAGGGAATCTCCCTAAGGAGGCTTGTAATTGTTAATGAAAAAAAACACAAAAACCCACCCTCGAAACTCAAGGCTCCTCTTAAAGTCATCAATAATTCAGGCCAGTGGCCTAAGTTCTTCAGTTCCAAATTTCTGCTGCGTATGTTTATGTTCCAGTTACTGCGATGCCACTGACATTTCAACCTGGGATATCTATTTGGAGTCTGCAACGCACCTATTGGCCACTAATGTCTGATGGTGGAATGGAAAGGTGTTTAATGGTGACAGTAGTCTGCGCTGTGCCATCTGCCTTCGCCAGTTATGGACCTGTTCACTAAGTTGGGTGGGCTGTGCTGAGGCTGTATGTGAGCAATGGTTGGACTGCAATTAGGATGGAGACGTTGGCAACGGCCGCGGTCAGCGACTTCGTTTGACAGCGATGCCAACGCTCTACTGGTTTTTGCTTGTATGGACGTTCCTGAAGAGAACGATGATAAGAAATTGTGGTGTGGTGCAATTTGTGGCGTTGTGAAAATATTCTGATCTCCATTAAGCCTCCCATTTTAAGTTCATTTAGATTTTGTTATTTTTGGTAAATTTTTTTTGTCGAGCAGAGCTCGACTTTGGGAGGAGGAGAATGTCACCGGTTGGTGGGACGGAGAACTGAAACTACTGTGTGTTTGGAAATGTAAATTTTAATTTTTTTTATTTGTCTGAAGGATTTAATTTTTTTTGCAACTCTGGACTCTACTGGAATTTTGTGTAACTGAAATATGTTTGTAAAATTTTTTTAAAATATGGAAACATCAAGAAACATTGAACTGTATGAACATTGCAACATGCAGAAGTGTTTTGAAGTGATTTTTTTAAAAATGTAGGTTATATGTAATCTGTTGTAAAATTTGTAAGGTGATTTATTTTGGAGCATCCTGTACCTGTACCACACGTGTGGTTTCCTATGATGAAATTTTGGTGTTGTAATCGTAATGTTCCAGAACTTGTGTAATTGCTAACGATGTTAAAATTACCATATATGGTAACGAGATTTCCTATTGGCAAAGGGTCCAGGAATCTAGGGTAAGTTTGATCTTATTGGTTGATTGTAATCGGGCCATTTCCGGCCTTGTGGCCGGCTTCGGAAAATGATGCGTGAGCTCAGCGTCTTTTCCATCCGACCGCCGAAGCGAGCGTTCGCGCTCGAGGGCTGCTGCCCTCGGGAACTCCTGCTTTTCCGAAGTAAGTGTTATTTCAGTGTTTTTGCAATGTTATTCTCAATGTTTTCTGGTTTAGTTTCATTTAGTTTAATTCCTTTTGTGTTTCACTATTTCTTCGCTTAATGTCATTTTAAAGTTTAATTTGATGTGTCCGAGTTTACCCTAGGTTCCAATTGCCGTACTTTCAATTCTTTCATCCATTAAATACTTTCGCTTTAAAGTGTACCTTTAATGTAGCATCACCTTCATTGTTAAATCAAGTTTTATGTAAAGTTACTTAAGTATGTCTTGTTTCCGTGTCGTGGAACTGTATTTTGTAAAACTTTGTCATTTTTAATATAGTTGAGCTAGAGGGTGTTTCTTGTAAATTTTTTCTCCCCCATAACGTCATACGTTCCATGTACCTCGATAAGGGCTTCCCGCAGCTTCCACATCCTGTCTTAGTTGTCATTTTTAGGCCTGTAAGTGTTCCCTGTATTTGGTTTATATGAATTTTCCGCCACTGCGTCATATTTCTACCTCATTATTCATATTATTTACTACAAGTATTATTATATTATTTCTATATTGTTATTAATTATTATTATTATTTATGGTAACCGTAATTGTCCCGAAAGAACGTTACAGGACCGGTCCCGAGTTATCTCGTGCTAGCAGCAGACCCAGCAGACTGAACTTTAGTGCTACCTTTTGAGATATACGGGAACTATTTGGAGGTCAAGGGTGATAGAACTCTGTTACGTATGGTTCTACACAATCGATAGTCGCATTTGTTTTCGAGTGTTCTTCATATCGTAGATTTTCTTTGCATTTCTTGACAACATGTTTACAAAGTTCGAAGAGCCATGCAAGATGGCAGCGCCAGCGATCGCACGTGTTTACACAAAGATGAAATGATTCGCGAATTATGTGCTGATACAGGCTCCGAATATTAAGTGATGCTGAGTATTTAGAGTTCGACCATGAAATATCTTCTAACGGAAATGTTTCAAGAGATGACGAGGCAAGGTGTGGAACGCACGTAGCGCAGAACGAGTCGTATATTTGTGTTACGGGTGTAAATATTCTAAATATTGTAAATAATGCAGTGTTTTCTGACGACTGGGTTATGGACAACAGTGAACCTAGGTTAGAGGATTTTGAAGGTGCTCCTGGTATAAAGGTATGGCCTAATGAATCTGGAAACATAGGACAAGTAGCAGGACTTATGTTTGGTGAGGAATTTTTTCAGTATGTAGCTGAAAAGACAAACTTACACTATGAGCAGAAATCACATTCTCATATCTTATCCCCTAAAACACTAAAGTGCACTAATGTCACTAGCAGGAAAATTAAAAAATTTATCCTCTGTGAATATTGATACGGCAGGTGAAGAAATCATTTCTGAAAGATTACTGGCCAACCTATCCCCTAATAAAAAGACCAATATTTCCGAAAACTATGAGCCGAAATAGATTCAAGAAATACCCTGCATTTCAACAATTATTCAGGAAGGCCAATAGAAAAATACACAATAGTCCTTCAAAAGCTATTGAAGTTCTGACAGTTTAATGTATTCATGCACACCAGCTTAGAGGTAGTTAGAAAGTGGCCGGGAACAGGGCTGTGCATAGGGCGAACGGCACCCGGTCCGCAATGTGTTAAGTATGTAACCTATATTTCTGTAAATGTAACTTCTGCTGGCTTTTGCAATAACTTCATAAAACTTGAACTGTAAATAGGGGATAGATAGTGATGTACCCTCTCAAGCTCCCCTTCATATTGGTTTGAGGCGACTACGTTTTGTAACTGGTTTTCTTCCTTTCCGTAATGTCTTAAATTTTCTTTCGTATACGAGTCACCTCCATAGTGTGGGAATAGCCCCTGTTTCATCGGCCTAGTGCCCCTTAGGTTTTTAGAATGCATATTTAGGACTGCAAGTACATGCCACCATTCAATTTGTGTTTCAGGCCATTTACTTAACCTGTTCTTTTCCGCTACAGCCCATTAGGTTAGGTACTAGATACCCCTGTTTCAAATTTGTAAGTTGTGCCTTGATGGCAAGTGATTGTAATTTTCTGATATCGCCTTGAATAGGCTTGGAAAACGGAAAGCACGTTAGCTCTTTTTCAAGTGTTGTAAAAGTGCCTCTAGGAGGCTTGGTATTGTTAATTACGGAGCTAGTGCTCCATTGTATTAGGGGATTTCTGCCCTTGTAAAATTGTGCTCTTTTGTAAATTTGAGCCAAGTGCTCAAGAATTGTGAAGTGAGGGGCTGGAAGCCCTGATTACTAACCAGTCACAAATTTTGGATTTTCTTGCTTTGTCTAAACTTTGTCAAGGTACCTGGTATGTCATTGTTATCTCACTAAGTGAGAATTTGTTAACTTGTTGCTTTTTGAAAATATGACCTTCCACTCCAGTTTAATTTCTTTCTTGACACAGTAGTTAGACCCATTCACCCCAGCACCTACTTTCACCTCTGCTGATCCACGGGTAGCCCCGTAACAAGTGGTAGCAGAGCGTGGTTCAATGGGTCCCAATTAAGCCCCTTTTACGGCTAAACATAGGATTCGATTTGTACTCTAACAATTTTCCTAGTCGCTGGAATTCTCTTTTCCTATTTTCTAAATTTGTAAATTTCTGTCATCATGTCCAGCCCTCGCAAAGTCCTCCATCCTGGCTACTTGTGCAAGGAGGAATTGATTTACGAATTATCTATTAGGAATGTTCAATCTGGAGGCACGGTTGCGGCAGATACAACCAAACTTAAAGAGTCATTAGAATTACCAATCAGTATCCCAACTTTGGGGGAAAAAGAAATTGATGGGGCTCTATCCACTATCATGGACAACACCATGGAGCTAGCATCTGTAGTTAGTTTTTTTGAAGTAAGTGATCCATCGTCCAATCAACTTAAAAGAGTGCAGGCTAGATTGTTCCATTTTTACAATAGAGTTAGCGATCTATTGTCTCTTAAGTTAAAAGAAGTTCATGGTAAGGAGGCAAGTAATCTTGTTGAACACCTTTCTAAAATGTCAAACTGAGTTAGTCAATTGTTGTCTGGGGCAGCTATTCCAAAATCTGATCAAGCCTCTTTAGTCAACTTGCCTGCTGAGGAAGATTCTTCCAAGGGTGAAGAAGGGAGGAAATCTGTGGCAACCCAACAAACTTCTGCCCCATTAGGAAATGAGTCTGATTGTCGTACATCAATTCCACCCTTCTTTTTAAATAATGCTGTGTCCGAAGTTTCTTCACCCCCTAGGCCGTTACCTACTATGTCACCTGGGTTCAGTAGCTTGCCTCACCCTTTGGCTATGTTGCTTAGGGGAATCTCTAAGTTTTCTATTAATTCTACTAATGATGTCATTTCGTTTTTAAGATTCTTAGTTGAATTTCAAGATCATGCTCTAGTGTTTTCCCTCTCTTCTTCTTAAATTCTTCAAATTATTTACCCTTACTCCATAGGTGTCCTCTCGGACAAAATAGTCGGAGCTATTGCTGAACAATCTTCTATAGAAGACTTCCATGCACACCTTTTGGTGAATTTCATTCCGGCTCGAGCCATGTCTTCATTAATACAAAAGTTCTATTACAGAGTACAGCGACTGGATGAAAACTTGGCAGACCTCAAGATATTAAGTTTTACACAAGGGTATTCGCTCTTCATTTCCCAGAAGATCAAACTGTTCAGACCATTGTGGAAGGCATTTCCCCACCCTACAGGTCGTACTTGTGTTTTGCGTCACGTTCTCAAACCATTGCTGAATTAGAGGCCATGGCGGTCTCAGCCGAAGGAGTTAGGTATGCCGACACCTTACGTGTCGCTAAGCAGCCCCCTCCGTCCTCGAGTAATCTTTGGCCTCAACCTCGCTGAACCATCAACACCCGCAAATGCTATGCTTGTGGGTCAGCTGATCATCTGCGTAACAAGTGCCCTTTTATAAAATCCAGTGGGACAAAGAATGGAGCAGGGTCATCACAAGGATGTTTCAAGTGTGGCTCCTTTAATCACCTCACCAAGAATTGCCCTAATGCCAATAGCACCCCCTCCTGTTCAACTTCGGGTGCAACTTCCACCAATTCGAATAATCGAAAGTGACTAGTGGCATCGGCTGAGTCGGCAAATACATCTTCTCAAGGCTCAGCCCCGGTCAAAACCGCCGAAAGCTCAGAACAGGGTAGAAGTTCTTCTAACCCAGCATTTGAATGCCCCAAAGAATGTCTTAGGATTGCGGCGGAAACCCCCGCACTTGTACCTTTTCTCAAAATTGAGTTGAATAATGAACTGATTACTGCTCTATTAGACTCTGGGAGTGTTTGTTCTATTATTTCGGCAGACTGGTATTCTAAATTAAAGTCTGTTTGTAAATTTTCTGATTATTGTTCATCCTCGGTTCAATGCGTTTCGGCTAACTCATCTCCCTTAGAAATTTTAGGTTTCACCTTCGCCAAAATTTGGATTTCTAAATTACTTGGAAAATTAAACTGTTTGTGGCTATGCACTTGTCTTGCCCCATTATTTTAGGAGCGGATTTCATGTCTTCTACCGGTATAGTGCTCGATATTCAGAGCAAGTCGTGCACTTTCAAATTTGCTAGTAACTGTAAAATTCCTTTGCTTAAGTGTAATTCTGCATCATGTTCATCTGTTTCGCCTACCCAGGATAAGATGTTGTTAGACCTTAGACATCTACCTGAGGAGCAGGCTGATAGCATTCGCCAATTGTGTCGGTCATTCCAGATGTGTTCTCCAATACTCTTGGTGTTACTGACCTTATTGAATATAAGATTGAGGCCACGGACTTGATCCCAGTTAGATTTCCTCCTTATAGGCTATTTCCTCTTAAATTAAGGCGCTCAAAGAAATCATCGACCAAATGTTAAAGGATGGTATTATTCGACCTTCTAAGTCGGCGTATTCATCGCCCATTTTTCTGGTTCCGAAACCCAAAGGTGGATTCAGGCCTGTGATTGACTATAGGGCTTTAAATCGGAAGGTGGTGTTACAATCTGTGCCTCTTCCCGACCTTCACTCTTGCTTTACATGGTTTCGGAAAGCTAAGTTCTTCACCATCTTAGGCCTTAATCAGGCGTATAATCAGATCCCTCTAGCTGAAGAATCAAAACATCTAACAGCATTTGCCACGGATTGGAACTTGTATGAGTACAACCGTGTGCCTTTCGGGCTCCCCACGGGGGCAGCTGTGCTAACTAGACTGCTAGATAGGGTCTTCTCCGACATCAAATTCGAATACTTGTACCATTATCTGGATGATGTCGTCATATTTTTGGAGACCTTTGAAGAACACCTTGATCATCTAAAAGAGGTCCTCAATCGCCTCCGTAAGGCAGGGTTAACTGTGAAGTTATCTAAGGTAGCTCTTGCTAAGCCTTCCATGTCATTCCTAGGGCATATTGTGTCGCCCGATGGTGTTTCTATTGATCATTCCAGAATACAGGCCATCCGTGATTTCAAACCTCCTAAGGACATCAAAGGTATTGCCAGGTTCATCGGCATGGTGAATTTCTTCAGGAAATTTATTCCCAACTTCGCTAACAGAGCGGCGCCCTTGAACTTACTACGTAGGACAGGCGTCAAATTTGAGTGGAGGCCATCCCAACAAGCCACTTTTGAAGATCTGAAATTAGACCTCTGCAACACCCCTGTCCTTGCTATGCCTGATTTCTCGAAGAAATTCATTGTTCAAACCGACGCCTCATCGTCGGCGGTGGCTGCTGTGCTATTCAAGAAACTGAACTGGGAAGGCGACCCATCGCCTATGCATCTAGGACACTATCGGCTCAAGAAGCCAAGTACTCCATCTATGAACTTGAGGGTTTGGCAGTCTTATTTGCATTAGAGAAGTTCCGCCTCTATCTGGAACATGTCAAGTTCGACCTAGAAACAGATAACCAAGCCTTAAGTTGGGTCTTAGCTAGGCCACATCGTACTGGTCGTATAGCCCGATGGGCCATCAGGATTTCGGCCTTCCAATTTGACGTTAGGCACATCAGAGGATCCAAACATGTTGTGGCGGATGGACTAAGCCGTATGTTTGTTAATGATGTGGAGACCTCCGAATTGGAAGATAGTTCTTCTCTTCCCACACCCATACCTTCTTGTGTAAATGCCATTCTAACTGATGCCCCCATGTTGTTTAGGGATATTGAAAAATATCAACGTGAAGATCCTGTGCTGGCCCCTATTATGGAAACCCTTTCTTCTGGGGAACATGTTGTCCCTTATGTGTTGAGGAATGGGGTTTTACGTTGCCCGTCGAGGCACGATCAAAGGATAAAAGTTGTGGTTCCAGCCTTTCTTGTGCCTATGATCTTCAAGTACTACCAGGAGACCCCATTAGGGGGGCATTTAGGCATCTTCAAAACTTGAGAAAAGATCCAAGAGATGTTTATCTGGAAAGGTATGGACGGTGAAATTCGAGAATTAGTAAAAGCTTGTAAATCTTGTTGGCTTAGTAAGCCAACCTTGTCCACTAAGCTAGGTCTACTATCTTCTCATCAAGCGTCGTGCCCCATGGAACGCCTCTATATCGACTACGTAGGACACTTCCCCCAATCAAAGGGGAATGCCAACAAATTCATTTTCGTGTGTGTAGATGGTTTCACTAGGTTTTCCTGGTTATTTACGACTAAGCCGGCTACTGCTCAGTCCACCATTTCTTGTTTAAATACCATATTTGCTTCCTTTGGTCCGTGTCAATATTTAGTTTCTAATAATGCTAAGGCATTTACATCCAATCTCTTCTGGAAATTCTGTTTTGACCTGCCTATATCACATGTAACTACATCGGCGAATTATCCTCAACCATCTCTGGCTGAGCGGGTCAATCGTAATCTGAGATCGGCTCTCATTGTCTATCATCATGATGATCATTCCAGGTGGGATATGGCCCTGCATTGGTTGGCCTTTGCTTTGAATTCGGCAGTTCATGAGTCTCATAAATTCACTCCTGCTTCTCTGATGTTTAAATTTGTGCCTAACACGCCACTCTCTAACCTTTGGTCACCTAATGATATTCTACCAGAGACAATAGATCCCGATAATATTAGAGATCTATGGAAGAAGGCTAAGGCCAATCTTAAAGTTTCTCATGAAAAGGTTAGGGAAAGATATGATCGTGGATGGAGGCCCACCAATTTAAAAGTAGGAGATCAAATCATGGTAAGAAACTTTGTTGCCGCGGGCAAGCTTGCCCCCAGATTTCATGGGCTGTGCATCATTTTAGATTTGCTGACTCCTGTTACATTATTGGTGAGCAATCCAGGCACCGAGAGGAACTTTAGAGTCCACATCTCCCAGGTAAAACCTGTGTAATGTCATTGTTAACTTTGCCATCAACGTTTAGCAGCAGTTTGAAGGCTACTTTTTTTGGGAGGCCTTCTGCCCCAAATTATTTTATTGTGTAATATGTATATATAACTATATGTACGATCTTCCCTTCTGGTTTTTCTGCTGTCCATTCCTGAGTGGCCATTACCAAGCCCCCGCCTCCTGCATATCCACACTATTGGCAAAAGCCTTCCACCCCGGGCTCAGCATCACTAATAAAGATCGTACCCTCTATTCTCAAGTCACCAACAACTCTTTTCTGTTGCCGAGATCTTACTGTTTCAGTGCCCCCGCAGCCGTTCCTCGCCGTACCACCACTGAGGTGGGGTACGGGCCCACTCCACTACCGTGATGTCTACCTGCGTACGGCGCGCCGGAGTCTATCTCCCGGCAAGGGCTGAAGTGCGGCACCCCTACCGCCAACTCATCTGGGGACTGTAGATACACTTCTGATCTGCAGCGTCCTTCACCACGACTACACCTCTCATAGTAGCGGGAGAGGTGTATCTGAGGGTACTTTGAGAGGTCCGGGCGACCTCAACTGGATATCAGCAGCGGCGGCAGTACTTGCCGTCAAAATTATCAACATGTACTTCACATTCTACAGCAACAAAGACACTCTAAAACTGGAGTTTAATTAGTTTCAGCTTATCTAAATCAAAAAAAAAAAAAAAAAAATCTTCAAAGTGAAACTATTTTTCAAAATTCTTCTGTGTCACCCCAAGGAAGGACAATTGTTGGGGGAGGTCTGTACCGGGAGGTACACCTCTACGCTGCACATTTAAATCTTGCGCCTAAAAGAGCTCCTCTTCTGGAGAAATCTTGAACTGGAAACTACACCTACTTAAACCGTTACTCAGAAGATGTCACTACAGAAATCTAATGAAATTTGGTTATTTTGAACTTCCATGTACTGTATGAAATTATACGTGTTTTGTTTACCATTTATCAAGAAGTTGGGACCTTCTTCAACAGAGGTCACTGCTAAAAAACTATGATCATGCACCCTGGTGCAAAGTGGAAGAACTTTTGATTTGAAGAAGTTTTGAATTCCTAAGTTCTTTTTTCTTTACTAAAATATGTTCATTCATTTTTGGGGTGGCAATATTGATCTTTTCTTTCTGCCTGTTTTGAATTTAGCCAATCATGAATTTCTGTAATTAATTTTCCGCCTATCACAGGCTTCTTCCTCGATTCTGAGTGTCACTTTTGATGTTAACCAATAAAGTGAGAGGGTGTGGCCGGTTTATTCAGCTTTTTCCCCAAGGGTTTATAAACTGCGGATTTTCATGTCTCTTGGCCATTTGATCGTCATCTAACTTAGTGTGTGTGTCAAGCGCGAGGTGAGAGGCACCTCTTTCATCAGGCAGCAGTTCTTCAGTAAGGTAATGACCAATTAACATCTTTATTTCTTGCTAGCTCTGCAGTTTAACCCGAGGGAGAGGTTCGAAACCTTAACTATGTAACCTACATTTCTGTAAATGTAACTTCTGCCAGCTTTTGTAATAACTTCATAAAACTTGAACTGTAAATCGGGGATAGAGAGTGATGTACCCTCTCAAGCTCCCCTTCATATTGGTTTGAGGCGACTACGTTTTGTAACTGGTTTTCTTCCTTTCCGTAATGTCTTAAATTTTCTTTCGTATACGAGTCACCTCCATAGTGTGGGAATAGCCCCTGTTTCATCGGCCTAGTGCTCCTTAGGTTTTTAGAATGCATATTTAGGAGTGCAAATACACGCCTCTATTCAATTTGTGTTTCGGGCCATTTACTTAACCTGTTCTTTTCCGCTACGGCCCAATAGGTTGGGTACTAGATACCCCTGTTTAAAATTTGTAAGTTGTGCCTTGATGGCAAGTGATTGTAATTTTCTGATATCGCCTTGAATAGGCTTGGAAAATGGAGAGCATGTTAGCTCTTTTTCAAGTGTTGTAAAAGTGCCTCTAGGAGGCTTGGTATTGTAAATTACGGAGCTAGTGCTCCATTGTATTAGGGGATTTCTGCCCTTGTAAAATTGTGCTCTTTTGTAAATTTGAGCCGAGTGCTCAAGAATTGTGAAGTGAGGGGCTGGAAGCCCTGATTACTAAACAGTCACTAAATTTTGGATTTTCTTGCTTTGTCTAAACTTTGTCATGGTACCTGATATGTCATTGTTATCTCACTAAGTGAGAATTTGTTAACTTGTTGCTTTTTGAAAATTTAACCTTCCACTTCAGTTTAATTTCTTTCTTGACATAGTAGTTAGACCCATTCACCCTGGCACCTTCTTTCACCTCTGCTGGTCCACGAGTAGCCTCGTAACGTTTAAGTGAAAAACTCTACATAACAATATTAAAACTAATATAGCACAGAACAATCAAACCAAAAATTATTGTTACCTGAATGTCATTCTTATAAATGGTTTCCTCTTCCAACTGGAACTGAAGATCTTCAATCCTCCTCTTCTCATCCTCCAACTGGCTGGATAATTCAGCTTTTTCTTGTTGAACTTGTGCTAGAAGAACCTCATGTTCCTTTAGCCTAGTATCAGTCTCATCTTGATACTATAATAAGAAACAACCAAAATCAAGTTAACAATTGCATAAATATACACATATGGTTAACATAGTGTATATGCAAATATCTGCTGTCTCTTTTACCTTCATCAAATCGTATCTCCAATTCAATACATAAAACGAAATAGCTTAAAAATTTAGTGGTGGAGTACATTTTTCTTACACCTAGTACTTGTTATTTATAGCCAATCCAGTACCATTACACAGAGAAACTCTGTAGATCTGCAGCTCTGCCTTTCACAAACTGAAACCAATGTGTTTCAAATAAATCTAAAAGCTGAGAATTCATGAAAAGACATTGCTTTCAAAATAAATCTAAAATCTGAGAATTCATGAAAAGACATTGTTTTTGACCATGTACACTTTTACAGAGGCTTGTCAAGTTTATATAACTTTGTACAATCAGTGGCAACTCCCTTCAAAGGCCATACCTTCACATTTTTCGTTCCTGAAACAGGCTCCCATCACAGCTTTAACTATCAGTTCTAATAACTTCCAGAGCACGTTCACACAGAGGATTTTTTGGGCTGCTACAGAAGAACAAAAGATCCTGTGCATATCACCTTTCCAGAAAAGTAAATTCCCTTCATCTCTTTCCTAAACATGTAGAATACCTGTCTTGGTGAGTTTTCCTAAATGATAAAACATATAAGCTTCTAACAGTCTATCAAACATGAATATAACACTTAGAACATTATAAAATATCTGTAACCGAGCTTGATAGCTGCAGTGCTTAAGTGCGGCCAGTAACCAGTAATCGGGAGATAGTGGTTCGAGCCCCATTGTCGGCAGCTCTGAAGATGTTTTTCCGTGGTTTCCCATTTTCACACCAGGCAAATGCCGGGGCTGTACCTTAATTAAGGCTACGGCTGCTTCCTTCCTCTTCCTAGACTTTTACTATTCCATCATCGCCGTAAGACATATCTGTGTCTGTGCAATGTAAAACAAATAGCAAAAAAAAAAAAAAAAAAGAAAAGAAAAGAATATGTAAGAAATATAAACAGTTATAACAGAATGGCTTCATTCTTAACAAAAAAAGAAAATCCTAAATGATTTTTTTGAGACACCATAAGTTAAACTATGGCCTAAATCATCATAATAAGGCTGATAATAGACTACCTTCCTTTGCTCTGTACAAGATGTCATACAGCCAATCTAATAAATTTCATTGCTGTAAATATTAGTTCTCAGGTAGCTTTTCAGTTTTCATCACTAGGCTCAGTCAAGTTTCTTTCAGAGTCTCAAACCACAAAAAATAAATCCAAGTCAGAAGTCACTGTCGTTGTCTTCTTCTTCTTTTCTTCTTCTCAGCATTTTTTCAATTACTCAAGGTGGGCATAATATGAGGAGCATTGTTTCCAAAGTCAATAAATGCTCAAATTTTGGAAACTGTGATGTTTGTAGTTACATAACAACTCTGTTGACCTTCTGACATAGTTTAATCAAAATCTGATATTTGCCATAGTTGTAAGGTGTTAAAGACAGTGAGTTTTTGTAAAACTTGGTATCTGCTCTCAGCAAGTTAGAGCAAATGTTGATAAACGCAAACTGCGTTTTACTTCTGAGAGAAAATGATTTTGTACGGAAGTCAATTATTGGCCAGTTCTCCCTGCCAGAAGCAACAATATATATAATAGTTCAAAAACATTGCTCAGTCTGTGCTAGCTTCCACACAGACAAGATCACAAGTAAAGGAGTGGTCTTAGAAGTGATTCAGAAAATGACATACCTGTAAATGAGTGCCCAGGTGATAGAAAATCGGGATCAAAAGTAAATGCATTTAAAAAGCCCAGCAAGAACATGAAAATGCTAACTATTGCATGTTCACAAGGGCTAAACCATGGCACTGTCAAGATACTAAACAAACATTGAGAAGGAAAGGATCTGAAGTTAAGTGCACTGGAGGGTTTGCAATCTAAGATGCCTTTCAAAATAACTGCCCTAAGGGTGATGACATATGAAAAGTCTATAAAGAAGGTATTGTTGTCACATCAGACACTTGCAGCAGTAGAAGTCCTGTTGAGGTTGAGACAATGAAATGCAGGAACTGCAGCCAGGAATAAATTAAGCAGTTACTTTACAAAAACAAAAAAACATAAAAACAAACAAAAAGAAAAAACATGGTAAGCAAGGGTAACAGAAAGGATATCTTACAACTCATGAAGCTTATGAAACACCAAAAGGAGGAGAAATTTTTTATAAGGACATTGTTGAAAGTCACCATTTGGTTTCAGTTTTCAAGTAATGGAGTTCATATTTCGTTTGTTTTTTATGTTATGTTACTATTGTGCACCTATAGTATGTTTATAAAACTTACGGAACAATGTGATACTAAAGAACTGTATTTCTATGCAACATGAACAATAAATATGCCTTCTTTATAACATCTGTTAAAATGATAGGGAAAAGAAAAAAAGACATTTGGAATTTGAATATTAACAAAAGTTTCACCTTCCATCTTTGCATTTATTGACTCGTGAAAAAATTCAAAATTTCATCCCTCTATTTTGTTACTAAAAAGGAAAATTTTAGAAATGTCAAACACATAAACAAATTCGTGCTTTAAAAGGTAAGTAGTGTAAATGTAAAAAATTTCCCCATAAAAGAATGTGATAATTTGTTTCCTATAGACATGATACTGTATAGGCTTTTGGGCTTATGCCGTACCAAGAAGATAAGGTGAAATTCTTTACGCTTCGTAGAGAACTGTGCTCTGCGTCATCAGTAGAAAATCTCGACTGTCCTCATCACCAGATGTTTCATTCCAGGCTTGTGACAATGTCATACATCTGTCAATGTCATATGTTACGTACACATGTTATATGACCCTCTTAGACTGATTCTGATGGTTCGGTCAGCTTCCGCTTTGAGCGCTAGTGCTGTGCCACGTCCAGGGAGCCATCTGGTGACAAATGAACGTACCATTTCCACTTCTATTATAATGTCTAAATTTCAAAAAGTCATTGTTTAAGAAGCCTTTCTCATGGACAGTCGAGATTTTCTTCTGATGACACAGAGCAAACGTAAAGAATTTCACTTTATTTTCTTGACACGGCATAAGCCCAAAGCCTATACAGTATCATGTCTATAAGTATGGGCCGTGAAAACATCAATGGCAACAATTTGTTGGAGCTGATGGATATCAATATTTGGTACACTGATAATGTCAACAGAGACACAGTGCACCAGCCTGTTTGACCAAATGGTATACTGTCCTACAAGAATATGCAATACAATACTCATTCTATTCAATTATGTGATAAGTTTAAGTCTACAAACAATAAACTTTGTAAACTTGTCGCCAGTGGTGGGACGTTAATAACGTGGAAAGTGTTACTTTATCAAGATGTGATCATTTAATTCCTGTCTTGTCATTATTCTATACTTTTGTAAAATTGCCATTGCAAAAACAAAGGAACATTCAAAGTCATTTTCGAAGAAGTCAATGAAACATTTGTTTTGTGAATTTATGTGAATGTTATAAAGGTTTTCAGTACTCTCAAGAATGACATTAAGTTATATTTATTTAATCGTTATGACTGTTGGTAGAAAGAATTATTATTTTGGTATTTGAAATTTCCTGTAGTTGTGCTTGTTGTAACTTGCAATCTGTTAAATAACCTTTTGTTGAACCCTGATTTGCCATGTGGAGGTTTTGATAACAAAATTGCTGTGTTTCATAATCGAATCGTCTAGAACTTGTCCATATATGGTAATCTGTTTTAACTGGTCGGAATAATGACCTTCTTCATGGGCGAAAATTTTGGATCGAATTGTAGTAAGCTTCACTGATTGGCTGTTTGTGTGTTTCTCAATTTCCAGCCTTTTGCTCCTTGGTAGGAGCAGGGCCCTTGTCCGTGTCTGGTTTTATCGCACGTCCGCACAGTCGGATGCACTTAGGGTGTGGTCCCGTCAGCGGCTCCAGTCACCTCAGGGTAAGCATGTTTCCTTTTCTTGAACTTTAAATTAACATGTAAATTTTTTTGCTTCAGAGTTTACCTTATATCCTGGTTTTTGCCATTTTGACTTGTAATGCCTTAGCACCTTGTCCATCTCAATGAAGTGGTTGAAAGACTCCGTAAAGCAGGGCTAACCCTTAAGGCTAGTAAAGTTACTTTCGCACAACCCCAGATGTCCTTCCTTTTTTTTTTTTTTTTTTTTGCTCGTTGCTTTACGTTGCATCGACACAGATAGGTCTTATGGCGACGATGGGACAGGAAAGAGTTAGGAGTGGGAAGGAAGCGGCCATGACCTTAATTAAGGTACAGTCCCAGCATTTGCCTGGTGTGAAAATGGGAAACCACGGAAAACCATTTTCAGGGCTACCAACAGTGGGATTCGAACCTACTATCTCCCGAATACTGGATACTGGCCGCACTTAAGCGGCTGCAGCTATCGAGCTCAGTGATGTCCTTCTTGGGGCATATTGTGTCTGTGAAAGGTGTCTCTATTGACCAATCTCATACTGCAGCTATTCAAAATTTTCCTACCCCTTAAGATGTCAAGCCTGTAGCTAGGTTCGTTGGCATGGTCAATTTCTTTTGTAAATTCATCCCCAATTTTGCTGAAAGAGCAGCTCCATTAAATACTTTGAGAAGAAAATATGCTAAATTTGAGTGGGGTGACGCCCAACTTGAAGCTCGTCACATTCATGGCAGTGGAAACGTTGTTGCTGATAGTCTCAGTAGGATGTTCTATCCTGGCAGTTCTGATCCTCAATCAGAGCCTGCAGATCCCTCTCCTGAACAAGTTTTGGCCTTTGTTAATGTAGTTCTCACTAATTCCCGTTTTCTTTTCAAAGATATTGGTAAATATCAGGAAGAAGATGCTGAATTAAAGGCTATTATTGACAGGATTATGTCTCGTGAACATGTCAAACATTATGTCATAAGAATGGTGTTCTGCGTTGTCCTGCTCGTGGTCGCACAGACCCCAAAATTGTTGTTCCAACTAACTTGGTTCCTGCTATTTTTAAATATTTCCATGAATCCCCAGTCAGTGGACATCTCGGTGTGTTCAAAACTAGGGAGAAAATCTGTAAACATTTAATTTGGAAATCCATGGATGGTGAAATTTGTACTTTTGTCAAATTGTGCAAAACCTGTAATATAAGTAAACCTGCTCCTAATACTCACCTAGGTCTGTTATCATCTGACCAAGGCCCTATGGAGAGATTATTCATTGATTACATCGGTCCTTTCCCGAGATCACGGACCGGCCATTGTTTCATACTTGTGTGTTTTGATACGTTCTCGCATTTTATGTGGCTGTTCCCAACTCCTATAGCTAATGCTAACACTACTATTTCTTGTCTGAAACAGATCTTTGCTTCGTTTGGAGTCTGTCAATTTTTGGTGAGTGACAATGCAAGAACTTTTACCTCTGTGCAATTCTGCAATTTCTGTTTTGATTCGTCAATTTCTCATGTAATTATTACTCCTTATTATTCAAGTCCTAATTATGCTGAAAGGGTCAATCGAAGTCTTAGGTCTGCTCTTATTGCCTACCACTCTGCTGACCACACTAAGTGGGATTCATCACTTAATTGGTTGTAATTTGCTTTCAACATTGCCATTCATGAAAGTCATAAGCGAACTCCTGCTTCATTGATGCTAGCATTCACCCCCAATTCTCCACTTTCTAATCTGTGGTACATTAACAATCTTCTACCTGATGTCACAAATTCAGAAACAATTCGTGTTGCTTGGCACCATGCGCATAAAAATTTGAAAGTTTATTACGCTGAAGTTCAACGCAACTACAATCACGGGTGAAGACTGCACAATCTGTCTGTGGGTGACCAGGTTTATGTAAAGACTCACCCTATCACCAGACCTGTGGACCATGTCATTAGTAAGTTGGCCCCCAGATTTCAAGGTCCCTGCATAATTTTGAAATTTCTAACCCCTGTGTCATTATTAGTCAGTGATCCTGAGAAGAAGAGGATCAGTCGTGTTCATTTATCTCAAATCAAGATCCCTTAGTTATGAGATAATACTTTAGAAAACCATTTAGGTACTTTGGGTAGGTATAAGGAATCTTAGTTGTAAGCAAATTTTTGGGGTATATTCGACATTTGATAGGTTAATTACTGTAGAAATTGTTTTAGTTGTAATAAGGATGGTTGTTTATGACCATGCTAGGTATAATTCAGTAAATAATGTAGTTTAGGTAAGATTAAGATCTTAATTCATGTTCATAACTAGGGATTTTATGTGAAAAATGTTCGATTAAAGTAAACTCCGGTAAACTTTATTTTATTTGGTTCCTTATCTGTTGTAAATTATTAAATATGCTTGCCCTGGGGGGGGAGGGGGAGGGGGTTGGAGTTCCCGAAGATATTTGGTGTGAGGTTATCCTCCCCACACGGAATTTTGAGCCAACAGTTTCTCTAATCTAGTAATAAGTTAGTCAAGAAAACAGAAAACCCACCCTTCAGCCTACATTTCTTTAAAGACTCTTCTGGATAGCCAAACTATGGTTTTTCCTTTATAACTTCATTTCCTGCCGCAGATTGATCTCTGTTCCAGTGATTACTATAACTTGGTCCATCCAGGGAATCTGCCGTGCCTGTTGGAAGGGCCACTATGAATTCCTGACCAGTTTGCATCCGACCTGGGAGTTCAGTGACCCTAAGTTCCTGGTGGTGACAGTTGCTCAGTACTGTGCCATGCTTTACTATTTCTTCACTGCGAGTTCACTACTCGAGTGAGCTAAATGAAGCTTCGCTGGAGGCCACAGTGGGACTGAAAAGGGATACCGTGTTGGCAGGCGGCCGATGTCAGCAACCCTATGGACAGCAATACCTGTGGTCCAGCTTAGGATACTCTGGTTCAAATAGACATTCCTGGTGAGAAGGGGATCAAGATGTGGGTGCTATGTGTTGGAATCATTGTGTTGCTGTTGCCACAGATTTCGGACCTCCAGTTAAAACCTCCGTTTAATTTAACTTGTTTTTAATGGTCGAGCAGAGCTTGAAGTTGGGAGGTGGAGGACGTCGCCGGTGGTGGGACGTTAATAACGTGGAAAGTGTCAATTTATCAAGATGTGATAATTTAATTCTTGTCTTGTCATTATTCTAAAATTTTGTAAAATTGCCATTGCAAAAACAAAGGAACATTCAAAGTAATTTTCAAAGAAGTAAATGAAACATTTGTTTTGTGAATTTATGTAAATGTTAATAAGGTTTTCAGTACTCACAAGAAAGACATTGTATGTATGTATGTATGTATGTATGTATGTATGTATGTATGTATGTATGTTGGATATTTGGCCCGAAGGCTGGTTGGATCCTCAACAGGTTCACCATTAGCTGTCATAGATGGCCTAGGTGTCACTGAAGAGGCGTACTAGGGAAATGAGGAGTGAGGTAGTTTCCCGTTGCTTTCCTCACTGAGCCAGAAGTTGCTATTGCACGTCAGTCTGCCAAGCCCACTGAAATGCATGCACCAACCGACCCTATGAGCGACATTTTCACACCATTCATAGCAAGGACTGGCTGCATAAGGAATCGCATTACTAGTATCGCTCATATCTCAGCCACTTTCATATTGTCAAAGCCAAGTATAAGACTGAGACAGGTCAATGAAAGTAACAATTTTATTCTAGCCTATGCCAAAAGACATAGTGCACTGTAAACACTACATCTTACCAGTAAAGGCCTAGAAGGACATTAAGTTATATTTATTTAATCGTTATGACTGTTGGTAGAAAGAATTATTATTTTGGTATTTGAAATTTCCTGTAGTTGTGCTTGTTGTAACTTGCAATCTATTAAACAACCTTTTGTATCATCCTGTACTTGGAGGTGGAGGTTTCGATAACGAAATTGCTGCGTTTCGTAATCAAATCCTCTAGAACTTGTCTATACAGTGGACGCCCGCTTATTATGATCACTCTGGGACGCAGATAATTTAATAACATTAACCGTTTGATAACAGTAGCCGAAAAATAAAAATTGGTAGGTAGCCTACTGTATTTATTCATAACCTACATGCACTACAATGAAACAGATACTGGTACACAGCATTGCAGTACAGTGTGATCAGGATGTTTTGGCAACAACATCATCATCAGCATCACTATCTTCTGCTCCATGTTCTTCACCTCTCATATCTAATTCTGCGAAAGTAACTGCCTCACATGTCGCCTTCGTCTGTTTCGCATCAGTAATGATGCCCTCATCAATGTTCATCCATTCCTGAAATTCAACTTCCGTTAAGCCTCGTCTACTTCTGGTAACTCTCTTAAAAATCCCCCATATGGGAAACAGTTCCCTATTGTATGTGCTGAGACATTATCCCATGACATGGCTAGAAGATGCAGGGCATCGAGAAGGCTGGTTATTTTGGCAAGGGCACTGGCACTAGTTTTATGTGAGTCCTCTATGTTTTCTAAGATTCTTGTGCGCATTTCATGGCGATAATACGCTTTCATGGTGCAAATAATTTCTTGATTGCATGGCTGAATTAATGAAGTCATATTCGCCAGTATGAAAACCACACTGATGTTCTTGAGCTCACAATTCACAATGTGTGCTGCACAGTTGTCAACCAGCAAAACTATTTTATGGCCAAGCCTATTATCCCACTTCAGTAGCCATTCTTTGAAATTCAGGGCAGTCATCCATGCATTAAAGTTGGAATGATAGTCCACTGGAAACTTATTGATGCATTTAAAGCAACATGGGTTCTTACTTTTTCCAATCACTAACAGTATTTTCTATTCACCAGATATACTCGCACAACACAAAACTCTTACTCGTTCCTTGGAGGTTTTACAGCCTTTAGAACTTTCATATTTGAAGAAGGAAGTGTGTTCAGGCAAGACGCAATAATACTCGCATACTTGAGAACAAAATCCTTGAAATCAAATATGATAACATAAACCGAATTCATGACCACAATAAACAGAAGATTTTCAATGCTTTAGTATTTGACCTACGGGACTTCATAAAAGTGATTATATAATACAGTTGATAACATTATCCATGATTACAATAAACGGCATCCACTGTATATGGTAATCTGTTTTAATTGGTCGGAATAACAACCTTCTTCATTGGCGAAAATTTTGGGTCGAATTGTAGTAAGCTTCCCTGACTGGCTGTTTGCGTGTTTCTCAATTACCGGCCTTTGTCTCCTCAGTAGGAGCAGGGCCCTTCTCTGCGTCTTTGGTTTTCACACATCCACACAGTTGGATGCAATTCGGGTGTGGTCCCGTCAGTGGCTCCAGTCACCTCAGGGTACTCATGTTTCCTTTTCTCGAATTTTAAATTAACATGTAAATTTCTTTGCTTTGGAGTTTACCTTAGACCCAGGTTTTCACCGTTTTGATTTGTAATGCCTTAGCTCGTCAGCTAGGCATACCCTTTTCATTTTGGAGGCAATTCCCTTTCATTAACATTTTTGGTTGTATCATGTAAAAAATTCATTATCCATCCGGGGTTGCCTCCTGTAGTCGTGCTTCGATTTAATGTACGCTGTTTGGAGCTATGCGTCTCTCACTGATGTGTATCAGAAAGGCAGCAACTCGAATGGCCTCAGCATTAGATTTTAAATTCCTTGTCAATTTTCCTTGTAAATCAAATGTAATAGTCTTTAAATCTCCTTTTCTATTTTCCTTGTAAAATTGTTGTAACAGATTTTAAATTCCCTGTTAAATTTTCCTTGTAAATTTTATTGCAGAAGTTGATGTTATTTTCTTAAATATAACCTTAATATTTTATCGTTTGTCGTTAGACAGAATCTTGTAGAGATGAACTTGTAATATAAAATTTTAGTTTTCTGAAGAACCATAGATAGGAACCTTGTGGTTAGTTTCTCCTTTGTTATTCTTTATTGATCATGTTACTTAATTTTAAATTGCTGTTGTTCAATGATGTGAAGCTTTCCTTATTGCGTTAATAAATGCAGACTGAAGGGTACCACATGCACGTCTTTTTCCCTACAACGTCATGTAAGAGAACATCCTCTTAGGGATCCCAACCCGCTTTCCCACATCTTTTCTCTAGTTGTCATGTTGGTAATCCTGCTTATCTTTTCTTCTAGTCATGTGTGTATTTTTGAAACTAGTGATGTTATAATTGGTGCCTTATCGGTTGACATGTGTTCCTTCAAGTTTATTACTTTGATTTAATGTGTTCTTTAAATTAATGTTACCTGCTAAAGGGGGGACGGGGGGTGACAAACTTTAACTTTGAAAGGTTTACTGAATCAAACCTACCTTCTTGAATTCCTTCATGATATTCAAAAGTTTTTTCTCAGCTTCATCGGCTTGATTCGCTGCTCGAGTAACTTCAGCTCTCTCAAGGTCCCGTTCTTTCAATAGCTTCTCTATCTGGAGATCTTTGTCCTTCAGTGCATCCTAAAAATTATTCAAATATCCATTAGTATAATAACAACAACAAAAATTTGTTTTTGAAGGTCATTAAATTTGGGATTCTTAATGAAGTTATATTAATAAGTTGCATACAACATGTCTAATATGAGCAAAGTGTCAAAAAGCCATAGTTTATCAACCATTATGAAGATATAAATATTCTATTGTACTCTGTATCTGATGACATTTTTTTTCAAGTACTGTGTATTTTTATTCTTTGAACATGTAGCCATTCAGTAAGAAAATAATAATGCTAAAAGTTCTATTTAGAATGAATAGACTGTGTTCACTGTAGTACACCACAATGTTTACTGGTGTTATTAGCTTTAACTGAATGATTTGAACAAAATGGGAAAGAATAATGATAATCACACTGTTTGTTCACATCAATAGATTCTGAGAACTTTTTTTTTTCTTTCTTTCTTTTTTTTCTGTGTAATTCATGGTGCAGGTTTCAGTAGCCACAGACTACTTTAAGATCAATATGTAAAGGCTAGGTAGCCTAAAAAGTAGCCACAACAAACAGGATACTGGTGACTATGAATAGATACAAATATCTACATGGTTCATGCAGCTAAAACTACCCAATCCACCAATGCTCCCTAAACCATTAGACTTCCAAGCTCACTGGTATTTGCAATACTAATAGGGTCAGCATACACAACAGATTTGAACCTGTCAGACATTAAAAATCAAATCAAAATCTCTTTATTTACAAATGAGGTGTCTACCTTGGTGGCAAATGGTACACTAAAATACATTATTGTCAAGCACTAAATTTTAAATTAACAAGAGAAGAAGAACATTTTCCTGTAATACAATACCGTACAATTTACGCCAACACTTTTTCTGTTAAACACACAGCTCATCCTTAATAAATTTATATTGTTTACAAAATTCTACTTATAACATCTCCTGTACTTACAAACATAGTCAACTCATATACAGTTTGTGGAATTACTTCAAATAATACTATACAACTGGAATAAGATTAAAATTTACATTGCATTTATTTATTTATTTATTTTTTTGTCCATTTTGGAACCTAAGTAGCATAACGACCTGCTGCGTCTTAACCACAGCCCCTTTTTCCACCACTTTTCAGAGTTCCTGAAGGGACTTAACAGCTACCGTAGTGGTCCCAGGGCCCTCAAAGTCCCCACTGTACCCACCCCTTCTCTCTCTCAACCATGATTTCACTCCTATCACCACATCAGTCTCATCAGATTCCATCAATGTACCGAATTTTAATTGTTTATTTACTACACTCTGATAGTTTACCAAGAGCAATCTCGGACCCCCTTCCTCCCTAAAACTTGTCTGTTGCAATTGGGTAACATTTGACTCATAAGTTGAGAACTTCCCTGGAGTAAAGAAGAGGTAGATGATTAAAGGCATAACAAGAAATTATATGGTATAATAGGAGGTAAAAGAGGTACAGCAGGATCTAAACCAGAACAAATTCATCAGGAAAGAGAGATCACACAAAATAATGTATGTCAAAGTCATGTAAGGAAATTTAGTAACTATGGCAAAAAAGCTAGGATTGTCTTCATGCATTCACTATGTGAAGGAGGAATTGGGAGTTTTATGAGCCACTGAGCAATATTATAGTGAAGTTCAGCAGCAATGATGACGTATTATAGTGCGATTCAAATGGAATGATGGACACAGAACAGAAAGATATAAAAAGATAATGGGAACCGGTAAGTGTAAGGAAGATGTGAAAGTTACAAGGAATGAGGAATAATGATTTGATTTCTGTGCTAGATTTCAAGCACATGAAAGGGTAAAGTTAGCAGATAGAAAACTGACTATACCATATCCAACTCCTGATAACCAAAATATATACCGGTATGTATTTCTTTTTATGATATCAACCCTATGCTGATCTATAGTGACTTGAGCACTGACAGACCTAGGATGCAGAAAGCAAATGAAGTGGAAATTCTTCATGATAAGGATATCTCATTGTTTGGGCCATCAGTCCACGGATGGCTTGATGCAGCTTTCCATGCCAGCCTATCTTATGCCAGCTCTTCATTTCTACATAATTACTCCATCCTATATCTTTTCTAATTTGTTTGTCACATTCACGCCTTGGTCTACCCCTACCATTCCTACTGCCTAAACATCCCTCAAAAATGAAAAGAACAAGTCCTAGGTGCCTTAAGATGTGGCCTATCATTATTCTTCTGGTAAAATTTCACCAAATTGTTTTCCTCTCACTAATTCCATCTACCCATCTCACCTTCAGCATTGTTCTGTAACACCACATTTCAATAGCTTTTATTCTCTTTCTTTCTGAGATAGCTATTGTCCATGTTTCACTACCATATAATGCCACATTCCAGGCAAAAGTATTCAAAAAATATCTTTCTAATTTGTATATCATTGTTTGAAGTGAGGAAATTCTTAACCCATCTGCATCATTTGATGAGTTGTGGTCGTGCACGGTATTTTGGTGCAAGAATGAAATGACAAGCTCCGATTGCAATGACATATTGTCTTGCATATCTTCGTATATTAGATTCTGTAAGCTCTCACAATACACACTGTAAGGAACTAGAGGCATGTACCATTGGTAAACAATGCAGTCTGTGAAGTTGGGATTGCTGAACAATAGCTTATTTTTATCGGTATTCAGTATTCATTATGCAGTAGAACTGGTATTGTGGTAATGACAACGAGAGTTTGAAAGCACTTGCAGACATAGTTTCAGATGGTGATTATTGCAGTAATGACGTTTTGGACTATGAATGCAAGTTCGAGGGTAGTGACAGCAACACTGAAAGTTACTCAAGCGTGAAGAGCATTGAAGAAAGTGAGAATAAAATTATTCCAAACACGCACGGTTGGTGACTCAAAAGAACCATAGCGGTAGGAAAGTGGAGAATAAAGACAATAATTCTGATATATATGTCCATTTCGTGGATACAGCAGTGTTTGAGAAATAGTTACAAAAAATTTAGAGTCTGCCCACCATCTGAATATACAATGTTTTAAGAATATATGGAGCTGCTCTGATTGAAATTATTTCAAATTAAAAATATTTGTAACACAGCCAGCAGTCATTCAAGGAAAGAAGAATGGGTAAGTCATAACTTCAATGACATGGATGCAAAAACTGAGCGAAGTATCTTCATTAGTTAGTATTTTATGCACTTTTTATTTGTGACAAGTACACTCAAACTACAGGTAAATAAATTAAATCTCATTCCACAGTTAAAAAGTGGCCATTTATTGTGGTTTGAATGGGTTAAGAAAGGCCTTCCTTGCTTGTGCTAGGCTGAATTACTACTGCTGCCGTTGGTTATTCTACTGCCCAAGGAACAATATTAAAATACTTCATTTAAAACTTCCATTTCCTAATCTAAAATTTCCAGCAACACCTGAGTTCGCTTGAATGCATTTCGTTATTTTTGTTTTAGATTTAATTATTTTCATCTTTTACTCCTTCTCCAAACCTATGTCCATACCATTTAGCAATGTTACCATAACTTCTGCTAATTCAGGTACAGTAAAATAACAATACCATCATTAATCACAGTTTTGACTTCTTCTCCTTGGAAAGCTATTTCTTTTCCAAATTCTCTTTTGATTTCCTTTACTGCCTGTTCTTTATAAACATTCAAAAGGAGAGGACACTCCTTTTTGGATTGCTGCTTCTGTTTTTCATAGCCCACGATTCTTATCACTGCAAGTTGATTTTTCTACCGATTGTAGATAAACCTCTTTTCTTGGCATCTCAACCCAGTCACAAATAGCTTAGGCCAATCAACATTACTGAATGCCTTTTTCAGGTCTATGCATGCTTGCATGAGCTTGACCTTTGATCCTCTAAGATCAGACATAAAGTTAGGATTGCTTCATGAGTTCCTACTTTCTTCTGAAGCCAAATCTTTTCCAAACTCAGCTTCAAGTTGTCGCTGCATTCTTCTGTAAATAATACTGGTTAAAATTTTGCAAGCATGAGATAATGAACTAATGGTGTGGTAGTTTTAACACTTTTTAGTACCTGGTTTCTTGGGAATGACAACATTCTGTATAAAATCAGATGGCACTTCTCCTGCATCATATATCTTACAAACATCATGCTGGACTGACTGCCTTAGGATAGTAATTCTGAGGGTATGTCATTACTTTCCCCCTGCCTTGTTCCTACTGTATTTAGGTCCCTCAAAGCTCTGTTAAATTCTGACATCAAAATTGTTTCTCCTATTTCATCAGCATCAACAGCCTCTTCTTGTTCCAGAATCTTATCATCTACTTCCTTCCATTGATATAATTGTTGAATATGTATATGCCATTTTTCTGCCATGTCTTCTTTCCCTAGAAGTGGTTAACCATTTGAGCTCGTAACATTCATACATTTAGTTTTCATTTCTCCAGGGGTTACCTCTATTTTCTTATATGCAGCTTCTACATTTAATACAAACATGCAACTTTCTGCATCCTTGCATTTCTCTTTCAGCCAATTTTCCTTAGCTGTCCTGCACTTTCAATCTACTTTGTTATTTAATTATCTGTATTCTTTTCCCCCATAATCATTTTTTACATTATTCTGATATTTCTGTTCATCAATCAGGTCCAGTATCTCCTGAGTTATCCACCAATTCTTACTTGATCTTGCTTTTCTTCCTAACCTTTCTTCAGCAGTCCAACTGACCTCATTTTTCATGACTGTGCATTCTTCCTCTATTGTGTTTCCTCCAGCCTTTTAATTTAGTCCTCGTGCAGCATGTTCCTTGAAACAATCCCTCACACTACTTTCCTTCAACTTGTCTATATCTTGTCTCCTTGCATTCCTTCTTTTCTTCAATTTCTTCAACGTCAAATGGCATTTTATGACCAATAAGTTGTACAATTAGAATTAAGGAAGGTTCAACCTTTTCAATACAAGATGTGTTGTACAGGGTGTTCACAACATATTATTTATTATATTATTAGTACCGGTTTCAACGCTTGCTGCGTCATCATCAGCTAAAAAATCCCAAGTGGGCAAAGTACGTATCACAAAAGTTATATAAAAGATTCTTGCATGGCACACTACACATGATAGACTGCTTTTCTCCTTAAAGGATAAAAGAAAAATGAGTAAAATATGATGATATAATGTGACACATAAAAGCGTTATAGTCTAATGAAATAGGTGAGTATTGTGCAATAAAATTGGTCTGATGACTGAACATAAAAATCTGAATGTGATGATAAAACGATGTAGTAAAATTGTCCCCTCTTCTGTTGTTGTTCAATGGAGATACATAAGTCCGGGTCCGATGTTATGTGAGGTTGACAAGCGTCAAAACCGGTACTAATAATATAATAAATAATATGTTGTGAACACCCTGTACAACACATTTTGTATTGAAAAGGTTGAACCTTCCTTAATTCTAATTGTGAATCTCAGTTCAGTACGGGAAAATGAAGTTTTTAACTTATAACAATAAGTTGTAGTCAGAGTCCACGTCTGCTACTTAGAAAGTCCTGCAATCCAACACTGGGTTTCTGAATCTTTGCCTAATGATAATGAAGTAAATACGGTAGTAGTACTGCAGAGCATAGCATTACACAAAACTGAAGCATGGACAATAACTAGTATATAAAGAAAGAAAGAACAAAAGAAAAATAGAAAAAGAAAGAAAGAAAAGAAGAGAATAAAAGCCTTTTAATGTGGCGTTACAGAAGAATATTGAAAGTTAGATGGGTAGATTAGATCACAAATAAAGAGAGACTGAACCAAGTTAGTGAGATGGGAATGATTTGGTGAAATTTGACCAGAAAGGAAGATAGACTGACATGACATAACTTTAGTACCCCAGCGTTTAAAGAGTTATTTTTTGAGGGAAGTGCAGGGTGTACACTGGTAGATGAAGACTATGAATTGAATTTGAAAATCAAATTTTTTTTTGCTAGTTGTTTTACGTCGCACCGACACAGATAGGTCTTACGGCGACGATGGGACAGGAAAGGGCTAGGAGTGGGAAGGAAGTGGCCGTGGCCTGAATTAAGGTACAGCCCCAGCATTTGCCTGGTTTGAAAATGGGAAACCACGGAAAACCATTTTCAGGGCTGCCGACAGTGGGGTTCGAACCTACTATCTCCCGAATACTGGATACTGGCCGCACTTAAGCGACTGCAACTATCGAGCTCGGTAAAATCAAATTAGAGAAGATGTAGGTTGCAGTAGTTAAATAGAAATGAAAAGGTTATCTCATGATAGAGTGTGGAGGAATGCATTAAACCAGTTTATGGACCGATGACACCCCCACCCTAAAACAACAACAACTTTTGATATGGTAGATCTTGGGAGACTACTGACAAAAATAAGGGCTACTGGGCTAGACAATAGAGTGAATGAATAGATGGCTAAATATCTACAGAATAGAACTCTGAAAATTAAGGGCAGGTGAAGCATTATCTGATCCTATAACAGTTAAGAGGGGTGTTCTGCAAGCCGGTAATTTTGGAACTTTATGTTTACTGATACGTACAAGTGATATGAGTAAAGAACTGGAATGAGAGACGAGGCCTTTTGCAGATGATGTTATACTGTAGAGTAATAAATAAGTTAGAGGACTGTGAGTGACTGCAATTTTACAAGTTGATTTATGTTGCACCGACAAAGATAGGTCTTATGATGGCGAGGGGATATGAAAGGCCTAGGAACAGGAAAGAAGTGGCCCTGGCTTTAATTACGGTACAACCCCTGCATTTGCCTGGAGTGAAAATGGGAAATCATGGAAAACCATCTTCAGGGCTGCCGGCAGTGGGGTTCGAACTCAGCATCTCCCGACAAGCTCACAGCTGCGTGGCCCTAACTGCATGGCCAACTCACTCGGTCTATGACAATGTTGTGAGATGGACACCAGACAATGGTACGATGGTAAAATGGGTTGAAAAATCAGGTTGTAAGTTCCACCAAGAGAAAAAGTCCTTTCAGTTTTAATTACTGTGTTGATGGAATGAAAGTATCTCACAGGAATCACTGGAAGGATCCAGGTGTTAATACTGTAAAAGGAAGGATCTTCATTAGGGTAATCACATAAACAGGATTGTAAAGAAAGGTTACAAATCCCTTCATATGGTTCTGAGGGTATTTAGGGGTTTCAGTAAGGATGTGAAGGAGAGGGTGTATAAGTCACTGGTAAGGTCCCTATTAGAGTTGGTTCCAAAATATGGGAGCCTCACCAATATTACTTGATTCGAGAACTGGCAATGATCCAAAGGAAAACAACACAATTTTTTCTAGGTGATCTCTGACAAAAGAGTAGTGTTACAAAATTTTTGTAAACTTTGGGCTGGGAAGACTTTGGAGTAAGGAGAAGAACAGCTCGACTATAAGGTATGTTCTGAGTTGTCAGTGGACAGATGGTGTGGAATGACATTAGTAGACTATTAAGCTGAAGTGGAACTTTAAAAGTAGGAATATAATATGAAGATAAAGTTGGAATTCAAGAGGAAAAACTGGGGCAAATATTTGTTTATAGGAAGAGGAAATAGGGATTGGAATAATTTACCAGGTGTATGTGTGATAAATTTCCAACTTCTTTGAAATCATTTAAGAACAGACCAGGTTAACAACTGATAAGGAATCTGCCACCTAAGCAACACCCCTAAATACAGATAAGTATTGACTGATTGATTGATTCAAAACTACAACAGACTCAATCCTGAGTATATATCTGCTGTCATGATCCATGAGATTAGCTTATTACCTCCCTGCCCTGCTGGTCTGAATTCCATTCTTTCCTCTGTCATTCATTTTGTACTGGCTTGAAGAACTGGAATGAGATGCCCTCAGAATCAGTTTGGATAACTGACTACGGAAATATGTTAAAATCCCACAATGTACCATCCCAGAAAGTGTTATCCATGTTTTCCCAGTTAGACTCCATTCAAATTCTGGGATGATACAAAACCTAAAATGTACTCACAACCACTTCTCTTCTAATCCTGTATGTTGTTATGTATGTTGGGTATTCAGCCCGAAGGCTGGTTTGATCCTCTGCAACTCCGCCAACAGTTGTCATAAATAGCCTAGACGTCACTGAAGAGGCGTACTAGGGAAATGAGGAGTGAAGTAGCTTCCCGTTGCTTTCCTCACCGAGCCAGCCATTGCTATTATATATCAGTCTGCCAAGCCCACTGAAATGCATGCACCAACCGACCCTATGAGCGATATTTTCACACCATTCATAACAGGGACTGGCTGCATAAGGAATGGTATTACTAGCATCACTCATACCTCAGTCACTTTCATATTGTCAAATCCAAGGATGAGACTGAGACAGGTCAATGAAAGTAACAAATTTGATATAGCCCATACCAGAAGACATAGTGCACTGTAGACACTACATCTCGCCAGCAAAGGCATCTTCTAATCCTAAAAATGCAAAGTACACATAGTTGTTGATGAACGTGCTCAAGCCTCTTACAGAAAGTAACACTAATATTAATTAGAACATAGTTTCCATCAGCAACTCAAAGCAACAAGGTAGACACCCATTTTGTTTAACAACCTTCTTATGAAAAAGTAACAATGTTTTCAATCTCAGTAATGGCTCACTCTATAGATCAGTGGTAGAGTGTCAGCCTATGGATCCAGTCAAACCCATCAGCAGTATTAGGATTTTTGAAGGGTAGAGAGAAGTCAATTTGACACGCCATATATTGTCGTGTAAAAAATCTCCGATGGATACATTTGGTGTTTATCTGACAAAATTAATTAAAACTCAGCCATAGGTCACCCAACAAAGTTCCAGTTTCTCTGGTATCTAGTGGAATAAAAGGGAACTTCAAAACTGGCATGCAGGTAGTCTAGATGGCATCATATCAAAATGCCTGCACATAATAGCCAGTTGTTGTTGTTGTTATTATCTCAGTAATACAATAAAAATAGTTTTATTACTGTTGTACACATTCCAAAAGAAAGTCCTTGATATGGGAATGCTTTAAATTAATAGTTTAGTACAAACAGTCATAAGTTCAACCAATGGGTAGGTTCCAATCTGTCAGCAGAGAGATGACATGGAATGAAATTAAGAGAAGAATAAGCTTGAATGGATTTTTTAAAGTCGGAAAGATCTTAACATTAAGATAAAGTTGGAATTCAATGACGACAAACTGGGGCAAATATTTGTTTGTAGGATGAGGAATTGTTTTTTTGCTATTTGCTTTACGTCGCACTGTCACAGATAGGTCTTATGGCGATGATGGGACAGGAAAGGCCTAGGAGTGGGAAGGAAGTGGCCATGGCCTTAATTAAGGTACAGCCCCAGCATTTGCCTGGTGTGAAAATGGGAAACCACAAAAAACCATCTCCAAGGCTGCCAACAGTGGGGTTCGAACCCACTATCTCCCGGATGCAAGCTCACAGCTTCGCAACCCTAACCACATGGCCAACTCGCCCGGTGGAAGAGGAATTACGGATTGGAATAATTTACCAAAGGAGATGTTCAAAAATTTCTAAATTTTTTTTGAAATCATTTAAGAAAAGACTAGGTAAACAACTGATAGAGAATCTGCTAACAGGTCGACAGCTCTGAATGCACATCAGTGGTGAATGAATGAATGAATAAAATCAGCCAATCACTCCTCAGTTCTTAAAGGACCTCAGGCCTTCCTAGAAAACTGTCGCCCAGCCAGATGACCTGCAGATACTAGAGTGCCATACAGCCCGCAAGACGACTTCCTCAGTCATATTCCTTTGCCTTCATAACTCAGCTCACTGCTTATCACAATAATAATAATAATAATAATAATAATAATAATAATAATAATAATCATCATCATCATCATCATCATCATTTTGCATCCATCATAGTAGTTATGTGCAGTAGCACTAGTGGAACAACAAGTGAAAGATGGCAGTGCAGGAAAGATTAAAAGCATGGAACAAATTATGCTCTAGCCACAAAGATTTTGAGGTGTTTAGATAGCAGAGAAAGCGTACATACAAAATCCTAAAGAATGAGAAACACACATACATATGAGAAAGACATTCGGGCATATAGGTGAACATTTTAAGAACAACAACATGAGGGATTTCTGTCAGCTTTTCAAGAACAACAATAAGGGTTTCACTCTAAAGAACATGTGCTTCAAGAATGAACAAGGCAAACTCATCATGACAAACAAGAAAAACTGTATGCACTTGGCTCAGTACTTCCAAAAGCTTTTAAATTGCAATTAACCTAAGGAAGGGCTATCTTTCAAAGCATCTACAGACAAACTCCAAAATTCACACCCTCTTGACAGTGAAGAAATCAGCATTATAATCAAAGATTTGAAAAATAACAAGGCTCCTGGGAAAACTTCATCTTGACGGAACTCTTCAAGTATTCGGGTGACAACTTGGTTAAACAGCTGGAAAGACACTTTGCCCACATATGGGCAACAGAAGAGATCCCAATGGATTGGAAATATGCACTCATTCATCCCCTGCACAAGAAAGGTGATACAGAGGATGTCAATAATTACAGACGCATCTCTCTCCTCCCCATTGCGTACAAGCTATTGTCGAAAGCATTTCAGGGAGGAGTGTAGGTCCACCCGGACAAGCAGCTGTGAGAATACCAGGTAGGGTTTAGAAAAGGATGGTCTTGGAGAACAAGTTTACATCCTTAAATTGCTGATCAGAATCAGGGTACTGAGACAGAAATGACCAGTGGCGGCTCGTTTGGGAGGCGCTAAGGCGCGCGCCCCCCACGGGGTTCCATTAAATTCGGGAATTTTAATCTTAAATGTTAACAAGGGAAATATTTTACTATAAGATTATTATCAAGGGCGCGAGTTGTACTGTGCTGCGGCGCGATGCGCTGCTGGCCCTACGCAGGAGGGCGCTCTCTCACAGCGGACCAAATACTCCCGAGTCTCGCTTGACTGGCCTTGAGGGAGCCAATCAGAGGCGCAGTAGAGATGTGCTGTTCTACGGAGATTCCGGCGCGTTTCTGCCGCGGCCCATCGTTGCATCCAACCTACCCGAAACATTGGTGATTTGATTTCTATTTAACAGGGGTCAGTTTATGCCATTTCTCTCCTAAAACTAGGAACTCTTTTACTGAGGCACTTACCTGAGTTAAATGTGCCGGTATACATTTAAAATTGTCTTGTAATTTTTAGGATTATTAACTAACGAAACGAGTAACGACTGTAACTACTGGCTCCTCGCACTTGACTCATGTTGGCCATACTCACTGGAGAGCGCGATGTTTAACTTTGTGTTGATGAATGATCTCGTGAGGTGACTGTGACAAGGTGAAATTACGAGAAAGGTTGTGATTTATATGTAGGCGTAGTGTTATGTATGCACTTCGTACAGTATGATTACCGTCGAACATATTAAAGAACTAACGTTTTCTTCTCTTTCCATCGAGAAGAAAGTCGAACTGAAGGAGTGTTTTAGGCCGACACCAGACTTCTCGTTGAAAAAACCGGAGACAAAGAAAAATGAAAATAGGGCTTTTCAAAGACAAATTAGTTCTCCTGACGTATATAACAAGAACTCGCGGATATGTGAAAGTGATATCTCAGAAACCTTTTACTGCTTTCCTAACCTGCTATTCTCCCATTCTAGGAAAGGAGATAAATGGATCACCACAGGGGTGATATCAATAGTACCATGGACTTTGAAATGCTTGGTGAAGTCAATGTCGTGTCTTGTGTAAGTGATCACTACAACGAAACTATTCGTAAACATAACTCTATGGTGGACAAGAACAGGCAAATATTATTATTATTATTATTATTATTATTATTATTATTATGAATAAATGAATAATAATAATAATAATAATAATAATAATAATATATCTGTATGTATGTTCAGTCTTCAGCCCTAAGGCTGGTTGGATCCTCAACAGCTCTGCCATCAGCTGTCATAGATGGCCTAGGCATCACTGAAGAGGCATACTAGGGAAATGAGGAGTGAGGTAGTTTCCCGTTCCTTTCCTCACTGAGCCAGAAGTTGCTGTTACATATCAGTCTGCCAAGCCCACTGAAATGCACACACCAACGGACCCTATGAGCAACATTTTCACACCATTCATAGCAGGGACTGACTGCAGAAGGAATGGAATTACTAGCATCGCTCATAGCTCAGTCACTTTCATTTTGTCAAAGCCAAGGATAAGACAGAGACAGATCAATGAAAGTAACAAAATTGCTCTAGCCCACACCAGAAGACATAGTGCACTGTAAACACTAGGTCCTGCCAGTAAAGGCATATAATAATAATAATAATAATAATAATAATAATAATAATAATAATGGAGTCACCAAAGATATCTACAATAAAAGATGCATATCCAAAAATGCAAAAATAAGGCTTTACGACACAGTAGTGAAGCCAGAATGCCTATATGCAAGCGAATGTCTGGCATTAAACTATAATTTAGATAAGCTAGAAATACTAGAAAGGCGAATCATGAGGAAAATATTAGGCCCACAAAACACAGCAGAAGGTTGGAAATTACGAAGTTATGCTGAAATATATCAAGAAATAGAAAATATATCAGATGTAATGAGGAAAAGGAGACTTATGTTTTTAGGACATTTATATCGAATACAAGATAGTAGATTATCCAGTAAGATTTTCAGATATTTGTGGGGTAAGAAATCAACGACAAGCTGGGTCAATGAAGTAAGAAAGGATTTAGAAGAAAACAATATAACAACAGAAGAAAAAAATAATAGAGAAGGCTTTCGAGAAAAAGTATTGAAAATAGAAGGATTCCAAGGTAGGAAAGTAAAAAAGACTGGTTCAAAGTGGTCTGAAGACAGAAAGAAGAAACATAGTGAACAGATGAAAGCGTACTGGAAGAAAAGGAAAGAACAAAGAAGAAGGAATTGAAATTGGCACGTGGTCCTCTGGTGGCCCATTCGAAATAATAATAATAATAATAATAATAATAATCAACATCATCATAATCAAAACAATTGCATATGCATTGCACCGTATAGTGTTCGAAGTGTGTACCTTGATAACATGTTTTGAAGAACTTGAGATATTTTGTGGAATTATGAAACTAAGGTGCGCCCCCCACTGCTGATATCCACGAGCCGCCACTGGAAATGACTGATTATGACTTTCATGGATTTCAAGAAAGCGTATGATTCAGTGGATCATGAGACACTTCTTAAACGTTCTCAGGGAATTTGGAGTCGATAAGTCGCTAGCACTAATACACCAGACTTTCACTGACACACACTCCCAAGTAAAGTTCCTTGGCAAGCTGTCGGAACCGTTTGAGATAAGAACAGGCCTGAGGCAGGGGGATGGTCTTTCCCCACTCCCGTTCAATTGTGTTTTAGAGAAGGTAATCAGAGAGTGGAGGAAAAAGTTGACTGAAAGTGATCTTCAAAATGGAATGAGAATGGGAGGAAAAAACGCAGGCATCACTTTTGACTGTTTGGCTTTCACTAATGATGATGTAATCCCAGCAGACAACCTTCATAAGACAATCTTCAGACAGCAGTGAAACAGGTGGAAATTCTTCAAGTAATAGCTGCTAAAACGGACTTATGGATCTCCTTTGAAAAGACCGAGTAAATAGATTCAGAAAAGAAAGACTCCACTCACAGCATTGAGATGGCTTATGGGATTGTCTGGAGGACTATAAAATTTAAATATTTTGGCGAGATTATGACCCCCAATGACAATGAAAATGAAGCACTGGGGAAGAGATCAAGGAAGATGGAATTGGCGTTTAAAATGAGCCATGATACTTACAGATCCAAATCCATATTCTACCAGGCAAAACTGAGACACTACTGCGTAGTAGTCAGACCGGCATGCCTTTACGCTGTAGAAACACTACCAAAATAGAAGATCTGTTGATTGAGAAAAGGGAAAGGAAGTTCCTAAGAAAGTGTCTGAGGGTTTCATCTTCCACCTGAGGTCAAACAAAAAACTATATGCGAAAGTCGTAAAGATCATCACCGCTATGAAGAAACAAAGGTTAACCTTTTATAGCCACCCAGAGAGACTGGCACACAAATTGCTCGCCTTACAGAAAAAAATGGAAATCTCATCCCCGCTGGCTGATGGAGGTGCATAAAGATATGCAGGTAAATGATGTAAGACCAGAGGACGTAATGGAGAGGGACATCTTTACGAAGAAAGTTGCAAGGTTAAAGGGTGAATTAGAGAAAGAACCTGCTAAACCATGGAACATCTCAGCAAAGGAACAGCTGAAAAGGAGCATGAAGTTGAAAAACCTTCAGTTACTATGTAAACAAAAAGGTGTAAGCCTAAGAAAGGGAGGCAGGTAATTTGTGTAACTGTAATCCACAGCTGGCTGTATCGATATAAATAAATATTAATATTCATTTTGCATCCTACATTTATATGTTTTGGAGATGCTAAGATGCCAGAATGTTGCTCTGAAGGAGTTCATTTTGGTGCCAGTAAATGGACCTACAAAAAGCCGACATACCTGAACACCTCCAATACCATTCGACTGAGCTGGGATTGAACCCCACTATTTTGAATTCAGGAGGCCAATTATTTTACTATATCAGACATTCACTCTGGCTATCAGGTAGCTGATCAACTCACCTGACAAGGCCGATTGGACCTGTTTTAGCCCTCAGATCAGGACTGAAATCATTCAACAAGTCAAAAATTGTATCCAGGAGTCCACATGAGAAACAAAACATTGCCCTTACCATCACAGGGCCGATGTGAATAATAGAGAGAGTAGATGCTAAGTATATATCATGTTAAAAGGAAATCACACTGAAATTACAGCCCTTTGTTAAGTAACAAAAAAGAAGAATATGTTAGGCTCTTCATTTGTAAGATATGAGAACTGCCCTAAAATAGAACCAAGTCTAAAGAAAATATAACACAACTTGCACTTTTGGGAAGGGAAAAAAATCACCATCATCATCATCATTATGTCCCTTTATCCAGATGTGGCTGAGACAAATACGGTTACCCAGCAAGTTGGGCATGTGGTTTGAGTCACATAGCTGTGGGCTTGCATTCAGGACATGGTGGATCTGAACCCCACCATCAGTAGCCCTGAAGATGATTTACTGCAGTTTCACATTTTCATAATAGGCTGTACCTTAATTAAGGCCACGGTCACTTACTTCTCAGTCCTAGCCGTTTCTTATCCCATCTTTACCATAAGAGTCTGTCAGTGCAACGCAAGACAAATAGAAAAAGTTATTTTCTACTTTACTCTATTCTTCTACCACTCCTTATCCACCACCATGTTCTAGTCCAAGTCATGTCCAGCTCCATGGCTAAATTGTAAGCGTGCTGGCCTTTGGTCACAGGGGTCCCGGGTTCGATTCCTGGCAGGGTCGGGAATTTTAACCATCATTGGTTAATTTCGCTGGCACGGGGGCTGGGTGTATGTGTAGTCTTCATCATCATTTCATTCCCATCACGACGCGCAGGTTGCCTACGAGAGTCAAATCAAAAGACCTGCAACTGGCGAGCCGAACTTGTCCTCGGACACTCCCAGCATTAATAGCCATACACCATTTCATTTTCTCAGTCCAACTCATGTTGTGTTCTACTGTTTATAAGCAGGCTAGCCCAACTGTTGTAATAATAATTGCATGGCCTCAGCTACTACCGTTATGCTGCTGGCATTTTGTTATGATGCCACTTAGGCAGTCTGCACTTCAATGTTGATATTTCATTTTTCTTGACCAGATGGCACAGAGGCCAAAACCTCTACTGGGTGACATATTGCTGATTCTTAATTAATTTTGTCTGGTAAAATTCCGAATGTGTCACCAGAGATTCTGTACATGGCGATACTGTACAGTATGGAATGTTAGGTAGACTTCATTCAGTACTTCAAAATCAATCTATCTCAGCTAGCTTTGAACCAGCTATCCTGGAATATGGAGGCTGATACTCCTACCACTGATCCACAGAGAAAATGTCCATAATAATCTGTGTCTTCCTCGTCTTCTTTATCCTTTCATTTGTCATTTATGTTTAATCAGAACAGTAAGGATTTGTTCAGTTTTCCCGAAAGAATGTGGGTTTGATTCTCCATCAGAAAGTTGGGAAAGTTACAAATATGACTTCACTTTTGGAGAGGCAATTGGCCCTGAAATGTATTTAGTCTAAAACAGAAATGAGTTCCAGCCTAATCCCTGGGAGCAAAGGTGGCCAGATATAGGGATAACCACTTTAGCACACTTAATACTTTTTTCTTTTTCTTTTTCCCTATTGGCTTTACGTCGCACCGACACAGATAGGTCTTATGGCGATGATGGGACAGGAAAGGGCTAGGAGTGGGAAGGAAGTGGCCGTGGTGTTAATTAAGGTACAGCCCCAGCATTTGCCTGGTGTTAAAATGGGAAACCACGGAAAAACATCTTCAGGGCTGCCAACAGTAGGGTTCGAACCCGCTATCTCTCGAATACTGGATACTTAAGCGACTGCAGCTATCGAGCTCAGTACACTTAATACTGAGGTTACATTTACATTCAACTTCCTGTCAGGTGTTGATAGATTCTTCAGAGATCGCTTTTGGCTATAATTTGCATTGGAATTATTTCTTTCATCTATCTAATACACCCAAACCTCCTCAGTCCATTTTTCTCCATTAATTCTTATTAGATTTATCCATTCTTAGCCTATCTCTCCTTGTCTTCCATCACATACTTAAAAATTTCATTTCTGCAGCCTGTATTCAGCTCTCATTTTTCTTTGTCACAAGCTAGGTTTCAACAGTGTATGCCATAAGTATGTATTATACTTCACAGATAATTTATTTTGCTTCAGTAGAATATCCTGTTCCTTATCAATTCCGTGCCTTTGCTGGCAAGACCTAGTGTTTACAGTGAACTGTGTGTTCTGGTATGGGATAGATCAAATTTGTTATTTTCATTGACCTATCTCACAAGAGGGCATTCCCTACTCATCACCACCGATTTTGCTCAAATTTATAGAACATGCAAGGCTTGGCTAGAAATGAAAGTACCTGAGGTGGGAACTCCAGATGGCCAATCGTATAGAAAATAAAAATAAAAATATAAATGTGGACGAGGCTCTCGCACCGTATAAGCCACTTACGTTAGTGTGAACGCCGAGCAGTAGTTGGCGTAGCAGTAAGAGCTCGGACAGGTAATTCGATGGTCGTGGGTTCGACTCGCTGTGTGGAGACCGTCTTTTTCTGTCAACTTTTATATTATTCATGTTCCAATTAAGCAAAGAGGTCAATAACTTTATTTATTTATACACAAAAGGCATAGAAAAGGTAAGAAATTGGGATTTCATTGTCAGACTTTTTTCTTCCTGCACCAAGAATCTATTGTTTGTGTACAGCCACCAGGAACAACCATCACTTGTCAGGTGAAAGCGATTCTTACAGCGAAACGACTATTCACGTTTATGGCACATTCCCCAAAGAGGGGAGATAGCCAATAAAGGAGAAAAAAGAAGAATTTCTGTTTGAACATCTTGGCAAAGTTTGCAACTCCAAATTTTCTACAATTGTGTGCTCATTAAAAAATTGACGTACTATATGCCTTTTGCATATCAATAAAATAAAATAAATTAAAATAAATGAATAATATAAAAATTGAGAAAATATTCTCGACACGGAGAGTCGAACCCACGGCCAGCGAATTACTAGTCCAAGCTCTTACCTCTACGCCAACTACTGCTTGGCGTGCACACTAACGTAAGAGGCTTATACGGTGCGAGAGCCGCGTCAACATTTTTATTTTCTATACGCTTGGCCATCTGGAGTTCCCACTTTGGGTAGTTTCATTTCTAGCCAAGCCCTGCATGTTCTATAAATTTGAACGAAATTGGTGGTGACGAGTAGGGAATGCCCCCTTGTTAGTCTCATTTGAGGACGTGGAAGTGAATGAGGTATGAGGGATGCTAGTAATGCCATTCCTTATGCAGCCAACTTCTGTTACGAATGGTGTGAAAATGTCAAGCATTAGGGTCAAATGGTGTGTACATTTCAGTGGGCTTCGCAGACTGAGATGCAATAGTAACTTTGGCTCAGTTAGGAAAGCAATGGGAAACTACCCGACTTCTCATTTCCCTAGAACGTCCCTTCAGTGATTCCTAGGCCATCCATGGCAGCTGATTGTGGAGCTGTTAAGAATCAAACCAGCCTTTGGGCTGAATACCCAACATACAACACAGAGTAAATACCATACTCCATTACAGAAAAGACTCACAAGTTGTGTCTTCCTGGTGATTTCTACTCCTAGTCTTGAATTCACCATTAATTCACATTTTAAGTACTTGGATTTCTCCCCTACTTTCCTCCACACCAGTTCTCATCACCCATTATCAAGCTTTCCACTTACCACATAGAGATCTCCCTTTCACTGTGCCTTACACCATTGAGTCTACCCACACAAACTTGTATACAGTTTTGCCCTGCTATCCAATAAAGAAGCAAGATAACAACACATCTTTCACCACAAGTAAAAAAATAAAATAAAATAAAAATGTGCAAGATCTGAAGGTGACATACATAAACAGAATAGTCTCATACATAGAGAGAGAGAGAGAGAGAGAGAGAGAGAGAGGGAGAGACACATTTCCATTCCGGCTGAGCAGTATGGGCCATGTAGCAACGAGCTTGCATTCAGAAGATGGTGGGTTTCAAATTCCACCATCAGCAGCCCTGAAAATGGTTTTCTGAGGTCTCTAATTTTTACACTAGACAAATGCTGGGGCTGTACCATAATTAAGGCCCAGGATTCTTCCTTTCCTGTCCTAGCCCTGATCTATCCTATCATCACCGTAAGATCTGTCTGACTCAGTGTGACACAAAACTAATGGGAAAAAATCACTAGCAATTCATTTTTTTAATAACAAAACATTATCCTGATCAGTATTCAGTCTGGAAGTCTTTATGAATGAACTAGGCATCTCCAAATATTCTCCTTGCAACTAGAACTGTGATCTTTTCTGCTGCTACATCTCTTACCTGGAATCATTTTCAAAAATCACCTCTTAGGTTTTCCTCTGTTTATCTCATCCCTCATGGTTAAGTCATTTAGTCTCCTAGATAACCCCGACTTGCTTTCTTGTGTGCTTACTCAATTAATTCTTCTTGTTTTCACTGAAGCATAAGATATCCATGACATGCCTCCATTGTGTTTGTTTATTTATTTGCCAATGCTTCAATTTATAATAATAATAATAATAATAATAATAATAATAATAATAATAATAATAATAATAATAATAATAATAATAATAATAATATTGGTGGGTCCTAGGAGTTAACCTAGGAAGGGACTTCACGGCCCTGGCAAATGGGAGTTAAATGCGTCGTTGCGACCATCTGCAACAACAAACTATTGGATTCAGCAAGAGAATCCAACTAGCCTCTTTCACTCCAACTCCAGCACGTAACTTACAAGAGGTGGCCCTGTTAAGCCGAGCAACCCAGTGGAAGGTTGGGTAACTGGGTCGGTGAACCGATCAGTGCTGGGGGCTCCAAGGCTCACAACCTTGGTAGTACCTTGGTCGGTGCGAAATATCACCGACCCCATTCTACAGTTTTCCAACTGTGAAAAAAGCATGGAGAAAATTTCAGCTAAAGCTACTACCCCAGGTGGTAACCAATCCACCGTCGTCTTGTACGACATTAGCGGGCCTTTGGATTCTGGGGAGCCTGCACCAACATGCTTGGAGGTATCGGAGACTCCACGAAAGATCAAACATAGAGGCAAGAATTTCTTTGCTACCTTTAATGCCAATTCTCTCCAGAAGGTAGGTAAACTGAAACAGCTCACAGATATCCTATCGCAACAGCAAATTTTGATTGCAGTAATTCAGGAAACGAGATTTACAGATGAGCAGGCCTTTGAATCTGAAGGTTACAGGATTTTCAAGGGTAAACCTGGTAAACGTGTCATACAAACTGTCCCCCACCTTGGCACAGCCTTTGTAGTCAACAAAATGATTCTGGACTCAATAACAAATTTCACCTCTGTGAATAGCAGAGTCTCGACTCTGTCCTTTCGAAGCACAAACAAAATGTATACTATTGTGAACGTTCATGCGCCGATCAACCAAGCGAGGCCCTGGTCAAAACAGCTAAAGAGACGGTTCAGCTTACTAAGCCCAGGACGCATGCTTGGTGGAACAGTGAATGCGATGCAGCGATAAGGCAAAGACAGTTCGCCTGGCAGAAATGGAACTCGCTAAAGAATCAAGTCAACTGGACAAACTTCTTGAATGAGAGAAAGTGTGCAGCAAAAACCATCCACAGCGTTAAACGGGCTTTTGATAAACACCAGCTGGCTCAAATTGAGCAGGATTTCAAGGAGAACAATACACGCAACTTTTATAAAACATTTAAAAGCAACTTTAGGAAATATGACCCACCGAGCCTACAGTTCAGAGATTCCAATGGAAACCTAGCCCATAACGACAAGGAAAACTGCCGGATCCTTGAAAAATACTTCGAATCTCTTCTTAACTGCGAGGCCCCAATGTTCAGATTCACATTTGAAGATAAAACAACAGTTCACCGAGATTCAGCTCCACCTACGAAAGAGGAAGTCAGACAGATTATCCAACCCTTGAAGAATAATAAAGCGCCAGGTGAAGATTAGCTAATAGCTGAATTGTGGAAGATTGCTAGTGACAATGCAGTGGAAAAATTAACGGACATCATAAATGAAATCTGGAACACTGAAAGACTTCCAAGTGACTGGACATCTGCCCTAATCCACCCACTTCATAAGAAAGGCGACAGATCGGATGTTAACAACTATCGCGGCATCTCCCTCCTACTTACAACCTACAAAATTCTCTCAAAAGCTCTTCAAATCAGGGCAGAAGAACAGCTAGATCCAGAGCTGGGTGATTACCAAAGAGGTTTCAGGAAAGGGCAGTCATGTGTGGAGCAGATTATGAATCTGAAATCTGTCCTTTCATATCTTAAACTAAGGAGCAAGCCTTTTGTAGTAACGTTCATCGACTTTAAGAAGGCCTATGATTCAATTGATAGAACTACCCTACTTCAGATCTAAAAGGAATTTGGCTTGGACGGTAAAACAAGAGTGATCATCCAACAGACTCTCACCAACACCATCTCAAAAGTGAAGTTTAGAGGAGAGATTTCAGAGGCGTTTGAAATACGGACAGGAGTTAGGCAAGGAGATGGTCTCACCTCTGTTGTTCAACTGCGTTCTTGAGAAAGTGATCCGTGAATGGCGCAGAGAAATGAGTTATGAAGGAATCGATAGCGGAGTCAGACTACGTCACAAGAACAAGAACCTTTCAATTGACTGTCTAGCATTTGCAGATGATCTCGCGGTTTTTGCTGATTCCTCGGAAGTGGCCACGAAGCAGATCAACCAGCTTCAAACACAAGCTGCAAAGGCGGGCCTCCAAATCTCCTTTGAGAAAACGAAATTCATTACAAACATCAAACAGGCGCCAAGTGAGCTAGAAAGGACTCACGGAAAAGTCAAGCGAGTTGAAAAATTTAAGTATCTTGGTGAATGGATAGAACCTAACTTGTCCGAAAAAGAAGCCTTTTCTTCACGCATGAATAAACTGGAAATGGCTTACCATCTGACTAAAAATATCTATAACAAAAGATCTATATCTCTGAATGCAAAAATCAAACACTATTGCACTGTTATCCGGCCAGAGGCTCTATATCCTGCGGAATGTCTCGCCATGAACAAGAAAGGCATGATGGAGAAATTGGAGGCCAAGGAAAGAAAGATTTTGAGAAAAATCTTAGGTCCAGTCAAAGACAACGGCGAGTTTAGGAGACGGCACAACCAGGAGTTGTACTAGCATGTGAAGAAAATAACTGATGTGATGCTAAAAAGGAGGATTACTTTTTATGGACACATGGCCCGAATGAATTCAACACGGTTAACCAACCACATTTTCACTTTCCTCCAAGAGAAAAAGGCAAAGGGGGCATGGTTCAGTGAGGTACAGAAAGATCTGTAGGAGATTGGGATCTCATTTGAAGATATCCAGGAGCGTGTCCCACTTAAGAAAAAAACTCCAAGAACATCAGAGTTTCCTACCAAAGCCGAAGATGAAAACTGGAAAGACATGGACGGAAGAATGAAAGGAGCAACACCGTATACGAATGAAGGAGTACTGGACCAACATTAAAGCTCAAGGGAAACAGTTGAAATGACGTGGTCCTTAGTTGGCCGAAACGAAACAAGAAAGAAGAATATTGGTTTTACATCCCACTAGCCTTAATTAAGGTACAGCCCCAGCATTTGCCTGGTGTAAAAATGGGAAAACATGGAAAAACATCTTGAGGACTGCTGACAGTGGAGTTTGAACCTACTATAGTTTTTTTTTTCTGGGTACTCCAGTTTTCCCTGTCATATTTAATTCCAGCAACACACTCCAGTATCATTTCATTTCATCTGTCATTCATTAATCATTGCCCTGGAGGAGTGTGACAGGCTTCGGCAGCCAGCACAATTCCTATCCTCACCGCTAGATGGGTGCTTCATTCATTCCACTCCTGACCCGGTCGAATGACTGGAAACAGGCTGTGGATTTTCCCAGTATTTCTTTAATGTGCCAGTATATCTACCAAACTGAGGCAAAGGTATGAGCACCTTCAAATACCACCGGACTGAGCCAAGATCAAGCCCGCCAACTTGTTCTCAAAAGTCCAGCGTTTCTATTGTCTAAGCCTCTTGGCCTGGTACTTCAATTTCTCTCCTCCTATATTAGCCTTTGACATTAAGCAGAGGTTATATCATGATTAGAGCCAGTTAGCACATTCAGTTTCATCCAGCACATTAATTCCTCACATAAACTTTATCTCTTACTTACAAATACCCTTCTACTATTCTTCCAATGAGTTTGTACGAACAATCATTTTCGTGTCTGCTACATAAGCGTACAGGTAAGGTATTAGTATTCACAACTGTACAGAAAAATCTGCCAGGAGACAGAGCCATACTATGATGAATTTTTCTGCAAAATCATTTCCTTCTTACATAATACTGTTAACAACAACAACAACAACAACGACAACGACAACAACAACAACAACAACAAACTAACTGCATTATCCTTGCTAAACCTTGATTCGGTAACTGGTAACTCTCACTCAATATACCAGCATCCTGTGAGAAAACACGTCCTAAGTGCTAGAAATGCTCTGTTTATTATATTTCCTACTTGACAAGCAATCCTCTTAGAATGCTTCTCTAATGACATCAATTATGTGTTCCTATTTATATCACTATATTTCAATATATGACTTGATTTTACACTTGTTTGTACCTTTCCATTATTTATATCTTATGGATATGCTTGATTTTCATACACTACTCACTCCACTCTTTTCATGACTTATCAACATTTTTTTTGTTTTCTTTTTTTAAATTGCTATTTGCTTTACGTCGCACCGACACAGATAGGTCTTATGGTGACGATGGGATAGGAAAGGCCTAGGAATGGAAAGTAAGCAGCCATGGCCTTCACTAAGGTACAGCTCCAGCATTTGCCTGGTGTAAAAAATGGGAAACTACAGAAAACCATATTCAAGGCTGCCAACAGTGGGGTTTAAATCCATTCCCAGACGCAAGCTCACAGCTGTGCGCCCCTAACCGCACGGCCAACTCGCCCGGTACTTATAAATCTATCTGATATTACAGGTAGTGTGAAACTGACTGTGTAGAAGCAATGCTTTTCAGCATCAACTTGCCAACAGTGACAATACGAAAACTCTTTAGTCAAACATAAGATATAAAGGTTGGAGGAAAAATGGTGGTAGACTATTCTATTTCCAGCTCTTTATTTATCTATAATTTGTATGGGACTGATAAAGGTTTTCAAAAACTGTTCACATTTGTGTTTGCTATTTTATGATCCAAGGTAACTATGAATAATTAGGTTCTCAGTTTGACCAACATCATTTTCCTTTCATACTCTGTCTAGACCAATAAAAATATAAATCTCTTCCTCTCATTAGCATTTTGTAAGTTACTTGGCACATAATGAAAATCTGGTTCAAACAATCCCTTTGTAGTCAAAACTGCACCAGTTTTCATCCCTCTTATTCCCTACCAATGATCATACTCTCTTTTCCATAATGCTGTAAATACCAATTATAGAAATACTTTGACAGTAGTTGCAGAGCTTCCTTCTTTGTGGATTGTATTTTAATCCAATCAGAAGGTAACTTACATAAATTTCATACTAATCTTGTAAGGGTGTAAAGGAGAGGGCATATAAGTTCTGATAAGACAGCAACTAGAGTACAGCTCCAGTGTATGGGACCTTACCGGGATTACTTGATTCAAGAACTGGAAAAAATCCACAGAAAAGCAGCTCGATTTGTTCTGGATGATTTCCGACAAAAGAGTAGCGTTACAAAAATGTTGCAAAGATTGGGCTGGGAAGAATTGGGAGAAAGAAGACGAGCTGCTTGACTAAGTGGTATGTTCTGAGCTGTCAGCAGAGAGATGGCGTGGAATGACATTAGTAGACGAATAAGTTTGAGTGGCATCTTTAAAAGTACAGTAGGACAGATCAGTATGAAGGTATAGTTGGAATTCAAGAGGACAAATTGGAGCAAATATTCATTTATTGGAAGGGGAGTTAGGGATTGGAATAATTTACCAAGGGAGATGCCCAATAAATTTCCAATTTCTTTGAAATCATTTAAGAAAAGGCCAGGAAAACAACAGATAGGGAATCTGCCACCTGGGCGACTGCCCTAAATGCAGATCAGTATTGACTGATTGACTGACTCTATAAAGCCATTAAAGCACTACCTTCCCACTATACTTCACCATTTCAAATCTAATTCTGTCTTCTTTTGCTACTATATCAGGGCCTCTCAGATTGCATGCACCAGTGCATTGCACTGTGCATGGTGCAAAAGACAACTTCACTTCGTTGACCAGAGTGCAGACCCCCACTCCTCGATTTGGAGAAATAGCATTGTCTCTCTCTCTCTCCATGCCTGTCTCACTCGCTCCCCCTGTCTCACTCGCTCTCCCTGTCTCCATCTTCCTCACTTGCTCCGTACGCTCCAAATCCGAGCCAAGTTGAGCCGAGTAGCCCAGAGACGAAGCATTGGTCTGAGCCGAGCCGAGTCGGACCGATGCACTGTGCACAGGAATTCTGCGCCTCAGTTTGCATGCGTGAGATTTTGGGCGTTTGAGAGGCCCTGTACTATATGATACTGCAGTCCATTTACCTTCCTTTCTACTTCTGCTACCTCCCTCATTTCCAAACACAGAATTTAAAATCCGCAGCCTGTTTCCAGTCATTCGACTGGGTCAGGAATGGAATGGATGAAGTCCCCATCTAGCAACGAGAATAGGAATTGTGCCAGCTACCGAAGCCTGTCACACTCCTCTGGGGCAATGATTAATGAATGACAGATGAAATGAAATGATACTGGAGAGTGTTGCAGGAAAGAAAGATGACAGGGAAAACCGGAGTACCCTGAGAAAAACCTGTCCTGCCTCCGCTTTGTCCAGCACAAACCTCGCATGGAGTGACCGGGATATGAACCACAGAACCCAGTGGTGAGAGGCCGGCATGCTGCCGCCTGAGCCACAGAGGCTTTAACCACAGAATTCAGTGATCTAAACATCATCAGAAAGATCTCTTTATTCAATGAGCAAGTTCTCAAAATATTATTTCTATTTGTCTGGTGCTTTCCCAGGATATAACATACTAACATGCTCGCCACATATGTAAAACACTGTTTATTTCCCTTATCCTTCCGTTTCTATAATGCTTTATGGCACTCAAAAAGGTTCACCTGCAGCCTCATGAAATCTTTCTATTTATGCCTCCCTTTAATATCCATATACTGCCCTGCCAACATAATTCCACCAGAATGTCAACTTTTTCCCACCTTTACACTCTGTTGTTCAGACATGTAACCCTACCGTTTCTTAAACTGTGTGCCTGAGTGCCATAAAAAACACTCTCTCTCTCTCTCTCTCTCTCTCTCTCTCTCTCTCTGTGATTACATCCATTTACTTTTGTTAACTTCTTCCATAACCTTCTGATTCTGAAGATTTTTCCATTCTTATCCATCAGTAGAAAATTATACCTTCTGAAGCTTAGGTTTAGCAATTCTGAAAATCATTCATATCAACTTAGTGTTTGGTATTACAAAAAAAAAAAAAAAAACTAAATACTTATAAATTCCTTACATATAATACAGTCATTTTGACAGAGTCTATTGGTTTTTTTGCTAGTGGCTTTACGTTGCACCGAAACAGACAGGCCTTATGGCGATGATGGGATAGGAAAGGCCTAGGAGTTGGAAGGAAGCGGCCGTGGCCTTAATTAACGTACAGCCCCAGCATTTGCCTGGTGTGAAAATGGGAAACCACAGAAAACCATCTTCAGGGCTGCCGACGGTGGGATTCGAACCCACTATCTTCCGGATGCAAACACCGGATGCAAACACACAGCCACGCGCCTCTAGCCGCACTTCCAACCTGAATTTGCAATAATAAATCCTGCACCAGTAAACATTTCTCATTCCAACGTTCCCCACACGACCAAGTAGAGTGGTTTTCAGCTCACCAGCAGCTACTTTTCAGCTATTTTTACTAGCCTTGCACCTCTGCATTTGGGAAGCAGAGGGGTTGTTCCCTATCGGCTGTCCTGAGAATGGTTTTCCATTCTCCTCCATTAAGGCAAATGTCAGAAGAGATCTTTTATAGGTCATGGCTGCCACCCCCTCACCTTCTCTGTACCTCAAATCACTGCTTCCCAAATCTCCTTGACCTAAGAGAGGGTAAAACCCTTTAGGAGGCTTGTGGTATCCCATCAGTGTATCAAATGAAAACATTCTTCAATCATCACTGATCTGCATTTTTAGTAGTAGTCCCCCACACTAAGTATTCCTTTCAGTTCTGTTCCCAATAATCAAATTAAAATTGCCCATTAGTAAATTGTAAGAGGCTACCTACCCAAGGCAGTAAAGGTGTTCTTAGATCACCCAGAAGGATGTGGACTTGATTCCCCATCAGGAAGTTGGAAAATTTAATAAAACGATTTCCATTTCTGGAGGTGCACATGGCCCTGAGGTTCACTCAGCCTACACCAAAAATAAGGATAAGTGGCCAAGCATAGAGCTAATTACTTTATCACACTTAATGCTGTGGTTACCTCAACTTCTTCAAAGGCCTCTTTCTTTTTAGTTTGCTATACGTTGCACCAACACAGATGGGTCTTATAGCAAGAATGGGATAGGAATAGGAAGGAAGCATCTGTGGTCTTGATTAAGACCTATGCCTGGTGTGAAAATGGGAAAATATGGAAAAACATCTTCAGGACTGCCAACAGTGTAGTTCGAACCTACTATCTCCTGAATGACATCTATGTGAAGCAAACCACACAGCTACTTGCTCAGTGAAAGGCCTTCATGACCTGTATGAAGATGGCTTTGCTTTATCAGTAAATTGTAGACTATCACTACTAATTTCTCAGAACCTAATAAAATGTGTATACTTTATTGTTATCTGCTGCTGCAACACTAAATGTATCCAATGTGCCTAATACCAACTACACTGCCAAAAAACAAAATCTTGCAACATCCTGAAGACACGTTTCAATTTATTTATACCTCAGGTATAACAAATGAGTTATGGTAAATGATTATACACCCATCTCAAGGTATATGCAGGTTTCAAAGTATTTAATGGGGCAACAGTACATAGACCACATATTGATAATGTAGACTTCTCTTGGATATCAACTCACGCCCGAACACTCGCATGCAGATGATCGTGGAGGAGGTAAACATCAGTCTGTACTTTTTTTTTTCTTCGCTATTTGCTTTACATCGCACCGACACAGATAGGTCCTATGGCGATGATGGGACAGGAAAGGTCTAGGAATGGGAAGGAAGTGGCTGTGGCCTTAATTAAGGTACAGCCCCAGCATTTGCCTGGTGTCAAAATGGGAAACCACAGAAAACCACCATCAGGGCTGCCAACAGTAGAATTCAAATCCACTCTCTCCCGGATGTGAGCTCACAGCCACGCACTCCTCACCGCACGGACAACTCGCCCAGTCATTCTGTACTAGTTCTGTTCCATGCCTCCCGCACATGCCTGGTGATCATTATGATTCCATGTTCAAAAGTACCTTATCCTTACTTTTGAAAATCTTGCAGAGCATGTTGAGTAGCATGAGCAGCATGTGTGCAGGTGTTACCTTGCTGGAACAGTACATCACCTTCCGGCTCGAAATAGAAACATGTGCCAGAAGACTAGGGAAAGAGAATAATAACACCAGACTTTAAGAAAGCGGACAAAAAAGTGTGTGATAACTATACAGGAATCAAACTCTTACCACAAGTGGCAAAAATACTTGAAGGATATTAGGAAGGAGAATGGGAAGAAAGGTAGAAGGAGAGTTACACGGGGAACAGTATGGCTTCAGAAATGGAAGAAGATCTACAGTGGACACAATCTTCAGCATGAAATTAATGAAAAAGAATTGGCAATATGGAAAGGCTCTGATCCTGATATTCATAGATCTAACAAAGGTGTACGATAGTCAAAAAGAGACTGGGTACACAAATTGTAGCAATGGTGCAAGCAATGTACAAAAAATGTGTCAGCAACATGCAGACTCCATTTGGAAAGACAGAATGATTTAGAAATGAATCTGGATTAAGACAGGGGAGTGTGCTGCCATTTCTTTTGTTTCTAATGGTTAAGGATGAAAATGTAAAGGAGACAAAGGAAGCATATAAGAATAGGGTGATGAAGTTATTACTATTTGCAGATGATATTGTGGTTTGGGGAACAAACAGCAATGAAGTACAAGAACAACTTAATGCACTGAATGAGAAAATCAAAAAGTATGGTATGAAAATCACTGCAGAGAAAAACACGACCATGGTGATATCAAAAGGAGAAAGACAAGAGAAAGGCAATGTGAAAATTCGTGGTCAAAGCCTTGAAATTGTTGACAGTTTCAAATAACTAGGGAGTGAATTAATGCAGAATACAAGGCTGGGCATGGAGATTACCAATAGCAGGCAACAGGGCAATGCATTCTATCAGAGTGTAAGAAACCTTGTCTGGAATAAAGTAGTACAAAGGAAGTGTAAAGAGATAGTGTACAAAATGCACCTGTATTGACTTATGCAGCTGAGACCTGGACAATGATAAGTAGGTATGAGAGTGAAATTCAAGCCAGTGAAATGAAATACCTAAGAAGTATGATAGAAAAGACAAGGAAAGACAGATTGAGAAACGAAGATTTGAGAAAGGAGGTCAGAATGGAAAACCTAAATGAGAGAAGTGATAGGAGTAAAATAAAATGGTTTGGACATTTTAAACAGGATAAAGGAGAAAAGAATATCAAAACATATGATGGAGATGAAGTTCAAGGGAAAGAAAGCTAGTCTGAGATCTAGAACATGGTGGATTGATTCAATAAAGAGGAGTGTAAGGAGATGAAACCTGGACTGGGACAAAATGATGGAAGAGAAATGGTGGAAGGAGAGGGGAAGGTGGAGAAGTGCCATAAATGCCCCAACATGGCAGGAGTTGGATAGGCTGAAAGGAGGAGGATGATTATGATTCCATGGGTTAGACCTGTGTCATACGTGAACACAATCTGGTTGCTGTTACTCTCTCCAAGTCCATATCAGTTACGTAGATGAATACCATTTACACAAAGGCACAACCTACTTTCGTCACTAAACACTACAGAGAGACATTAGGCCATTAAGTAAGCCTACTATACCAAAACATAAGCGCGAGATGTGGTTGAGGTGAAAGTGGAAGTCAGGAGAGTGACTCGTATATTAGTAACCCTATAGTGGGAAAAGGATTCCCACTGGTCTATGTTGACAATTCTGCTGCCACATTGGATCTGACTTGCGCAGCAGAAGTTGTATGGGTCACTGCATCCACCTTGATGTACATCTGATATATGAATGGGAATATTCAGACACTGTTCCTAAAAATTCAAAGCACTACCAATGTATCATATACATGTCCAGTAAAACTCAAATAGAATCATCAAACATCTCTAAGGTCCACATGTAACACCTCTCATGTAAGTATAATTACACAAGCTTGTGCTCTAAATAGATCTAAATTGACATCATACAGGATTTTCCATATAAATCTTGACTGCTTGCACATGACTAAGCCAAGGCCAGCTGGCCTGTACTCTGTCTTCACTTTTTAAACTATAAATCTGCATATACAGGATAAGAAACTAAACTAAACTCTTACTTCATAGCAAATGCTGGAAATGTTGCCCTTCCACAGCTAAGCAGGCATTTTGTTGCTGTATGTGCAGAAGTCACTGACATGCAAACTTGATGTGCTAATTTTAGTAGTGATTTTCATGGCAAACGTTGAAATTTTGAGCCAAATTTTTCTAATTTTCCTTCTGTTAACACTGTACATCTTTGCATGTTTTTCTGGTTCAGCACTGAACCAGTGGTCTCAAACTTATTCACAAAACTTTGAATTGAAGTTCTTGAAGGAAGTAATTGCCCAGGGAACCTCTTTGATAAACTCCGGAAGAACAAGAGGAGCTGATTCGCATTTATAACAACATTTACATATAAAAATATGACGCTCTAAACGGTAACTGTCTTTCCATCTTTGCATACACATGCAGACTACTGACTACAGCATGGCAAATGGCAGACAGAAAGCAAGCCAGACAGCCTTGTGGGCCACGGGTTTGGGGGAAGCCAGCTGGCCTTGGCTCAGCCGCGTGTGAACGGTCAGGTTTTAAACGGAAAACCCTGCACTTGAGGGTGTTGCAATAAACATCTGCTCTTTTTCCAACTACCCTGTTTCTTAGCACACATACAGCAAAACCTATTCACTTGAACCTGGTCAATTAGGAATAATGTCTAATTTGAAGTACTCCTTAAGTATCTGGGATGAAAAATACGTTTTTACATGTTATTTGAATTGCATAGTTTGAAATGCAGATAAACTTTGATTTTAACTGTTGTGCCAGTCCTGTTAAGTGGAAACTGATTTTTTAATCAAAATTATCATTAAACTAATATTTTTTTCACATAATAATCATCACAGTAATGATCCCCCACCCCCTCATCTTTTATTGCTGACATGAATTATTTGATTGTCAGCACCAGAAGCAATACCGTACTACAATCGGTTGCTTCAATCCATATCACGTTTTTAACAGATTGTGAGTAGAAGTAACCTGCAAGGAAAGTTTGTATATGCCTGTTCTATATGGCAAGTTATAGAAATTAAATTTGTGTCAAGCAAGTGCACTGATTCATCATTCACTTCAAACTTCAAAAGGAATAAAACTTTGAGTGAAGATTCTGTAAAAGATTTAAGTTCTGTGTCAACTTATTTTTTAATTTTATTGTAAAACTTTGAGTTAAAAATGGCCAAAAGACTGTAGTCTTCCAAGACACTCGCTGTAAAACTAAAAAAAGGAGAAAGGGACAAAAGAACAAAACAGAAATCGTGAAGAAATTCAGCATTAGACTCTCCACTCATTCGATGTATTTAAAACATCTGGAGTGTTTTGAAAGGGGCTGCCTGGCTGAGGTGGTTAAGGCGTGCTCGGTTTGCCCGGAAGGATGTGGGTTCGAATCCCCGTCAGGAAGTCGTAGCATTTAAGAAACGATATTTCCACTTCCGGAGGTGCATATGGCCCTGAGGTTCACTCAGCCTACACCAAAAATGAGTACCAGGTTAATTCCTGGGGGCAAAGGCGGCCGGGCATAGAGCTAACCACTCTACCCCATCACGTGCCGAGGTTAACAATGGTGGAACCCTGTACCTTCCACTCCTCCAAGGGCCTTCATGGCCTGTACAGAGGTGACTTTGCTTTGCTTTGGAGTGTTTTGATGCACAAGCTATGCAAGGACAGAATATAGATACACGAATGAGGATTCGAGATGTCAAGCATTTGGATGTGGAGGACGAACTGTTGCAGGGGTTTAGGCTTGTCCAAAATAACATTTCACTTGATGGTGAAGTTTCAAAAACTAAAGCAAATGAGTTGGCACTGAGGCTAGAGCTAGAATTGCAGGGTTCAAATGGACGGCTTCAAAGATTTATAATGTGGCAAAACATAATGTGGTAAACTGTGTGTGGTGGGCAAGTGGAATCTCCTAATATAGCAGATGCCAAATAATGACAAGAAATGCAGTTCATATCGTAAACATGTATGCAGCGAAAGATGTTTTGAATTGTGGACAAAAATGCATTATTCTTTAATGAAGAACCTAGAAGGACTTTCGATTTCAGAGAATATGAGTGTCACAGTTGGAAGTCTTATAAATATAGGATTACTGTACTACTGTACTGCAGTTCCGGTGGAAGAGAAAAATTAACTCCACTTGTGATTGGAAAACTGAAAATCTATGGCGTTGAAAAAAAAAAAAATTTTCTGTGCATTTATAGGGCATCAAAATATACCTGGATGACAGGCAAATTATCTGAATACTGGGCATTTTCGTTTGGAAAAGAAAAATGGCCTGTCAAAACAGAAACATTCCTTTTTGTGTTAGACCAATGTGCTGCACGTAAATACAACCTAATATCAGAAAGTGCCAAAGCGTTCCTTGCCACACTAGCATAAACTGTCATGAACGCAATGGAGTTTCTTCTGCAAGCAGTTTTGTATATGATTGTAGGTTTTGGTTTTCTGACAGTATTAAAAGGCATATGATTCAAAATATGTAAATATGGTTTCTAAATATATCACATCTATCGCACTGATTGCTTTATTTACAAAGAAATGATTCTTTTTAAAGCAACCAATATTTTTGTACACTGTGCAAGGTCATGAGTAGGAAAGTGGCCTATAATTGCCTCAGCCATGCGGGATGTGTTCAAGAATGGTGACGATTTAGCCATGAACATTTACAGATTCTGTGCCAATGATTAATACACTGGGTCTGATGAAGATATCAGGTCATGTTCTGATGATGTTGGTCATGCTATTTTTGAGACAGGAAGTTAGAGTAGCAATGACATTCCACAGTACAGTAAATATCACAGCACTTCTCTTAGTGATAATCACAGTTTTACTGGTTAGGAGAGTGATGCAAATGAAGACAGTATAAGCAGTAATGACGATACCTTCATGCATAATACATGGTATAGTAAAGTTTCAGTTGAAAGTGACACTAGGTTCAAACCTTCCCCACTCTATCACAAAACACCAGGTCCTAAACATGCCTCTCCCACTGACGCAGAGCCTGTGCAGTTTCAACCTGTTTTTTTACATTATATACTTGGAATTTAATTGTGAAAGAAATAAACAGGTATGAAAATTGGTTCCTGTCTACTCTTAAGCAACTTTTGCCCCATTCAATAGCTCGACAATGAAGACATGTTACAGTCAGAGAAAAACCTTTCTGGCAATATTATTTGAAATGGGTATTATAAAAAGGCCAAATACACTTTCATATTGGTCAACCAATTCAAGACAATTCACTACAATGTTTTTCAGCAGTAGATTTCAATTAATTCCAAATATCTTCTACCTTATTGACAATAGTACCTATCAACATTCCACCTGACCATCCTAAATATAATGTCTGACAAATTAAAATATCTATAATAAATCAAAAACTATAGTGACTAAGATATTGAAGCTTTTCAAAAACTAAACCACCAGCATGTAGCTGCAGACAGTGATATTTATTAGTGTGTAATTCTAATTCTGAATTGAGTTTCTTTCTCTCAATTTTGACTTTTCACTTTTTATGTTCACAAAATATATTTTTTAAATATGTTGTAGTGTTAATGTAACACAGTATGTGACTTAGTAGACATGTAAAACAACTCCTTTTCTATAATTAATATACATTTCAGGGGCATATCTTCAGCAGTAAGAAAGTTATCCTGATTTTAACATTGCTATTTCTTAAAAGGAAGCCTGGTATTCTTCACATATACCACCTATAAGTGACTGGTACTAGAAGGGTTAAACAGTGTGCACTTTTTGTGTCCCCCAGCAAATACAACCAGCCACCTCCAGCTTTTGGACCGAAGTACCATATGATTTTAAATGGGGATACATGAAACACCTGGTGCGCTTCCTTCTGCGAAAAATCTCAAGAAAAATGTCATCAACAGAAATGAGAAAATGGAATTTATGGAACTGCTGTCACATGGGATGCTATTTCATCTTCAGTCATCTGGAACTGTTTCTTTTTTAATGTATACTTAGTTCAAGAAACACACAGGATGTGAATGTACTGTATGATGATGATGCACGGCGATGAGTAGAAGTAACTGAAACAACCAATTGTGGGTGAACAAGGATTACAAGAGCATGTCGAAATGGATGAGTTTGAACGGACATCAGAGTACTGAGAGCCGGCAACACACATAGGTTCCGACCAATCTGAGGATCAGCTAATGCCATAAGTTACTGCTGCAGAAAATGAAGAACAGGAATGGAACAGACTGACTTCAACCACCTAACATGCTATTTTTACTTGGCTACCAAAGAAGGAGTCTCTTGCCCTTTTATCTGGGCTTTACTCTGTTGTCAAAGCTAGTGAAGCTGATGGTACAATAATTAAAGCAATAGACCAAATTCAAAGTGTGTACTGGAAGAAAGCGACACAGCCTCTCATCAGTGACTTTTCATTTTTAAGTCAGTGGGCCTGATGGATTTAGTTCACATACTGCTTGTCTTGATTACAAGTACAAAAACATTTTTATGTTACTTTTCCAGTTTTATTCATTTTATTTTATGTTGATCACTGAATTTTTTGTCATTACATTGGTGCAGTACTAGGAATTTTTTGTGTCTTTTCATATTTGTGTTAAATACCCTGTTTCCAGGATAATAGCTGTCTTTATTGATAGTGTCAGCCTCTGCGAGTACGCAAGAGTTGTAATCCTAATATCAGATTTGAACTGTGCTGATGCTAACATTGCTGGCAAACATCTTTGAATGTATACTGAAACCAATTTTTTTCTACAAGCATAATTTTTTAAAATTATTTCATAAAAATGATTCATGAAAAATATCTTAACACAAACTTTAACCACTTTACATTACTGTAAGTGTGTTCAAGGTGTGAATCACGGAAGTCTTCATGGTGTTCCGATTTGATTTCACACACAAGATTATAAATTATGCCTGGATTGTTGCTCACTTTCGACCCTTTCATCAGCTGAGTTATGACACTTGTACACAGGCGAGTGATATACATACTGTAACATAAGCATAATCTATTATTTTTATTGCATTTATCTGTTTACAATCATATAGTGAAAATTGGGTTTGTGTATACTGCACCATGCAGCTATTTTATTTCTTGTTTTAAACAGTGGCCAATAGTTTGTTACAGGGTTAAATCAATTTTTTTACATGATTATGTGATCAGCGAGAGAATATCGGAGATCGGGATTGATGGTTAATTCGAAATTACATAATTCAAAGACCACTTTTTTCATTCCCATACACTTTGAATTAACAATGTTTTACTGTTGTCACATCCTTTGCGTTGACTCAACCAATTCTACTTTCTTCCTTGTCTATTCCCAACTGAAATTAAAGGGTTCAATCGAATGTCAGTTTTTGCAAAGTCATTTCCGATGTGAGTGCCTGGTCTGCCAAACAGAAGAGGGACTCCGTCACTCTTATAACTCTGAGGATCATTAAAAACATGCAAATACACTTCAATTAATGTATGTGAAGTGGAATGATGGCAGTATTAATGTACGGCCACAGTGAAATTTTAACTCTTATGGTTTACTGACATTTAGTGGGTTGACCGAGCTCGATAGCTGCAGTCGCTTAAGTGCGGCCAGTATCCAGTATTCGGGAGATAGTAGATTCGAACGCCACTGTCGGCAGCCCTGAAAATGGTTTTCCGTGGTTTCCCATTTTCACACCAGGCAAATGCTGGGGCTGTACCTTAATTAAGGCCACGGCCGCTTCCTTCCCACTCCTAGCCCTTTCCTGTCCCATCGTCGCCGTAAGACCTATCTGTGTCGGTGCGACGTAAAACAACTAGCAAAAAATTTAGTGGGTTGGTTAGTCCTGTGAATGTGGAGGGGTGAATCCTACTGCCAGGACCACTCATTAGACTGCTCAGCCATTTTCCATGATCATGAACTAGAATACAACTACAGAAATGCAAACCATTGTTTCAATGAGTTAGTATTTTCTTTAGCCCAGGATCTAAAACTGATAAAGACAATATAACCACTGAGTAATGAAATAAAGACAGTTACTTTCTCTTTGTGCACAAAAGCACCATGAACTTCATTGCAAAAATCCTGTGCAACCACAACATAATGTAGCAAGAAGAAAACTTTCAATAGAGTAGGTTTTCAGGAAGACAGAATTGTACCAGTTACTACAGCCACAGTTATCAAATTCTCTATAGAACTTTAGAAGATAAGAATCATAGAGATGAACCAACCAATCTGAGAAGCATGGAATACCAGAATATACTTTGTTATCAATCCATGATTCAGTTCAACTCCTTGGCTTAATGGTCAGCGTTGACGCTTTTGGTACAGAGGGCCCCAGGTTCGATTCCCGGGATTTTGATCGTGTCTGATTAATTCTTCTGGCACGGGGACTGGGTCTTTGTGTTTGTTCTGACACTTTCCTCTTTGTACTCAGACAACACACTACACTACCAACCACCACAGAAACACACAATAGTGATTACATCCCTTCAAATAGGGTTGGTGTCAGGAAAGGCATCCGGCCATAAAACAGGGCCAAATCCACATGTGTGATACAGTTTGCACCCGCAATCCCAAGAGGTGGGAGAAGCAGTAGAAAAAGGAGATCAATCCATGATTCAAAGTTCAAGTATGCTCATCTCCAACCTACACAAAAGAAAAGTACAGTACACCAAAAAAATCCAATTTCAATAATTTCATAAGAGACTTCAGACACTAAGAACTGCGGTACTCCTGGCTCCTGGTTGTCATGAAATACAGATTTTGGAAAGTATTTCTCCTTGCTGTTTTATACATTTTATTTTAATATTTTAAAAATTGTCCTTACTCCATAGTTTTGTAGCAACACTCAATACACCAATAAGTTCTGTAGCATAATTAATAACAATAGCAGCTCATCACAATGGTTTGAAACATGGTTTTCTAGGAATGGATAAGTGTAGGCCATTATAGTAAAATTTACAGGTCATATAATCATAAGCCCCCTTTAATTTGCTTTAACTTACCTGCTAAAGTTCTCCTGATGTTACAATGGGAAAATTGATTTATAGCAAATATTCTCAATAAATGTTTGTTTTTATGTGGAGCTACGCAATTTGCGACATAGGCCCCTCCATGGTTCAGATGCTTCCGCTACATCGCACAACTTGTCAGGTTACCCTTTCTATCTTCTGTCTGTGCAACTTCCTCAAGTTCTCCTTTCTTTTGCTGATCTTTTTATTTCTACATAATTCACTTATCATACACAACACATTCCAAACTTGGACTTACATCATAGATATTTGCTCATTTCTTTTTCAACATGTTAACTAAACTAGCATATCTTAAAAGTAATTTGATCAAATCAACTCTCACTTTCATCTGCTTGTCTTAGTATAGTTTCTCTTTACCACAGTATCCTCATTATACAATCTACTTTACCCTTTTGGCAAATGTTATACGGTATTTGAAATGCATTTACTGCTATGAGGCACATCAAGATCAATTTAAGATGACTTTGTAATGTCTGAATCAAATGAATAACTACAGGAATGTAAGTAAACAAAATACAGAAATTTATCAGGAGAAGCACACTCTAGGAGATAGTGTTTTCTATGAGTAGTGCTTTCCAATATGGAAGTAGAGAAAATAGCCAGATAGAAATATTGTATCACGTATCTATTCTTCCCAACCATACATATTACCTCCTCACTGAACTCCATAACACAGCAAACCTACCTTACCACTGGTCTGTAACTCAGGTACCGGTACCAAAATCAGTATATGCTGTTCTTTTGTTTGTGGGTTCTTTTATTCTTTTTGGCATGAAAATTAGGAATTGACTTTCCATTAAACATACCAATCAGCTTGGAACTGGCAAATTTTTCAGATTGTTAATGATATAAAGTAGTGACAGAAGTTTAAATTTGGAATCTCCTTGCTCACAAAACAGATGATTATTGTGGCCTCCACTTTAAGTCATGTTATATAGACAGTTGAGAGAATATTCTTAATAGAGCAGACCCACGTGAACACCATTAAATTGGGAACAGTCACCATCTTGACACTGACAATCAGGACTAGAGAACTGATTGAATTCATGAAGGAAAAAGACATACCCATCCTTGAGATAAGTGACACAAAGTGGAAGGGAAAAGGATAAAGGATACTATAAGATGAATGCAGGCAAAAGATGGGACAGGTATGATCTTTTATGATGGGTACAAAGGAATATGCTGAAGAATGATTAAGCTTGAAAATTTGTCATATTTGAAGCCATTTCTCTTCAGTTAAAACTCAGTCAATTTATAATGTTAGGTTCTTCAGTCTGTCAAAACTAGTTATGAATAAATACAATTTAGAAACTACCTGAAAAGATACGATAACAGATTTATACCTGGCAAAAAAAATATTTATGTTGGAATGACCTGTTTCGTTCTTGAAAGAACATCATCAGATTCTATCAAATTACACTGGAAAATATTTAGGAATGTATAAACATTGAAGATTAAATTCTATTTAAATCCTTATTGCAACAGATTTTGGAACTTATCTTAATGAAGTGCTTCAACAGTGCTTCCTCACTCCTTATTAGTCTAGCATTAGAATGCAAGGACTCGGGCTGGACTCATGCCAATAAGAGTATTATACCACCTTGAATTCTATGGTAGACTAGTAAGGAGTGAGGAAGCACTGTTGGAGCACATCATTAAGGTAAGTTCCAAACTTTCAAGCATTAAGTATTTAAACGGAATTCATACATTTCTAAATATTTTCAAGTGTGATTTGATAAAACAAAACATGTCCTTCCACTTTGAATTAAGATGTTACTTTTATCTGGTACAATTCTGTTGTCATGATAACTATAGAGGAATCACACACTTATCACAAGTGGCAAAAATGCTGGAAAGGATATTAGAGAGGAGAATGAGAAGAAAGATACAAGTAAAGTTACAAGAGGAACACTATGGCTTCAGAAATGGAGGAAGGTCTATAGTGGACACAATCTTCAGCATGAGATTAATGGAAAAGAATTGGCAATATGGAAAGGATCTGATCCCAAGAAGAAGGTGTAGTAAACCATGGTCAAAAAGAGACTGGGTACACAAACAGTAACAATGGTGCAAGCAATGTATAAAAACTGTGCCAGCAGCATGCAGACTCCATTTGGAAAAGACAGAATTGTTTAGAAATGAAACTGGACTAAGAAAGAGGAGTGTGCTGTCGCCTCTTTTGTTTCTAATGGTTATGGATGAAATTGTAAAGAAGACAAAAGAAGCATATAGGAATAGGGAGAGGAAGTTATTACTATTTGCAGATGATATTGTGGTCTGGGGAACAAACAGCAATGAAGTACAAGAACAACTTGATGCACTGAACAAGAAAATCAAAAAGTATGGTATAAAAACCAGTGCAGACAAAAGAAAGACCATGGTGATATCAAGAGGAGAAAGACAAGAGAAAGGCATTGTGAAAATTGGTGGTCGAAGCCTTGAAATTGTTGACAGTTTCAAATACCTAGGAAGTGAATTAATGCAGAATGCAAGGCTGGACACGAAGATTAGCAAGACCATGCAACAGGGCAATGCATTCTATCAGAGTGTAAGAAACCTTGTCTGGAATAAGGAAGTACCAAGGAAGTGTACAGAGATAGTGTACAAAATGCACCCGTATTGACTTATGCAGCCGAGACCTGGACAATGATAAGTGGTATGAGAGTGGAATTCTCTTTTCCTTTTTTTACAATTTGTTTTATGTCACACCGACACAGATAGGTCTTATGGCGATGATAGGATAAGAAAGGCCTAGGAGTAGGAAGGAAGCGACTGTGACCTTAATTGAGCTAAAGACCTTGCATTTGCCTGGTGTAAAAATGGGAAACCACAGAAAACCATCTTCAGGGCCGCTGACAGTTGGACTCGAACCCACTATCTCCCGGATACAAGCTCACGGGTGCATGCCCCTAACTGCATGGCCAACTTGCCCAGTAGAGTGGAATTCAAGCCAGCGAAATGAAAAACCTTAGAAGTACGATACGAAAGACAAGGAAAGACAAACTGAGAAACGAAGATTTGAGAAAGGAGGACAGAATGGAAAATGTAAATGAGAGAATTGATAGAAGTAAATTAAGATGGTTTGGACATGTAAAGTAGGATAAGAGGAGGAAAGAATACAAAAATAGATGATGGAGATGAAGTTGGAGGGGAAGAGGGCGAGGGTACCTACAACAAGGTAGATGGATTCAATAAAGAGGAGAGCAAGAAGAAGAAACCTGGACTGAGACAAAATGATGGAAGAATGTGGAAAAATGCCGTAAATGCCCCGACACAGTAGGAGCTGTATAAGGTGAAAGGAGGAGGAGGAGGAGGAGGAGGAGAAGGAGGATGATGATGATGAATTCTGTTATGGTATGATTTCTTTTTCAGGTAGTTTCTAAATGTTATTTATTCATAAATTAATTTTGCCAAACTGAAGAACCTAACAGTTATATATTAAAATTGAAAATTCAGTTGGAGGAAGGTACATGGTTTTTGTTTCACTAACATGCTCTACAAAATGGAAATACAGAGGACAACCAGCTTCTAATTCACAGTATATGGAAATTATTTTCTCCTTATGACTACTGTTTCATTGGTTCATTCATTGATTTCAATCCTAAATCACTTCAATTAATAAAATAAAATATATACAGGAATATATATAAAGATAACGTATGTTCCTATCATTCTTCCTAGTTCTCTATATTTGATTTTGTTCATCACTTGATTGTCTATTTTTCACTGTTCAATTAATAAAATATTGCCAGTCTAACTGGACAACAAGAATTGCATCATCACAAAAGCTCCTTCAAAAAATTATAACCCTTGTTAGATTGTTTTAGGAAGCATATCTCTGAACTTATAATTTTATAAAATCACAAGCAAAAAGCATAGCTACAGTTACAATGAGGGAAAAGAATGTAAGCAAAAGAAGCAGTCATCAGCAGAGTAATAGTGTTTATCATTTTCAGTTCTTAAAAAGTATGACTGAGAAAATCAGATCATTTAAAGTAAAAACACATTCAAATGATTAATAACAATCAATGATTAACAACAATCAATTAACCATGTACAAACTGTCTTACCTCACAAGCATTAGGACAGGAAGTGAGAAAAAGGGTAATATGTAATCATTTATTTAGTATCTTTATATATCACATTTTTTTGAAAGTGTTTCTCAGTTCCATTCCCACTTGAAAGTATTTACTTAAACCTATTATAAGTAAAATAACAATTACTTACAAATAACAGATACACAAAATATGTTACAACAAACAAATGTTTAAAAGAAATAGAAATTAATTATTTCAAAACAACAGAAACATAGAAAGTAAATTATACAACAGAATATACATTTCTCCTATCTAAACGTAGAGTAATACGAAGGAAGTTGCCCTTTTCATGGATATTCAATATCTTCATTGGTATTTTGCTGATACTCCAAGCACTGTCACCTTCTAATAATATTCTTGATACTCCTTGGTGGAGGTATCCTGAATGCAGGGGAAAATATTTCCACCATCACATCAGCATGATGAAATAATTATTTCTTTGTTAGTCGTTAGTTATACATGCAATGTGATTAGGCAGTTCATTTAAATAATGCATCTTAATGCCAGAGCACTTATTTGTTATTCAAATAAAGAAAAAATGTAACAGCTGATGGACATTGATTGAAACTCATATTCTAATTGTTATGAGCATCAGTCAGTTAGCATATTGTGCAGGCATGACACTTATCAGCTTTTATCACTTATCACTATTTGATTACGAATAGCAGAAATGATCAATATAATGAAAATGTACCATTTCAGTTTTGGATTTCCAATATTAATGCAAAAGCAAACTATTACCAAGAAAATTTAAAAAATCCCATTTCACAATGCAGTTTGAATTACTTATGATAATTCTTTTCTTTAGGATTCTGAGCCCTGCTTAGCCACGACAGTTAAATGCATACTTGGTTCACTCAGAGGGACATGGGTTCGATTCCCCATCAGAAAGCTGGAAAATTTAAGAACGAGACTTGCACATCTGGAGTGGCAAATGACCCTGGAGTTCACTCAGCCTACACTCAAAATAAGTAGGTACCAGGTTAACTCCTGGGGGAAATGGCAGCCAGACAAAGGGCAAACCACTCTTCCCAGCTAGTGCCGAAGTTACTGATAGTGGAAGACTTTACCTTTTACTCCTCCAAGGGCCTTCATGGCCTATATCGAAATGGCTTTGGCTTTATTTTTAAGGGTATCATTAAGCACAGTAATCTGAAGAGAGTGGGTCTATCAAGCAGTTTGAGCATGGAAACCTATCCAGAACCTTCACTGGGTCATGTGGTTGTAAATGTTGCTTCATAGTTTTATATTACCTGTTATGTGAACTGTACCTATACCCTGATAATTATTAACTTACTGATAAATGGCTGTGAGTATGTATGAATTACTGTTCATCTATGACAAGTGTTAAATTAAACCTGTGGTAGAGGGAAAGAGAAAATTTGGTTGCTTGTTGTGAACATGTTAGTACTTCTGTGACCAAAAGGGGTTTTCTTGTTACTAGAAGGCAATGGATCCAGAGAGCTTGTAAGCAAGAAAAGGAAAAAAAGCTTTCACAAATAGAAGAGAGACTTTGTCAATACACTCATGATAAATGACAGCATAACTTAACATCTTTAAATGAGACAATCAACTAAGGCAATAATAATTGTGGAAAAAGATTGGAATTTTACATTCTATGGCAGACTGGAAGCTGTTACCACAATATTTAGAGATGAACTCACTATCCACATGAAGATAATCAATTACAGCACAGTGGCTACTGACATACATGAACACCATATTCTGAATGTTGCCATTGATGCTTTCACGGCCCGTACTTATAGACATGATGCTGTACAAGCTTTTGGGCTTATGCCGTGTCAAGAAAATAAGGTGAAATTCTTTATGTTTTGCAGGGAACTGTGCCCTGCGCCTTCAGAAGAAATCTTGACTGTCCACGAGAGAGGCTTCCTAAACAATGACTCTCTAAAAATTAGACGTTATAATAGAAGTGGAAATGGTACGTTCATTTGCCCCCAGATGGCTCCCAGGACGTGGCACAACGCTAGTGTTCGAGGCGGAAGCTGACCAAACCATCAAACTAAGCGGTTCACATAACGTGTGTACGTAACATATGAACTTGACAGGTGTGTGATATAGACACAAGCCTGGAATGAGACATCTGGCACCGAGGAACATATGAATTTGGAAAAAAACGAGATGAAATAACAATAGTGAAAGGACAGGGAAGGGAACTACCTACGTAAATTCTTAATGGCTGACAACCAGGTATCACTTAATTGATAGCCGGTATCCCTGTTGAAATTGTTAGGATTTCTATGTATTTCCACAGCTTCCCGTATAATCCTGGACCTGTAGTGTTTAGCGTGGGTAAGAGCTCGAGCATCTTGGAACATGACATCATGACCCGACAATAGAGCATGCTCAGCTATTGCCGATTTGTCTGGTTGGTTGAGACGAATATTACGTTCGTATTCTTTGATACGGGTACCAATGGACCGGCATGTTTGGCCAATGTATACCTTACCGCAAGTACAGGGAATTTCGTATACCCCAGGATGTAAAAGTGGGGACAATTTGTCCTTGGTTTTACTCAGACTGTGAGCAATTTTAGTAGCGGTGCGAAACACAGTTTTTATATTGTGTTTGCAGAGGACCTTGGCAATTCGATCTGTGATGTTGTGAATGTAAGGCAAGTAGGCAGTTCCCTTCACTTCTTCCTTCTGTGAGCTTTGCTTGGTCATTTCTCTGGGATGCAGGGCTCTATGAATCTGCAAATCGCTGTAACCATTACCCTTGAATGCGACTTTGAGCGTGCCCATCTCCACCTGGATATGTGATTGCTCACAAATTTGTCTCGCCTCTTGGCGAGTGTCGTGAGAATGCCTTGTTTTTGTGCTGGATGGTGGTGAGAATCTGCATGAAGATAGTGATTTGTGTGGGTAGGCTTACAACAGACGGTATGTCCTAAGGAGCCGTCCAGTTTCTTTCTTACTAGAACATCCAAGAAAGGAAGGCATCTGTCCGACTCCTTCTCCATAGTGAATTTTATTGAAGGATGTTGCTGATTTATGTGGTTTAGAAATAGATTTTCTCAGGACCTTCTGTCCAGACCACAAATGCATCATCAACATACCTCCACCATATCATAGGTTTGACGGGCGCCGAAGCAATTGCCTCCTCCTCAAAATGCTCCATAAAGAAATTAGCCACTAGGGCGAAAGTGGACTTCCCATAGTCACTCTGTCCATCTGTTCATAAAAATTCCCACCCCACAAGAAATAGCTGGAAGTCATGCAGTGGTAAAATAGCTTAGTAATGTCCTCAGGGAACAGGTGTTCAATGAGAGACATGACTGAGTCAATCGGCACTTTAGTGAACAAGGACTCCACATCGAAACTCACCAAAAGTGCATTAGGTTGAAGGATTATGGTTGACAGCTTGTTGACAAAATACCGAGAGTCCCTGACCAAACCATCAAACTAAGCGGTTCACATAACGTTCCCACTTCTAATGCAAGGCAGCAATTCCTATTTTATTTACCCAGAATAGGAGGGTTGCCCCTTCCGCCAATTCCACCGTTCCAAAGTCCCTCTTCTCCGCCTTCACTGCCGTTGAGGTCTTCGCCGTAACCCTGGCAAGGGACCCTTACATGGGACTACCAGCCGGGTCAGCTGGACCAAGGTTTTTTAAAGAGGTGTTACTCCTCTATCACTCGCCCTTTGTCCTGACTTGCGACAGGCAGAGCCTGGCTTCCCGAACATTGGGTTCAGGTTGGTGGGGTTTCGGAAAGTCTATTATTATGTAAATTTATATTGAGAAGGTTATCATTCCTCTACTTGTGCTTGGAATATGTTTTCATGATTCATTTAGTGCGGTTAAATTGGGTTAGGTGCCGCTGTTTGAAGAAGGAAACTGACATGTTTGCCACAGAGGCCCCGGAGTGATACTGTAATTTTTTTAGAATGAAATTAAACACTTTCACGTAGTAGAGGATTTTGAAAAATAACAAACGAGTAAGCTGTAGTGTGGATATCGTCTGCAAAAACTCCATGTTTTGAATAAACTGATTGCCGTTTCGTACCGATTTTAATGTGTATGGGGTTTTCCTCGACTTTTACGAAAAATTGGATATAACGACAATCTGCTATAGCTAGTAAATTTTTTGCCGTTATGAATTCTCGCTGTAACAGACTTCTACCGTATTTGGGTCTAGTGGTGGTATAGGAACTAGATAACTTGAAATAAGTTGCCATAAATTTGGTGAGTCCTATCAAAGATAACGGTAGGAGCCGATGACTTTTGATGTTAGGCCCCTTAAAACAACAAGCATCATCATCATTATCAAAGATAACGGTTTGAAAGAAATTGTATCATCATCATTTCCCTTACCCAGATACAGCAGGGTCAAGTCTAATGCAGTTCCTGTTCACTTTACTGTATCTGTACACCCCTCCACACCATCACCACATTCCAATTCAGGCCTCATTACTTACTATTCTTAACTGGATCCATCCATCATTGGTCTTATTGTACCTCTCTTTCCTTTCATTTCTTATTGTATAGTTTGTTTTGGCACTTTCATCTCTGTTTATAATATGTCCAAACTATCTCAGAATATTTTTCTTTATTTTATCTCTCAAATTCACCGTTGACTCTTACTAGATGTATTTACTTCTCACTCTGTCTCTCCTGATGTATGATTCAGTACATCCTATGTGTGGCTGAAGCAATTTGCTTAGGTATTTAGCCAGAGCATATGCAGGAGAACCTATCGCACTAACAATAGATCTGAGAGGAACATCTCTTTTATGGATCTTAGGCAGTCCATATAATCTAGGTGGCACTGCATCCCCTGGGGTCAGATGTTTAGCCTCATCTTTTGGAATTGAAGATTCAATCAATTAAGTAATACCATGTTGCCAGCCATTAAGAATTTACGTAGGTAGTTCCCTTGCCTGTCCTTTCACTATTGTTATTTCGTCTCGGTTTTTTCCAAATTTGTACGTTCCTCGGCGCCAGATGTCTCTTTCCAGGCTTGTGTCTATCTGTCAAGTTCATATGTTACGTACACACGTTATGTGAACCGCTTAGCCTGATGGTTCGGTCAGCTTCCGCCTCGAACGCTAGTGTTGTGGCACGTCCTGGGAGCCATCTGGTGGTGAATGAACGTACCATTTCCACTTCTATTATAATTTCTAAATTTTAAAGAGTCATTGTTTAGGAATCCTTTCTCGTGGACAGTCGAGATTTCTTCTGAGGATGCAGGGCACAGTTCCCTGCGAAACAAAGAATTTCACCTTATTTTCTTGACATACAGCCTATACAGCATCATGACCATATTCTGAAATTTGATGGGTTCATGATAACTATGCAGCACATTTACTGCAATATCTCCAGTTGAAAATAAGGATCTTACAGAAGGATTCTGGGATTGAGTGAGGTGAGGTGGCCAGGATTTGGCGAGATACAGACAACAGTTGGAATTACATTTCTATATTCTGGTGGCGAGGACGAAGAGCACAGGGATGGAGTGGGGTTGCTGCTCAGTAGAAATGCAATGAGAAGTCTTATGGAGTGGAAGCTGTTTTCCAGTAGGCTATTGACTGCTAGACTCAAGACCAAGATCAGGAATGTGACCATTATCCAATGCTATGCACCTACAGAACAATCGGAGTTGCAAAGAAAGGAAGAATTCTACCAAATGTTGCGAGATGCCACAATGAAAAAAAAGTAAGAAGGATATTCTCATAGTTATGGGAGACTTCAATGCGAAGGTTGGCTCAAAAAATGAAGGATTGGAACATATCATGGGTATACACGGTCTTGGCGAGAAGAATGAAAATGGGGAAAAGTTTACGGAATATTGCGCCAGCCAAGACTTGGTGATAGGTGGCACGGTGTTCTCGCATAGGCGGTGTCATAAGATCATGTGGGTGTCTCCTGATCAAGTCACGGAAAACCAAATTGATCACATTGCGGTGAGCAGTGAGAAGCAGCTCGGGTACAAAAACTACCTGCGGAAGGAATGGATATCTGATCAGACCTGGGACAAGATATTATAGGAAGGAGATAAAGGCCAAGCTAAATATATGCAAAACTAGACAGCAGAAGGCTCAAACACAAGGCGAGTATTCAGTAGCAGATAAGGAAGTAAAGAGGAGTGTGCGAAAGGATCACAGGAAGTGGATTGATGAGCAGGCAGAGAAAGCAGAACAGGTGGCAAAAAGGGGTGATATAAAGGAGCTTCATGGTATCACAAAGATGCTTTCGAAGAAAGGTTTTAATAAAACTAGGCCTGTGAAGAGCAAGACAGGCGAAATCCTCACTATGTGTGAACAGCAGCTGAATAGATGGAGGGAACACTCTGCGGAGGTTTTTAACCTTTCGTTGGTCGCAATATATAAAGTTTCAAGGCAGGTCGCAATGAGCCTGAGAAATCCCCCCACGTATAAGTTTCGGAAAGTTCACGTGGGCAATTGTGAAGTACTCCTTATGTTATATAGGTGTGTTTGAGCCAGTTAAAAATGGTTTACCGAAATTCTGATCCCAAAATAAGTCGCATTTTGTAACCAACTATTTTCTTCAAAATTTTAGGTATCTTTGCAATTTTTACAATTTTAATTGCAGAGAAAATCTTATGTTGGCAGAAACTATGTTCATACGTCTCAGCAATAACAACAAACATGGGAAATATCATAAACAGGGCTAAACAGGTCATATTTTCTTCAGTAAGGACTCTACAAGAGCACTAATAATTTCGGCACAAAAGAAAATTCGTGTCGTTTAAGTGGGCAGTAATTGGAGAGCACTAGCATTTATGTGATACTACACGTGGTGACAACACATGAAATAAAAATGTTTTCTTCCAACTTTTCATCTAAAGTTACATTTTCACCATATATATGTGATTTCATGCAGTTCTCCACAAACCGCGTAAAAATATTTCGCACAGGGGCTAGTCGATCATGTTACTTTCTTTCTTCACGGGTTTGGCGATCATCAAATCTTAAACAACGAATCAAGAACTTAAATCCCCTGAGGCTCATTACCAGTGCAAACTTTTCTATACCATCTCCATCAGTTCCCCAGAGATCTTCAAGGCTCTGCCTATTCCCTCTCTAAGATCCTGCCAAGTACAATAAGTCAAAGAATGCTTTTATCCCTATCTGCTCTGTAAGCTCAGCATCCCTTTCACGAGTAAAATTTTGTTTCACGTAGTTCACTAATAGATTTGTGTTAGCTAGAATAGTGTCTATTATTTCCTCCGTAAATAAACATTGCCAGGAGTCAAGCGGTGATTTAGCTTGCCTTGCTAGTCCTCTAACTCCAGGTAGATATTGTACGAGATTGTGTTTCCTGGCGCGGACCCATTGGGATGGCGGCACCGTACACCATTTTGTCCTGTCTTCCCCTTCGTAATAATTAGCACTGGCCTCTAATGCTCCTTGTTCATCAGCATCACCATTGTCATCTTCTTGTTCTGTTTCCGAGTCACCGTCTCTTGATTCCAGAAGGTCATCACGGTTTATGTCACTTTCGTCTCCAAAATTCTCATGTAATGCATCACCATCTTCATCCAGCAACAGTCGTTGGACATCCTCCACATCTTCTGCTCTGTCTAAGTTAAAATGTTCCTTCCTACTAGCCATAATGTATGGTAAATCTAAAATAAAGAGAAATTGGGACGTAAGTAGTCACACTGTGCCTGTGAGGCACCGGGCTTATATTGCACTACTTACATGCTTACATGGGAAATTACACCAAATTTAGGGTAAACAAATAATTTAACTACTTACAGAACAGTTGGAACACTTCCGGCTTATAGAGCGAGCGAACACAGACTGCCTGTCACATGATAACGAACATGGCAAGGAACGAGGCTAGTCAGAAGATGAGAATTGTAGGTCCTCGCATTGGAGCGGTAGCGACCGATGACTTCAGCCTGTGCCTGTCAGGACAGTTGCGACTGACGGAAGGTTAATAGAGATGTGGGACTGGAAAATGAGCAGAAAGGAGAAGAAGGTGAGGAAGAAGCAGAAGGTGATCCAGGCATCGGCCTTGACTCTCCAACCAACGGTGAGTTATGGACAGCATTGGAGCAAATGAAAAATGGGAAGGCACCAGGTCTGGACAACATTCCAGCGGAAATACTGAAAGCAGACCTTGATACTACAATCAAATTGTTGCACCCACTGCTGGAGAAGATATGGAAAGAGGAAAAAATACCGACCGACTGGAAGAAGGGGCTAATAGTCAAGTTATTGAAAATAGGGGACACAACAAACTGCAACAACTGGAACAACTGGAGGGGTATCACCTTGCTCTCCATCCCAAGCAAAGTGCTGTCGCGAGTCATCCTGAATCGCATAAAGGATTCAGTAGAAAGAAGACTTTGAAAGGAATAGGCAGGATTTCGACAACATCGCTGCTTTGTGGATCTCATCAATACACTTCGAATCATCATAGAACAGAGTGTGGAATGGTGGAGTATCCTCTATTTCACATTCGTGGGCTTTGAGAAAGCCTTTGATTCTGTAAATTAAAGAATTATGTGGAAGACCTTCAAGGAATACAGAATTCCATCAAAGATTATCAACATCATGAAAGAGATGTACGAGGGGTATGAGTGTCAGGTTCTTCACAAAGGGAAACTAACAGAAAAGATAAAAATCAAGTCTGGAGTGAGACAGGGGTGTGTTCTTTCTCCCACTCTGTTCCTGCTGGTCCTAGACAGTGTGATGAAGAAGGTAATAGGAGGACGGAAGAGGGGTGTTCAATGGGGGATGAGAGACAGGCTTGAAGATCTTGACTTCGCAGACGACATTTGCCTTATGGCGCAGCGGTACCGGGACATAGAAGATAAACTGAGTAGGTTGCAGAAGGAAGCGGAATGTGCAGGTCTCATGATCAACACAAACAAGACCAAAGAGACGAGGATTAATTCGGATATCATGACCAGCTTGACAGTAAATGGAAAGGAAATTGAGCGAGTTGAATCCTTCCTCTACCTTGGAAGTATAGTTACAATGGATGGGGGAGCAGAGGAAGATGTCTGAAGCCGTACACGGAAGGCAAATGGTGCGTTTGTCCAGCTCTATCCCGTGTGGAAGAATAGAAACATCTCCAGGAAGACTAAGCTTCGCTTCTTCAACAGCAATGTAAAGTTGATTCTTCTAGATGGCTGTGAAACATGGAAAGTTACAAAACAGATCGATAACCAGCGACAAATTTTCATAAATAGATGTCTGCATCCCATAACAAATGTAAGGTGGCCAGACATAATCTCTAATGAAGATCTTTGGACCATGACCAATCAGCAGCTGATTGACATCCAGATCAAGGAGAGGAAATGCGCTGGATCAGCCACACATTAAGGAAGCCGGATGGAGCTCTTGAGAGGATGGTGCTGGACTGGAACCCTCAAGGCACCAGAAAGCGAGGTCGGCCAAAGAAGACCTGGAAGAGGACGATCGAAAAGGAAATCGCAGAGGTTGACAAGACCTGGAGCGAAGTGAAGAGAATGGCCAGGAACCGTACTGTGTGGAGAAATTTTGCCAAGACCCTATGCTCCAGAGGGAGCAACAGGAAATAAGTAAAAGTAACTAAAAAGACTTTCCAAAATTTAACCAGATGCGAGAAAATATAAACTAACCTCTAAAATCAATGATGCAATCTGCCATATCTTGAGGTGTATCCCATTCTTACTTAATTGTAGTATTTAGCATTAAAATTAAACAATCACTTGCTTCAGCCTTTATTTTCAATGAGTCAATGACTGCTATCAGGCATGTTATTTATGCATTTATTACGAAAACATTTTCTCCTCTTTCACTTCCATTTTTCTTTATGGAACAGCAGTCGACGGGTATTACTAAACGACTCCGACATTGCCTACAAATGTCGATGAGAGAGCTTGTTAGTGGACACAGCAAGGAAACGATACCGATGATGATCGAACGCATGTAATATAATGACTGGGTGCATATATATTGGTAATGGAAAAAATCGTGCACTCTTAATCGCTAGCAATAATGGATGTGTCAGTGATAGGGCTCCTGCTGTAACCGAAGGATAATACACAGTTTAATATATGAATTTTGAAGGGACATACAAAAACTGATGTTATAACAGGGTTCTCGTTATATACTGTACTCGCTATAGCGGACTTCTACTGTAATTGAGGAGTTTCATCTAGTAAATTAGACTTTACAATAGTACTAGCTGTCAACAGGTACTAGAAATAGACAGCATTGGTGAACAAATATCTCAATCTTCTACAATGAATCAATGACAACAATAATGATACTCAAAGAAGGGGACAATACATAGATTCAAGTTTCCTTTGAAGGATCTTGTCAATACTAAGCCGGCTAAGTGGTGTAGGGGTAGCGTGCCTGCCTCTTACCCGGAGGCCCCGGGTTCAAATCCCAGCCAGGACAGGGATTTTTACCTGGACCTAAGGGCTAGTTCGAGGTCCACTCAGCCTACGTGATTAGAATTGAGGAACTATCTGACGATGAGATAGCGGCCCCGGTCTAGAAAGCCAAGAATAATGGCCGAGAGGATTTTTCGTGCTGACCACATGACACCTTGTAATCTGTAGGCCTTCGGGCTGAGCAGCGGTTGCTTGGTAGGCCAAGGCCCTTCAAGGACTATAGTGCCATGGACGGGGTTGTCAACACTAATGTAGCATATTTTTAAACTTCAATTAGAATATTTGAATCTGAACCCCTCACTCATAATATGATTAAATGGGAGTTCTTAAGTTCATAACATCTATATATATAAAATAACTTGTCCTGACTGACTGACTGACTGATTCATCATCGCCGAGCCAAAACTACTAGACATAAAGAAATGAAATTTTGGGGATATATTCATATTAAGATGTAGGTGCTCGCTAAGAGAGAATTTTTGGATATTCCGTCGCTAAGGGGGTGAAAAGGGGGGTGAAAATTTAAAATGAGTGTATCTATATCTCAAAACTTTAAAAGTTTACAGATGTGAAAATTGGTATTTAAAATCTTCTTTAAAAATAAAGAACACGTATTTCTTTGTTTTCAGAAAATCCCAATAGGAGGGGTGAAAAAGGGTGAAAAATGGGTTGAATGCCTTTAATCAGGATACCGGTACTTATATCTCAGAAAATGAAGATATTACAGACCTGAAAATTGATAATTTTGATCTCTTTTAAAAAATAAAGAAACACGTACTTTTTGTTTTAGGAAAATCCTATTAATGGGAGGGTGAATTTTTAAAATGAGTGTATCTATATCTCAAAACTTTGAAAGTTTACAGATGTAAAAATTGGTATGTAGAATCTTCATTGAAAATAAAAAAACAAGTATTTTTTGTTTTCGGAAAATCCCAATAGGAGGGGTGAAAATGGGTGAAAAAGGGGTTGAATGTTTTTAATGAGGATACTTATATCTCAGAAACTGAAGATATTACGGACCTGAAAATTGGTATTTGGCATCTCCTTTCAGAATAAAGAAACACAATTTTTTGTTTTTGGAAAATCAAATTAATGGGGGGGGGGGGTTTGAAAATGGGGGTGAATATTTAAAATGAGTGTATATATATCTCAAAACTTTTAAAGTGTACAGATGTAAAAATTGGTATTTAGAATCCCCTTTAAAAATAAAGGAACACATATTTTTTGTTTTCGGAAAATCCCAATAGGAGGGGTGAAAAAGGGGTTGAATGCCTTAAATGAGGATACTTATATCTCTGAGACAGAAGATATTACAGGCCTGATAATTGGTATTTGGGATCACCTTTGGAAATAAAGAAACAATTTTTTTTGGAAAATCTAATTATTGGGGGTTAAACAGGAGTGGCAAATTAGGGTGAATTTTTAGAAAGACTATATCTACAGTATATCTCAGAAACGTAAAATGTTACAGACATAAGAATTGGTATTTGGAATCTCCTATTAAAGTAAAGAAACATAGGTGATTTGTTTTCGGAAACTCCACTTAAGGGGAACTAAAAAGGGGGGGATGAAATTTTAAAATGAGCATTTCTACAGTACTGTATATCTAAAAACCTTAACATGTTACCAAAGTGAAAAATAGTATTTTTTATCTCTATTGAAAATAAAGAAACATGTATTTTTTGTTTTCTGAAAAACTACTTGGTGGAGGGGTAAAAGTGACTGAAAATGGGGTTGAATTATTTTAATTAGGATACTGATATCTCAAAAGCTGAAGATGTTACAGACGTGAAATTCGGTATTTGGAATTTCCTTTAAAAATAAAGGAATACAATTTTTTTGTTTTTGGAAATCCACCTAAAGGGAGAAAAGAAATTGAAAATTTAGTTGAATTATTTGTATGAGGATACTATTATCTCAAAAACAAAAGATTTTGAAGACATGAAAATTGGTATTTGGAATTTGCTTTAAAATTAAACAAACACGTATTCTCGGAAAATCCAGTGAAAGGGGTGGGGGGAGGGTGAAAAATTGAAAAATTAATTGAATTAATTGTATGAAGATACTTACATCTAATAAACACTAAAGATGTTACAGACATAAAAATTGATATTTGGATCTCTTTTAAAAACGAAGAAAAAAGCATTTTTGGGCAAAATCATTTTGGGGGACGGGGGTGAAAAGGAGTTGAATTCCCTTTTATGTGGACACATATCTCAAAAACTGAAGATGTTAGAGTCGTGATAATTGGCATTTAGAAGATCCTTTACTATTAAAGAGAGAAGTATTTTTTCAACGGGTATTTCACTTAAGGGTAAGGGTAACTGAAGGTAACAGACGTGAACATTGGTATTTGGAATCTCCTTTAAACATAAGGAAACTTGCCTTCTTTTTCGGGGGGTGGGGGTAAAACAACGACAGTGGGGTGAAAAAGGAGTTGAGACCAATTGATTTTACTGTTCATAATGTACTTATTCTGATCATTTTTAATCTTTCCTGGGTTCATTTACAAGAACCATCTTTTCCTTTGGAATACATAAAGTTAGATTACAGTAGATTCTCTCGGCATATAAATAAAAATTTAAACACATTTGAAATAAACGCTATGAATGATATTGACGGTGCAATTGTTCACCTCTATAATAAGGTCAATAATGCACAGAAGTATATCATTCGTGTCGCCAGAAATCTCGCGCTCTTTCCAATGCGCGATGATGGTGTTGGTCACATTGTCAGCAACGACAGTTGCAGAGGATATAATTTACCGCCCAGTAGCGGTCTTGCATCTTGCTATGGGTTCCAGAACATCAATAATAATAATAATAATAATAATAATAATAATAATAATAATAATAAAAATAATAATAATAATGTTCTGGACCGTCGTCAAAATGTGCGTATCACGTTGGAAACGGGTCCTGGCTGGGTAATGACTACGATTGCAGTCCGGTCGCGGGTTCAGTACCTCCAGGGCACCCAAGACGACACCACACCAGGTCTCCTCAAGGATTTGATCCGTATTAAAATACTTATAGGAAAAGATGGCAAAGATTTAGGGACCCAACTGGCCGGGTGGAATACCTGGACCTAGCCCGGGAAGTACGAAATCGATTGCCGGAAAGAAAGATTGAAAAATGGGAAGAACTTTGCCGTAATCTCTCAGAAAACGAGTCAGATCACGAATTTTGTCAGATTCTCTCAGAAAACGAGTTAGATTGCGAATTTCGGCAGATTATATATAAAACGTAAAGCATTCAATTAAAAATTTCATTATAATACCGTAGTGAAGCACGGGTATCTTGCTAGTATATATATATATATATATATATACATATATATCAACATTTCTCTGCTCCAGCATGTCTGATATGGTTTAAAATGAGCCTCCTCTAGTTTGTTTTTCAATCCAAAGTTGCTGTATTTATTAAAAATGTGTTTTAAGAAAGCTAATGTTTTTGTAATGTAGAGTTAATATTCCCTCCAATAAATTACCCTACTGAAAGTTTTTTTTTTTTGTTGCACTGGTGATCAGGTCTCTTCACTGATCTATCATAACTAACAATAATATTAGATTTTAAAATAATATATTTGCTTTAAAAGATTAACTGAATCAACCTACCTTGAAAGTAGGTCTGGGTGTAGTTGTTGGTGTACGTCCTCCTGTTCTCTACAAAGTAAAGTAAGTTATTGCAAACTGTTAGTTATAAACACTCAAAATACATAAAACACACAGAATTTATGAAAGGAAAATGCAGATAGATGGTCATACCATGAAGAAAGGAACTGCATCCTGGCAGAAACAGAAGAAATTTGGTGAAATAATTTTATAATGATTGGTTGCAGAGACCCAATTTAGAAAACTCACATAAGATAAGTACACTTAATATCATAAAGCAGTTTCCTTCCATATTTTTTAGATACATATTATTCTGAAGTCATAGCACACCTGATTTGCACTTTAGTGAATAAAAGGTAGATGCATTAAAACAAGTCAAACATGTTCATGCTAAACTAAACTAAATAAAAGTAGGGGATAATGTAAAATTAATATTTTGAAAACCAACCAAAAGGAACAAAACAAAGGAAAATTATCGTGCTAAAATAAAATATCAGGAGGAAAAGAAGCATTACTGTGGTTAATACTGAAATTATGGTACAGTGCATTACTAAAAAAAAAATGTGGGAAGCAGAAAGGAAATTTGAAGCAATGGATAGATATTACAGGCATGATAATAATAATAATCCTTCAATGGTTACAAACTGCCAAAGCAGGAAAAGAAGACTAAAGGCTTTTGGTGAGAAACTTCTTTTATATATCACATATAATGCTCATATTGTCTCATATTGTTTTACTTGTCATTGGATATGTATTGTAAATGATACAACATAAGAGAATTTTAATTTGTAGTATTTGTTAAAACTGAAAAGTCTTATTTCAAATACCAGGCTATTTTGCTAAATACAAACACTCTCTCAAGCATACACAAGACAAGTTTTCTTTTCAAGTTTTATTTTCTTAAAACATAAATTTTGAAAAGTACTGATCATCAACAAATGAGTCTAGTCTAGTGTTTTGTGAGAAGACTCAGGTTTACTTTATTCTGGAGAATTATGACAATTAATTTCTAAGTAATTTAAAAGCAAAGTTGAGATGCAAGTTACTCATACTTCTGAAAGTAGATACTAGAGTAAAGAAAGGTATGCTAACAACATGTTGAAGGTGCACAAATAATTCATTGCACGTACAAAAAAAGGTTGTTTGAAAGGTCTTTTTGAGATTTTAACATGATTGCCTTTGAAACCAAAACATACAATAGTTTTTCACCATCTTTTACTAGGCCATCATAGCTCAATATATGATGTAAACACATAATAATATTCAATGGTTTTGTGAAATTCAGAAAGCAGTTCGTTAAATTGAATGTAAACTTACATACAAATCAGAACACAGTTCATACCTATGAATAGTATAAAAAAATAAAATGGCAGGCAGTGTCCCAGTTGAAGTTGTAATATAAGAAAGTTTTAAATTATGTTGTGAACATGATGTGGAAGGTCTACAATGATCAAAATGTTGCTCTCCACCTACGGTTGTCTCTGAAATGATCATTTTATGTCGGGAGGAATATTATCAACAATAGATTTTACTGGATATCCCAGTATTGATTAGAAGGATTCTGGAATACTACTGGCAGTGTTGAAAATATGCATCGCACAGATCATCCACTTGATGTAATTTCGTTTGATGACTGCTATCTACAAATTTTCAGGCATGAGCGTGCATACGTACGTGTGTGTGTGTGTGTGTGTGTGTGTGTGTGTGTGTGAAAGAGAGAGAGAGAGAGAACCTTGTTACAAGTTGTCAATCTTTGTTCTCGACATTCATTGTGAGATATTTGTCTTATACCTCATTATCACGGTGCAAGTTACAGAGGGGCAAGAGATCAAGCAGAACACACTGTTCTGCCAGTACTGGATAAAGTTTACCGATGAATACTGCACGACTATAATAAAATGACTGTCAGTGAGATCTATAAGGAAAATTAGATAGTGCTGCATGTGAAAGACACTGCATCAAATGAGAGCAGCAAGCTGGCAGCCTGTGATGTTCTAGAATGGGATTATGTGGGATCAATGCATATCCCACTTTGTCATTCAAGGTAAGCTCCAGGCTCCAGAATACAGAAACTAATTAACCAAATGTCCTGCTTTGAAAGAAGAATTTACATTCACAAGCAATAATATATATATATATATATATATATATATATATATATATCACACAAAGTATATCAATATCTTCATTCAATGAGCATATTTACCAAATAAAGAGATCTTATTTCCCAGTCTGAGTACCACTGTTATGACTGATTAAAGTGAACCATTTATACAACTTCTGACCAATTATACAATCTGCAAGACCTATGCGAACTAGCTATTAAGGACCAAAACATCTTAACCAATAATGACCTGATGAATTAGAGGACTATTGCCAAAAAGGATGTAAGTATGCATCCATACAAGCAGACATACTATCCAAGATGTGAATTAACATGTTTATACTTCATTCATAATCTATACAATTCGAAAGTGATGGAAAACTTTATGTCTATACACAAAACATTGTCAAAACCAACAAGCATTCTTTAAACAGGTTAAGATTGTGTAAAATTTGAAGCTCACTTTTTGCAAACATGACATACAGTAGAAATAAAATCAACTCTGAAAGGCAAAACAGTCCACACACACACACGTGCACGCATCATGCAATTAACACAGAACTGCAGCTGAGGCCACGGCCAGCAAGCTATCACTTCCTGCCTGCTGGGCAATATGAGAACAGGATAGAGTGACTGCCTGATAAATTCTTATAAAGTACTCACCCATGTCACTAAAGGAGGGTTTTAACTTAAGTAACTTTATAGCTCTTTGTGAAGAACCATAAGAAATTTCTGTTGATGAGAAAGATGGCTAAAATATTTCTGAGGAGATTTTTTCACACGTTGTCCAATGTCTTCAAGATTTTCTTGTTAGCACTGCACGTCGCCTTCTTTGCTTCTTATAATTAATATATCCAGTTTCACAAAATTTGTGAACTAATGTATGAGCTGTTCCATGAATTGGAACCTGAACACCTGAGAATTTCTCTTGAAATAATCTCCTAATGACATAAGCGGATTCTGTATGGAGATATAAATTGTAAATAAACACTTGATGTGGAATAAAATAATTAGGCCTATTATTATTATCACCCATTTATTCTCATTTCACAATGCACAGAGGTGTTGCTCTCACTGCAACACGAAACAAACTGTGTTACAAGACAAAGCCAGAATCAGTATTCCCCACAGGCTCGCCTCCCTCCCGCTCAGCTGTCGGCTTAGTCACTCCTAGCCGCTGTTCCAGTTCCAAGGTAATTGGATGACCCAGTATATATACAGTATTTATAGATACTTTACTGATTTTAACGATGTGCCCAATCATTGTAAATAGGGGCTGATGACCTAGCTGTTAGGCCCCTTTAAACAACAAGCATCGAGCAATAATTGTAAATAATATTAAATGTGGAATCAGAAACATTAAGAGTAATATATATTGTACAAGTTTATACAATGCATAAGGCAGGGCAGACTACTGGTGTATTGGAATACCAAGGGGGTATTAGAAAGTGGGATTGCAGAAATAAAAGGAGTGTGCTATTCTAGCCAAAGGGAAAGAGCAGAATGCACAGATGCAGGAAACAGTAGCACTCAACAAAGACATTGCACATCCTTGGAGAACTCGCTGAACCCTTTACTGAGAAATTGGAAGACAAAGGACTTGGAAATATGTTTTTATGGCTTTTTCCATAAATAATATCAAATGTTCTAGTACATGAGCTAAATGCAATGGTATTACATTACAGGAGTGTGGGCAAGATAGATGATGGCGAACATCTGATTACAAGGAGAGAGAGAGATAGAGGAAGTACACTTTTACATCCAGTAAATAGTAGTGTTACTTTGATATTTCAGTAGCAATTGATTTCAGACCAAATCTAGGCCCTAAGTGAGCAGTCGACATAGCGACAATGTAAAATAATAAACACACAGTGCAAACAAAGGAGAGTGTCTTATGATCCAGGGAGTCTTGAGCTGAACACTTTCTACATTACCGAGAGTCTTTCGCCAGCTATAACAAAGTAATTCATGAGAACGGTGATTATTGAGGAGAAAGTTAAATAGACTATCAGAATTATAAGTCTGTAATTATTGTAGATACACAAGTTATAAAGACAACAACGTGTTTTACGTCGCACCGACACAATTCAGTCTTATGGCGATCGATGATGGGATAGGAAAGGCCTAAGAGAGGGAAGGAAGTGGCCATAGCCTTAATTAAGGTACAGCCCCAGCATTTGACTGGTGTGAAAATGAGAAACCACGGAAAACCATATTCAGTGCTGCTGACAGTGGGGTTTGAACTCACTGTCTCCCAGATAAAAGCTCACAGCCGCATTCCCGTAACTGCATGGCCAACTTGCCTGGTAAGTTATAAAGACATTCATGTTAAGGTTTAACTCTAAAATGGGAAGATTAATGAGGAGATAGTGAAGACATGTTTGTTCTTAAGTAATGTGTTCTGAATACACTGAGACTACGACAGTGATAATAAACAGTTTGGGAGATGTCTCAATCGTGACAACTACATTGGGAAACAAACCATGAAACTTTGAACTCTGAAAACAATAGGTGTACCTTGAGGGACTATGAAGATAGACATTCAGCTGAGCATTAATCGAACTTTGCTATTCTTAAGTTAAATTGATCAACTATCAAAAGTACAAATTAAATGGATCTTGCACGATTAAAATTATGCCAGTCAGATGCTGACAATTTAATCTGTTTTTAGACATCAAATGTTCTAGTACATGAGCTAAATCCAATTGAATTACATTACAGGAGCGCAGTGTACCAGTGTGGGCAAGGTGCTGGTCATATTGTCATGCATGACAATGGCAGCAGATGTAATTTACCGCCAAGTAGCGGTCTTGCATCTTGCTGTGGGGTCCAGAACATCAATAATAATAATAATAATAATAATAATAATAATAATACCTGCCCAGTGTATGGGACGCAGAGCTGACTGCGACCAGGCGGGTCCACAGGTGGCGGATAGTTGGCATCCCTCCAGATATGGAGGGCAGCTGCGATATAAGCAGGGAAACCTGACAAATAAGCAGTCCCGGACCAACAGCGGCATTGCCACCAGGATGTGGTGGGACTATGGAGGGCACCATAGTCTCTAAAAAATGCCACATAAATCCAGTGAAGGCAATGTGACAAGGCGAGTGAGTGCCGCCTAAAAAGCACTCTGCCATTCCCGTGGCGTCTGTTCCCCATGTTAGGGGCGGCCTGGAAAACTTCTTGGTGCAGCGAACCAAGTCGTAGCAGATGGAAATGCAAATTTCTAGAAGCACAAGCTCTAAACAAGTATCAGTCATGAAAGGTGCAATGAGTAACTCATATCCTCGTGGTGGCGAATCTACCGAAGCTGGGCATTCGGATCCGGGGGTCCAGCAGCATTGCGCAAGTCAAGACCAGTCGGAGGGTCTTAGAATCCCAAAGACAAATCACAAATGTAAACACAGAACATTCATAGGGACACTGAATGTAAACTCGATGTTGAAAATAGGGAAACAAATGGAATTGACTAAAATGATGGATGAACAAGAGATGAAAATATTAGCTATACAAGAAACAAGATACCGAGATGAAAATACGATACAAACACACAACTACAGGATTAATAAAGGTAAACCAGCAGAGAAAATACAAAACACTAAAAGTCTCTGGATGTTTGGAACAGCATTTGTAGTACACAATTCAATGGCAGACAAGATAACGGAATTCAAATCCACCTCACCAAGGATGTCAACACTAACTTTCAAAAACAAGAACAAGAAATACACAATAATAAATGCACATGCACCAATAAATAAGGACAACCAACAAAATCCACAGAAAGTAGAAAAATTTTGGGAAGGTCTGGAAGAAATTCTAGGAAATACTCCAGAGAAAAATGTTGTAATTCTGCTAGGAGACTTCAATGCACAAATTGGAAGGAATGAACCATCAAGAACCACAGGAAAATTCACGGCTCACAGCAAGACAAACATGAATGGTAAGAGGTTGATAGAGTTGTGTGAAAAATTCAATTTGAACATCATGACCACCAAGTTCCAGAAGAAGCCAAAGAAACAAACAACATGGATATCACCTAACAAATTATTGGGCGAATTTCAGATTGACCATGTTGCAATCAGTTATGAAAACTCCAGAGAAATTCAAGATGTACATGTAGCTAGAGGAGCAAACTTCGACTCTGACCACTATCTGACAAAAATTAAGATGAAATTAACACCAGAAAGGAGAAAAAGTAGTGGTACAAAAATTACAAGATACAGAATAGAAGATCTGAAGTTCAATCAGCAGACTGTGAATGAATACCAGAACAGGATAAATAAGATTCAAAGTCACAGTTGGACTGAGATGGCAACATCAATACAACAAGCAGCGGAACAAACAATCCTATGAAGTAAAAAGAAGAAACATCCGTGGTGGAATGAAGTTTGCGAAGAAGCACTACAAAGAAGGGCTCAGACATGGAAGAAATGGAACTCAACTAAGAAACCAGAAGACTGGGAGGCATTCAAAGCACAAAGGAAAACAACAGCTAAAACCATAAGAGGTGAATGAAAACATTATGACACACAGCAACTAAAGAAACTAGAAGAAGATTTCGTGAAAAACAATACACGTTCAGGAGGAACTTAACAAGATACAAACCGCCAACCCTATGCTTCAAAGATGACGAAGGAAATCTAATCACTGGAAATGAACAGAATTGCCAACACCTTGCAAATTATTTCCAGAAACTACTGAACTGTAAAAAACCTGAGGAAAGTCTAATGTTTGAGAAACCCAAGAACCAGACACCGGACTCAGAACCACCTAATAAAGAAGAAATCAGGGGAATAATAACAGGACTGAAGAACAATAAGACGTCAGGTGAAGATTCAATAGTTGCAGAGTTATTGAAATATGCCGGAGAACACTTAGTGACTCAGCTAGAAGCACTGTTTGAGGAGATTTGGCAGACGGAGAGCATCCCAAAGGAATGGAAGACATCATTAATACACCCGCTGCACAAAAAAGGAGACAGAACAAACGTTAACAATTACAGAGGAATATCATTGCCACCAGTTGCCTCTAAAATTCTATCCAAGGCACTACAAAACAGGACTGAAGGGATAATAGAAAAAGAACTTGGTGAATACCAGGCAGGATTCCGGAAAGGGAGATCATGCAGCGAGCAAATTTTCAACCTAATCTCCATAATACAACTACGTGCACTCACAGCCAAAAATCTAGTGATTGTATTTGTGGATTTTAAGAAAGCCTATGATTCAGTCGAGAGAGCAACCTTGATAAGCACGTTAGAAGAGTTTGGGATAGATAAAAATCTAGAAATTTAATCAAAGAAACCATCACTGACACAACATCACAGGTTAAGTTTATGGGTATGTTGTCAAAACCATTCAAGATCGAAACAGGTGTCCGACAAGGGGACGGGATGTCACCACTACTGTTTAATGTTATACTTGAAAAAGTGGTCAGAGAGTGGAGGAAGAGACTGACGGAATTAGGGGTGAAAAATGGAATATCACTGGGAAGATCTGGAGTCAAAATTGACTGTCTAGCATTCGTAGATGATATGGCAATACTGGCAGAAGACACTGAAACAGCCAAGGTACAAATTGAAACACTTCAAGAGACTGCTGTAAAGACGGGACTTCAGATATCCTTCGAAAAGACAGAACTAATGATTCAGGACAAAAAGGATCCGACACAAAATATTGTCACCAAATATGGAACAATTAAAAGAGTACAGAAGTTTAAATATCTAGGGGAATGGATAACCCCAACAGGACTACCAGGAATAGCATTACAGGAAAGGGCAAGAAAGATGGAAGCAGCATACCAGTTATGTCGAAATGTCTACAATAAAAAATCAGTTTCATTCACTGCAAAAATCAGACATTACAACACTGTCATCAAACCAGAAAGTCTATATGCGATCGAATGTATTCCACTGAACAGGAAGGGCTTACTAGAAAACATTGAAAAGACAGAAAGGAAGATCTTGAGGAAGATACTAGGGCCCAGGAAAGTGGGTCAAGAATTTAGACTGCGACCAAATGAGGAACTATACAAAAGGACCGAAAAAATCACAACATCCTTCAAGAAGAGAAGTCTCTGCTTCTACGGACACATTAAAAGAATGCCACCAGAGAGAACAGCCAAGCGAATTCTGGAATACATGGAGAACAGGAAGACACAAACTAGCTGGCTTAAAGGGGTCAAGGAGGATATGGAGGAAAATAATATATCACAGCAGGCAGTGTACAACAGACAGGAATACAGAAAAATCATCAACAAAATTAAGGTATTCCAAGATCAAAGTAGCAAAAAACGGACCGGCAACAACTGGTCACGAGAACGTAAAGAAGCCCACTCCGAAAGGATGAAGAAGTACTGGGCCGATCGAAAGAGGAAGAACCGTAAATGAATGATGCTTAACGTGGTCCATAGTAGACCTATTCGAAAACAATAATAATAATAATAATAATAATAATAATAATAATAATAATAATAATAATAATAATGATAATAATAATAATAATAATAATAATAATAATATTAATACTCTGGATCGTCGTCAAAATGTGAGGACCATGCTGGAAATGGGTCCTAGATGGGTAATTACTACGAATGCAGTCCGGCCGTGGGTTCAGTACCGCCAAGGCACCCAAGACGACACCACCCCGGATCTCCTCAAGGATTAGATCCACATTAAAAATGCTTATAGGAAATGATGGCCTAGATTTAGGGACCCAACTGACCAGGTGGAATACCTGGACCTAGCCCAGGAAGTACGAAATCGATTGCTGGAAAAAAGATTGAAAAATGGGAGGAACTTTGCCGTAATCTCTCAGGAAAGGAGTCAGTTTGCGAATTTGGCGGAATATCTCAGAAAACAAGTCAGATCGCGAATATCGGCGGATTATATATAAAACGTTAAGCATTCAATTATAAATTTCAGTATAATACCATAGCGAAGCACGGGTATCTTGCTAGTAATATATAATTTATTATCACCAGTAAATATGATGTAAAAATCCGATGTAATGTTGTGCAACACAGGGTAAGAGTCTAGAACAACGCAATGCAATAGAACTGTTCATTTGTCACTTGAGTTTTACAGAATGTTCTATTCATTTGTATATAGGTTATTGGAGACTCGAGGAGATACGAGAGAGCATGTGTGTCGTACTTTTCTTGAAGCCTGACCAGGCAAGCTATATGAAGGACGGTCTTGGGTTGTTGAGTTGTTAGTGAGAGTTGCTAGTCGAATTAAGTATGTGAACTCATGATGTGATTTTGCCGTTGAAGTGGTTATGTTGTGTTGGTATCAAGTGTTCCGTAGTTGGATGACATGCTAATGTGCCAGTCGATTATGTTCAAGATGGTGGTTCATTTGATATGGAACTGTTAACGTATACAAAATTTGTAAATAAAACAGTGTACACAATGGACAGCATCTTGTGTGTTTATCTTTGTGAATATGATAATGCAATGATTTGGGTGATTTTTTCTCAATCAGGAGGAAGAAAATTAGGTGAAATGAAGGATGGATCAGAAATTGCAATCTTTGACGCTGGAGTAGATAGCTGAGTAAGAACTCAAAATATTGAGCCAACTGTTCACAACTGTCAAGGTTATTCAGAATAACATTGCAGTTCTCATCCACAAAACATAGCAAAGGCTCTTGATAGACGGTAAATCCAGATTTGAAAACATGGTAAAAGTTATGAGTGTTGTTCCTCCTTCCTCCTGAAGGTTTCTTCAATGGTCTCCACTCACAGAGAAATGCAATAGAGCTGTTCAGAGATGTGACAGACTTGCGAGATCCAGCATGATGGATGCCAGAAGCTGGAGTCCTACTTCGGTGCACGGCACACGATGATGGATAGCGACTGGTGGTTGACCCTGGCAATTTACCTTTACATAAGCACATTTTGCTTTACAGATCACTTTAGCAGTCAGTTTACATTGGATGAGGAATTCTTCTAATTTTCCTGTCTCATTCCAGTGATTCCTGGCTTGAAACTGTTTTCTGAGGGCTTCATCACATTGTTCAAGTTCAGCTGGAGTGTTTCTTTTCTCCTGCTAAATTGATCATTAGAGTAGCAACATACTGAACCTTCTTGGAAATGTCTTCCCACTTATGTGATTCTAGAGATTCAAACTCTTTCTGGTAATTACTGTATTTATTGACTCTTTAAAATGATCTTCTAATTAATCTAAAGCAAATACCCTAAATGGAAACAAGGAATTGACTGAAATCACTTTCATCCATCTTGGATTGTACATAAAATTACAGGTGCATCAAAGCCATATAAACAGTCAAACCCAGTGGCGTACAGTGAACACATTAGTTACCCCAGCTGCTAAAAATGTTTTAAAATATAAGCAATTGTAGCCCCACTAGACTCTCTAAAGTCAACATTACCATTTAATAAGGCTGCATTTTTCATGGAAAGGTCTACATGAGAAAGATCTTTCAAAAATAGTTTCAATTACAAAGTCGCACATATATCCAAATTGATATTCATGGCACCATCATAACTTAATCTATAGCAGATTTTAAACCATGTACTTACAGATTCAACCGGTGATGCTTTGTGATAGTACAGTCATGGTTTTCACAAAAATACACTGGGACCAAGTATTTGTTTTTAACTTAAAATTCCTAACCTAAACTGAATCAGCAAAATTTAACTGGTATTTTACCGTTGCCGAAGTTTTATAGTTTCACTTGCTTACTGAGTGTATGTGTGTCAATGACAAATGAGGAAAAATATACGTCACGATGTATAACACACGTTATATTCAAGAAGAATCCCACAGAACTCGCGAAACCTTCACCTATAATCCAAAAGGAACACTACAAAAATTCACTATATATCACCATTACATTGCAAGCTGTCCACTTAATGACCGTATCGATGAGTTAAATCAAATAATTAGATTAAATTACCACCTAATTGATACTTTATTATATGCCTTTGGCTGGGTAGGAGACAGGGATCTGCGCCCAGATGGCCTTCACTTAAACCGCAGTGGTACATATAAGTTAGGAAACTTGTTTAGAAGGGTTATAGGCAGGTACATTCAGGGAAACAGGATGGCCTAGGGAGCGGTGTTAAGCGAACAGGGAACTGGAAATTAAGTAGGGATGACATAAATATGTTAGTGCTCAACTGTAGAAGCATTGTAAACAAAGGTATTGAATTAAGTAATTTAACAGATATATACTTACCAGATATTGTAATAGGAGTTGAATCATGGCTGAGAAATGATATAATCGATGCAGAAATATTCTCACGAAACTGGAGTGTGTATTGTAGAGATAGGATAGGAATGGTAGGAGGGGGAGTATTCATTCTGGTGAAAGAAGAATTTGTAAGCCACGAAAAAGTTAAGGATGAAAAACATGAAATTCTGTGTGTAAGGCTCTTCTCTAAAGATAATAGGCAACTTGATGTCTTTGGAGAGTACAGACCGGGAAAGGGTACCGCCGACGCTGATTCAGAACTATTTTATAAGATAATCAGCTATGTTGGAAGTGAAATGGAAAGAAATGTTATAGTAGCAGGTGATCTCAATTTACCAAATGTCAAATGGGAAGGTAATGCGAATGACAGGAAGCATGACCAAAAAATGGCAAATAAGTTAATATGGGAAGGGCAGCTGATTCAGAAAGTGATGGAACCAACTAGAGGGAAGAATATTTTGGATGTGGTGCTGATAAAATCAGATGAGCTCTATAGAGAAACCAAAGTAATAGATGGTATTAGTGATCATGAAGCTGTTTTTGTCGTAGTTAAAAATAAATGTGAAAGAAAGAAAGGTATTAAAATTAGGACTATTAGGCAGTACCATATGGCTGATAAAACAGGCATGAGGGAGTTTTTAAAAAGTAACCATGATCGCTGAAAAATGGTAAATAAAAATGTAAACAGATTCTGGGATGGGTTTAAAGCAATTGTTGAGGAATGTGAAAATAGGTTTGTTCCTTTAAAGGTGGTAAGGAATGGTAAGGATCCACTATATTATAACAGAGAAGTAAAGAGACTAAGAAGGAGGTGCAGACTGGAAAGAAATAGAGTTAGAAATGGTTATGGAAGTAAGAAGAAATTGAAGGAACTTACTAGGAAATTGAATCTAGCAAAGAAGTCAGCTAAGGATAACATAATGGCAAGCATAATTTGTGGTCATACAAATTTTAGTGAAAAGTGGAAGGGTATGTATAGGTACATTAAGGCAGAAACAGGTTCAAAGAAGGACATTCCAGGAATCATTAATGAACAAGAGGAGTGTGTATGCGAGGATCTTCAAAAGGCAGAAGTATTCAGTCACCAGTATGTAAAAATTGTTGGTTACAAGGATAATGTCCAGATAGGGGATGTGAGTAATACTAAAGAAGTATTAAAATTTACCTATGATAACAATGACATTTACAGTAAGATACAAAAGTTGAAAACTAGAAAAGCAGCTGGAATTGATAAGATTTCTGGGGATATACTAAAGGCAATGTGTTGGGATATAGTACCATATCTGAAATAAACATTTCATTATTGTTTGGAGCTATACCAAATGGATGGAGAGTTGCTATAGTAGTCCCTGTGTATAAAGGAAAGGGTGATAGACATAAAGCTGAAAATTACAGGCCAGTCAGTTTGATATGCATTGTATGTAAGCTTTGGGAAAGCATTCTTTCTGATTATATTAGACATTTTTGCGAAATTAATAACTGGTTTGACAGAAGAAAATTTGGGTTTAGGAAAGGTTATTTAACTGAAGCTCAGATTGTAGGATTTCAGCAAGATATAGCAGATATCCTGGATTCAGGAGGCCAAATGGACTGTATTGCGATTGACCTATCTAAGGCATTTGATAGGGTAGATCATGGAAGACCACTGGCAAAAATGAGTGCAATTGGACTTGACAAAAGAGTGACTGAATGGGTGGCTATATTTCTAGAAAATAGAACACAGAGAATTAGAGTAGGCGAAGCTTTATCTGACCCTGTAATAATTAAGAGGGGAATTCCTCAAGGCAGTATTATTGGACCTTTATGTTCTCTTATATATATCAATGTTATGTGTAAAGAAGTGGAATCAGAGATAAGGCTGTTTGCAGATGATGTTATTCTGTACAGAGTAATAAATAAGTTACAAGATTGTGAGCGGCTGAAGGGTGACCTCGATAGTGTTGTGAGATGGACGGTGGGCACTGGTATGATGATAAACGGGGTTAAAAGTCAGGTTGTGAGTTTCACAAATAGGAAAAGTCCTCTCAGTTTTAATTACTGCGTTGATGGGATGAAAGTTCCTCTTGGGGATCATTGTAAGTACCTAGGTGTTAATATAAGAAAAGATCTTCATTGGGGTAGAACACAGCAAGCCTTCAGACATACTGGTACAAGACCTCCACAACAACAATAGTAAGTACTCTTTCCATACACACACCAGGCATTCCTTCATACATACACTATACTTATATTAGCTTATCTTTACAGACTACACCACAAACGAACATAGACAAGAGAGGTGTTGCCACCAACAGCTTCTAAATTCAAACTCAAGACCTGCAGTTTATTATATTAAAATTTTCACAGTTGGATTACATAACACAAAATTTTTTCATGATGAAGGTTCATACCAACATGACACATATCAGCCTCAGAACATTCTCGAAGATTACCTGACACAGCTAAACCAACATACATAGAAGCAAAGGAACCACACAGAAGATAAAAGAATGGATTCTAAGCAACATGAACTTTTAATAAGCATTTTAATGTGTTAAAACTTTTTAAGTGTTTTATATTGTGGCCCATATGTTTGAATGTGTTCTGTATACTCATCTTCTAACTTATTGTAACTTTTTACCTTTGACCACAGATATTTTAACTTCATGCTACTGTATACTGCATTACCATCCCCCATTAGACATCCGGATGTCTAACACAATAACAACTTGTGATTTGTCTAATGGCTGGAAACTAATCACGTACTAGCTGATGATGGCCGTTAAGGGCCGAAACTGGTACTAGTGTAATCTATTTACAATAAATCGTGTATTGATTGGTGGAAAAACAAATTTCTTGTCTATACATCTTCAGCTGTGTACAACAAACTTAGATGATGATACATGAATAGTAAGCATGTTATAAAACCTTATTCTTTTTTCCCATGGGAACCTTAAAAATCTATTACTAATTTGTGTTGAGAGAGGAAGGGGGTGGAAGGGGTTTGGGGGAGGGAAGGGTTGGGTAAGGAGGGATACTGGACGATACTTAAAATTAAATATTTTTGAAAACGTCTTTTAAAAGTTTTTTTTTTTTTTTTTTTTTTTTTGCTAGGGGCTTTACGTCGCACCGACACAGATAGGTCTTATGGCGACGATGGGATAGGAAAGGCCTAGGAGTTGGAAGGAAGCGGCCGTGGCCTTAATTAAGGTACAGCCCCAGCATTTGCCTGGTGTGAAAATGGGAAACCACGGAAAACCATCTTCAGGGCTGCCGATAGTGGGATTCGAACCTACTATCTCCCGGATGCAAGCTCACAGCCGCGCGCCTCTACGCGCACGGCCAACTCGCCCGGTCTTTTAAAAGTTTGTGGTGATGCATTTCCATAAGATCACTGAATGACTAGATCTTGTATACAATAAAAAATTTGATTTTTAAACACTTGAGGACTGAAATACACATCAAATTTTTAATTGTACATAAGATCTAGTCATTCAGTGATCTTTTCTTTTTTTTTTTGCTATTTGCTTTACGTCGCACCGACCGAGATATGAGATATGTCTTACGGCGACGATGGGATAGGAAAGGCCTAGGAATTGGAAGGAAGCGGCCGTGGCCTTAATTAAGGCACAGGCCCGGCATTTGCCTTGTGTGAAAAATGGGAAACCACGGAAAACCATCTTCAGGACTGCCGACAGTGGGGCTCGAACCCACTATCTCCCGATTACTGGATACTGGCCGCACTTAAGCGACTGCAGCTATCGAGCTCGGTCATTCAGTGATCTTACAGAAGTGCCTAACCACAAACTTTTAAAGATGTTTTCAAAAATGTTTGATTGGAAGAATACGTTTTAGCCTACTATAGACTCGGATTTTAATTTTAAGTACCATCCAGTACCCCTTCTTAACCCAAACCTCCCCCCCCCCCCCCCCCTCCCTCCTTCCTCTCTCAACATCAAATAGTAACAGTTTTTAAAGGTTCCCATGGGAAAAAAGAATAAGGTTTTATAACATGCTTACTATCAATGTATTACTGTCTAAGTTTGTTGGACACAGCTGAAGATGACCACTAAGATGTCGAAACATGTACTGTAATTGTTAATGTTTTTATAATTCGCCAAAGGCATGTAATCAAGTATCGATTAGGTGGTAATTTAATTTAATTATTTGATACCACCATCACAGACAACCAAATACAAAATTCTTTTACTTCACGCTTAGTTCTGTATTAATGCTGAGCAACCTAAATATTTTTCTGCGGCTATCAGAAAACATACTCTACACAAGCCATGAATGAATTGCTCGAAAAAACTTTATACATGCCGAAATCCAGAAATAAAATATATTCTTCTATATTACAATTAATTTCATAAACTAGCTCTATTTTTATTAGCAAGACAATGTGCAAGTGGCTATACTGTTAACGTGTTGATATTTTTCTTGTAGTCTCGAGTGTGTGGCTCTGAACACTTCCGAGTGTCAAGATTTAAAACTAACATACCTTACCCAAGGTAGCTGTCCTGTTGCCGTAAATTGCTGTTGGGGGAGGGCCCGCCGCCCGCCGCCCCGCCCCGCTCAAAGGACAAGGAAGCTTCAAGTGCATGCATCAACCAAGTAACTTAAATTTTGCTGGAGTAGCTCTTTTCAGCCGGCAAAGAAACCCAGCTCGCTGGAGAAGCTGAACTACGGTAGTGCAAGTGGATTGTCGAGACAGCTGTACTTGGCTTGGCATAGATGTTCGCAATTCTTTAAACTTTACAAAAAGCATTCTAAGGAATAATAAGAAAATGTTAATACAAAGATACTTACCCCAGCAGCGCTGGGGTGGATGGAGTTCAGTGCATGCCACTGGTCAAACCAAAAGTTAAAGATGAAGAAGAATTGGGTACCTAATTGTAGTATGTTTCCTCCTGAATTTTCTCCTGTCTTATGTTACAGTGGAATGCTACTCAAGTGTAGACCAAACTTGACACTATTTAATCTGGAAGAATTGCAGAAGAATTACAAAATACCCACCCACTGCTCCTTTTGGCTGGTTTCCACCAGGGCAGAAACTGAAGCCTACCTGTGAATTAGATCCAAGAGACGTAACACCCAGTCTTACCCTGGCACTACGCACAGAGCTCGCAACCGAGCTGCTTACGGATGCGACTGAATCGCGAGATCCAGCACGACGGATGCCAGAAGCTGGAGTACTAGTTCTATGGATGGCACAAGATGATGGTCGGCGACTGGCTGGTGACCTGCTTACTTTACTTGCAAGTGCAAATAGTCCACACTTGGGCTTACAAGTAAAATACCTGTTGGTAAGAAAAACACTAACTAGAATCTTTTTACACACAACTGATTGCTGAAACACTTGGGAAAAAAAAAAGTCAGTTCTCTACTTAAATTACATAATAATATTGGAAATTACCATATAAAAAAACAGAAACTCAGTTAAGTTAGTACTAAGAAACAAAAAAACAAGCTAGATCATTTTTACTATAGATGGGCTTAAGTTAAGCACTGCAAACTTCTCTTTGGGAAGTTCCAGGTATAACTGGCAAATACAAAATGATTTCATAGGATCTGCATGGAACTTTTTTGGGATGAATGAGCTATTACAAGTAATGAACTTCATTCTGGTTCTGTATGACTTTAAATATCTAAGATAAAATTCTAAAAGAATTTAATTGTATAAAGTCCACCTGTTCAATACACATTTGCCATTTGATAAATGGTCTGCCTAGAAAGCTACATAGTACATGTCTGGACCTAGCCTAGAGGTCAACATCAGCTAAAATAACATAAAGAAGAAAGACATATACAAAAAACACTGTTACGTAAAAAACTTGAGATAAAATAAATCAACAAATGCAATGAAAATCTATGTTTAAAATGTGACATAGCTTCAATCTTAAAATACACTCAACAAATGCAATGAAACTCTGTTTAAAATGTACATAGCTTAAAACTTCAAATTTGGTTGTAAGTGTGAGTCCAACCATATTTAATACAACTATTGGCTGGCTGGAGGAAATACACAAAAATTGTGAAGACTGTTAAATGTTGTTCTATTTGCCATGCTTCTGGAAACGGAGTGAAATTTTGAAAACTCCGTTGCATTTCTTCATGGAGAATACAAGTATAGCCAGGATTTCCACTTTCCCCCGGCCCTGTGCTTGTATAGATCAGGTTGGGTCGGTGTTGACCACTACACTGACAGGTGACCGTTCTGATGTTATCATTACAAATTTTTTTTTTTTGCTAGCGGCTTAACGTCGCACCGACACAGATAGGTCTTATGGCGACAATGGGATAGGAAAGGCCTAGGAGTTGGAAGGAAGCGGCAGTGGCCTTAATTAAGGTACAGCCCCAGCATTTGCCTGATGTGAAAATGGGAAACCACGGAAAACCATCTTCAGGGCTGCCAATAGTGGGATTCGAACCTACTATATCCCGGATGGAAGCTCACAGCCGCACGCCTCTACGCGCACGGCCTACTTGCCCGGTCATGACAAACTGACGAACTTCAGCGGTAATTAAATGAAGCAAATCTCATGATTGCAGAGCTACAAAAGAAGTTACAGGAAGTGTATATGAGAAATGTAGGCACTTATTCATCTATGGAGAATATTAAACTTGTAAATTGTGTGATGATAGGCGATTCTATCGTGCGGCATATAGGACAGGAAAAGAAATCAGTGAAAGTGATGTGCTTGCCGGGAATTTGAGCAGAACAGTTGAACAGGAAAATAGAGGATGAATGTGGTGGGAATGAGAAGTAATAATCCTCCACATAGAAACTAATGATTTAAAAAGGCAATGGACTGAGTGCATAATTGTGGACATTTATGATCTAGTGAACTAGACTAAAAAACAGTTCCCGAAGGCAAATAATGTAATTTAATTTTTTAATGTCGTGTGGCTATTTCTAGCTGAGTGCAGCCCTTGTAAGGCAGACCCTCCGATGAGGGTGGGCGGCATCTGCCATGTGTAGGTAACTGCGTGATATTGTGGTGGAGGATAGTGTTATGTGTGGTGTGTGAGTTGCAGGGATGTTGGGGACAGCACAAATACCCAGCCCCCGGGCCATTGGAATTAACCAATGAAGGTTAAAATCCCCGACCCGGCCAGGAATCGAACCCGGGACCCTCTGAACTGAAGGCCAGTACGCTGACCATTCAGCCAACGAGTCGGACAATGCTGTAATTAGTGATACACTAAGGAGACCAGATGTATCATGGAAGAAGATTGGCTGGTTGAACGAAGAGCTGCAGTGGGTGGCCAAAAGTTCCGTTCCGGATCATTCTTTGTAGACGGCAACAGTTGGACTGACGACAGGGACTTCAGCAGGGATGGACTTCACCTGAACCAGCGAGGAGCGGTGAGACCAGGTGAACTCTTTTTGAGGGTTACAGAGTCCTTTTCCACCTAATCAGATGACAGTGTAAAACGGGCAGCCGAAGGACGATCCACAACAGGAGCAGATTCGATGCAGCTACAGCGACAACAGGGCCACCAACAGGATATTATGAGAGGCAGTGATACCGGATCATGTAGGTTTCTTAGATTGTTGCAAGTAAACTGCATAAGTATTGGTAATAAAATTGCAAAATTCAAAAACTTAGTTGATGCGAGTGACCCCGATAGGTGCAATAACAACTTAAGTCTGAAAACACTGTTTAAAAAAAATCAAATCCAAAGTTTTGAAACACTGTAAATAACAGAGTTTTTCATTTATGGACATCTTGATTTATACATATAATTTAACGGCAGTCCTTAACAATATTTCCATTTCATTGCAAATTTAATTTCACTAGTTCTTAAATATTTTGATTTAAATGTGAGTTTACTTAAGTTGTTATTGCATAGACTGACAAACAACACCTTAAATTGGCATTTATGGGCAGTAGATTTGTTCAAAATAATTTAATATGGAAAAGCAGCTACCCTGTACTGATTAATAAGTATATTTTTATAATATATATACAGTATATGTAGAATTTTCATAAAAATTAAACTATTTTCCTAATAATGCATTTTGAAAGAAATTTCAAACAGAGAATAAGTATTAAATGATTTCTTATACACTAGCATTGCCTTGGATAACATGAACTAAATTAAGTAAAATGTATAATAATAATAATAATAATAATAATAATAATAATAATAATAATAGTAATCACCATCATCATCACAAAACAGGAGTTTATGAACATTCATTCTTGAATGATTTCACTTTGCAGTTCACTTTCTTCCACAACAGTGCCTTTCTCTAATAAGTGCATCTGCATTCTCCAGTTTTTAAAACTAGAGTAAAGAATAAAACATAATTTATTTTTTTTACTTCAAGCCTTTTTATCAATGAGGCCACAAAGAAAAGTGTCCTGCACTATCTTATCACCAGTTCCCAAAACAAATTAAACATTAAATTAAAAATTAAACAGGAAAAAATCTGTGGCAGTTTCTCCTGCAACAATATCCAGTATAACTGAATACTTTCTTGCCACTAGTACTCACATAGCTGTCACCGCGACTCCTTGTGGTTTTGTTCTGCATGTGTTTCCAAAAGTCTCATTGAAGTAATCTCTTCTTTCCTTCTTTCTGCACTGTTCCTTCATTTACCTTCTCACCTGCCTACTGATCACACATCTTTACAGAATAAAACTACCAAAACCATACGCAACAGTCACAAGACAACACTCACTGATTCCCGCGCATGAGAGATACTGCCACGTCGAAGGGCCTAAGTAAGCCCAACTGTTCGCCGGAAGAACGGCTTGCTACATAGCTGTATATAATGCAAGCTCCTGCCATCTAGCATTGACATAATGAAATAATATTTGGAGGATAGATGAAGAACGGATTGAGGATTATAAAAATGCGTTCTCCGGAAAAACAACTTAAGTCGACTTAAGTGGTTATTGCACCGATCGCCTCAATTGTGGGAATGAAAGATGGTTATCGGATAATATATATAATTCAGAAATGTTCAGGTCAAAATATGTAACATTTAGATAGGATAGAGGGTCAAAAGGAGGGGGAATTTTAATTTGTGTTAAGTCAGAGCTATATACAATATTAAATAGAAGGAAGGATCCACCTTTCAATACTCCATTGTTAAGTTGAACCAAATAGAAGTTACAACCTGTTCATTTGGGACCGGTTTCAACCCATTTGAAGTGTCATTATCAGCCAATTAGCAAAGCAGTGCAAAAATTAACTCATAAAGATCTAAAAACAACTAACACAATGATCACAGGCAAAAAATTAACACTATTTTGTGCCGAAGCAATTCCAGTTGATGTTCATAACACAATGATCACAGTCAAAAGAGTAAAAAGAACACCACAATTTCGTGCCGAAACAAATCCAGTTGAAGTTCATAAGCAGGTCTAGTACAATCCTAATATGCATATTAGAACAAGTCCTTTAACTCGTTATTGATCTCAAATACAACATCTTCTTACGTCTTCATATGTGAATGTGGCGTAACAGGATTGTACTAGACCAGTCTTCTCTCAAGTAAAAAAAAAATGTTTATTTTTAAATGAGATTCAAAATACCTATTTCCACGTCTGTAAGATCTTCAGTTTTTGTGACGTAAGTATCCTCATAAAAATTAATTCAATTCTTTTACGCTTCTTTTCACCCCCGTTAAGTGCCTTTTCCGAAAATAAAACAAATGTTCCTGTATTTTTAAAGGACTTTCCAAATACCAAGTTCCACGTCTGTAACATGTTTTTTGACATATATTCCGTAGATATGCTGGTACTCAATTTAAAAATTCACCTGCTTTTTCAATTCTTTTCACCATGTTAAGTGGATTTTCCAAAAACAAAAAAGTGTTTATTTTTAAAAGAGATTCCAAATACCAGTTTTCACATCTGTAACATCTTCAGTTTTTGAGATATAAGTATTCTCATAAACAGAATTCAACTCCTTTACTTATATTCACCTCCCCACCCCTTAAGCAGATTTTCTGAAACCAAACATTGTGTGTTTCTTTATTTGGAATCTTCTTTCAAATACAAATTTTCGTGTCTGTGATATCTTCAGTTTTTGACCTATAAGTATTCTCATAAAATCAAATCAACTCCTTTTTCACCCCCCCACCTCCTTAAGTTGATTATCCCCCCCCCCCCCCCCTCCCCAAATGTGTTTCTTTACTTTTAAAGTAGATTGCAAATACCAGTTTTCACATCTGTAAATTTCAGTTCTTGAAATATAAGTATCCCCATAAAAAGAATTCAATTCTTTCACTTCCTTTCACCCTTACTTATTAAGCGAATTTTCCATTTTAAAAAATGTGTTTATTTATAAAGGAGCTTCCAAATATCAATTATCAGGACTGTAACATCTTCAGTTTTTGAGATATATGTATCCTCAAATAAAAGAATTCAACTCCTTTTCCACTCCCCCACCCTATTTGATTCCCCCCCCCCCCCCTCTGAAAATCCGTATTTATTTTTAAATGATATTCCAAATACCAATTTTTACGTCTATAACATTTTTCGTTTTTGAGATATAAGTATCCTCATACAAAGAATTCGACTAGTTTTTCAATTCCTTCAGGATGTGAAGCACAGTCGTATGCGCTAATCTGGTTTCTTGGGTGAGCTTACGAATCATCTGGTTTCGATCACCGTCCAGTAACGCGGCAAGAGCATGCACTTCTTCTTCACTGATGCTCGTAGGACAACCTGCCCGATGAGCGTCCGCCACAGTTTGCCGACCATCGTTGAAGGCTTTTACGCAATGTGTCACTGTTCTGTAAGGCAATGCAGATTCCCCGCAAGCCTCTTGAAGACCTTGATGACACTGTTGTGCTGTACGACCTCTGGTACATTCAATCTTGATCCAACTCCATTGTTCCTGTTTGGAAAACATAGTGACAACGTTATGTTAGACTGCAAGTTCACACGTGACTGTGTTTCTCTCGCTTGTGCGCATGTAGGTGATGTGGGAAGGGCGAGTCAATTTGCTCTGAGGTAAGGCAGGTATGTAACCAGCGTGTGCTATCAGCGACAATATTAGATTCCATTACATAGCGTCTGCACAGCAGGGTTGCCACTATTCAAGTTCCAACCCTCGTGTATATATATAAAATAACATATCCTGATTGACTGACTGACTGACTGACTGACTGACTGACTGACTGACTGACTGACTGACTGATTCATCATCGCCGAGTCAAAACTACAGGACACAAAGTCACAAAATTTTGAGAATATATCTATATTACAATGTAGGTGCTCGTTAAGGGAGGATTTTTGGATATTCCATCGCCAAGGGGGTGAAAAGGGGGGTGAATTTTTAAAATTAGAGTATATATCTCAAAAACTTAATGGTTTAAAGACGTGAAAATTGGTACATGGAATCTCCTTTAAAAATAAGGAAACACATTTTTTTGTTTTTTAAAAATCCTCTTAAGAGGGATGAAAAAAGGTGAGAAAGGGGTTGAATACCTTTTTGAGGATACTTACATCTCAAAAACTGAGGATGTTACACTGATGAAAAGTTTTATTTGGAATCTCCTTTAAAAATAAAGGAAGTCAACTTTTGTTTTGTTTTTGGAAACCTTACTTAAGGGAGGGGGGGTGAACAGGACTGACAAAGGGGGATGAATTTTTTAAATGAGTATATCTCAAAAATTAAACATAGTACAGACGTGAAAATTGGTATTTTAACCTATTTTAAATATAAAGTAACACACACAGTACTTACTTGTATATGGAAAAATCATTTGGGGGGATAAAAAGGACTGAGAGGGGGTTGAATTATTTTTTATAGGATACTGATATCTCAAAATCTGAAGATATTAGATGTGAAAATTGGTATTTGGAATCCCTTTTAAAAATAAGGAAACATAATTTTTTTGTTTTTGAAAAATCCTCTTAAGAGGGGTGAAAAAAGGTGAGAAAGGAGTTGAATACCTTTCTGAGGATACTTACATCTCAAAAACTGAGGATGTTACAGTGATAAAAAGTTTTATTTGGAAACTCCTTTAAAAATAAAGAAACACGTAATTTTTTGTTTTCGTAAAATACACTTAAAGGGTGTGTAAAAAGGACTGACAAGGAGTTGAATTCTTTTTACGAGGATACTTATATCTCAAAAACTAAAGATGTTACAGACATGAAAATTTGTATTTGGAATCTTCTTTAAAAACAAAGAAACGTGCATTCTTTTGATTTTGGAAAATCCAATTAAGGGTGGGTAAATGAATTGAAAGAGTTTAATTCTTTGTATGAGGATGCTTCTATCACAAAAACGAAGGATGTTACGGATGTGAAAATTTGTATTTGGAATCTCCTTTATAAATAAAGAAACATGCATTTCTTGCTGGGGGAGAATCAACTTAAGGGGGGTGTAAAAGGAGTTGAATTCTTTCTTTGAGGATACAAATAAGAAGTGGACTTGAAAAATACAACTCTAAGGAGTTTTGACTGGGCGATAAAAAGAACTGGCGTATGGCTTTTAGTGATGCGAGAGTGTCCGAGGACAAGTTTGGCTCACCAGATGAAGGTCTTTTAATTCGACGCCCGTAGGTGACCTGCATGTCATGATGAGGATGAACTGATGATGAAGACGACACATACACCCAGCCCCGTGCCAGAGAAATTAACCATTTATGGTTAAAATTCGCGACCATGCCGGGAATCGAACCCGGGACTCCTGTGATCAAAGGCCAGCACACTAACCATTTAGCCATGGAGCCGGATGACTGGGGGATGAGGAATGATGAAAAAAATATAAGTTTATATGAAACCGTTTGAATTACGAAGTTAAAATGTCAAATGATATCCTAGGTGTCAAATAACAGAAGGTTTGAAACAGATTTAACCCATCAGAGAGGTAAATGGGGGACAAGGTTTGAAAAAAAAAAAAATCAATTCCTTCCTCCGAAACGGTTTGACATACAAAGACAAAATTCCAAATAGCGGTATGTATTTTAAATCTTAGGTGTGAAATAGGAAATATTTTTAAACATTCCACCGCTAAGGTGTCAAATGAGGTTAGCTCTGTAAACTAAATTATTCATCCCTCCAAAACCGTTTGGCGAAAAATTTGTAATTTTACGAGAAGAGTCTTCTTTTATGTCCTAGGTGTAATATATATGGTATACTTCAAAACATTTCTCCCCTAAGAGGTTAAGATGGTAGTTGACTTTCAAAAACACAATATCCATTCTTCCGAAACCGTTTCAGGCACGAACATGATTTCTTATGAAGGGTTGTCTTCTATATCCTAGATGTTAATAAATATTTCAAAACGTTCACTCCTTAAAAAAGTATTCATTCCTCCATTACTGTTTGACGTACAAAATAAAAATTTCACAGGTTGGTCGCTTTTACGTCCTAGATGTTAAATCAGATATGGTTTAAAACATTCAAATTCTTCCGTACGGTGTTCAAATAAATAATCATTCCCCCAAAACCGTTTGACGTACGAACTGAGGACGTATTTACAGGCTCAGCTGACAGTAGACTCTCCAAAACGTAAAACTTTGAAAAATAACTTTCATTTTAAAGCTGTAGCGAAGCAAGAGTATCTTGCTAGTCTATATATATAAAATAACATGTCCTGACTGACTGACTGAGTGACTGACTGACTACTGGACGTAAAAGAATGAAATTTTGAGGATATATTTATATTACAATGTAGGTGCTTGTTAAGGGAGGTTTTATGGATATTCCATCGCTAAGGGGGTGAATTTTAAAAATGAGTGTAGCTATATCTCAACAACTTAACTGTTTAAAGACGTGAAAATTGGTATATGGAATCACCTTTAAACACATTTTTTTTGTTTCTGAAAAATCCTCTTTGCTATGGGCTTTTACGTCGCACCGACACAGATAGGTCTTATGGCGACGATGGGATGGGATAGGCCTAGGAGTTGGCAGGAAGCGGCCATGGCCTTAATTAAGGTACAGCCCCAGCATTTGCCTGGTGTGAAAATGGGAAACCACGGAAAACCATTTTCAGGGCTGCCAATAGTGGGATTCAAACCTACTATCTCCCAGATGCAAGCTCACAGCCGCGCGCCTCTACGCGCACGGCCAACTCGCCCGGTGAAAAAAAAAAATCCTCTTAACAAGGGTGAAATAAGGTGAAAAAAAGAGTTGAATATCTTTTATCATGATACTTATATCTCAAAAAAGAGAATATGTTACAGTCATGAAAATTGGTATTTGGAATCTCCTTTAAAAGCAAAGAAACACATATTATTTTCTGTTTGGAAAATGGACATAAGAGGGGGTAAACAGGAGTGACAAATGGGGTGAATTTTTAAAATGAGTATATCTACAATATATCCCAGATGTTACAGATGTAAAAACTGGTATTTGGAATCTCCTGTAAAAATAAAGGAACACCCATAATTTGTTATCTGAAAAACCACCAAAGGGGAAGTGTTAATGGGGGCAAATTTTAAAATCAGCATATTTACAGTACATCTCAAAAACTTAACATATTAAAGATGAGAAAATTGGTATTTTTAATCTCTTTTAAAAATAATGTAATACGTATTTCTTGTTTTTGGGAAAGCACTTGGTGGGGGGTTAAAAATGAGTTAAAAAGGGGATTGATTACTTTGATTAGGATACTGGTATCTCCAAAACTAAAGAGATTACAGACGTGAAAACTGATATTTGGAATCTCCTTTAAAAATAAAGAAAATGTATTTCTGGTTTCCAGAAAATTCACTTAAGGGGGTTGTACAAGTAGGGGTGGGCACTATGTCCCTGTTTCGGCACACTGTGCTGGTGCACGGCTATGTTCCACTGTTCCGGAACACCGAGTGTCAATTGTTCCAAAACATTCCCAAACGAGGCCGAGACAGTGACTCGCTGTCCCGTCAGAAGCGCCACTATGCACTGCCCTTCGCTTACTAGCTGACTGTCGATACCGACTGTGTGCCGCCACTTGCTGGAGTGTCCCGTGTTCTGTGTTCTGTCACATCCTCTTTGTTCTGTGAGTTCCGTTGGCCTTTGGTACATGAGAATAACATTATGTGTTCTGTTTTGTTTTTAACTGTTTTGTAAGAGTGTTTTCATTGAAGCCTAGTAATATAACCGTACAAAAGACAGTAAACGTTTCATAATGTCACATCGGAGTCCTGTTTAGGACATTTGTATTAGAATAAAACCCAACAGAGTGAAATGCAATTTATGTTGTTCCATTTTGCCTGCAAAGGGATCTTCAACTGGCACAATGACAAGACATTTCAAAATTAAACATCGTACAATATTTATTTTTTGTGTTCTGCTTGTATATTGTGTACGTAAATAGAGTACTGATGAATGTTTCTTCAAAAGTGCGAGTATATTTATTTTTGGTGAAAGTAAAATTGTGACATTCGTAAACACATCTACTCCAGTGTAATTGTGACAGGTGTATTTTGGAATGAATGAAAACTTTCTTATCCTAAAAGCAACCTTTAGACATGATTTTTGGGTGTGTATTTCAGAGTTCCAACTGCTTTTTCACGTGCTGTGAAGTCTTGTCCTGGCCCTAATTACTCACAATACAGGCCGATACATTCAAATGGTGAAAATATCCTTGGATTAGTTACTTTTAAACACCTGTACTGCCATTGTGACCGTGTTATGTATATATCACATTGACCGAAAAATCTTAACCTAAAAGCAGCCTTTAAACGTGATTATTGGGCATGAATTTAAGTGTTCCAACTGTTACTTCACATTCGGTGCAGCTGTATGCCGGCCATAACTACACACAGCACGTCCGGTACAGCAGCATTTACCCGCTGACGCAGAGCATGTCATGTTGCCTCGTGCAGTTCTCTCTACTGCACAGCTACAGTCCCGTGTGCCGTCACACTGTACCAACACTCCACCTCAAGTTCCTAATGTTCTGGAACAACTGAGTGTTCCAGTCTGCCCAACCCTAGTAAAAAGGACTGAAAAAGGCATTGAATTCTTTTCATGAGGATACTTATATCAAAACCTGAAGATGTTCCAGACATGACATTTGTATTTGGAATTTTCTTTAAAAATAAAGAAATATGTATTCTTTTGCTTTTGGAAAATTTACTTAAGGGAGTGGGGTGGGTAAAAAGAAGTCAAGAAAGTGTTTAATTCTTTTTAAGAGGATACTTATATATCAAATACTGCAGATGTTACAGACATGAAAATTGGTATTTGGAATCTCCTGTAAAAGTAAAGGAACATGCAAAATTTGTTTTCTGAAAATCCACTTAAGGGGAAGTGTTAATAGGGGATAATTTTAAAAATAAGCATATCTACAGTATATCTCAAAAACTTAACATAATACAGATGTGAAAATTTGTATTTTTAATCTATTAAAAATAAAGTAAAACGTATCTTTTTGTTTCGGAAAAACACTTACGGGCTGAGGGTTGTAAAAAGGACAGAAAGATTGGTTAAATTCTTTTTATGAGGATACTTATATTCTCAAAAACTCTGAAGATGTTACAGACATGAAAATTTGTACTTGGAATCTCCTCTAAAAATAAAAAAACATGTATTCTTTTGTTTTTGGAAAATCCAATTAAGGGGGGGGGGATGAATTGAAAAATTAGTTGAATTCTTTGTTTGAGGATACTTATATCTCGGAAACAAAGGATGTTACAATGAGAAAATTGGTATTCGAAATCTCCTTTATTAAAAATAAAGACACAGTATTTTGTGGCAGGGGGTGGAATCTACTTAATGGGTGTAAAAAGAGTTGAAATCTTTTTATGAGGATACAAATAAGAAGTGGACTTAAAACAATACACCCCTAGGTGATGCAGGAAATATTAAATTAGGAAATGAAGTCTTAAAGGAAGTAAATGAATATTGTTACTTGGGTAGTAAAATAACTAATGATGGCAGAAGTAAGGAGGACATAAAATGCAGATTAGCACAAGCAAGGAAGAGCTTTCTTAAGAAAAGAAATTTTCTCACTTCAAACATTGATACTGCAATTAGAAAGATGTTTTTGAAGACTTTTGTGTGGAGCGTGGCATTGTATGGAAGTGAAACATAGACGATAACTAGCTCAGAAAGAAAGAGAATAGAAGCTTTTGAAATGTGGTGTTACAGAAGGATGCTGAAGGTGAGATGGATAGATCGGATCATGAATGAAGAGATACTGAATTGAATTGGCGAGAGGAGATCGATTTGGCTAAATTTGACAAGAAGAAATAGAATGATAGGACACATCTTAAGACACCCAGGACTTGTTCAGATGGTTTTTGAAGGAAGTGTTGGTGGTAAGAATGGTAGGGGTAGACCAAGGTATGAATATGACAAGCAGATTAGAGCAGATGTAGGATGCAATAGTTACGCAGAAATGAAAAGGTTAGCACATGATAGGGTGGCATGGAGTGCTGCATCAAATCAGTCTATGGACTGATGACTCAAACAACAACAATAAAACCGTTTGAATTATGAAGTTAAAATTTCAAATGATATCCTAGGTGTTAAATAACAGAAGGTTAGAAACAAATTTAAGCGCTCTAGTTAAATGGGGGTTAAGATCCGAAAAAAAAAAAAAATCATTCCTTCCTCCTAAATGGTTTAACGAAGGAAGACAAAATTCCAAATAGCAGTGTATATTTTAAATCCTAGGTGTGAAATAGGAAATATTTTTTAACGTTCCATCCCTACAGTGTTAAATGAGGTTAGCTCTGTAAACAAAATTATTCATCCCTCCAAAACCATTAGATGTACCAAGTTCTAATTTTACGAGAAGGGTCTGCTATGTCCTAGGTATAAAATATCATATACTTCAAAATATTTCTCTCCTAAGGTGTTTAGATGATGGTTGACTCTCAAAAACACAATATCCTTTCTTCTGAACCCATTTCAGACACAATTTTTTTTTTTAAATGAAGGGTGGTCTTCTATATCCTAGATGTTAATAAATATTTAAAAGTATTCACCCCTTAAAAAAAGTATTCATTCTTCCTTTACTGTTCGACGTACAAAATCAAAATTTCACAGATTGGTCGCTTTTACATCCTTGATGTTAAATAAAATAGGGTTCAAAAACATTCAAATTTTTCCATATGGGGTTCAAATTAGTGTTAGACCAGAAAATAAATAATCATTCCCCCAAAATGGTTTGACGTACGAACTGGGGGCGTATTTTACAGGCTCGTCTGATAGGGGAGTCTCCAAATTATAAAACTTAAAATACGTAATTGAGCCCTTATTTAAGTGCTCATTTAATTAATCAGTCATTTATTCAAAAATACAGAGAATATTTCATTTTATTAAGTAATAGTAATTGGCAGGAAACATTATATTCAGCAGCACATGTCGCAATTTCTGCAGGGAGCTTGGAGCTCGGGTTTGTTTGCTCGCCAGCTAAGTTTGGAAGGTGGAATTTCAACATGACGTACACAAAGCAGAACAGGGAAAACAAAGAACTCCAACGGACAACATTTTGGATGCTCGGCGAGAGGCTAGGGTCACCTACGAGAAATGTTTGAAGTAAGCGTCAGGTACGCGATGTGTTGAACCAATGAAACGATAGAGCCACCGTCGATATGGCTAGGCATTGGTCTAGGGAAGAGATGGCACCAATCGAGGATATGACGGCGTCTTCGAGGATGAGTTAATAAAAATGACCGCGTCAGTCACCCTATTATTTGGCGAGATTCTGTGCAGGTAACATCGTAAGAAGAAGTTTTTTATTTACTCGAGTGATCGTGTGGGGACTTGCAAAATTTTGTTGGAAGACGCTCAGTCTGCATTTCATCTATTCAAGTTTTCTAATACTGGAGAATGGCACTTAACTTACGATTACCAAAGGGAGAGAACAGTTCCATTTAATCATTTCAAAATGCATAGTAGCCTGCCTGTGTAAATAGTTTTCCAAGAGCATAAACTTTACAATTTCCAGTCCAACCTTTTATAAATGGGAAATATTTGACCTAGTTACGGGAGTAGATAAGAGAAGCGGTTCCGTGACTGAATGGGAACCGGTTTCTCCCCGGCTGTAGTATTCTAGTAACCGGCAGGTTGATCTTGATCTAGTTTCTACATCGTGAACGAGGGGATGTTTTAGACGACATCCGGAAGCAGAAGCAGCAACGGAAAATAAGACATCACCTTTCTACCCCTCAATGGAGACAAAAGGACTGATCCAAGTCTTTTCTGAAAGCAGCATCATCATCGATATGGCTGGCTAAAAACTAGATGGGGTCGGCTGTTTCCTGAAGACAAGCGGTGATAAGTCAACGAAACAGATGAGTACAGAGTTTTCAATGTAATTATGTTAGTGTGAACATGTTTAATGTTGCAAAAGGGGATAGGTTAGTTTGATATTTAATTTCAGTAGATGTAGCTTTGTTTGGAAGGACTATGTCCTATTTAAAATAAATGATAGGAAGCATGTTAATGTAAATCAAATTGTAACGTAAATGTGGACCGTTTGCATGGGGTCGCAGCTTGCTTTCTTGCATTTTATTCTGATTTAATTAGCTTAGTGGTTAGCGTCATTTCTTTTACAAGTCAGTTTCTTATTTTAGCCTCATATATATATTGATTTGTTTTACTCTGATGTTTGAGACGCAGTGTACGTTTCGGGGCTTAATTGTAAATGTAAATAAGGATTCAAATTAAAGTCAGGAAGGACTAGATTAAAGTATTATTAATGGGAGCTCAAAGTACACGGAAACAAGCCGTCAAGTTTTCTGGGATTTATTGCATGATGTGTGAATGAGAGTGTGTAAGACGGTGGAGTGTGGATCCACGAATTTGTTAGCGTCATCTTCACGACTATTTTGTATATCTAGGTTGTAAATTAGTAACTGATTCACAAGTTCCATGAATGCTGTTTCGTATTTCGAGTTCCGAATATTAGAACAAAATTTCTGTAAAATTTATTATTATTATCAATGCAAGTTTCTCGCGATGTAGGATTGAGATATTTCAGTAACTTTACGATGTTCAGACATGATCGATTGTCAATGTGGCAATTTCTTAGTTTCAGTTTATCATATTTATTACAGAGTTGGCCACTTTATTATTCATGTTTACTTTGAGCGCGAGTGACCAGTGCAGTCATGTTTCTTTCATGCGAGCGAATGTTAGACGACGTCCTTAATATTTCTTCGGTTTTTATGCAACTTTAGGACATGAGATATTATTTGTGTTATTTTGAGTAAGAGGACGCGTTCCTCATCTGAAAGGCCCGCATTTTCTTGTTTGTGTGACTTATCTTGGGTAGACTGTTGAGCAGCGTGTGTAAAGGGTTTGACCCTGTGGTTTTGGTATTTGCTGCTTTATTTTGGGAGACGTGAATCTCCACTTTGAGTCATTCCCCCGTGTGCTGGCGAGGGTGATATGTTTGTCTACCGAGGACAGTTTTATTTGAGCGGCCTGTACTTTGTGATTTTATTGTTTCTGTCCACGTTACTACAGTTGTTGCAGTTGACGAGAGTTATATCACAACGTTTGTTTCGGATCTTATTTTATGATATAACAGCGCTGAGGAATATTTTGTGTCATATAATCTTTTCCAGGATACTACGTTGAATTAGGTGTTGAAAGGTTTAATTTAATTTAATTTTCTGTGGCTATTTCTAGTCGAGTGCAGCCCTTGTAAGGCAGACCCTCCGATGAGGGTGGGCAGCATCTGCCATATGTAGGTAACTGCGTGTTATTGTGGTGGAGGATAGTGTTATGTGTGGTGTGTGAGTTGCAGGGATGTTGGGGACAGCACAAACACCCATCCCCCGGACCATTGGAATTAATCAATTAAGGTTAAAATCCCCGATCCGGCCGGAAATCGAACCCGGGACCCTCTGAACCGAAGGCCAGTGCGCTGACCATTCAGCCAACGAGTCGGACGTGTTGAAAGGTAAAGCCTACTCTGTCATTTTTTTTTTAATTTGTGTCACGTAATTTCATTTCAGGAATCCATGTTGATTTTTGCGTGATATTGTAAAGTCCACCAGTTGATTGATTTTGTGTCATGTAATTACTTTTCAGGAACCTGCGTTGAATAGGAAGTGTTGCTTAAAGTGTAATTATGTTTCCTTTTATTTCCGTTGTGGCTTTGAGTGGATGTGAGTTGCGTGAATGCTGCATGCTTTTCTTAGTGAGCCCTGAAAAATATGACATCATGTTTTGTTTCTTTGAATGTATATATATTTTGCCATTTATGTGATTTTGATTTTGTGTGGTTCCGATCCACATTGTTTGTTATGCTCGTGAGATTGCTCATAGCTCGAGATGTATATATTTTGTGCGTGGGATGTTTTACCACTCAACGTGTTATATATTGCACAGTTAGGTTTGTTTTGTCCCCCCATCTTTGCGCATTAAATCACGTCTTTTATTAAGGTTAGGGACCCCACTGCAATATCAAGTGTGCAAAAATGGGAAACATATTCATCTACAGTTAAAAGTGTTAACAAAAAGTAAAGCTAGGAGTGTGGTGCGAGCACGCAAGCCATTGTGTTAAAATTAATGAAACTTTAAGATTTGATTTGATACGTTAAGTATGTGTGTCGGCATACACTGTAAATTTGTAATATATTCTGATTCTCAAGATGGACTTTATCAAGCTGAGAGAAAAAAACAATCTGAGTCATGTAAAATCTGGATCATTTGATACTTTTGCTATTTTTAAAATATTTATCTTATTTATTTTAATAAACAGATTTTCCTCCGAAACTGACGTCATGCTTCGCCTTGCTTTATTTGTAGTTTTAATTGACCTCACCGTGTCCATATTTAATCATATGTTCTCCATCAAGAACCAGGGTGTATGTATTTTAGGGCATTATATTATCATAGTTTGGACTGAGCATGCCTGGGATCGGCTGACTAGTCTGGGGCAAATTTACCTTGATGGTAGAAACAGGGACATTATAACTTTCATTTTAAAACCATAGCAAAGCACGGGTATCCTGCTAGTTTTATATATATATATATATATATATATATACAGTATATTGTACCAGGAAATATTGGTTACCTGTAACAATTTTATAAAGTCCGATATTTGCAACGGTATAGCCAGAGTTTACATGAGTTCTCAATGGCACGGCATGGCCAGGTATTCAGCATGCAGTCCACATCACCTGTTCCACGTTGCCGATGACGTAATAGCACGTGAGCAAGTCGTGGCTATCTAGAACCTGCCAGAATATTTTCCGGTCTAAACTCGTTGGAATTTCAATTTGAAAACCATATCACCTTGTAGCTCATAGTTCAAACGTAAAACTCTGTAAATTTGATGAAAATTGGACCCATGGAATTAGAAGATATTCAATGAAATAGAAACATAATCTTCCACGAGGCACAAGAGACCACCCGGCTAGACGATATAAAAGAGAGCAGTTTCGACAGGGTCACCAGTTAAAGTTCAGCACTCACAGCCGTAGCTTATGACAGGCTGGTGAGAGTGGATTTATACACGACGTTCAAACTCAGTACTTTACACAAAGAATCTTCAAATGGACTTGTAACTTCAGTGAGTATTATGACATTTAGAAACTTTCGATTGAATATCACAGTAACTTGCAATGGTTGTAGTTATTAACTTTATGACAAGTAACAGTATTTGAATAGAAGCTACTTAAAGCTTTTAATGCAGACAATCGCGTGTGAATTGAGAACATTTCTTAGAGAATTACAAACTACTTAGCCCTCTGAAATAGACTGTTCCGCAACCGTACTTTAACGTGTATCTTTAAAGACTGTGTTGAATTGTGATACATTTGTGACAAGTGTGAGACAATGAGTTGCATTTTTTTCTTTCACGTTCAAACTTTGAACTTCTCAAACTGTTGTATTCACAAATGGACTTCATTGTCATGTGTTACTTCTTATAAATATTACGAGACTTACATTTCGTCTTCATGAGTAGACTTTATCATTGCGTGCAAACACTTGTAAAATTACGTGAAATGAGCTCTATGATCAGATTTGATTTCTGCAACAGCATTTGTGAAAGACAATTTCATTAAACTCTGTTTCTAGTGCTTTTAAATTTGATTTTATCAGTGGAAGAAAATTTCGTTCCCAAGTAATGACACTCATAATTATTCGTAGTAAACTATGCTGTAATCTCTGAGTGACATGATTTATGGACAATTGAACTGTGCTGTAGACAAGACTGTGAGATCCAAGTAATATTACTTACGAGTAATTGAATTGTGCTTTTAATAAACTGTGATATCCGAGTGACATTAATTACTGATGATAGAATTAGGCGTGTAACAGACTATGATTTCCAGTACAAAGTCTTGAAATATGCTGCCAGTGATTGAAAAAACCCACTCATGTGCACTTTACCAAATAATGTGCTATGTTAAATTGGACACTCCCAAAATTAAAGATTGTCAGTTGAACTTTTGCATGTTCTACAACTATATTTGAATACGATAAATCCTGACGCTTGCCTATCGCAATCATCTACACCTGTCAATGAGGGAAGAGAAGACTTGGTTCGACTGGAACATCGAACCTTGGTTCAAGGAGGGAATCAAACATGGTACTATGGTGGACATCACGACATCTGACTACAGGCGACTCAAGGTGTGGGTCGCTGAACTACATGTTCTCCAGTCCAGTCCAGTGTTCCAATAATACAGGTGATATAAGTGTTTTTAAAAAAAAACTCTGTGGTTCCACCAGACTAACTTTCCATTTGTGCAATGGTAGAATCAGTGATTTTGGAATGGGTAGCTCAACAAACACTATAAACTTTAACTGGAAATCATTCGGGTCTAACGCAATTGTTTAAAGGGCAAGATTACATTTTAAAAGAAACTCTTTATTTACTATTTCACAATTTTTTGCACATTTCAATGTTACATATTTAGATAAACTGTAAGCAAAGGTTTGCGCCTCAAGCGCTACAAAACTTTAAATAGAATTCACATTACAAGTGATAGAATATTTTTAATCATTTTCTGTTCACTAAAAATGAACTTATTTTCAAGAAAGACTTTATCAGTAGAATTCGTTACCTTAAGACATAATTTATTTTCATTAAAGAGAAACTCTAAGGACTTGGAGAAAAGTTTGTTATTTTTGACAAGCCTATTTGCGGGATAAACATTCTTACTGTCAATCATTTCAATGAAAGCTAGCCGTTTTCTTTTGTAAATCCATTATCAAGAGAAATGATAGGGAATCAACCGTTCATGTTCAGTGAAGAGAATAAATGATGTTCTTTTAAAAAAAATTATCATTTCACATTCCTCTCTCTGTACCTCTCCATAAGAACCATACATCCCTTTGACAAACACGCATGCCTTATTTTCCTGGTACAATATATACTGAAGGGAGAGAACAAGTCAATTCCTTCCCTTTGTATAGGAGGTGATTTTTTGGCGACAACAGATATAGGTAAAGCAGAGGCATTAAATAAGCACTACGGACAGGTTTTTAATCCGGTGGCTTAGTTATTCAGAGACAATTTTCTGAAAACTAATAATGATTTCCAAACTGAAGCTTCATTATTGTGTAAAGGTCTTTCTAAAATCAGAAAAAATAAATTTTGTGGGCCATATTCTATTTCCAGAGACACACTTAAACTCAGGGGTCCTACCATACTTAATAAGAATCTTTAATATATCACTAAACAATATGAAGGTTCCAGAAGATTGGAAATCGACCATTGTTGTTCCTATTCACAAAGAGGGTGACAAGAGCGACTTCAATAACCACAGACCGGTAAGTTTGACGTCAATCGTATGCAAACAAATGGAGCAATTAATGGTAGATTATTTGAGGTTAAAATGGGCTCTTCTGGAATTATATTTAAGAGGCAGCATGGTTTTAGGGAAGGCTTCTCCTGCGAAAGCCAGCTCTGTTCCGTATGTCAAGGTATATTGGATAAGCTCGACAATGGGTCCAGAACTGATGCAATAGTAATTGATTTTACTGAGGCATTCGATCTTGTGCCGCATGACATCCTCTTTAACAAGTTAGCGTGCATGGATATTGACATCAGAGTTGTGAAACGGATACAAGAACGCCTCAATAGAAGAACTCAGAGGGGGTGCGTGGGAGAAACGCTACCTTCTCCAATAAACATTATGTCTGGTGTGGCTCAGGGTAGCATTACTGGGCCAATTCTTTTTATACTTTTCATGAATAATATCCCTGATTAGATAAAATCGGAAGTGTGCCTCTTTGCTGACGATTGCATCATATACTGGGAGATAAAGTCAGAGGAGGACAAACTATTGCTTCAGCAGGATTTAGATAAGACTGAAAAATGGGTGCATGAAAATTGAATGAAAATCAACAGCGGAAAAAGCAAGAAATTGTGTTTCAGTAAAAAAACTGTCGCCGGTGGCGAGTTCATAAAGTGGATGGAATCATTTAATTCTTGACATTATACTAAAAATTTATCATGAAATTGTCATTGAGAAAACTAAGGAACTCTCAGATATTTTTGAAGAATTCAAGTAATTTTTGTTTGTTTGATGTAAATCTTTGGTAAAATCGCCATCGCAAGAATTAAGACATTTGTGAAGAAGTTGATGAAATGTTCGTTTTATTAGAAATGTTAATAAGAATTTTCAGGATTCGCAGGAGAGACTGTTGATTATATTTATTTAATCATTGTGCGTGTTGGAAGAAAATGTATTTTGGGTACTGGAGATATCCAGTGGTGTGCTTGTTGTAACCCATCTTTTGTATCACCTGTAGCTGCCACGTGAACGCTTCGATCATGAAATTGCTGAGTTTTGCAATCGAAACCTCTAGAATATGTTTCCCACATTACAATATATAGTGCTGTAATCCTATTGGCAGAAATAACAATAGTTGTTATTGGTGAAAATGTCAGGTCAAATCGTAGGTAGCTTCCCTGATTGGCTGTTTGAGTGTTTCTCAAATTCCAGCCTTTGGCTAGTTGGTAGTAGCAGGGATCTGATCCCTATCTTTGATTTTCGTACGTTCTTATGATCGGACGCACCTTGTAAGGTGGTCCGCTCAGCGGCTCCAGTCCCTAGGGGTAAGCATGTTTTCTTTTCTTGAATGTTTAATTAATATGTAAATTAATTTGTTTCGGAGTTTACCTTAGACCCGGGTTTTCGCCGTTTTGCTTTGTAATGCCTTAGCTCATCAGCTAGGCATATCCTTTGTTTTGGAGGCAATTCTTTTTATTAACCTTTTGTGTAATGTAAAATTTAATTTTTCCATCCGGGTTGCCTCCGGTAATACAGCGTCAATTTAGTGTACGCTGTGGCTACTCCGACCACTACTATTATACCTTCATATATTCCACATAATATAAATAACATTTGTTTGAGCGCCAGTTGCTTTTTTTAAGAAAAACAACAAAATTCGGTAGAGCATACCTCTTATTTCAATTATCTCAAGGCGTGAGGTGATAAACTCACATATCTGGCAATATACAGGGATATGGATCAGGACAATATTAAATTACTGTTGCATTTCCACAATTGAGGATTGTACATGGAACTGGAATCACTTATTATAATTAAAAATAAAACTGAGTTTATGACTAAATTTACGTCACAATGAACAATCATTTACGTCTTTTAATTTAACAAAAGAAATATATCGTGAGATTTGCGGTACAAAGAAAAGGAAAATTTAATCTAAACAAAAAAAGCTATTGGCATGAACTTGAAGTGAGATGTGATATCGCCGCTGATTACTCTCTTCTTCATGTTATGAATGCATAACATGTCTGATGCTTTAATTACCTGTTGTCTGCATACACCGCTGTTGAACTTGAAAATTCTTGGGAAAACCTGTGAGCTGAAGTCGGGAGCCGTCTGTTGTAATCTTCTTATATAACAAGGAGTTGGCCTACATACCATGTACGCGTGTAGGGAGCTCCAATGTAATTACGTCCACTCAATATATTTTAAATAATTGGAAAATATTATTGAAACATCTTGTGAAGTCCATCCTCACAAGAAGATGATGTTTCTTTATCAGCATAGTACCCGTCTCTGCTCGGATACAACCACCACTTGTAGACTTCCTCGATGATTACCTCTTCAAACACAACTCTTAGCTCTGACCATCACACTAAGACCACTTCTTCCATTTGATACATCTGACTGTTACATATGCTCTGCACGATATCAACTGCTTATGAACTGAGTACTATCAACTGATTGATATCATCTTGAATCTCTCACTACCGTTGCCTCGACTTTTATCACCTCGCGATGACGACTCATCTCCCCACTCACTGTTCATCCCTTCCACTTCCACATACAGTAGCTGGCGAATACTGACACTTGGTCGCAATCACGTGTCCACGCACTGATGTCATCAGTCCTGTGTCGTCTAAGCGTACCCAAGCGGTCCGAGAATGACTATGCCGAATGCGTCACCGGGAAATCTCCTTGCACAGTTAAACATAGCCTCGATTGCAAAATACTATGCCAGCTCATCTAGCCAAAGTTACAAGCCACAGCATGACAATATGAAACCAACAAATCTCACTTACTACAATACAGAATAATTACAAATATATTCACTTAACCTATGATTAAATACAATAATATACGCGATACCTAATTATTACAGTCTAAATGATGAGAAACAGAATATATAAAATCTAATGAATCGGGTTAATAATAATAATAATAATAATAATAATAATAATCATAATAATAATAATAATAAATACAGAATGGAGTCTGTAACCCTGTTGTACGGTTACAGAACGCCTCCCTCATGAAATAATCGATTAAATTAATCGTTTGATTCATGAAATATATACATAATCACCTGAAATCGAGTACACCATAGATACATGTATAAAAATGCCCTTTACAAATTTGGTACATAGTATCATCCATCTGGATGTTCGTTGTTACACATATAAAACATTTATCAATTATCATTTTCACTTTGATTATACAGTATTATTTACATACAGATTACATTTCTTTCTCACTTCTGTCGTTTCAAACGTTCATTGAGTGTTCAAAAGTAATTCTCGAAGACATTTCATTAGATACACTGTCTCCAAGCACTGGAGTTTATTGCACTGCCGTGCTCACTTAATATCACAACACACGCTAATTTCGCTGAAGTCCTGTTCGCAATGCCAGCTTCATAAAATATGGTGAATTAACATAATAATGAAAATTAATCAACAAACTCACGTGATATATTTCTTAAGATTCCTTATATTGTATGTGCCTACGATATTTCCTTCCTTGTCTTCTAATGAATAAGCACATTTCCCAATCCGTTTCACTACGGTGAAGTATCCCTGATATAACAAGAAAAACTTAGAAAATTGACCAGCTTCTGCTGATGACGGGAGTGGCACTCTGAGTAAAACCTTGTCACCAAGTTCAAATTCATCCAATGTAGTCTTTTTCTGCTGGCGAATACGTTTATCTCCTGCTTTCTTTAAATTCTCCCTAGCCAGCTGGATATAAAAATCCTTAGTTTTCTCCTCTCCCAAGTCCAAACCTAACATACTCGCAATTTCATCAGTAGGCTTCCTGCCGTGATGAATTTCATAGGGCGTAAATCCAGTGGACTCGTGCAACGTGATGTTACACCAACGTTCGACATTACCCAACTGTGAAAACCACGAGTTGTGTTTGTCATGCACATATGCCCTAAATATACGTCCTATTTCACGCATCGTTCTTTCAACCATATTGCTTTGCGGGCAACGTACCGATGAAAATATAGTTTTGATCCCCAGTTCATTTAGTTTGGTATTCCAGATCTTCGAAATAAACTGGCTGCCATGATCAGATAATATTCTGAGGGGACATCCGAACTCAGGAATATATCTGTCCACGACCTGTTTGAGACAACCCCTCCCTGTAGCTTTCCTCAATGGGTACATCTTGACATATTTGCTGAAGGCATCAATCAAGACAAAAACAAATTGGTAACCATATCTGGATTTAACTAACGGTCCAAACAGATCAACACTAATAAGCTTCCCGGGTCTGTCAACAATAACAGCCTGTCTGGGCCCCTCTAGAAGTCTAGTCGGGTGCTTAGAGCGTTGGCAGAGATCACACGTAGCGAGTATTTTCCTCACGTGCCTTCCCATATTCCTCCACACAAAGTTACGCTGAATAGCATATAAGACCTTATTTGCTCCAAAATGACCCAGCTCCTTATGATAAAACCAAATCATATCCTCTTGCAAGGCTTTAGGTACACATACATTGAACTTCCCAGAATAACATTTCCGAGTGAGAAAACCATTACATAACTTATACGTAAATTTACCGTTCACTAGAACAGTACCTGGTTCCTTATCTCTAAGCGAGGTCAACAGTCCCGCCAACTCTTCTTCTCTTTCCTGCTCGGACAACAGATAACGAAGTCTATCTCTTTCTGCAGTATTATCAGTCATCGAGCCAACACAAATCAAAATACCTTCTTTCACCTCTAACGAGACAGTATTTTCCTCCTTAGGGAGATACCTGCTGAGAAAGTCAGCCATAACATTATCTTTCCCTTTAATATGACGTATCTTAAAATCATACTCACTTATGGCTAAAATCCAACGAGTCATACGATTACTAGTTAATTTATAAGTATTTAAGAATACCAAAGCCTGATGGTCAGTCCATATCTCGAATTTATTACCTAAAACATACATTCTAAACTTACTTAATGAATACATGATTGCAAGAAATTCAATCTCAGTGATCGTATATCTCTTTTCTGCCATACTGAGCCCACGACTTGCCAAGGAAACTATGCCTAAATTGCCGTTATCATCTCTCTGACATAAACATCCAGCAACTCCCTTCTCTGAACCATCAGTCATGAGAATAAATTCACGATCTGACATAGGATATCTCAACATAACAGCTTCATTAAATCCATCCTTCAACTTCTGGAAAGCCTCATCATGTTCTTTCCTCCACTTCCACTTCGCACCTCCTTTCAATAGCTCACGAAACGGCTCTAACAGCGCAGAATATTTACCCACAAAACGTCGAAAGTAATTACACATTCCCAGAAAAGATTTCAATTGCTTAACATTACGTGGAGTAGGAGTGTTGTTTATCTTGTCTAATCTCGTCTGTTCCGGTTTTACCCCCTGTTCAGATACAGTGTGTCCCAAAAATGTGATCTGTTGTGAACACAATGTCGATTTACTCAGTTTTAATGTAAATCCCCCTTCCCTGATTTTCTGTAGAACAATCTGTAAGTGTTTCATGTGTTCGTCAAACGTGTGGGATGCTATAACAATGTCGTCGATGTACATGGTCACAAAACTATCCGTATCTCTGCCTAATACTTTATTCATGGCTCTAACTAATGCTGCAGAAGAAGTACGGGTCCCGAAGGGCACCCTGGCGAACTGATACAAGCAATTCTTGTATGCAAACGCCGTAAGTGGACGGTCACTTTCTCTAAGTGGAATCTGCCAGAAAGATGACGACAAATCAAAAGTAGAAAACCATTTTCTACCTTCAAAACGTTGAATAAGTTCCTCTACCGTCTCCGCCCTTTGCTGATCGGCTTCAATTCTCATATTCATTAATCTGCCATCAATGCACAGTCTTACCGTGTTATCCTTCTTAGGTATAATAACAAGTGGATTTAAATTAGGACTACATGATGGTTCAATTATATTATAATCTAGCATAATGTCAATCTGCTCTTCAACAGCGCTAGCGTATTTTAACGGAATGGGATATTTCGGTCCTACAAAAGTTGAGTTATCAATAACATTAAATTTGTGTTCGTAAAGATGTGTTCTACCAGGCCGATCGCTAAAAACATCACTATGTGATATCAATAATTCACACAATTCGTCCTTCTGACTTTCCGCTAAATTACATTTCTCCACTGTCTCATACAATTCATCTCTAGAATCTCTCTGTATAGACACATGGCAGACATCAATATTTTTCCTCATATTAGGAATTTCACAAGATCCTTCCGTACTAGAACACGCTTTATTCGCACTAATTTCTGACAAAACATCATATGGTAAACTGACTTCCCTGCTACTCTTTCCCCAAATAAGATTGACATTACACAGATCAAAATTTAATTTAGCCTTGTGACACGTTAACCAGTCGGTACCTAAAATAACGGCATAAACTAAATTAGGCACTACTAAGCATGGTTGGAAAATACATTCTCCACTTATGCTAATGGGGACAGCTATTTGTTTATTCACTCTTTGAGACTTGTTTCCAACAGCTGTTACGATGAACGTATTCCTCACTGGAATTTCCGCTACCTCATACTTCTCTCTTAAAACTTCCTCATACAGCTTGGAATTTACACATGACTTCTCACTACCAGAGTCCAACAAAATCTTAACTTTTCTGCCCCATATCAGCAGTTCAATCGTCGGTGTAACAGTAACACTACTTAAATTATCCTCATTACATAATATAAGATCACTTAACAAATCTTGCCTTATATCTAAATTTAAATTACACTTATAAAATTTATTGTCTACGATTAAGTCGTCACTTAAAACATTTGAATTATTGCTACTTAGGTCACAATCATGTTCACTTACAACTATAGGCTGGTCGACATTGTCATACTTATCTACCTTATACGTGAACTCACCATTTACGGACTGTCTCAGTGACCTGTTTATACAGTCCGTTGCGCGTTTAAAGTACTTGGTTCGGTTACGACTTGTTGGTTACACACCTCAGTCGGCCTCCCCTGTTGCCTATTTCCTCTAGCGTCATTATTATTATTATTATGGCCTGTATTCTCCCGCCTCCCAGCTTCTGGTTGATTACCATAATCACGCCTCCCAGTCCTGAAATTTTCCGAACTATTTTGATAATTTCTCTCCCTGTGGAAATTATTATTAGGTCTCTCCTGATATTCTCTTCTGTAGTTACGACTATTCATAGTCCTGTCCTGATTATTAGATTGGTTACTCCTTCCTTCTACATTCCTATTTAGTGTTCTACTATTATTCAAGCTACTACCTAAAGCATCAAAACTTTCCAACAAAATCTCCATTTCCTTAATAGTCTCCACTCTTTGCATACAAACAGCTTCTCTTATTCTATCGGGATAGTGCTTAGCCATAAGTCTAACTATATCAGCCTCAGGTCCAATACATTCTAAATTTCTCCACACCAACACATGAGCCAAAAAGTATTCAGTCATTCTAACACCCTCGTTAGAATTATACCTGCCAAACATTACTCTCTCTCTCTCTCTACTCTGAACACCTTCACTCCAAAATTTAGCCATGAATTTCTCCTTAAATTCAGTTAGACTAGACATCGAGCTTTTATATACTTGAAACCAAGACTTAGTCTCTCCTACGAAAGCATTAGATAAGATCTCCAATACAGTTTCCCAGCTAATAATATTGTCTCTTAATTGAACAGCAAATTTCTTCTCTACTACTCTCATAAATTCCATCGGGTTAAATTCTTTCCCAGAAAACTTAGGTAAGTCATGATCTCTAGTGATTAAACCATTATTTACAATTATTTCACGTACATTTCTACTATCACGCACTTCTTTCTGGAGTACTCTCTGGCAACTCAGAAATTTTTCTTCCAATGTTTCCTCAGCCTTTTCTTCAATTTTTCTTAACTTCTCCTGTAATTTTTTTTTCCGATTCTCTCACCTTCTGTGATAATGATTTTTGTTCACTCTCTAGATCACCTACTTCTCCAAGTTTTCTTTCCACCTGTTCTACCCTACTAATACATTTCCTAGTTTCTTGCCCCACTGTATTGGTTATCTTTTCAAACCTTTCTTCTACTAACTCATTGATTTCTCCTTTATTGGACTCGATCTTGGCGCCTAATTCATCAATCTGTTTGATGCATGTCTCACTAATTTGCTCTATTTCCGCATGGAGATTGCTCCGACCCAATTCTATCTCAGCTCTGATATCAATACACTCCTTATTTACTTTACTTTCTAAATTATTAATTTGCTTACTTATTTCTAACACCTTATGATCTATCTTATTACTAACATCATCAATCTTCTTATTAATACTATTTATGGCATTACTCTGAGCTTCAATTTTTTTACTAATAATATTATTCTGAGATTCAATTTTCTCACTCATAATATTATTCTGAAATTCAATTTTCTCACTCATAATATTATTCTGAGATTCAATTTTCTCACTCATAATATTATTCTGAGATTCAATTTTCTCACTCATAATATTATTCTGAGATTCAATTTTCTCACTAATAACCGTTTCAATTTTCTCACTCATAGCATTATTCTGCTCAGTCATTTTGGACATCAGCAAATTAAATAAACCCAGGTCAATCACCCCTTTACTTTGATCTTGCGTGACAGCGTTTTCCTCAGTTTCTACTATTTTCTGACTTTCAGTAGGTCCCACCTTAGTCACCAACTTCCTATTTATGTTACCACCTTGGATTTCCTTGGACACAATAACCTCAGCCTCATCACCTGACTGCATATTGCTATCCTTGTCCATCTTCGGTTTCCTACTAATTTTTCGCGATCTCAAAGCTATTTCCCCTTGCAATTCCTCTGACATTACCCCTTAAATACAAACTTCAACAAAATGACCTTCCTAACATTACTCGGTGAATTTAACATGTGCGTACTCATTAAAAGAACTGATCCATGTATATTGCCATTCAGAAACACTTCTTCTGAACCTTTCGAGTCCCACGTTGCTGGCGACACGTTGTGGCTACTCCAACCACTACTATTATACCTTCATATATTCCACATAATATAAATAACATTTGTTTGAGCGCCAGTTGCTTTTTTTAAGAAAAACAACAAAATTCGGTAGAGTATACCTCTTATTTCAATTATCTCAAGGCGTGAGGTGATAAACTCACATATCTGGCAATATACAGGGATATGGATCAGGACAATATTAAATTACTGTTGCATTTCCACAATTGAGGATTGTACATGGAACTGGAATCACTTATTATAATTAAAAATAAAACTGAGTTTATGACTAAATTTACGTCACAATGAACAATCATTTACGTCTTTTAATTTAACAAAAGAAATATATCGTGAGATTTGCGGTACAAAGAAAAGGAAAATTTAATCTAAACAAAAAAAGCTATTGGCATGAACTTGAAGTGAGATGTGATATCGCCGCTGATTACTCTCTTCTTCATGTTATGAATGCATAACATGTCTGATGCTTTAATTACCTGTTGTCTGCATACACCGCTGTTGAACTTGAAAATTCTTGGGAAAACCTGTGAGCTGAAGTCGGGAGCCGTCTGTTGTAATCTTCTTATATAACAAGGAGTTGGCCTACATACCATGTACGCGTGTAGGGAGCTCCAATGTAATTACGTCCACTCAATATATTTTAAATAATTGGAAAATATTATTGAAACATCTTGTGAAGTCCATCCTCACAAGAAGATGATGTTTCTTTATCAGCATAGTACCTGTCTCTGCTCGGATACAACCACCACTTGTAGACTTCCTCGATGATTACCTCTTCAAACACAACTCTTAGCTCTGACCATCACACTAAGACCACTTCTTCCATTTGATACATCTGACTGTTACATATGCTCTGCACGATATCAACTGCTTATGAACTGAGTACTATCAACTGATTGATATCATCTTGAATCTCTCACTACCGTTGCCTCGACTTTTATCACCTCGCGATGACGACTCATCTCCCCACTCACTGTTCATCCCTTCCACTTCCACATACAGTAGCTGGCGAATACTGACACTTGGTCGCAATCACGTGTCCACGCACTGATGTCATCAGTCCTGTGTCGTCTAAGCGTACCCAAGCGGTCCGAGAATGACTATGCCGAATGCGTCACCGGGAAATCTCCTTGCACAGTTAAACATAGCCTCGATTGCAAAATACTATGCCAGCTCATCTAGCCAAAGTTACAAGCCACAGCATGACAATATGAAACCAACAAATCTCACTTACTACAATACAGAATAATTACAAACATATTCACTTAACCTATGATTAAATACAATAATATACGCGATACCTAATTATTACAGTCTAAATGATGAGAAACAGAATATATAAAATCTAATGAATCGGGTTAATAATAATAATAATAATAATAATAATAATAATAATAATAATAATAATAATAATAATAATAATAATAATAATAAATACAGAATGGAGTCTGTAACCCTGTTGTACGGTTACAACGCCTGTTGAGCTATGCAGCCCTCGATGATGAGTATTAGGAGAGGACAGCAACTCTAAACGGCCTCTGCATTAAATTTCAAATTCTGTTGTTATTTTCTTTGTAAACTATTGGTAATACTTTGTAAACCTTTTTCCTATTTGCTTTGTAAGATGGTTGTAAGTATGTTCATACTCCCTTCCTTAAGAGTAGTCAAAACATTTTATTGGGATTTTATTTTCTGAAGAACCATGGACTGAAATCTCATGTTTCGTTTCATCTTGTTTCTTGGTTAAGATTATCCTTTTAATTGCTGTAATATTTGTTAAATTTTCTTTATCGTTAGTAAACTCACGTCTTTTTCCGTACAATGTCACGTAAGATCACGTCCTCTGTAGTGTTTCCCGGCCTGCTTCCTATATCCTTTCTCTAGTTGTCATGTTGGTAATCCTGCGTGTGTATGTTGTTAACATTTGAAATGTTTTTCATGGTGTATCATCGGCTGACGTATGTTCCTTCAGGTTTGTTATTTTGTACTATTACTTCATTACTTGTTTTATATGTACCTTATATTATGTGCAAAAATTCTAAAAGGTGGGAGGTGATATCTGGTAGCAGATCATTACTCCTTAAAGAGTATACAATGCCCTGATCTTTAAATTCAACCAAGATACATAGAAAGGTAATGATCTCATCAATTGAATTAGCGGTGAACTTAGATACACCCTTAAATAGAGCAGTTAACGGGTGAAGTAAATTAGCAAACATTTGAGAAACAGTACATGTAGTAGGTACCTGAGAAGGACTGGATTATTTATGGGAAGGAATCACAGTTGTATAGTAATCTTGGTTCAAATGCCCTTGGGAAAAAGTTGGAGTACTGAAAGTGAGGTTAGGACTATAATTAGGTTGCAATGAAACCGGTGCAGGTATTGGCATCTGCAAAACATTTTCGCACATTTGAGAAACAACCGAAGTGTTTGACACAGCTGGCACTTGGGCTCGGGGATAACTTTGCATTATTGGAAGAGAAACAGCTTGTGTTGCAAGAGAAGGTTGAGACAAAGGTACAGTTGAATTAGCAGTTCCCATAGGAATGATAGACTTGTGTAAACGAACCATCACTGGCATTATTCACATGCAGAGAAGCACTTGTAAATATAATAGGAGAAGATTGCAGGGGAACATTATCACAAGTTACCACATTACTAATTTGTGAAGCAGTTGATACAGAGATATGTCACTGTCACAAGTTTCAAATGGCGCAGACGCATTAACTACAGAACTGGAGCTAGGCGACGCATTGCCTTCTAGCAAGCCTACCATTTTATCGAAAATACCAGGAAACTTTAATAACAGCAGCTCACATTTCTGTTGCTCGTTTACAGATAAATTAAGAGTTAACAGGTCGCAAATCCTGTCCACGTAATGCTGCACTTGGACTTTCACACATGTTAACTGAGCATTAGACGGTTTAGAGGAACAAAAGGAAAAAGAATAGCTTCAAATTCGGTAAATTTATCGTTAGCAATGGTCAAAGATGCACACACTTCGTCTGTTGATAAACCGGGTACGGATATTGGTACATTAAGCGATTGCTTTAACAAACTCACGTCATCTCTAACCCTTCCTGTCAAAGTCAATTTACGAATACGAAGTTCGTAAACTAATTCCTCCTTCCTCAAATGGAAAGGGACAGGGATAGCACAAGACATGTTAACAAGAAATTACGTTAGAAGATGATACCAGGTTATTTTTTTTTAGGTTAGATAAGGGTTACCGCTTCTGCGTCTCTTTCTTCTACAACCACGCTCTGCTACCAGATGTCACCCTGCCTTTTAGAATTTTTGCACATAATACAAGGTACATATAAAACAAGTAATGATGTAATAATCCAAAATAACAAACCTGAAGGAACATACGTCAGCCGATAATACACGATGAAAAACATTTCAAATTTTAACAACATACACATGGCTAGAAACACACGCAGGATTACCAACATGACAACTAGAGAAAGGATATAGGAAGCAGGCCGGGAAACACTACAGAGGATGTGATCTGACGTGACGTTACAGGGAAAAAGACGTGAGAGCGTTTTCCCCTTCATTCAAGTTTACTAATGATCAAGAAAATTTAACAAATTAATATTACAGCAATTAAAAGGATAACGTTAACCAAGAAACAAGATGAAACGAAACATGAGATTTCTGTCCATGGTTTTTCAGAAAATAAAATCGCGATAAAATGTTTTGACTACTCTTAAGGAAGGTGAGCATAGCTTTGACAAGGAAAGGAAATGAATAATCGTCAAAGAGAACTGATGTGAGGAAGGTACAGAAGAGATAGAATTAATGCAAAATATATATAGCTTAAGACTGGATCTTGTACAGGCAGTACTGAGATGAAAGGAAATATCATTGAGGGAGCAAAGAAGTATAATTTTGACATATCTAACCTAGATTAGTTAATGTAAAGCCAAGTCCATATTATTATTACCATATTCATGAAATGAAACGGTGATTTCAAAAACAACCCAAGTCCATGTTTTTACCAAATTGGCTTTTTCGCAGCATGTTGTTGTATGAAGTGGACTGCATCCAGTGACACGATAAACTACCCAACTTTGCACTTCCCTGCAGTGTGTATTGACAACTGAATGTCGTGGTGATTTCAAGAGTATCCCAGGTCCAGGACTTGGGACGTTTGTGAACTCACCATCCATCTCACGTAGCGCTGTTATCGCCCAACAGCTGGCAATGTGCTACAATGGTGGATCACGCAGATTCAGTGGATGATTGTAGTGTATTTAGAGGTAAAAGGAAACAAAATGACAGTGAAAGGAAGAAGAATAAAAGTAAACAGTTAACAAGAGAAGGTAAAGAGTATACAAGTGCAAGTGGTAAGAAAATTGAGGCCCGTAAAACAGGCAGTTCTTGCAGGCATGTAAGCCTGAACATTCAATGAAGTACCAGTACGTTTAATATTTCACAGAACCCAAGTATTTTGTTCTCTAAGAGTGTATTTTAAACAAATATTGTAAACTTATGTATTCCTACCATATAAAGGTCAATAAAGTGTCTGTAGCTGATGTTTAGCCAATTTAAGCTAGCATAACCTCACTTTTGTTTTACTAAAACTACTGTAGTTTTTGTATCCATCGTTTTGTTTAAGGTGTAAGAGAGGATGTCTGGGTAAATTTTTGGATAAATCAAAGGAGCTACTACTAACTAATTTGAATGCACTAACCTCCAAGGATGCCCAAATGCTTATTTGTATGGAATGATACGTGAACGTGATATTACCAGCAGACGTTCTAGGAAAGGAGAGGATTCCATACAGCGTGAAGGGCAGTATTCAAACACAGTAAGTATGACGAAGCACCATGTCGAATATTGTACTTATTCACAGAAATATTAGACTGTAGCATACATACACACAAGCTTCATTTATTTTATTTTATTTTTGCAGGTTGTACTTGGAGAACAAGAATCCGTTGTTTGCCGTGAAGGGTTTGCCAGCTTGTTTGGGATAAGTGTTGGAAGAGTAAGACGCTTAACAAACCTGCATAGGATGGGTCAGTCACGGAAAGACAACAGTGGATGCCATAACAACAGACCAAGGGCTAAAAGTGAGGAACTAAAAGAGAAAATTAACAGTCAGATACGCTCCTTTCCGTACTGTGTGCAAGATTATGGTTCATGAGCAAAACAGAGGTATTTACATTCTGATTTAGATGTAATGAAAATGTATACATTATTTCTTGAAATGCATTATCCAGAAATGTACTTGCAAATAAAAGGTGGAGCTGATCCCAAGCATGTAAACTGTCCAGTGAAGTATGAATATTATCTGCATTATTATCAAGAACATTTCAACTATCCATTTGGTAGACCAAGGACTGATGTATGTGGTGTTTGTGAAGAATATCGAGTAAAAATAGGCACTGAAATAAACAGAGCGGCCAGGAAATGTTTACAAGATGCTATGAAACTTCACAAAGCAAAAGACAACAGGTTTAAAACATCAATAAAAAAGACAATGCAATATCTTCAGGATCATGTAAATGCAGAAGCGATCTGCTTTGATTTTCAGCAGAATAATTCCCTCACCTGCCAGTTGGTGATGTTTTCTACAAAAGACAGCTGTGGCTCCACAATTTTTCAGTTACAAATTTGAGAACTGGTAAATGTGTAATGTTTACATGGCTAGAAATTAAAGCAAAAAAGGGAGTAAATGAAGTTCTCTCTTGTCTTCATATCTACATTAAGAACTACCTTCATAAAAGTTGTACAGAGATGTTTTCATTTTCAGATGGTTGCATTGGTCAGAACCATAATATGACTATGATGCAGTATTTCTTCACTCAGGTGTATGAGCACAGAATTTGGAAGGTTACTCAGATGTTTCCTCTCAGAGGACATTCATTCTTGCCCTGCAACCAGCACTTTGCCATCATTGAAAAGATGAAGAGATGAGCCAGACAATGGAGATGTATGAAGGGTGGGTAGAATTAATAAAGAAAATATTTGCTGTGTATTGCTTGGAAGCAGAAAAGTCATTAATTTCCAAGCAGGTTACAAGGCATACTTCAAATCCACCATAACAAAAGACAAAGAGCGATTTAGCATTACAAAGTATAAAACCTTCAAGTTTGATCATCAACATGTGAATACAGTTAGCGTAGACAAAACAATGAGTGGGATGACACCAGAGTACTTCCACATCTTAAAAGCTAATATGAAGCCGACAATCCCTGAATGTAAGGCTTACTTGCAACCTATCAGAGTTCACCAAAAGAAACTTGATGATGTCAAATCGTTGATTAAGTACTTGCAACCACAGACTGTGCAGTTCATAGAGTCACTTGTAGGATCTGATGATCCAACTAATGACGACGGAGATTATTGTGCTGTAGAACAAAATTTGTGAATGAATACTGTAATAAATGCTTTATTTGGTGTATATTGTTGCACATTAGCAGAAAAAGTATATAATTTTCAATTTGTATGGTGTAATAACGTATAATCCTATAATAAAAATGATTCGACCTGCGTAAATCATTTGTTACATCAATATAATGAGCAGTGATTTCAAAAACATCCCAAGTCCACTTGATTTGTACAGCTATTGACAGTTAATGTTAAGACTTACATAATAATCCTTTTGTAGGAATATAGATCGAATGGACAACTAATGTATGGTGTTACGACATTTTGGCTTCAAGAACTATTTTTAACAGCATACAGTTTTTTGGCTCTCCTGAAAACTTTTACTCTCTGGACTTGGGATGTTCTTGAAATCACAGTTTCAAATAAAGTTATATATGTTAGGAGTTACCCATGATAAATATCCCATGTGTGTGCTTCATATGATAGTATACAGAGTATACGGTTGAAATGATCAATATTGATATCTATAGTCATAATTAAGCTGTTCAATGGATTTAAAGAACTGAATATACATTAGAGGAGAATTATAATACATTCAGAGTTGAGCACATATTTTTAGATGAGAGCTGTAATCAATTAAGAATGAATAAAATTAGAATTCTGTTAAAGATTTTCATATTCTGAGGTTATGACATATGATTGAAGTAGTCAAATAAAGTACGGTGCTTGGCAAGGAAAAATATGAAACTTAGCATATCATTCAAAGGTAGTCATGATAAGTAATCATGTTGGGAAAACAATTTAGCGGTCAAGAATAATTTCAAATTTAGTAAACTGATAGATAAATGTATGGGAAATAAGACTGTCTGTGCACATTATTTAAAAGAAGTAAGTTCAGTCACCAGAATAAAATGTCATAGTGTTAGGTTAGCTCATATCAAGCAAGTGATGATCATAGTAGGAAAACAAAAATGTACCCTAGTTGTAAATAGAACCATTCCCATGTAATTTATTTGATTTTTAGACTTATGAAATGAACCATTATTCTAATTTTCTCTTTCCTAAACATTTTATTTTGCTTTACTAAACCATATATTTAAGATTAACCATATGTGATGAAATTATTTATAGGTAGAGTTGTAGAATAGTTTATAGGTGTATGTGAAATGCGATATTTATCTCTTCACGTTGTTAAACTTGGTGCGTAGGGTGGAGATGTCCATCTGAGGGATTGATAGGCCATCATTTTTAGGAGCACCACACCACTCTTCAGACTCCACGTTAAATGAAGATATTTACCTTAACTATACCCTGAGATCATCTGAGCTGTTGGAGAATTTGAATACGCCTCTACTGGATGCAGTAAGGTGCAGTATTGTTCCTCCTCCATCTTCATAACATGTCCAAACCATCTCAATTTATTCTTCTCCATCCTATCACTCAGTTTTTCTACTCCTATCTCTTTTCTGACCTCAACATTTCTTACTCTGTCTCTCCTTGTTTTCCCTACCATACTCCTCAGGAACTTCACCTCACTGGCCTGAATTTTACTCTCATTTCCTGCCGTCAAATTCCAAGTCTCTGATGCATACGTTAATATAGCAGTATCGTACATCTTGTATACTATCTCTTTACATTTCAAAAGAACTTCTCTGTTCCACACCACATTCCTTACACTCTGGTAGAACGTATTTCCCACTTGTACCACTGATCTCCTTATCCAACCTCTCATCTTGCATTATTTCACTTCCCAAATATTTGAAGTACTCAACAACCTCAAGGTTTTGTCCTCTGACACTATGAATTCCTTCTGCTTCTCTTTCTCCTTTTGTCATCACCACTGTTTTGCTCTTATCCATACTGATTTTCATACCATATTTATCAATATTGTCATTTAAAGCCTCTAGTTGGATTTGCACCTCTGTACTGTTGACTCCCCAGATCACTACGTTATCTGCAAACAACAATATTTTCATGTTCCCTCCATATCTTGCCTTTGTTTCCTTTAGAATTTTATCCATATCAATAAACATAAGTGGAGACAATACACTTCCCTGTCTTAATCCAGTTTGGTTTCTAAACCAATCTGTTTGCCCCAGTAGAGTATGGACACACTGGAACAATTCTTATACACGGTTTTCACTAGTTCCCTTGATTGCCTTCCACATCCTTTTCTTTCCACGGTTTCCCCACATCTTTTCTTTATTAACAATATTGTATGCCTTCTCTAGATCAATTAATACCACCACAAGATCTTTTCCATATTCTCACTGTTTTTCCATCAGTAATCATGTGGTAAATATAGGGTCTATCATTGATCTGCCCTGTCGAAATCCATACTGCTTTTCTTCTAAATTTCTTTTCACCTTTCCTCTCATTCTCCTTTTTATTATTCTCTCCAATATTTTGGCTACTTGTGACAACAGTATAATTCCTCGATAACTGTCACATACCTTCCTGTCACCTTTCTTAAATACTAGTATTATTACACCTTTACACCAATCCCCAGGTACTTGCTTTTTGCTCCTTACACACCTTAGCAGCCTACATAACCAATACAGACCAATAGGTCCTGCTGCCTTTATAATTTCCACACATATTTCATCCATCCCTGCTGCTTTTCCTGTTTTCATTTGTTTAACAGCCATTTCCACCTCTGCCATTGCAATATTACTCTCCATTTCTGGAACATTCTCATTTACCACCACACTCTCTTGTGCATCATTTCTCATACTCAGGAGTTTATTGAAATAATCTTTCCACTTATTCTTTATCTCCTCTGGGTCTGTTATTACATTTCCATTCTCTTCCTTCACTTGTTTTGAGTATATGTTTTCTTTTCTCTTTTATCATCCTTTTTCCCCCACTTTTCCCACCATTTGCATCCTTTTCCAACTCTTGTGTGAATCTTACTTCCTTCCTTCCTATCTCTATCCCATTCTTGCCATGCTTTCTTCTTTTGTTTAAGAACCTCCTTCACCTTTTCATTCTGCCAAGGTGCCTCTTTTTCCTTCACTCTTGCCAAAGTTCTAGCACAAATCTTCTCTGCACAACTTACAGACATGTTTTTTAAATCTGGTCCATTCTTCTTCTACACTTTCTATTTCTGATATAGGGATGTGCTGTTTTAATTCCTACAGAAATTTCTCTCGAGTTCTTTTATCTTTTAACTTCCATACTTTTAATTTCTTCTCTTCTATTTCTTTTACTCTCACAATTTTACCTATTTTCAATTTTGCTACCACTACTCTGTGGTTTCCACCAAACACCTCATCTGCTAGTGCTGTTACAACCATTAACTGTTTATGATTTATTTTCTGAACCATAAAATAATAACTGTTTTTGTCCTTCTTCCACCCCAGCCATATCTAGTTATCTTTCTATTATTCTTCTTTCTGAACCAAATGTTACCCACAATCATTCCATTTCTCACACAAAAATCAAACAACATATCTCCCTCCCTGTTTCTTTCTCCAAAACCAAATGGACCCATCACTTCTTCTTTAGCAATTCTGTCATTTCCAACCTGCTCTATATTTTCCTCACTGTTTCCAGTTTGGGGTGCATAAAGTTGGATTAAATCTTTCACTCCTCCTTCCGTCAACAGTCATACTCTGATTATTCTATCACAAATGTAGCCTACACTACACACATTTTCATCCAGGATTTTATTAACAATCACTCCTACTCCATTCCTTGCCTCACCTCCTCCACTCATCCTCTTCACTCCCTTTCCCCTCCACTTGACCTCACTAAGTCCCATAATTGCAACATTCTCCTTCTCCATAAAATCAATCAACTCTTCTGATTTTTCCTGTCAGGGTCATAACATTCATTATTCTCACCTTCATAATAGTAACCGCTGGTTGCCCACTTATCACAACTCCCCCAGCACAAGAACTCTGCATCAATTTTAGCAGGGTACGACCTAACATTTTCCATGGCTGATAATTACCACCACTCATTTTAGGCTATTATTACAATGGGGTTGTCACTCCCAAAGACATTTTAGAGCTACTACCAGCAATTATGAAGGCCGCCCCATGCCTGGGGAACAGATGCCCTTACGGCTGCCCCTAACATGGGAAACAAACGTTGTTGATGAATAATGTATTCATACTATTCCCCAAGTACTGGGCTGCCTCTTCCGCAATCTCCACCATTTCAAAGTCCATCTTCTCAGCTGTAGATTCCGTTGAGAACTTCACTCGTAACCCTGAGCTGAGACCCTTACTAGATGCTACACACCAGGTCAGTGTGTTCTGGGACTCACATAGGCAGGGCGCCACTCCCTGGGCAGGGCTGCCTCCGAAGAGAGTCCCTAACAGTGAGAAAGTGAATTATATAATTTCAAAAACTCCTGGTTATAAACAAACCTGCAATATATTATTTATTTAAACTTTTTATTTTAAAACTAGCAATTACCCGTGGGTTCGCTCACGTGGATTTCGTAATTTGATCAAAGTAATCGTTCCTCGCATTGTACTAAGACATTAACTGAAAATTCCTAAAGTATAGAAACTTACCCAAAAATTGAGTTTCATTTACCCCAAAAATTCTTTGTAAACCATGTTTGTGGTATTACCTTTTGGGGCTAAGACGACCATGCGACATACAACTGTACATGTGAGAAACAGTCTTCTCTCAAGTTGAAAAAAATAAATACATGTTTCTTTATTTTTAAAGGAGATTCCAAATACCTATTCCCACATCTGTAACATCTTCAGTTTTTGAGATATACATAAGTATCCCCATAAAAATAATTCAACCCCTTGATCAGTCCTTACCCCACACTCACCCCCATCTAAGAGCATATTCTGGAAACAAAAATACACGTTTCTTTATTTTTAAAGGAGATTCCAAATACCGATTTTCACGTCTGTAACATCTTCAGTTTCTAAGACATAAGTATCCTCATTTAAAAAAAAAATCAACTATTTTTCACTTCTTTTCACCCCCTGTTACGTGCCTTCTCTGAAAACAAAAGGGTACAGGTTCCTGTATTTTTAAAGGACATTCCAAATACTACCAAGTTTCTTTCCTCTAACATGTTAAGTTTTTGACATAATGTAGATATACCTGTACTCAATTTAAAAATTCACCCGCTTTTCCAATTCTTTTCAGCCACTTAACTGGATTTTCTAAAAACAAAAAATATGTGTTTCATAATTTTTAAAGGAGATTCCAAATACCAGTTTTCATGCATGTACATCTGTAACACCTTCAGGTTTGAGATAAATGTATACTCATAAGAATAATTCAACTTCTTCTTCTTCTTCTTCACTTCTTTCCACTCCTCTCCTGCCTTAAGTGGACTTTCCAAAAACAAAAAATTATGTGTTTCTTTATTTTGAAAGGAAATTCAAAATACCAACTTTCATATCTGTAACAGCTTCAGTCTTTATGATAAAGTATCCTTACAAACATATTTCAACACCTTATTTACTTATTTTCAACCCCGCACACCTTACGTCAATTTTAAGAAAAAAATTAAAAAATGCACGTCTGTAACATCTTCAGTTTTTGAGATATAAGTATACTCATAAAAGTAATTCAACTCTTTTTTTCACCCCCCCCCCTTCCTACCCATTAACTTGATTTCCCCCTCCCAAAAGTGCGGGTTTCTTTATTTTTAAAGGAGATTCCAAGTACCAATTTTCATGTCTTTAACATCTTCAGTTTTTGAGATATAAGTATTATTTCTTTATTTTTTAAGATGATTCCAAATACAAATTTTCATGTGTGTAACATGAAGTTTTTGAGATATAAGTTTCTCCATAAAAAATAATTAAATTTTTCAGTTACTTTTTCACCCCAGCCCGTTAAGTTGATTTCCCCCCTCCAATAAATGTGTGTTTCTTTGTTTTTTAAGGTGATTCCAAATACAAATTTTCACGTGTGTAACCTTAAGTTTTAGAGATGTAAGTTTCTCCACAAAAAGAATTAAATTTTTTCACTTCCTTTCACCTACGCCCTTAAATTAGTTTTCCGAAAACCAAAAAAACTTGTTTATTTATAAAGGAGCTTCCAAATGCCAATTATCACGACTGTAACATCTTCAGTTTTGAGATATATGTATCCTCATAAAAAGGAATTAAACTACTTTTTCACTGCCCCGCCCACAAGTTGATTCCCCCTCCCCCCCGAAATGCGTGTTTCTTTATTTTTAAAGGAGATTCCAAATACTACTTTTCATGTCCGTAACATCTTTAATTTTTGACATATAAGTACAGTAGAAGTCCGCTATAGCGAGTACGGCATATAACGAGAACTCCGTTATAGCGACGACCTTTTCCTGTCCCTTCAAAATTCCTATATTAAACTGTGTATCGTCCTTCGCTTACAGCGAGAACCCTATCACTGGCGCATCCGTTATTACGAGCGATTAAGCGTGCGCGCGTTTTCCGTTACCGATAATTATGCACCACAGCGATGATATTGCATGCGATTGATTACCTTCGGCATCGTTTCCTCGCTATGTGCACTAGCGATTTCCCTCGTCGACATTCGTAGGCGATGTCGGATTCGATTAGTAATACCCTCGACAGCTGTTCCGTAAAGAAAATTCGAAATGAAAGAGAACATATTTTCGTAATAAATGCGTAAATAACGTGTCCGATAACGGTTGTTAAATCGTTAAAAATTAAGGCTGACTGAACGACCGCTTAATTTTGAGGCTAAATACTGCACTTAAATAAGAATGGGATACACCTCGAGATATGGCAGAGTGCTGAATTGATTTCAGAGGTTAGTTTATATTTTGTCGCGTCTGGTTAAATTACGGAAAGGCTATTATGAAAATTTATAGCGAGGAAGTTATAATTTCTCTACTGGCGCTTGAAGTGTGTTTTCATCATACGTATTGTACGATTATGTTAGGATACGTGACGCTGTTTGAATAAGAAAACTGAAACGTTTGCAACAAAATGCGATCGATCATCTTCGGTACGGTAGGCCTATAGTTTTTTGACTTTGTGCATTTGCGAGCTCTCTCGTTGACATTCAAAGGCGATGTTGGAGTTGATTAGTAATACTCATCGACTGCTGTTCTCTAAAGAAAACTCGAAATGAAAGAGGATAACATGTTTTCGTAATAAATGCGTAAATAACGTGGCCCATAGCAGTTGTTAACTCGTTAAAAATAAAGACTGAAGTAAACGATATCTTAATTTTAATGTTATATACGGAAATTAAGTACGGTACGTAAGAATGTGATACACCTCAAGATATGGCAGAGTACATCACTGATTTCAGAGGATATTTCATATCTTCTCCCGTTTAGTTACGGCTATTTACATGTAAATTTTTCGCGAGGAGGTTATTTCTCTACATGCATTTCAAATATGTTTTTATGATAGGCTACATATACGGTTATGTTAAGTGACGCTGTTTGAAGAAGAAAGCTGAGGTGTTTGTCACATAAATCTCTGGATTGATACCGTATTTTTGCGAATCCAAGACTTTTTTTTCTCAGAATCGCATGCGAAAACTCGAGGGTTGTTGCATTCGCGGCCTAACAGTAAGTTAATGGATACCACTAGCAACTACCGCGGTAACCACGCTGCTTCTTGTCACACGCGCATAACTCGTTGACAATAAACGACCGCCTCTTTACTACACATCGCTAGCCGCGACAACCGGTTGTGCAGTGCCTGTGTGTTTCTCAAATCTGCAGAATGGCATCAAAACATGCGACCCTCCGAATTCTTAGAAAAGCCATGGCTACTCAGTGGCAGAGTCATAACGCGTCTATTGCACTTGACGCTTAGTAAAATTAAGGTTTATACACAGCAGGAATATTTTCGTGATGGACAGTCGTATTGTAAAGATACGTGGAAAAGGTATTGCCGGCAAATTTTCAACGGGTTCTAGTCGATATTATGATGCCAATTTTAAGTTGATGTTTATTAAACACTCGGAAATGTAGAATAATTGTGCAGCCGCAAGAAAATACGGCATAGGCATAACTAAAGCCAATATTTGACGTTAGCGTGAAGACAAAGAGCTAAAAATATGCGTACTGCACAAAAAATGCATTCAGTGGTCCGCAACAAGGACGCTTTAAAGAAGTCGAAGGTGAAATTGTGAGGAATGTGCACGAAAAACGCAAGGGCGGAATGGCCATACAGTGGCGCATTAAACTCGTTCGTCGACTTTCAACGTTCGCGATTAGGCCTATACATCGCTAGCCGCTGAATTTGGCCGAACCCGACAAGCGAGACGTGCGTGTAGCGGTAGCCGGTTATATCTGACGCTGCGTAAAAGTAACAGTTTTATAGATAGCAAGAATAATTTCCTGATGGATCGTTGTATTGTAGAGACGCATGGAATAGGTATTGCCGGAAAATGTTCAACGAGTTCTCTTCGGTATTATGATGCCAATGTTAAGTGAATGGCCCTTAAACCCGCGGAAATAAAGAATAATTGTACAGCCGCAAAAAAACGAAAACAAAAAAAAACGGCGTGACGAAAGTCAATGTTCAGCATTCAAAAATATTCTAAAATGCGCAGGCCTACTGTACAACAAGGCATTCATATGATTTTACACATTTCTTTTTGAGCCTGATTTAAATTTTTTGAAAGGAAAAGTGGGGTTCATCTTGGATTCGGAGAAATACGCTACTATATTTTTTTCAGAAATAAATTAAACACACACTTTCACCTAGTATCGGATTACGAAAAATAACAAACACGTAAGTCGTAGTGTGGGTATAATCTGCCGAAACACAAGTTTTGAACAAACTGATTGCCGTTTCATACCGATTTTAATGTGCATGAAGGGTTTTCCGACTTTTATACGAAAATCGGATATAACGACAATCCGTTATAGCGAGTGCATTTTTCGCTGTTGTGAATTCTCGCTATAACGGACTTCTACTGTATCCTCATACAAAGTATTCAACTAACTTTTCGATTAATTCACCCCCTTTAAGTGGATTTTCCAAAGACAAAAGATTACACGTTTTTTTTACTTTGAAAGAAAATTCCAAATACAAATTTTCATGTCTGTAACATCTTCAGTTTTTGAGATATAAGTATCCCCATAAAAAGAATTCAACTCCTTTTTCACTCCATCCTGTTAAGTTGATTCCCCACCCCCTCCCCGAAAAAGTGCATGTTTCTTCATTTTCACGTATGTAACCCTACGTTTTTGATATATAAGTTTCTCCATAAAAAGAATTAAAATTTTTCACTTCCATTCACCCTCCCAATTAAGTGAATTTTCCAAAAACCAAAAAAACTTGTTTCTTTATTTTTAAATGAGCTTCCAAATGCCAGTTAACATGACTGTAAAATATTCAGTTTTGAGATATATGTATCTTCATAAAAAGGAATTAAACACCTTTTTCACCACCTCTGACCCCACCCCCAAAATGCGTGTTTCTTTATTTTCAAAGGAGATTCCAAATACCAATATTTACATCTGTAAACTTTAAACTTTTTGAGGTATAGATATCCTCATTTTAAAAAGTCACCCCACTTTTCAACCCCTTAATGAAGGAATATTTAAAAATTCCCCCTTAGCGAGCACCTACATGTTAATATGAATGTATCCCCAAAATTTCATTTCTTTATGTCCAGTAGTTTTGGCTCGGCGATGATGAATCAGTCAGTCAGTCAGTCAGTCAGTCAGTCAGGACAAGTTATTTTATATATATAGATGACCACTTTTTCAATACATCACATTGTTTTGTGCCACATTAAAACTTTATATTATTATTGATTCTATTATGGGACATGTTTTGCCCACATTTTGGGCATCATCAGCCATGTTTCTTAACTCAATGAATCAAATATCCAGGATCCTGGTTATTTTTATCCTTGCCAAATCTTCAAAATTAATGTTATCGTAGAAGTTGTTTAAAAAAATAATGGGTTTTTTATGACTATATGATAAATGTAGACATCTGACAAGTTTTTTGATGGGTGGTGGATTATGCAAAACAATAATAATAAGTACACTTATTCTTCTAAAAAGTAAGCATTGGTTAAAACTAAATAGCTATGTTTATAATGTGTTGAAAGACTTTGGCAAGTTTAATTGCTGAGTCTCTACTGTCCACTGGTGTGTTATTTGTGTTGTTTGAACACGTAATCTTGAAGTCACAATCTTTGTGCTCCCATTGAAATGTTGTCTAACTAGGGTGTCACAATGAATAATGCCTAATAATTCTGTTAAAAATGTACATTTACACTTGATAAACATTAAATAAAATCAATTGTTATGTTTATATCTTATTGAAAGACACTGACTAGTTTTATTCTGTAGTCTTTAATGTTCAAAGGATGTATTATTTCAAAGTTGATTGAATATGAATTCTTGAAATGTCACTATTTTTTTGTGCTCCCATTAACAATGTTGTTGAATCTGGGCGTCACCTTCTCCATTTAACTTAGCAAGCGTATTAGTAAAATATACAAATATACACACATACACGACAACAGAACAAGACTTAACATATCTAAAGAATATAAGAAAGGGCAAATTAATGAATGAGTACGTAAACATCTAAATTTTTATAGACTAATATTTTAATAAAAACCTCAATTTAAATGATACGGTAGACACCAAAAACCCTATATACGATCAAATCCCACAATTATTAAAAATATTAATAATAAAAGAGAGTACCCTTCAAAACTTTAACAAATCCCCACACATAAAAGCTCCACCCACAGAAAAATCTCCTCCGAGAACAACTAATACGTCATCTGCCTGCCCTTCCCCTACCTATCCCCCTCTGCGTACTACACACAGATACCATACGAGGCACACAGGGTTAGCTACAGCCAGTCGAACTGAGAGTGTCACCAAGGCAAGCCAGCCGCAAGAGGGGCAAGGGGGTAAGTAAGAGCCAGCACAATTCCCCATTCATACTTAAATCCACACACATTTTCACTACCAAGACATACATTTTTTCTCGTTACAGACGCTCAATCAACTAACTTCAATCTTCAAATTGAAGCTACAGGATTAAAACTTTATCGTAAACAAATTGAGAAGTCCCCTATTTGAACCTTTACAGCGACAAGCAGCATGCTACTCCACAATTTCAGCAACAAAAGCAACTTAATAAACTCGACAATATTTTACTAATATGCTTACTAAGTTAAATTCAGAAGGTGACACCCAGATTCAACAACACTGCTAATGGGAGCACAAAAAAATAGTAACATTTCAAGAATATGTATTCAATCAATTTTGAAATAATACGTCCTTTGAACATTAACCCCTCAGCGTCGCATCCATTTAAAGAGCTTCCTACCCCGCGGCCGGATGAGATTTCAACTACGCGCGACTGAAATACATTGATTCACTTACAACGTTACTACAATTATAAGAGTAGCCCGATATTCACGAAACTTGGAATTCCTTATGACAGAACTAAGTACGTGCAGATAGTTACATAATTGTTTCACATTTCCTTAGTAATTTAGTTCCGAGTGATAGAGTTCGAAGCACTCTTCGAGGCAGGGACCCAAGTCACACTCCTGGCAGCAGTACACTGATGTCTTCTTTTCGTCGTGTTTTTAACACACGATACAACGTCTCTGAGGTTTGGATTTCTCACTCTTCGGTGCTAATTTCCTGATAAAATGTCTTTTCTGCAACCTTGGAACTGTATTATCTGATGCGCGCCGGCCCTGAATATTTCTTTCCCCGCCCGAGCGAGCGTATTTTGTAAACAAACCTTTCACCAGCTGCTCCGATAAGGTACCCCTAATTGCTCAATATTTGACTCTGTGACATGTGTGAATATTATTAGAGAAGTTAGGAATCATAATTCACTGTTGAAAACTTCCCTTTGACATGTATAATTATCAGTAGTCTCCTACACGAAATTTCCAAGTACTGTTTCCTCCTCATCGTGACTCTCATCATTTACCACTGCTACATCATCTATTTCATTATCCGTGCTGCTAATACTGTCATTACTACTTCCGACTAAACGTTCATCTGAATTATACAATATTCCAAGCACGTTACTGTCAGTCAAACCACGGCTGAGCGCGGCGCGCCACACGGACTGATAAAGCTGCAGCAAGACTGAAAGCAGCAGGACGAAACTGAATGAGGGGAATAACACTTACTGTATGCGAAACAAATCAACTCGATACATATTTCAGATGAAAGGTCGAGACATAGTCTTTCAAGCGAGATATGTACCATGAACAACTGGCTCTCGTATCGTATGACAGAAAGCAGCACTTGCTGTTGCCTACACAGAGCGCTCGTGGAGAGTTACGAAAATATTACGAGCTGAGAAATAAAGACGAATATAATAAATAAACCGCACTCCCAATGTACAAATATAGCAAAGGATATCACGCGAAAAGACAAACTTCTCAGATCATCATTTCTTTATTTTCTTCTGTGGGAAAGAATGAAACAAACAGACTTTTAAAAAAAGCAGAAATTAGTGCTTAGACTTACTTGACAAATAATTAACCTTGCAAAAACAACTACATTATAACGATTTTAAATTCTTATTCACAACACTGATAAACCTGAAAATGTCTTCTTGGAAACAAAACAATTTGCATATTAATAACTACAAAACTCTTCGCGCTATAGTCGTAAATGTGAAACCATGTATGGGTCTATACGACGTATAGAGGTCGGCGGCTACGGAAGAAAAGAGGGTCTATACCACGTATAGAGGTCGGCGCTGAGGGGTTAAAGACTGCAGAATAAAACTAGTCAATGTCTATATATATAAAATAAGAGTTTTGTCTGTACATTGCTCAGAATTTGAAAATAATTGTATTTCTGTATCGGTCATGTCCACAGTAACAAGAAAATGCATTTTTTACTTTTCCGTAATTTCTGTCTGTCTGTCTGTCTGTCTGTATGTATGTATGTATGTACACGCATCACGAGAAAACGGCTCAAGAGAATTTAAAGAAAATCAGAATCTAAAGTTGGGTGATGAACCGCTACAATCTAGGCTACAAATTATTTTAATCACGCTGAATGAAATGGTAGTTTAGGGGAAGGCTTGAAATTTAATTCTCAAATATTTATGTTATTAGTGGTCGTGTCTTAACGAAAATCGCTAGACAAGGATGGGAAATAAGTCGCTACAATATAGGCTATACACGCTGAGAAAAATGGTAGTTTAGGGGAAGGCCTAAAATTTAATTGTCAAATATTTAATTTATTAGTGGCCGTATCTTCACAAAAATTGGTATACAAGTCGGGGAATAGGTCGCTATAATCTAGGCTATCAATAATGTTATTCGCACTGAGTGAAATGGTAGTTTAGGGGAAGGCCTGAAATGTAATCTATATATAAAATAAGTGTCTTGCCTGTGCATTGCTCAGCATTTGAAATGAATGATATTTCTGTATCTGTCATGTCCACAGTAACAAGGAAATGCATTTCTTTACTTTTCCGTAATTTCTGTTTGTCTGTCTGTCTGTCTGTCTGTCTGTCTGTCTGTCTGTCTGTCTGTCTGTCTGTCTGTCTGTCTGTCTGTCTGTCTGTCTGTCTGTCTGTCTGTCTGTCTGTCTGTCTGTCTGTCTGTCTGTCTGTCTGTCTGTCTGTCTGTCTGTCTGTCTGTCTGTCTGTCCACACATCAATAGAAAAGGACTGAAGAGAATTTAATGAAAATCGGCATGTAATGTCGGGTGATGAACCACTGCAATCTAGGCTAGAAATTATTTTATTCACGTTGAGTGAAATGGTAGTTTAGGGGAAGGCCTGAAATGTAATTCTCAATAAATAAGTTATTTATGTTATTAGTGGTCGTAACGATAAATACTACATAACTAACATAACTTTAGTTATGTTGTAAGTTCGTAGTAGTTATGTAAGAAGTTATTAAATTTCCGATCACTTATGTCTTATACATTGTTACCGTACCTCATATAATCAGAGATATTCATGAATTTGAATTTTTGTTTCTAGGTCCATATCAGCGCCGAGTCACGAGAAAATGGGTAAACAGAATTTAGTGAAAATCGGTACGTAAAGTCTGAGAATAAGGAACTACAGTCTATGATATCAATAATTTTGTAAGACACCCTAATATCACAGAGTCGAAAGAAAACTAATGCGAAGGCCTGCAATATAGAAAGCTCATAAACTTTATCAACAATAACATTACATTGACCATTGTTTGTTGTGATGTGCTTTTTGTCTTCTGTTTCCTCTCATCCCCGATAGATAGGATTACTGCAGCGTACCAAGGTTTTTTTAATTTGCTTGACGTCGCACCGACACAGGTAGGTCTTATGGCGACGATGGGATAGGAAATGAACAGTGGTGTGAAGGAAGCGGCCTTGGCTTTAAGGTACAGCCTGGTGTGACTGGTGTGAAAATGGGAAACCACGGAATACCATCTTCAGGGTTGCCGGCAGTGGGGTTCGAATCCACTATCTCCCGGATGCAAGCTCACAGCTACACGCCCCTAACCACACGGGCAACTCGCCTGATCGTACCGACTGTAACAGCCTTCCCTGTGTATTGGCGGGAAGTAGCTGGGAAGTAAGATAACTTTCTTCTTTAGCATGCCATTCCTCTGGTTCATACATTTTCTGATATATCGGGTACGTAACACACTGGTACATCATAGTATTCGAGCTATTCATTCCCTACTCTGAGGCACTGATTGGAATGAGTAGTGTGCATATTTAACGAAATAATGACAGAGGAGTGTTCATGGCAGTCTGCGACCTGGTTATTCCAGCTCTGGAACTTTGGACTCTTAGATCGGCACCGTAGTACTGTTCGTTGAAAGTGAGAAAGTGTGCGGTTTTTCATTTGATCGAGTATTTTATACGATAACATTGCTTTCAATCGCTACATTCCTACTGACGTTTTTGTAATGACCTATGCTGAATTCACTTAGGAAAACCACCAAGTCAGTCTTCCTGAGAATCCCGTAGCGAAGCACGGGTACATCAGCTAGTCTTCCAATAAGATATTGAAACGGTAACACCCTACGAGCATTCACGTTTCATTCTTTTATTAAGAGAAGCTCGCTAACACCCGGCCGTAAGCATTTAAAACTTGCGCCGAGCGCACAGGCATAATGGAACTGCGAGCAAGTTCGCGACGTTCCAGAACACCGGCCAAGGACAAGCGACGTCACGCAGAAGGTTCCTTCGTGTTCCATTGCTGCATGAACGAAATATAAGCGAGTCGCCAGCCTGGGGTAAGGCAGAATGTAAGCAGAGAGCCTGCAGTAAAGCAGAAAGAGAGTGTGCGGTATGCGACGGCAGTGTGCTGAAGGCAGAGAGTGGAGTGAGTCGGCAGTAAGCCGTGAGTCAGCGAGTGTGTGCAAGTAAGCACGTCGCGACATAATTCGTCTCTCGGTCCGGCTGTATACTTGAATTCGTTTAAAGACTGTGTTCTCGCCAGCTTGAATCCATTTAAAGACTGTGTTCTCACATAAACAGTGCCAGCTTTGAACTGTGTTCTTGCATTAATTGTGTCAGCCTTGAATTCGTTTAAAGACTGTGTTCTCGCCAGCTTGAATTCATTTAAAGACTGTGTTCTCACATAAACAGTGCCAGCTTTGAACTGTGTTCTTGCATTAATTGTGTCAGCTTTGAATTCGTTTAAAGACTGTGTTCTCGCCAGCTTGAATTCATTTAAAGACTGTGTTCTCACATAAACTGTGCCAGCTTTGAATTCGTTTAAAACTGTGTTCTTGCATTAATTGTGTCAGCCTTGAATTCGTTTAAAGACTGTGTTCTCGCCAGCTTGAATTCATTTAAAGACTGTGTTCTCACATAAACAGTGCCAGCTTTGAACTGTGTTCTTGCATTAATTGTGTCAGCCTTGAATTCGTTTAAAGACTGTGTTCTCGCCAGCCTGAATTCATTTAAAGACTGTGTTCTCACATAAACTGTGCCAGCTTTGAATTCGTTTAAAACTGTGTTCTTGCATTAATTGTGTCTATCCGTTGAACTGTGTTGCATTATGATCTTAAGTGCCAGTGATAATCTGAAAATCACGACGTACTGGAACTTGGACTGTCATTTATTTCAACAAATGTATTATGCTGGTGGAGTACAGTGCAGAGACTGTACTCGATTTTCTTTATGAAGTGCTTGATCACCGCACCTCGGAAGATCCTAGATTGTCTCATTTGCGTATTATTCCAAATACGAACTGTGACTCTAACTTTATCCTTGCTGCTGTGGGAACTATTTCGACGTGCTTCGCCATAGGGAAGTGTCACACCAGTACCCCATGACGTCAAATGTGGAAGCTCCACATTTCCCCGTTCCTGCCTCTGGTTCGAGTCATCAACACTAATACAAACACCAACGACGGAAGACAACGCCGACGCTGACCGCAAGACGACGCGGCCGCCGCGGGACAACGTCCTCTTCACGCCCTCAGGGACAAATCTACAATTCAGCTATAAAAGGTGACATAATTATTTGCCTATTTATTGAATAAACTGAAGGATCCACTTAATCATGAATTTTTCTTTCACTACCCTTCTCTCTTACTCTCTTAGCATGGGCCGTACACGCCTTGTCGTTCCTCATGCTCTCCGATATACTGAAGTACGGGCGTTCCTGTTACAATATAAACATGACAATTGATTTTATCAATTATTCATCAAGTGTAAATGTATGTTTTCAACAGAATTATTATGCATTATTCATTGTCACACCCTAGCTAGAAATATTCCAATGGAAGGACAAAGATTGGGACTTCAAGATTACGTGTTCAAACAACAATGAAATAACACACCAGTGGACAGTAGAGACTGAGCAATTAAACCTGCCAAAGTCTTTTAACAAATTATAAACATAGCTATTTAGTTTAAACCAATGCTTATTTTTTAGCAGAATAAGTATACTTATTATCATTGTTTTGTCCGCCTCCGTAGCGTAACGGTTAGTGTTATTAGCTGCCGTCCTTGGGGGCCCGGGTTCAATTCCCGGTACTGCCAGAAATTTAAGAATGGTAGGAGGGCTGGAATGTGGTTCAAATGGTACACGCAGCTCACCTCCAATGGGGGTGTGCCTGAAAAGAGCTGCACCACCTCAGGATGAGGACACGAGTTTATTTATCATAGTTTTACATAATCCACCAGCCATCAAAAAACTAGCCAGATGTCTACATTAATCATATTATATTGTCACTCAATATGGAGCAAATAATGAGATCATAACTTGTAAGATCTGCCATATTTGAAACATTCTCAAAGGGAAACTGTCTGTCACGCCAAGAGACTCGCCTCTTTCTGCATAGCAGTTAATGACAGCCCCAATAACCTCCTCTGACTTATCACGTTTATCACGTTACAAAAATGTTTTGCAAGACAACATATGAAGTTTTTCAATTGAAAATTTGTGGAAAGTGAAAGTTGTGAGCTGCATTTCATCAGTCAACATTGTCAATGGGACCATTCCTGCTTCAACCTTAAGAGAATCATGAAGTTTATTAATTTAATACTAACTCATCTTTCCTACTGCCAAGGGACATTAATCCTTTCAATTTAATGATGCATATTTATAGCATATTTTCACGTTTTTAAGAGCATATGTGCATGCATATTTCCTGATTTTTAGGGCATGAATTTCCGGGTCCTACCGATGTTACATTAATTAAAGCAATGAACCAAATTATAAAGTTCATAGGAAGTGTGTGCAAGAAGAAACTGGCACAGCTTCTCATTAGTGACATTTTATATTCAGTAGGCCGACATATTTAGTTCACACATTGCTTGCCTTGATTACATCTACGAAAACTTATTTTATCGTGTTTATCCTGTTTTATTAATTTTACTCTTTTGTCGATCAATGTGAATTATCATTATGTTGGTGCAATACTAGCGATCTATAATGTTGTTTCATAGTTGTGTTACTACATACCCTGTTCCAAGATTACAGTATATAGCTACCTGCTATTGAGAGTTCACGAGTTCGCATGAGTCGAGATCCAAGACCGATATTTGAATTGTGCTAAACTGATTGATGCTAACATTGCTGGCAAGCATGTTCTATGTACTTTGGATTATCCATGTTTTCTCGAAATGTAAATTTTTATTATTCTATGAAAATGATTTATGAAAATGTCTGTACACAACTTCAACCACCTAACAACTATTGTAAATGCGCTCAAGATGGGAATTGCAGAAATCTTCATAGCATTCTGATTTTGATCGCGTACATAAGATTACAAATTTTGCCTCAGTTGTCATTTTTGACCCTTCTGTAAGACAGAGTTTAGATTAAACTTGTACACATGTGAATGACGTTCGTACGGTGACATATAATTAACTTAAGCTTTCTATTGAGATTATTTGTTACTGATAATGTTGTGGAAATGAGGTGGTTTATTGTATACTGTGCTTTGCATCTGTGTTATTTCTTGCTTTTAACAGTGCCCTGTTGTTTGTTACAGGGTTAAAATAATGTTGTTACATTATTATGTGATCATTGAGAGAATATTAGAGATTCAGGATTGACTGTTAATTTGAAATCATATCATTCAAAGTCCATCCAAGCACTGTGAATTTATGAGGTTTTACTGTGTCACATTCTGAGGTGGGACCCATCTTCACTGTTCTTAAACTTCCACCACTCCTTGAGAGCAGTTTTTTCCTCGTTAACTACTTCTTGGATTTTGCCTTTCCACCACCACGTTTCCTTGGCAATCTTCGGTCTGCCTTTTGAGACCCCCAGATACTGGCTTGATTTCTTGGTGCTGTAACTCTGGGAATGTTGCCATACATGGTCTGGACTGTTGGTGTTATTTGCCTCCAGACCGTGGGCAGTATAAGCCCTGATGTCATTGACTAAACAGCTGGGCTGTTTGCATCTCGTTTAGCTTAAACCATTTGATGTTCTTTGACAAGGTGGCTTAAGTACGCAGATGACAACATAGCTTTGACTTGTGGTCAGAAACCTGGTATAAACCTGGTATGACTTCACAATCAGCAAACTGTTTGAGCAGCTCATAGTCGCAAAGAACATAATCAATCTGGCTACAGACAATGCATTTTTCGGTCTGCTTTGAACGTGGGATTAGTTTTTAACCTTATAGGTCAAGGTTCCTTCTTTGTTGTCCTTCTTTTGGAAGTTAAGAGTTCAATATCAACAGACTGTATGCTGTTGTGAGATCAGTTAGAAAAGAATTTGGTGTCACTACTTGGTGTTTATTATTAAAGCTTGAGACACACATTGCACTTTCTTTCATGTGTCCCTTTTATTATTCAACTAGGTTATAACTGCCTATTGCTACCTTCGATGAGTCAGAAGATATTAGACGTGATAAACTTAGGTGGACCACCCTGTATCCGGTCAAACTTCTATAATTCGAAAATCTCTAATTAGAATTTTGTTTTAAATCTTGAAGGAATTTCAGTTTCCAGACGGAATATACATACAGTTTATACACAATAATCTATAAGTTGAAGTCCTGTTTCTCAAATTTTTCTTGAAGGCTATTTCAAGTCTATAGAGCATTCCAACCTTAAAATGCAGTACAGCAGTAATGGGATAATTCCATCTCCCATGTTTTGCGGGTGGCACTGTCCTACTCTAATGCAGCGGGTTTGCCAAATATTCATAAATCAGAATGTTATCAGTTAAAATGGGTGAATATCATGTTATATACAGAATTTCAAGGTGCATTTGATGCCATTAACAAAAAAGTAAAAAATAATTTAGTGTGAAAATGGTAATATAATGGAAAGTAACGCCAAATGCAAAATCTTCATTGCATAGAATTTATCATGTCATAACTCCTATTTTATATTCATTATTTTCCTAATTTTTTCACTGCTGGTAAAGAAACATTTCAGCTCGATGTAGATAAGTTTATTCTTAAATTTAAATGATAACAAAATGCAGTATATGCATTTAATTTTAGTCATGTTCAGGGTTTTTTATGTGCAGACACGAAAAAGTCAGTCGCTGGCCAGCATCTTTCCTATTGAATTTCCATCGGGGGGGGGTCAAAGCGAGGCAAATGGACTTCAGATATGAAAGTTATTTTGAAAACAATTCCAAAGTTCTTATCTTGCTTAGTTCATAATTTGTGACAGGAAGAATGCCTCCTTGATTTTTGGTTTCGCGCGACTTGGCTGGCTGGCTGAAGTACCGGTAGTGATCACCCAAACATGCGCTTTTAACATTTCCAGACAGTCGCATGCAGTGCAGTGCTCATTTTGTCAGTAGTATGTATAATAGTGATTAAATACATATCAGTGACATATGTACAATTCTTGAGGGAAAGTGTATTTCGTTTGTGTGGTTCGTGAGTTCGTGCTCGTATGTGGGGATCTTAGTTCAAAGAAAAATTGCAGAAGAATGTACAATGGATCGTCAAATTAAAAAGAAACATTCCGTAGTTCAAAGAACAAAGGCAGAAACGTGTACACAAAATAGTCAGTCGCTGGAAGGAACACACACATGATCCTTTGCGAACTCCTGCCAAAAAAAAGCAAAAAGGAGAAGAACAGCAGAAAAATGCAAGGAAAATTAAATATGATGTAACTGTGCGAAGTGGAGTGTGTCGGGTGGTTCACTCTTTTATTTGGTAACATACCACTGACATTGAACGTGATTTTGTGTCAGGTAAATGGAGAAGATCCTTGGCCACGATTTTCCAAAACTACGTTGTATCGTTTCTTACATGATATAGGCTTCTGTTATTTAAGATAGGGTAATAAAGCAGCTTTCATTGAAACCATTGAAACCAATGAAATTATTAACTGGAGGCACAGATATCTCAGGCAGATAAAACATTTGAGAGTACAAAATAAAGCTATAATTTACACAGATGAATCGTGGGTAAATATTGGGCAGACAGTGACAAAAGAATGGAAGGATATGACAGTGAAGAGTGCATGGCAGGCTACCATTGAAGGGGTGAGTTCGGGACTTAGGCCACCGAAAAGCCGAGGACCGTGATTCGCCTTAGTCCACGCGGGTAATGAACATGGTTTTGTTCCAAATGCTGAACTAACATTTTTATGCCATAAAAACACGGCGGATGGCCACGAGGAAATGACTGGTGAAATTTATGAGAAGTGGTTTTCGGAACAACCGTTGCCGAACACTCCCAAAGTGCCGTGATCATGCTGGATAATGCCGCTTATCGTTCCCTTAAGTTTGAACCTTTGCCGGTGGCTTCTTGGCGAAAAGATGACATCATACAGTGGTTATGTAAAAAACAAATATCTTTTGAGAATGGGATGCTCAAGCAAGAATTGTTGCACATCGCTTCTCAGTATAGGGCCCTGTATGATAAGCAGAGAATAGATGAAATGGCAAAAGCAGCAGGTCGGCAGATTCTACGTCTCCCACCTGATCACTGCGAGTTAAACCCTACTGAGATGGTGTGGTCCCAGGTGAAAAACTACATCGGGTATCATAACATATCATTCAAGAAAAATTACATGGAAAATTGAATAACTGCTGCGTATAAGAACATTACAGTGGACAATTGGACAAATTACGTGAACAAAGTTTAGAAAAATGAAAGAGATTTGTGGAAAGCAGACAAATTGCAGGACGATGTCGATGATGAACAGTTTTTAATAAGACTTTCTTCATCGTCCGGATCATCCTCAAGTTCATCTCCCGAACCCAGTTCATCCAAAGCGGGAACATCAGGCCTTGCAGAAATGATAGAAGGTGTACGTCCAATGTCTGAGAGCAATGACAGTGATTAAGGTATGTTGTATTTATTTTACCATCCTACAAATATCAATTTATGAATGAATGAACTTAAAATTACAAACAAAAAATGTGGGACAGTGACGTCCTGTTTGAGTCACACTCGAGCGTGATCTTCTCGAGTCAGTTTCGCAACAGCGTGCTCCATCTATGCTGTACTGCAATTTAAGGTTGGAATGCTCTATAGATATAAAATATTCTTCTGTAACTTGAAATTGCAGAAACTTATGCTTATGTGTACTTGTTTGTCCCCATGTAAAACTAGTTCCTGTAAAAGGAACCTGAACCCAAGTCATCTCTTTAAAGAACAGTAAGCATTCTCCGCATTTTAGTCAGAGTGTATTCCTGTATATAAATGCCACATGCCATAGCATCTTATCTTACCGATACTGCACATCAGAAACTTGAGTAGCTGCATACCTACCTTAATAGCTTAAAACCCTATTTTTGGCTATTTTTCAATCCTCAGCAAACTGTTTACAATAGTATGTGACGATGTGTAAGTTGGGAATTCCTAACCTACTGAATTACTCAAGCTTTGCCAAGAACAGTAACAATAGCACCATAGAAAAGAAATGTATGCTAAAAACTGGTTTTAAATACACTGACTTTCAACATGATATCTAATAATATTAAAATCGTAGATGCAGAAAAAGAGTGGTATTGATCACAAAAGCTACGAAGTAAATTAATGGTACAGCTGATTTTTTGTTTGTGGAATGTCAGTGTACACAATTTTCTAAACCTCAAATTTTTGATAAATTGAAGTAAGTTAAACGAAGTGTGTTTTTTAAGTAAGTACCATTTTTAAACATGGCTGCTGCAGCACTTTGGTCATCGTTCAGAACATGCATGCTCAGTACGTACATCTGGAGGCTAGCCACATACACCATTATGGAAGTATTTGCTCATATTTATGTTTGTTTGTGCATATTGAAAATGCCTCTGGCAATTAATGGTCCTGCTGAGTGTGAAGTATGTGCTGTGATTAGTTTTCTAAATGGAAAAGGCATAAAAGCTGTTGAAATTAATTGGCAGATTAGTGAAGTGTATGGTAACACACTATGAGCAAAGGAATGGTAAGAAAATGGGTTAGAGCATTTAAAGAAGACCATACTAATGTCCACGATGAGAAGGGTATTGGGCGACTTCTGTCATCACTGAAAACATGCTGCAAAAAGTTGATGCAATGGTTCGAGAAAACAAACGCTTGAAAAATTCTAAATTCCCATGGAGGGAATTAGATATTTTTCACCTATAGAGCATGTCAAAAATGTCAAAAACATATCAGATGTAAGGCTTTTCAGGCGTTTGCTCTATTAACCAGCGTTTTGTCTTAGGTCTAACACTAGACTCATCAGAGTGGGATGTGTCAGACCCTACCCACTGACGCTGGGGTGTATGCAGGTGAACTTATCAGAAGCCCTTATAAGAGGCACAGTCTGATAACTGCATATGGGAGATAAATCTTCACAATGGAATTATTGCCCACCTAGTAATGATGATGATGACCAAAAAACAAGCACACGACAGTGGTTGGCACATCAGATGGCAGATTTCTATGAGGATGGAATTCAGAAGCTGGCTTCAAGATATGACAAGTGCCTTAATATGCACAGAACTTACCTTGAAAAGTAGTTTAAGGCACAGGCTTACATGTAAAAATAAAGAATTGTTTAAAAAATTGCATTGCTTTTCTTTACTATATCAAAGCGGTACTTTCTTAAAAAACACGCCTTGTATTTAGCTTCTGCAAGTTCCAGAATGAGGAGAAGGGAGCCACAGTCAACAGCCTAATGCCATTCCATTGGGTAAATGGCACTGTTGGGTGTTAGTGCCCTTCTGAAAACCTTTTAGCTATGTTCTTAACTTAATTTTGTAAACTGAGATAAATAAATTCTGCAACTTTCAGTGCACCATGACAACACCAACTTTATCACAATTTGGGCAGTTTCTGCACAGAAAAATAGACCAAATATTCAACTGCATAAATTACATGTGATTTAATATACAGGGAATACGCGAGTATACACCGTATGTCCCCTGTTTAACTCCACTCGTTAGAGTATGCCTTCTGATTTCCTGCGTATATCTTCTGCTCTGGTTCCTTTTCTCTCTTATTTCGCTATTTCATCGGTGACTTTTAACTCATGGACTACGCTCGTAATCGCAAACATCAAAGGTTCAGCTTAGTGATAATAACATCATCAGCCATCACTAATTTAACATCCTCACTCTTTGATGCTTACATCTCCAGCTTTATGTTCACTGATCAAATACCCCATCAGTTGACCGATTTATGCCATTTAAGCCTATGAAATATGTGAAACCAGCAAACCTCAGTAAACAACCAAAGGACTAATCTCCCCTCAATTCACACACGGGATACACCCGATTTATATTATTTCACCTACGAGATCAGTAGTTCTCCATTAGAAGCCCAATATTAACACACTACTACACAAAATAATGTTTGAAACACAACGCGAGGAAGTCCCATAAGGTTATTTACGCCGATCCAGACGACGTTTTATCATCAGTGCAGTTCGTTTTTCAACCAATATATGTGATTTTAGCATTCCTCATGATGTTTATTTTAAAAAACAACATCATAGTTCATTACAAGAGCTCACCCTTATGTTAATAACTGTTTTTAATTATAAACAGTCTAATGCAATTGAGCGAAGATTATTATGGTCATTGATTTATACGAACATTTAATCACTACATACTAAACATTTCATGTCATTCATTCCCGTTTACATTTTAAGCAATTTTAATGATCAATAATTGTTTTAATAGACATAATATAATCTTATTGATTATTTTTAAATTGTTAAAATTCATATTTTATCAATGTATATTAGACGTTTTTTCGTTATATGTACCACAGGGCCCTGACCCACCATGGATTATGTTACCTATAGCTGATGATGCTCACTAAGATTGAGTGAAACATGTCCTACTTGTAATTAAATGGTTTTATCCTAAATATAAAGGACATTGTGTATTGGAAAGGTGGTTATATTAATATAATAATTTCTTATTCTGAAATCCAATACGGTTTTATAATGAGATTTTAAACTTGTAAAACAAAGCTTGCCGTACATAACTTTACTGTATGTAAATTAGGAACCCATGATGTAACATGTTATTGGTTCGATGAAAGTCAAGCTGAGCTATTGGCTTCAGTCTTTGTTTGCCTCTTCCATAATCAATACAATAATCAAGCAGTTGGAAAAGTCACGAGTTCCTATCATATTGTATTCTGACAGATGTACCTACCAAAATGGGAACGTGGTGATGTCTAATGGTTTGTTAAAGCTAGCCGAGAAAACTGGAGTTGCGATTTTCCAGAAACTCCTAGAAAATACTCACACCCAAATGGAAAGTGACTCAGTCCATAGTGCAATTGAATGTAAGTTAAAGAACTGTGAAATCGCACTTTCCAGCCAATATGCATCAGTGTCAAAAGAAGCACGAGGAAAACCCCAACCATACAATGCAGTTTATCTCGACTACTCAATCTTCACCAATTATGCAGTAAAATATTAATGGATTTATGATTCCATTTGTCTCAGATGAAAAGCTTATGACCCAACTGTTATGGATCTTAAAGTTATTAAATACAATCCAACAGGAGTCTTTTCTACAAATTGGATTTTGTGGTTGATTTTGTGCAGATGCCCAGGAGACCTAGACCAGTAGGTGAACAAGAGCTTCCAAAACTTTACCAAGAGCGTTTAAAGATCAAGAGTCCTGGCTCAGTCCGGTGGTATTTGAAGGTGCTCAAATACGACAGCCTCGTGTCGGTATATTTACTGGCACGCAAAAGAACTCCTGCGGGACTAAATTCCGGCACCTTGGCGTCTCCGAAGACCGTAAAATTAGTTAGTGGGACGTAAATCCAATAACGTTATTTATATTAAAGATCAAGAGTACAAAATGAGATCATCTTCAGCAACACAAAAGTGTAATTCCTAAAGACTGCCACTCCTATTACGAGAACATTCCATGCTCGTAAGAATGAATACAAGGTATTGTGATTCATGATCATAGTTGATGTGGCCCGATTTGGGTACTATAAAAATCAAGGATGTTGTAATTTTGTATTTTAAGGTTATAATTTAAATTTAATGGTAAAACTGGAATAAAAATATTTAAACAATTAGGTTTTATAATTTTCTTATGTAATCCAATACCGCGTAACTCACTGTTTTCTAAAAATTTAACAGATCCAATAACGCGTAACTGACGCTACGGATTACACAAAATAAAGTTAATTTAATAGCAGTATCTGAATATCCAGTGAAGAATTTACATCATAATATCCAAAAATAACTATTATTTTGTATTATTTTAAAAATAAACAGTTTTTTGTCTCTCTTGTAAACGCTGAGTTTTGTCAGTTACGCGGTATTAATTCTTAAGGGACGATAAATCAATGGCGTGAATCATGATGAGTAAATGATGTATGCATGTAAAAATTAGATAGTTAATATTCATTAATTTCAGTATATTAGTAATTTGACTAATGATATGTACATATTAGTATAAAGTGGTTCTTACATTGCATATATTTTGAATTTGTAATACAAATTAGTTTTATATTCAATATTCTTCATCCTTTTTAGTGTACAGTGATGTGGTTAAGTGTACAAAAGGACTATGAGCCCTAACATTGAAAGAAAAAAAGGAAGACAATACAAATGCACAAGTAAAGAATATCTGGAACAGACTGCCATGGAGCCATTTGATGCTCACCCTCAACTAGAGCTTCATAATTCACTGAAAGTATGCAGAGTCAGAATGGAAACAAGAGCAGTATCTTGGTTTCTGTACTCCAAAACACATTTGGAACATTGTTTTGACAGCATTCTTAATATGTACCATAGAACCAACAAAGGTAATTACTTTTATTATATAAAAATATCTCAACAAGAATTTGAAAACTGTGTGAGGTACCTAAGTATGGAAATTATGAACAAATATAAGAATGTACTTTCAAAACTGATACTGGTATCACATCTGATTTTCATCAGCTAGTAGAAATACAGAAATGACTAGAAGATTAAAGCTGTTTAGAGTACTCTAGTAAGTTACCTCGTGTCGCCAACCGATCCATCATTCTTTCCCAGAGGGTCATCAAGTTCCACGCCACACCATTCTCCAGGAGCAAAATCTGTTGTGCCAATGTATCTCAAAACCCCAGTTTTCGATCCAAGAGTACTCATTACGATGACTCTTTCACCAATTTTCAGGTCACTGGCTGCTTGTGAGCCTGATGAACTCCCCACTGAAGTATCTAGTTTTAACAAAGTTTGACTATGATTAACCACCTCATTTTTGGACCATGACAAGCAATAACAATATTAAGTACAGTGTATTTGACTTAACAATAAAAGCATCAAGCATTGAGTAAGAAAGATCACACAAACTAACATTAACTAATGCAATAAACACAATGAATGAAACTACGGAGGCACTCAAAAACAGATATTTTAGTTATCTCCTGTATTGAGAACTAAATATAGGTTTATCCTGAGAGAGAACAAAATCTTGAGCTTTAATACAGACCTAAGATGTACCAAATAAAATGTGAATATAACTGTAATTAACTATGCCAGAGACCTTGAGCATACTGTATGACATTTTATTTTAATTGCACTCTGAACATATGGAGTAAATAACAGAAATTTCAGGAAAAGATAGAGAGGAAGAAAGAGCTGCTATCTAATATTCATAACCAGCTCTTATATATCCATTATTGATAGGTTATTTTTTGTAACTGTAGCAGTAATGCCATCTTTAAGAATAGAATACTCCCATCCCCTAATTTCAGATTGCCTGAAACTAGGGAAGAGACCATTCATTTATCCCAATCCATTTATTTTATACATGCACTAAATTATTCCTTTTTACAACTATTTGTTTGTTACTACATTAAATGTTATACTTAAATATAATAATGACTATATACATTCTACAAAATTATCACTTTTATTTTTGTCCTATAATTAAAACAATGCTACATATTTACCTCTAAGTGCAGCAGTTTCCCTACATACTCTCAATAGATGCACCTCTTCCATTATTTCTCCACAAAACAAACTATGATTTTCACCATGCTACATATTCTAGGACAAACATATATATTGAAAATGAAAATCCATAGCCTGTTTACAGCCATTCGACCGGTTCAGGAGTGGAATGACATAGATGTTGATTCCCATAGGGAATCTGAAATATTTGTCCCGAATGAGTACATTTATAATAGCAATATAAATGGTCCGTTAATGGACATTATAAATTTTCCAGCTAACTCATTCCTGGTGGCCAGTGTTTTGCCCTCATGTGCTAGGTTGGGATCATCAATTGGTACCTAGCACAGATATCAAGATGCTGGCTAGTGCATACCATAGAGGAATGAGCACTCTGGCTGCACTCCTGTCTTGCATGTCAAGTGCAGATGTGGATATGTGTCAAATGGAGAGGAGGAGGGAAAGGTAAGCACTCTCGCCGTGCAACTGTAGCACAGTCACCTTGACAGCCTTTCAGTCAGTCTGTCTTCAAAGAGGTTTCATGACTTTGATGGGCTAAGACTGATTTTGATTAATTTATCAGACCTTTCTCAATTCTGGCTGATAATGTTCCCCCTTTACTTCCAACTTGAGCTGATAGACCTGGCTCAAGAATATATTTCTCTAATCCCAAAATGAACACGGTTGTAATAAAATGCTTTCTCAACAGCAGTATCCTTGACAGAACAAGCAAGCTGCTTAAGTTCTTTCAATGTTCAATTCGATCTCTTTATGTAAATGATGTTCTTTCTGTTATGAAACTAATCAGGTTGTGCCATCGTGTGGGTTTAACAAACTTTAACTAGTGAAACTCTGTGCTGACTGTACCGCAAGCCCTTATTCCAAACATACAACATACTGTACAGTCCAAATGTAAATAAAATGACATCTCAGGCCACACAGTTTTTGTTGAAATGAATCAATACATGTGCCTGTATGCAAAGTGTAGTTATTATAAAATATGTAATTACTTTTGTCACCATATTACATTTGATGATGAAGGCTGTGAATGCAGGTTTTGTTCCATCAGACCAATTTCCCTACAAACACACCTTCCACTCACCCCTTGACTGATGCGACTAACAACAAATGTTCATCTAACAAACTTTCACCAAGTTACAGAGTGGTGGTGGATAGCCAAAGTGCCAGCTAGACATGTTCGTGTTCCTGGAGTGCATTAGCATACGAAGTGGGCAACGCCACTGTTGTATGGGATTGAAAACTGGACTCAGACATGTTATTTGTAAGCTGGAGATAATGGACATGAAAGTAATGAAAATGCTTGCAGGTATTAAATGGTTAGAATAATGGCAGAAGATAATAATGAAGAGATAAAGGCTAAGATAGGAATGAATTCAATAGATGAAATTTTCCATATAAACAGGCTTCATTGAGAATATGTTACTATATCTGATTCTTTCATTCATTTAACAGTGGCAGATTAAACCCTGAGAGTGCTGTTTAGTGATAAGCTAAGCTGTGGTTCCACTTTCATGAACTTTTAAATTCCCAAAATAACCAGTCCTGGCCACATGATAACCGACATTAATTCGTGAAACGTTTTTCCATAACCAACAAATTGGTATTTAGTGGACTTGTGCATGAATAAAATTTAGAAGGCCAATTTATTTCAACATACAATTAACTTTGCATTCATTTTTAACAGGCTTTTCTCACTACTGGCTTCAGGGGGAAGGATGCTTGGATATTTCCAACCAGATGGAGCTACAGTTAACATAATTCAAAGAATAGAGTGTGTAACATTTCCAAGCTACAGAATAACTAGAGTAGGTTTGTGGCCAGTTTCCAATTTAACATCTTATGACTTGTACCTGTAGGATAATTTAAAAGTCGAAGTGTGCTGAATCAACTGTTGCACATAAGCTGAGATGAAAATGCCATTCATAGTGAAATTTTGAAAATCCCAGAGACTGAACTGCAAAGAGTAAACTGGAATATCACCTCCCCCTACAATACATGTCTGCAGGCTAATGGAGCACATATCCAACAATTGGTGTACTATGGTACTGAATAAATTGCATCATTTCAATTCGATAAATTAAATTCTTAACAGCTGACAATTCTTTTCCTTGGATTTATGCTCAGTGTGAGTCCATTAGAGACATCCTTCTGCACATATATATAGCCTTTAAGTTTTGCAAGTATTTCTATCACTCCCCATCACAGTTAGCTCTAGTTCCATCACCTCTTCTCTTCCTTAGGATCTGATATTTTATTTTGTCTGGATGCACAAACAATTTATTTAACTGGAAATAAAAAATGAAATTAAATAAATCTTGAATCATCAATGTATCCTCCATTTTGTTAATGACCTCAATTAATTCTTCCAGCAACTTTAAACTTCTATCTACATTGAATTAAGTACCTTTTAACAGCACTGAAATCACTAAATGATTATTAATTCAGAGAATTCGGCACAGTCGATAGTGAAATATTCAATCAACATGATGAAAGAGTTTAGACATCCTGTGCAGTATTGTGCAGCTTTCTGTAGCTATCTGGGGAAATATGAGACCTTGTGTAGTCCTGCTGGAACATGATACACTTCCTGTTCACTAGTTTTTGTCTCTTTGCTGAATATTTAAGTCTGACTTATTCAAATTACATGATCATGATGGAGCTGTTCATGGTAAAGAAAGCCTTTGAAATTTCACCTCCTTTGGATGAATATTCAATTTTGGTACTTGTTTTAGTGCTTTGGCAGCCAGATCACACGAGGGTTACAGCAATAAATTGCTATAGACCGAGCTCCTAATGTATTAGGAACATAAATTTGAACAATTTACCATCACTATCTTAGAAGTAGGATTATTTGTGCCCATTTATTTAACCAACTGTTGCTTGCTCTTTGCTGCTATTGAACATGCCTGCAGTAGTATGAAGTATGAGACGGGTAGAGGACATCTGTAACATTTAGTGTTGAAAGCTGTTCTGTCAAAGGAAGAGTGATAGTTAAGTCAGAGAGAGGGGTAACTTGCAGCAGCATTCATCTGGGACATATGGGATCCAATTCAGGAGATTCGGTGCAAGGAAACTCTGGATTACAACCAAATTTGCCTAGCATAAGTAACATCCATGTACAGTATAATTTAAGCACATTTATTCTATTTTTAAACTTGTGGTGATCAATAATGTTAAGATCTATAAAAAGAGCAGTGTATCAAATCATCAGTGTTCAAATGAAACATCCAGAACTTAAAAAAACAAAGAACCATACTTTAAGCAGCCAACAAATTTGTAAAGGTTTTTTTGGCTAAAAATGATAATAGGTTTTCACAAGTTAAATAAGAACAGCTAGAACACAGTACTGTACATGATGTCAATACACAATGATGAAAATGCCATTTTTATGAAATGGAGTGTATTATGGCTGGGAAATTTTTTTTACATAGGATGTCAACATCTTAAATTTTAAGCCACAGTGAAGAGAAATGGTCTTTTTGTATGACAATGAGTGTCACTGTGCCAAACAATACCAAAGGAACCCAACAAAAAAAAATTGCCTTTATTCACATTGTGATAAGGTAGTACAGAGAGAGAAGAATGACTTCTCTTCCCCATGTTAGAAACACAAATCAAAAGTCAATCAGTATCAAAATGCCACAAAATCGAATCAACATGAAAGGAAACTGCACGACTGGAAGGGAGAAACATAGACATGCTGAAAATCTCACAATAATAACTTGCACTGTACATTCTAAAATTAAAATTTCCCTGATGGATCCACAATTTTTCCAAGAAAAACAGATGTATTTGTTGTATGTCCTCCGCTCTCTTCGCTCAGCGCCAGCCAGCCGCACGCACGCAAGCGTGGATCATTCGAGATTCGACGCGCAGTCTTCAGTGCGCGTGTCTGTTACGTCGTGTGCAGTATATAAGGAGCTCCCTATCTGTCACTCATCTGGATTCTCCCTAGTGTCCTGCTCCAGAATACGCTGAACGTCGAACACGGAGGCTATTCCTCTTAAAAATGTGTCTCGACCAGGTGGACGGAATTCTGGTAGTATGAGGTTTCACCTCAGGTCACTACTCCACTTTCCCGTTCCTTCATCCATGTCGAGCCCCGATGTTGTATGCCACACATCCCCAAGCTCACTCAAGCTCCGACACACACATTAGATTCTCTAATTGTGAACATAGCTTTCATTTAGTAGAAGCTTATGAACTCAGACACTTCAAGTTAGAAGGAACTCTCTTAGCTAATCTATGCTAGTGCAAATGATAGTTTTCAACTATCACGAACTATATCTTTCCCAAGAACTATCTTTTCAAGATAGCAGTGAGTGTAAATACATTCAGAGTGTACATAGTGTATAAAAACAGAAACTCTCTCAAGATTAATCATCTACTTTGCTAACTCATTGGCGACGAGGTAAAAGAAAAAAAAAAAAAAAACTACGTGCCATCTGCCACCAACACATTGGCGACGAAGTCAAACAGTGGTCAATGTGTCGCCCACTCATTTGAAACGAGGTACAAAACTGATTACATTCTGTCGTCAACTCATTCGCGACAGGGCAACAAACTCTTACAGGATATCGTCCACTCATTGGCACAGTGACACTATACTCCATAACTATCACCACTCCACATTGGAACCTGTATGGCCTCTACCAGCCATTAGCCTTTTCTACAGTGCAACTATTAGCCTCCTTCGAACTACGGACAGTCAGCCGACATTCCAAGGCTCTCTCTCGCTCGCAGCACCTGTTCGGCACGCTTCAGCTTGCTTGCTCTCTCACACACTCCCAGCTGTTCCGGTGAAGGTCTCGCCTACAGCCAGCTCAGTACACGCTGCTAGACAAGTTCTTTTCTCTCACGCATCTCAACATGGCTACAGCCGAGCAGCTCGCTGCTGTATTGCAAGCTATACAGCAGCAACAACAGCAATTCATGCAACAACAACAAGCGGCGTTGCTCACAGCTATGCAAACTCTTTCTGTTTCTACACAGCCCTCAGCAATTCCTCCGTTCTCTGCTTTTGATCCAGCTAAGGAAGAATGGTCAGTCTATTTCGCCCGCCTACAGCAACATTTCATATGCCATTCCGTCACGGATGACAAGTGCCAACGTGCACTATTTCTCAGTTCGGTTGGCAATGCTACGTGCGAATTACTACAAAAATTAAGTCCAGAGGAGCAACTCTCTGAAGTGACATTCGCACAGCTCTTGGCCCGTATCATTGAACACTATGCTAAAGCCCCGCACATAGTGGCCGCTCGCTACAAATTTTTTCAGAGCAGGAAGCAACTGCATCAGACTCATGCTGAATGGATAGCGGAATTGTGAGGTCTAGCTAAACCCTGCCAGTTTATATGTTCCAAGGACGGTTGTGGTACGCCCTATACCGATTCCCTCATTCGGGATATGGTCATTCTGCATACTCCTGAGGACAAAGTTCGTTTTGACGCTGTCAAGAAGAGTAACCCTTCTTTAGAAGACGTCCAGCGTATTGCTACGGTATACGAACTTACTACCAAGACTGCGGCAGAAATAGCTTCTAAACACGAAGTCGCTCAAGTCTCTACTCCAGCCCACCAGTCCTCTGCTACCTTGAACCGCGCAGCCAAGTCGCTCTCTGCCAAGCATTCTCGCCCGGTTCCCTCTCGTTCTTCTCCAAGGAAGCCCACTTCTAAGAGCAAGTCGCAACTCCTGCCTTCCTGCAGAGGATGTTTCAAACATCATGAACGTCGTGCCTGTCGTTTTTTCAAAGCCACTTGTGAACGATGTAATAAAGTAGGACACATCAAGACTGTATGTCAGAGTTCGCTCCGCCCTGCTAAGACTCCTGCAGCGCGCCCGAAGCATATACAGCCCCAACAGGACATGGAAGTTGATCAGATAAATCTTATTCTTCCCACCAAGAATTCTCACAAGATCATCGTTCCTCTATCATTCTCTGATCGCTCTGTCGATTTTCAGTTAGACACTGGATCACCTGTCTCTATCATTAACCTGGCTACATATCACGACTTAGGTTCACCTTCATGCTCTCCAGCTGACATCCAGCTTGTTACATTTAACAAACGGAAGATTGACATTAAAGGCCAAATCACGCTTCCAGCCAGTTATAAAGGAGTTCGGAAGGTCATTCCACTACTCGTAGTCAACAACTACACCGCATCGAACATTATGGGCATGGATCTCTTTAATTTATTCGGCTTCCAGATTCATGACAACATCAACGTAGTATCTACGTTGCAACCTACTTCTGATATTACGGCTCTCCTCGAGCAGTTTCCTGAAGTCTTCGACTCTACGCTCGGAACCGCCAAAAACTATACAGCTCACATACAGCTGAAATCAGGAGCTAAGCCGCGCTTTTTCAAAGCACGTCCAGTACCCCTGGCACTTCAAGACCAGGTCACTAAGGAGTTAGAAAGATGGGTAGAAGCTGGAATAGTGGTACCAGTCAATTCCAGTCAATGGACCACTCCACTGGTTGTAATCAAGAAGCCTGATGGCAATGTACGACTTTGTGGTGATTTCCGATCTACGATCAATGCACAAATCGACACAGATATATTTCCAATTCCCCGTCCAGAGGACTTATTCCGTCGTCTAGCTGGTGGACAATTCTTCTCTAGAGTGAATCTTAAAGAAGCCTATCTACAGCTACTTTTAGACGAAGAATCCAAGCAATTTCTCACACTCAACACTCCTATCGGACTGCTCCAGCTCCAGCGTCTCCCGTTCGGTGTCTCTTCCTCAGCTGCTATTTTTCAGCGCTATTTAGCTCAACTTACCACCTCCATTCCCGGTTGTGCTAACTACCTTGATGATATCATTGTGACCGGCGCAGATCATCAAGAACATCTCCATAATCTGCGCCTCCTTCTCACGAAGTTGAAAGACCATGGCCTACGAGCGAATCTCGCTAAATGCACTTTCTTTCAGCCGCAAGTTCACTACCTGGGACACATCCTCGATAAAAACGGCATTCAACCTAGTGAACGGAATGTCTCGGCGATTGTAAACATGCCTGTACCACAGAACATCAAGCAGCTCCAATCCTTCCTAGGCAAAGCGAACTACTATAACAAGTTCATTCCCCGCTTCGCTTCAGTTGCAGCTCCATTAAACGCCTTACGCAAAAAAGGTGTTAAATTTCAGTGGTCTCCGCAATGCCAACAGGCCTGGCAAACGATCAACAAAGCCCTTGTTCAAGCTGTTAAACTCACTCATTTTCAGCCTGGCAAGCTCATCACGCTAGCTACTGACGCATCAGATTACGGCGTCGGCGCCGTTCTCTCCCAGAAGGATCGTCACGGACAAGAACGCCCCATCGCCTTTGCTTCGAAGACACTTAATGAGCATCAACGTCGGTACTCCCAGATAGAAAAAGAAGCTTTAGCAATCATCTTTGGTATTCGCCGTTTCAATGAATATCTCTATGGCAACCATTTCCTGATCATTACTGATCACAAGCCTCTAGTACACTTATTCCATCCTGGTAATAAGATCCCTGAGCATTCCCTCAGAAAGCTTCAAAAATGGTCCATGTTCCTTTCTGATTATTCCTATCAGATCGCCTATCGTGCCACATCCCAGCATTGTAATGCTGATGCCCTCTCTCGCTTACCAGTCGGTCCTGATACCGCCTTTGATTCTCAAGAATCCGAATGTCTTCAGTTAGACATAGAACTCGAAGACACCGTATCCACCTTTCCTATTGACGCTACCTGCATTGCTAAAGCTACGGATAAGGACAGTACACTTGCTACGGTACGTACTTACATCCGCAATGGTTGGCCCCTTCAGAACAAACTTCCTGCCCACCTTGCGCCTTATCATCGTATTCAGCATCGTCTTACGACTAGTGCCGGAGTTATACTCCTCCAAACCGGCACCACCTTCCGAGTGGTTATCCCACCTAGTCTACAGACACAAGTTCTCGACTTGTTACACCAAAGTCATTGGGGTATATCCCGCACTAAGCAACTGGCACGTCAACACTGCTACTGGCCTGGTATTGATGCCGCCATCGAAAAGCTCATCCGCCATTGTGAACAATGTCAAATTAATCAGAACGCCCCGTCTTCTGATCTAGCTTCATAGCCTCCTGCTACTTCTCCAAGGGAACGAGTTCACATCGATTTCACAGGTCCTTTCTTCAATTCCATGTGGCTCATCGTCATAGATTCTCTATCAAACTTTCCATATGTAGTGGATATGCATTAGACTACTACTACAGAAGCTACCATTCGTGCTCTTCAGAAAATATTTACAACTGAAGGCTTACCTCAAGTCCTAATTTCTGACAATGGACCGCAATTTACAGCTACTGCTTTTAAGAACTTCTGTACATATAATGGCATTCGCCATATCCTAGCACCGCCTTTTCACCCTCAATCTAATGGTGAAGCTGAACGCTTTGTACAAACTTTTAAGAAAAGTATGAAAAAAGCTGTCTCTTCAGGCTTAACTAAAGACCAAGCATTGTTACAACTCTTAAGCAACTACAGAACTCTGCCCGGCGCTGAGAATGTCACCCCCGCACAAAAGCTCCATGGACGACCTCACAGAACTTTACTTTCTCTGTTGCAGCCTCTTCCGGCCCAGACTAAGACCTCGCCAACAAAGTTCACCGTCAACGACAGGGTCTACATAAGGACATTCAAGTCAAACCCGCTCTGGTTACCTGGTGTCATCTGCAGATCTTTGGGCCATCGTCTCTACGAGATTCAGACTGCTGAGAAACGCATTTGCCGCCACCAGGACCAGATACGCCTGCGCTACCGTCCATATCCGGCTATTGATTCTCTTGTTAAGCCAGATAAATCTATTGCTGAACGAGCTTTAGACCATTTAATAACCATGGGTTCCTTTCAGGACGATGCAGCGCCACTCCGCCCAGTCACAGCTCCGGACAATACAACAGAGACGTCAGAAGCTTCTGCCCAGCATCGTAGCCGCCGCCAGCGCCGCCGCCGCTTCACGCCGTATCGGCGTATTTAGGAGGGGAGGGTGTTGTATGTCCTCCGCTCTCTTCGCTCAGCGCCAGCCAGCCGCACGCACGCAAGCGTGGATCATTTGAGACTCGACGTGCAGTCTTCAGTGCGCGTGTCTGTTACGTCGTGTGCAGTATATAAGGAGCTCCCTGTCTGTCACTCATCTGGATTCTCCCCAGTGTCCTGCTCCAGAATACACTAAACGTCGAACACGCAGGCTACTCCTGTTTAAAATGTGTCTCGACCAGGTGGATGGAATTCTGGTAGTATGAGGTTTCACCTCAGGTCACTACTCCACTTTCCCGTTCCTTCATCCATGTCGAGCCCCGATGTTGTATGCCACACATCCCCAAGCTCACTCAAGCTCCAACACACACATTAGATTCTCTAATTGTGAACATAGCTTTCATTTAGTACAAGCTTATGAACTCAGACACATCAAGTTAGAAGGAACTCTCTTAGCTAATCTATGCTAGTGCAAATGATAGTTTTCAACTATCACGAACTATATCTTTCCCAAGAACTATCTTTTCAAGATAGCAGTGAGTGTAAATACATTCAGAGTGTACATAGTGTATAAAAACAGAAACTCTCTCAAGATTAATCATCTACTTTGCTTCAAGACAATTTTATGTTTTATTCCTGTACATACTGTAGAATTCTGTGTGAAGCAAATAAATAAGTTGTGTTCTTGTAAACCTTATCTTGTTTACAACAGGATTGATATACAATGTACATTAAATTGAATAAAAACAGTTAAGGGAAATCAAGCTGGATCTGCTTTGATTTCCATCTCTCCTTCAGTTGGACAGTTTTTGGGACATCTCACAGAAGACATAAGGATGTAACTAGAAACAATGAAAACCAATTTTGTATTGTTCTCATTGGAATGACCTCTATATTTCAAGAAATTATACAAAACTTTTAACAGAAGTTGGTAGTGAATGTGTACATGAACATACTCCAACGGGAAGAATTCAAAATCTCTCTACGGAAATTCTTCATGAGTGGATACAGCAGGCTTGGGACAAGATCTCTGAAGGTGACTGGGAGAAAAGTTTCAAGAACATGGGAATCTTGAACACGCATTACACTCGTAAGAAACTGGACTCAAGTCTTGTAAGAGTTGTTTCGTTTACATCTGCTGTTAAGCAACACTCTCTTGAAGGAATTGTGGTTGTCTTTCAATTGCATTACTGCTATACAGGCTGAAAGAAAATTCAACCAGGTGTCATTCTGAAAGAAATCTAAGTTCCTCCGACTAGCTCAGTAACAGGCGATCTCTCGCATGAACCCGGATGCTAGTAAAACTGCCGTCAATCTTTCCAGGAAATCCTTGGACGAGAACCAAATGGCAGTTTTAGATAGGGGTCTTAATTTAGCTGTCGCTCCCTCTAAAATTCCCACTGAGGAGTTAATTACTTCCGCTGAGGCAGCCATCCACAAACTACCTTCGGATGAGGCTGAAGAATTAAGATAGAAATGTGTGAGACTCATAAGGTCCACTGTTGAACCCGCGCCCAATTTAACAAGAGGCGAGAGGAAAGCTCTGAAGGAACTTAGAGATGATTCTGAACTGACCATTCTCTCAGCTGATAAGGGTAATGCGACAGTGGTTATGGACACTGACGAGTATAAGAATAAGATCTCGGCTATAATGTCAGAGCCTGTTTACAGACTGAGCTCACGTGACCCTGCCACTTGTGTGCCCAATGCCACCATGAAGCTCTTAAGGCAATCTTCAATTCCAAAAGAGGAGGCTAAACATCTGTCCCCGGGGGACACAGTGCCACCTAAATTATATGGACTTCCTAAGATGCATAAAAAAAATATATTCCCCTCAGACCTATTGTTAGTGTGATAGTTTCTCCTACGTATGCTCTGGCTAAATACCTAAGCAAATTGCTTCAGCCACACATAGGACTGAATCATAGGTCAGGGAATCTCAGTATTTTGTCAACAAGCTGTCAACCATAACCCTTCAACCTAATGCATTTTTGGTGAGTTTCAATGTGGAGTCCTTGTTCACTAAAGTGCCGAATGACTCGGGTCATGTCTCCCATTGAACACCCGTTCCCTGAGGACATTACTAAGCTATTTTAGCACTGCATGACTTCCAGCTATTTCTTGTGGGGTGGGAATTTTTACAAACAGATGGACCTATGATTTGGTGGTGGTATGCTGATGATACATTTGTGGTCTGGACAGAAGGTCCTGAGAAAATTCATCTATTTCTAAACCACCTAAATCAGCAACATCCTTCAATTAAATTCCCTATGGAGATGAAGTCGGATGGATGCCTTCCTTTCTTGGATGTTCTGGTAAGAAAAAAATTGGATGGCTCCTTAGGACATACCGTCTATCGTAAGCAAATCGCTATCTTCATGCAGATTCTCACAACCATTCAGCACATAAACAAGGCATTCTCACAACACTCACGAAGAGGGCAAGATGAATTTGTGAGCCATCAAATATCCAGGTGGAGATGGACACACTCAAAGTCACGTTCAAGGGTAATGTTTACAGCGATTTGCAAATTCATAGAGACCTGCATCCCAGAGAAATTACCAAGCAAAGCTCACAGAAGGAAGAAATGAAGGGAACTGCTTACCTGCCTTACATTCGTAACTCCACAGACCGAATTGCCAAGTTCCTCCGCAAACACAATGTAAAAACCATCTTTGGCACGTCACTAAGATTGCTCACAATCTGGGTAAAACCAAGGACAAATTGTCCCCACTTTTACATCATGGGGATTACAAAATTCCCTGTACTCGCAATAAGGTATACATTGGCCAAACACGCTGGTCCATTTGTACTCGTACCAAGGAACATGAACGTAATATTTGTCTCAACCAGCCAGACAAATCAGCAATAGCTGAGCACGCTCTGTCGTCGGACATGATGTCATGTTCCGAGATACTCAAGCTCTTACTCACACTAGACACTACAAGTCCAGGATTATACGGGAAGCTCTGGAAATACGTAGAAATCCTAATAATTTCAACAGGACACTGACTATCAATTAAGTAATACCTGGTTGCCAGCCATTAACGATTTACAAAGGTAGTTCCCTTCCCTATCCCTTCACTATTGTTATTTCATTTTGGTTTTTTCCAAATTCGTACGTTCCTCATCACCAGATTTTTTATTCCAGGCTTGTGTCAATGTCATACCTTCATATGTGCGTACACCTGTAATGTTATGTGAATCTCTCAGACTGATTCTGATGGTTCCGTCAGCTTCCGCTTCGAACGCTAGCACTTTACCGCATCCGGGGAGCCATCTTGTGACGACTGAACATACCATTTCCACTTCTATTGGGTAACGTCTAAATTCAAACATCATTGTTTTATAAGCCTTTCTTGTGGACAGTCGAGATTTTCTTCTGATGACGCAGAGCAAAGTTCGCTGAAAAACGTAAAGAATTTCACCTTATTTTCTTGACACGGCATAAGCCTAAAAGCCTATATCATGTCTACTCTAATTTATTTCAGGATGGTCTAATAAATGCACACACATATTTAAACACAAACAACTCTAACCAGTTATGAATGGCCACACTAATTACCAGTCTATTTACAAATCTCCCTTCTGTACACACACCTGGAAGTCCAGGCCAATTGTTACCTTTTTTCACTTTTCCAAAGTCCAGTCTCCTCCTACAGCCGCTGTGCATAGACAGCTGGATTTGAACACAGTGCCACACGCTATACAACACATGATGACTGTTCGTTGGTTCGATTCGACATATAGTCCAGTACTTTACACAGTCCCATGCATTGAACAACTAAACAGCTCAACAGTATTCAACAGCAGAACGATACTCACAACAGTGAACATTAACACAGGTACATTTATCCTTGCACTCACTATAGTGTGTTTCCTCGCAGGCTCACGGCGATCCTCAATTCACAGAATTACACGAATACACAGTACAGTCTACCGTTTTGTTGCCTCCTGTTCAAGCACTCGCTGGTCTCTCTGACACCACACCAACAGCTCGCTTGCAGGGGCCTTGTATTTATACCTCGATGCTGGGTCACTAAAACATTCAGGATTTGGCTGGAGATCAACCTTTCCCATCATATCTTCCAGAAATCACATGGAGAAATTGGATGAAGTGAACAATAGAGGAAGGGCCATGGCATGTCTTTGGTTGTGCTGGGATGTTCCCCGAGCTGGCTTAGTCATCCCCTTTCAGGTAATACTGAAGGGGCTCTGACAAGGCTGTCGGTCATTTGAGCACGTAACATCACCCCCCTTCAAGAGCTGATAATCCTGATCAGTTACCTTCTTCCGCTGTTCCCCAGTAAGGCACCAATCGGTCCAGATGCAGCACCTTCATCTTGCTTCTTGGGCTCCGTTGTATGCGATAGATAATTTATCCTCTTGACAACATGGTAAGGGCCTTCCTATGCCAAGTGGAGTTTGGGAGACAAACCTCTTTTACTCATGGGGTTATACAGCCATACCAGGTCTTCTTCCTGATATCCGGTAGCGTCCAATCATTGGTCGTATCGCTGTTCCACATTAGACTCAATCAAAAGCACTTTAAGCAAACTCATAATATATAACAACTTACCTGGAAGGAACGGAAGAAAAAACATTCAACAATTTGAACAGTGTTATGAAGTCATACATTTTTTAAACTTTTTAACTGCAAACAGACAGACATTTTAATGTAACAAAATGAAAAACTTTTTTAACAACTATTCAAATGAATAGACATAGTTTTTAAGCTGACCAACTATGTAATCATCTGTTCTCATATCATTAACACACTAACCCCTACATTGTTTTAAATATCATTTAATTTAATTGGTATTTCAGTAGTTTTTAAGAGAATCAATGTACCTGCAAATTAACGTGTTTCAAATCTTAGCAATTCACCTAAGCTTTAATAACAGCTGAGGGTGTTCCTAAGTAGGAACGAAACATGTAATGTTGACAAATAAAAAAATTTTGCTTAAAGGCAAAAAACAAAAGTATCAAAACGGTGGAAGAGTTTTAATATTGTAAAACTCTGTGATTAGATTTTGATAAGAAAATGAAGCTGATTACTTGCAAAACCACACCAATAGCTTGCTCGCACTGGCCTTGTATTTATACCTCAATACTGGGCCGCTAGAACATTCAGGGTTTGGCTGGATATCGAACTTTCACATCAAATCTTCCAGAAATCGCATGGAGAAACTAGATGAAGGGAACAACAGAGGAAAGGCCGTGGTGTGTCCTTGGGCGTACTGGGAAGTTCCCCAAGCTGGCTTAGTCATCCCCTTTCAGGTAGTACCGAAGGGGCAGTGACAAGGCTGACAGTCGCTTGAGCACGTAACAACACCATAATATTCTTGTGTTTTAAAATGCACCTGAAACTTTTTTTTTTGGTCAAAGAAAAGGTGTGTTAATTACAGTAGAATCCATTGGGTAGGGAAGGGGGGAGGAAAGACAGTCGCCCTCTCACTCTGAAAAAATATTCCAATTTAGCCACCTAATCTTTTTTCTTAAGTTTCGGCAGACTGAAGAACCTAAGTTATTTTTAAAAATTTGCCCGAAAACAGGAATTATAAAAAAGAAGCAATTTGTACAATCCCTATTGTTTTTCTCAATTAATTCCATCCTTTAATTTCTTTAATTATAAAGAAACATAAGCACAAAATGTTGTTCATTCTGGCTAACCGATTCGTACAGCGCCACAGCTAGTAGTGGAGACATGCACAGCAGCGTGTAGCTTGTGCTGTGAAGAAGGGTAGCAGGAGTATATTTTTGCCAAGGTCATGGACACCGAGGCATGATTCACCCTGTTTCTGTGCGCATTTTTCAGTTTGAGAGTTTCACACCGTCACTGTGTCTGAGTAGTTCTATCTAGTGTCTGTTACTTTGTTAGTGTGTGGTCAAACACTAAATGACATTTTAATTGTATAATCACACCAAACTTCTATTTAATTGTAATACATGTGTAATTATTCCTCCTTCGGTTGAAACTTTTATAGCATAGTGTTGAATTACTACCACACTAAAGTTGTTGGACTCAATCTTTACGTCCTTATCAAAAATTTGCTCAGATAGCATTTTAAAAAAAACTTACTCTTTTGTAGATATTTTTCAATTTTGATGTCCACCCCCTCTCCCTACTCCTCCCGCTACAGCCCTCAGGTGCAGATACTTTTTGCTGTCCATAAATTCTTTTTTCCCTCCACTTCTAACTCCCAATTGCTTCTACTGGTTAATTATGTAAGATAATGTCCGCCTGTTAAGTCCTGAAGGCGGCTGGATCCTCAAACAGTAGCACCAAGGGGTATGCGGTTATTGGGAAAATGCAAAAGCTGATGGTAGTTCTATACTGAGGCGTACAAGGTATTATAATTATGGAGTGAGGTACTTGCCATTGCTTTCCTCACTGGGCCAATGTCCCAGCCATATACGAGACAGACATCAGTGGAAAATACATTTGAGATTTGGCCTGAGCCAGGAGACAGATGCAAAAATACTACAGCCATCAAGTAATACCAACAGGCAGTTGTGAGACAATATGGTAATCATTTGTATTCGGTATTCATGGAAGGGACTCAAAATTCAACTTCATTCAAGATTAATAGCTCTCTATGTGATATGAGGGACATGATATTCCAGTGCCTAAGGTTAAACCGGCATGGAACAAAATTCCATAAAAGTACATATATTCAACACCTGACTGATAGTGAACATGCCTGAGTGCAGGCTGACGAATGTTACAGCCTCTAATAATGGAGGTATATAGTCAAATAATGAATCATTGCAGGGCAAATAACAGAACAAATTAAATTTTGTTTGAATTGTACGCTTTGCTAACCTACACGATTCTCCTTGCCAAAATTCAGCAAAATAGTATTCATTACTTCTTCTATATTATGCAATTTATTTTTCAAGGAACATGTAAACCTGTAGCAATAATAGCTATAATGCAGGGGTTTCCAACTTCGAAAGTATATATATTCAACAAATATATTTGTTTGTCAAGCTTTAATACAGAAAAATCCATCTAAATAATAATAATAATAATAATAATAATAATAATAATAATAATAATAATAATAATAATAATAATAATAATAATAATAATAATAATTGAAATAAAATAATTATAATTGAAATAAAATAATAAGAATAATTATAATTAATAATTAATAGCCATTGTAATGTGATTAAAAGAATTGTAATTGAATTCAAACTATATGAATAAATTACTAAAATTAATAAAAATAATTAGTCGAAATGTCTGTAGTATGGGCGCCAGAGTTCACCAGAATTGATCCCTCGAATTTTAATAAAGCATGATAATTCTCTCTCCCAGGGCGTGTACATAAAGCTGCGTACTGGTACATCTGCTTCAGGCCTTACCTAACCTTCTGAAAATGACTAAATAGGTAGGAACTGCAACTAGATTCATTAATAACTCCACTGATTCTAAAATAACTAACTACATTGTAAATAACATCTGTGCATAAGCACCTCATCAACACACCATAATATACATAAAATACACTCGCAAAATACTGCTGGAAGACTCCATATTTACAACAACAAAAACAGTGAGAAACCAAAAGCGAGTACCAAGCTACCATTAGCAGTCAGCCCAATGAAAGTTCATTACAAAGCATATATATGTAGGTAAATACCCTTCACCATCTCTGTGCATCAACACAACTTGCATATTCTCATTTCTGGCACTTGCTATGTCACACAAATATTGAATACTGTGTTCACTGATTCTAACACTTGGTTTAAAGATAAATTCACTCGATCAACACACGCTTGTTGTTCCAGAACATAAATTATGGAAAGTCTGAGATACAGTACCCCATAGCTTTCACCAACATATAAGACACCAAGCCACCACAAGTGACACAATACCAAGTACCTAAGCACTCCACAGTCTTTAGGTTAATACTACACATCACTTTCCACAAAATAATAAGACCACATTCCACAAAAGATACATCTCCTCTCTTCTGCTGTTTTAAGTCAAGTATGCTCCACCAAAGTTTGAAGTCAAGTCTCTCTGCCGTTTTCTCACATGCCTAAATAAACCAAAGTTTGAAGTCAAGTCTCTCTGCCATTTTCTCACATGCCTAAATAGACCTCAGCATTCCCCTACCCCCTCATGATACATCAAGATAGATCCTGGCCATCCAATCATGAGTGAAAGATCCTCTTGCTGTACCAAGACCACGGCCTGAACCTCTTCTGGGTCCCAATTCAATAACAACCAGGCCGCATCATCGAACTCTGGGCAGTTCCATGACTCACGCAAAGTTTCTGAGTTGTAAATGGCACTGTTTTCACATCTGCTTGTACAAAACAAATTACTCATATCACATATGGAGACCTTCCAGCTTAAAATATTAAGAATAAATATACAAATGAAAGAATAACAATAATAATAATGATAATGATGATAATAATAGTACTAATAATGACAATTATATCTCTTACTTCTGAATACAGTGCGAGGGTGTGATATACAATGAAGAAAATGGAAATTGCAACACCCAGAAGGAGTGGTGCTACAATGCTGCAATTGAACATGCAGGACGAGTGTTCAATTGTGATTTGATGATTACACTTTCAGGTCCCTCTGAATGCAAGTTTGGACAACAATCAATACAGGATATGCCCACCACGACCCGCAATACATTGATGAATTTGTTGAGGCATGGAGTCAATAAGGCCCTGGATCGCTTCCTAGGGAATTGTGGCCCATGCTTGCTGCACTGCACAGGTCAGTTGTTCCAGAGTTGTGGGTGGCTGAGGACGGTTGGCCAGTTGTCGACCCATCATGTCCCACACATGCTCAATAGGACTGAGGTTCGGGGATCTGGCGGGCCATTCTAAGGTTGTGATATCGTGGAGAGCTTATCTGGAGATGCGTGCAGTGTGAACCCAGGCATTGTCCTGCTGAAACATCCCATTATCAATGTTCGCCATTGTAGGGACAACCACTGGATTGAGTATCCTATCAACGTACTGTCGAGCAGTCATAGTGCCCCCAACAAGCACTAATTGTGATTTCACATTAAAGCCAATGACTCCCCAGACCATAAATGCTTGATGTTGGCCCTGTGCGCCTCTCGACAATAAGATCTGGGCGGCCCCTCTCCCCGGTACATCGGAGCACACAATTCCGGCGATCACTGCAGGCAAGACAGAAGCGCAATTCATCACTAAAGATGACCCTATGCCATTTGTCGACCCACGTCGATCTTTCTCAACACCAGGCCAGCCTTACACGTCGCTGTTGTGGGGTCAATGGAACACCTTCTGCAGGGACAGGGGCTCGTAAGCCAGCTGCATGCAGGCGATTACCAACTGTTTGTTGTGTAACGAGGGGTGCCACAGCTGCTCGAATTTGCGCTGCTGTTGCATGGGATTCCATCCGGGCAATCAGAATGATGCGGCGATCCTCTCTCACAGTTGTCTGTCACGCTGGGCCTGTGCCAGGTCTACGAGTGTGGGTACCTTCATTTGACCACTGCTACCATACAAGTTGTACCGTAGATGCCTGTCGGCCAACACGTGCAGTGACAGTCCTTAGCCAGAATCCAGCCTCACACAGCCCAATTATCCGAGCCCTCTCAAACGGCGACAGTTGTTGATAGCGTGCTCTTCTCTGTCATCGAGGCATGTTTGACGGGGAACACTTCACTGCACAGACTGCAAGTCAACTACGCTACAGCAGAGTCCGTATACTGGAGTTGATTCCTCTGCGACCAATCACGTGGGGAGACCTGTAGCAACAATCCAATGGGTCTGAAAATTTGATCGTTTACATACCTACATGGATCGTTCCATATCTTGAAAATCAACACAAATGACCAATGCTTTCATGGTGTTGCAATTTCCATTTTCTTAAGTGTATGTACCATCACAACAGCTCAGGATAATCTTAACTGGGTTCTCTACAATGTATAATTTTAGGCAATGGAGAAATATGAAAGCAATAAATTCTCAATTCGTTTTACTGTATATTCCTTCCAATCATATGACAAGAAATTGGTGAGGCAGACTGACAGAGTTCATCTGTTACTTGAAACTTATCATCACTATCATTCTTTTGTTATTTGTTTTATGTTGCACCATTACAGATAGGTCTTATGGCAATGATGGGACAGGCATGGCCTAGGAATTGGAAAGAGGCAGCCGTAGCCTCAATTAAGGTACAGCCCCAACATTTGCCTGGTATGAAAATGGGCAACCAAGGAAAACCATCTTCAGGCCTGCCGACAGTGAGGTTCAAACCCACTATCTCCCAGATGCAAGCTCACAGCTGCACGCCCCTAACCACACGGCCAACTCACCTGGTCACTATCATTCTATCAATCCCATAATAATCTCAATGACTATATTATATATTTTAGGTTTAGGTTTTAGGTTGACACTGGAAATATCAAATTCCAGCAACAGAAACATTAATTATTCCTAGAAAATGGAAGACATACAATTATCTTCAAGAAACTCAAATAAAAGACAAATATTTTCAGCAAAAATAAATTTAAAAAAACTTTATACAAGGAACACTAATCTGACTGTGATGATATTCCTGTATCCAAGAAGTGGCAGGCCACAAAAATTATTTGGTTTTTTTTAAATGAGAAAAAGGTGATAAATTATGAACAGAAAAAAAAATTTCAGATATAATTCAAACTTTTTAAAATATATATCACGTAGTCAGTTTTCCCAAAGTTTTACCAGTATTTTAGTTTAAAAAAAACAATCAAACTAACTTCTTATATTTCCGTATGCTCAGTTGGAAATCTCTGCTGCATAGTACATGGTTAATGTTCAAGAAAATGAGTCAGTAGATAACAGTATTATTGTATAGTACAACAAATACCAACCAACTCAAAAGGCAACTATCACATCTTAATATGAACATTATTACTATCTTAAAGAACCCATACACTTAGTACAGTATAAGTCTTACGTGTGGCAGATAGACTGGATTTCTTCAGGACAAGATCCTTTGTACTGCTACTGGGAGATGGGGACTGGGAAGTACCACTACGTATGGACACATTGTCACTTGTCCTTGTTATGGGAGACTGTTCCCCAGTCAAGCTCCTGCCATCAACTTGACTTAATGGTTCTCGCGTCAATCTTGTAAGACGAGAAAACACGCCTCTCTTTTGCTCACATTGGAAATACCGTATTCCAGCAACGGATCCATCGTTTTTTCCTGCAGAATGGATGACACACAATTATCTTCAAGAATCTCAAATAAAAGACAAATACTCACAAAAATAAATTTAAAAAGGTGTATATAATGAATACTAATCTGACTTTGGTTTCTTTTAATACCTTTAGGTACAACTAAATTAAAAGTTATTAGTTCAGTGAGAGTTTAGACACACTGTTGCAGAATCCAGGTTAATGTGGTATTCACACTGGCATCTTTATCTGTAATTCACAGAGTAAATCAAGAGTGAAATAGTTGTGGTCTATGAGAAGGGTATCATTTGCATGGATCTGAAATAGGAAACTGCAAAACTCCATTTTAAAGATGGCCAAAAGTGAGATTCAAACATAATTCATCTCTCAAATTCATTGAAAGTGACTTTGCTATCAGCGTAATAAAAAACTTAGCTACTACACTAGATCAAAATAAAGAAAATTCAACCAAATATATAAATTGCTTTTCAATAAAAGGAACATAAAGGACCAAGAGAAGCAGTCCCCCACCCCCCGAGTTCACTATGTAAAGAATGGCATATTCCATTCATCACATTTCATTTTACTCAAGGACTTGCTGTGATGTTGTGCTAAGGATTATGTTTAATACAGCTCAGAATAATCTTCACTGGGTTCTCTATAATATATAATTTTAGGCAATGAAGAAATACAAAAGCAAAAAAAAAAAAAAAAACTGCATTCTCAATTTTTTTTACTTTATGTTTCTTCCTATCATACAACAAGTTGGTGAGACAGACTAACAGAGTTCAGCTGTTACTTGAAATATTTTCATCATTATCATTCTATCAATCTCATAATAATCTGAATAACTGTATTATGAACTTTAGATCGATCGATCAATCAATCAATCAATCAATCAATCAATCAATCAATCCTGATATGCATTTAGGGCAGTTGCCCAGGTGGTAGATTCCCTATCTGTAGTTTTCCTAGCCTTTTCTTAAATGATTGCAAAAAGAAATTGGAAATTTATTGAACATTTCCTTGGTAAGTTATTCCAATTCCTAACTCCCCTTCCTATAAATGAAATATTTGCCCCAATTTGTCCCCTTGAATTCCAACTTTATCTTCATATTGCGATCTTTCCTACTTTTAAAGACACCACTCAAACTTATTTGTCTACTGATGTCATTCCACGCCATCTCTCCACTGACAGCTCAGTTAGTCGAGCAGCTCTTCTCCTTTCTCCCAAGTCTTCCCAGCCCAAACTTTGTAACATTTTCAAAACGCTGCCCTTTTGTCGGAAATCACCCAGAACAAATCGAGCTGCTTTTCTTTGGATTATTTCCAGTTCTTGAATCATGTAATCCTGGTGAGGGTCCCATAAACTGGAACCATACTCTAGTTGGGGTCTTACCAGAGACTTATATGCCCTCTCCTTTACATCCTTACTACAACCCCTAAATACCTTCATAACCATGTGCAGAGATCTGTACCCTTTATAAACAATCATATTTATGTGATCACCCCAATGAAGGTCTTTTCTTATATTAACACCTAGGTAGTTACAATGATCCCCAAGAGGAACTTTCACCCCATCAACACAGTAATTAAAACTGAGAGGACTTTTCCTATTTGTGAAACTCACAACCTGACTTTTAACCCCGTTTATCATCATACCATTGCCCACCGTCCACCTCACAACACTATCAAGGTCACCCTACAGCCGCTCACAATCTTGTAACTTATTTATTACCCTGTACAGGATAACATCATCTGCAAACAGCCTTATCTCTGATTCCACTTCTTTACACATAACATTGATATATATATAAGAAAACATAAAGGTCCAATAATACTGCCTTGAGGAATTCCCCTCTTAATTATTACAGGGTCAAATAAAGCTTTGCCTACTCTAATTCTCTGAGATCTATTTTCTAGAAATATAGCAACCCATTCAGTCACTCTTTTGTCTAGTCCAATTGCACTCATTTTTGCCAGTAGTCTCCCATGATCCACCCTATCAAATGCTTTAGACAGGTCAATCGCGATACAGTCCATTTGACCTCCAGAATCCAAGATATCTGCTATATCTTGCTGGAATCCTACAAGTTGAGCTTCAGTGGAATAACCCTTCCTAAAACTGAATTGCCTTCTATCGAACCAGTTATTAATTTCACAAACGTGTCTAATATAGTCAGAAAGAATGCCCTCCCAAAGCTTACATACAATGCACGTCAAACTTACTGGGCTGTAATTTTCAGCTTTATGTCTATCACCCTTTCCTTTATACACAGGGCTTAGTATAGCAACTCTCTGTTCATCTGGTATAGCTCCTCCGACCAAACAATAATCAAATAAGTACTTCAGATATGGTACTATATCCCAACCCATTGTCTTTAGTATATCCCCAGAAATCTGATCAATTCCAGTCGCATTTCTAGTTTTCAACTTTTGTATCTTATTGTAAATGTCATTGTTATCATACGTAAATTTTATTACTTCTTTGGCCTTAGTTTCCTCCTCTATCTCGACATCATCCTTGTAACCAACAATCTTTACATACTGCTGACTGAAAACTTCTGCCTTTTGAAGATCATCACATACACACTTCCCTTGTTCATTAATTATTCCTGGAATGTCCTTCTTGGAACCTGTTTCTGCCTTAAAATACCTATACATACCCTTCCATTTTTCACTAAAATTCGTATGACTGCCAATTATGCTTGCCATCATGTTATCCTTAGCTGCCTTCTTTGCTAGATTCAATTTTCTAGTAAGTTCCTTTAATTTCTCCTTACTTTCACAGCTATTTCTAACTCTATTTCTTTCCAGTCTGCACCTCCTTCTTAGTCTCTTTATTTCTCTATTATAATAAGGTGGGTCTTTACCATTCCTTACCTCCCTTAATGGTACAAACCTGTTTTCGCATTCCTCAATAATTTCTTTAAACCCATCCTGGGATGTTTACATTTTTATTTACCGTTTCCACCGATCATAGCTACTTTTTAGAAACTGCCTCATGCCTGCTTTATCAGCCATATGGTACTGCCTAACAGTCCTACTTTTAAGACCTTCCTTTCTATCACATTTATTTTTAACTACCACAAAAACAGCTTCATGATCACTAATACCATTTATTACTTCAGTTTTCCTATAGAGCTCATCTGGTTTTATCAGCACCACATCCAGGATATTTTTCCCTCTGGTTGGTTCCATCACTTTCTGAATCAGCTGTCCTTCCCATATTAACTTATTTGCCATTTGTTGGTCATGCTTCCTGTCGTTCGCACTTCCTTCCCAATTGACATCTGGCAAATTCAGATCTCCCGCTACAATAACATTTCTTTCCATGTTGTTTCCCACATAGCTGACTATCCTATCAAATAATTCCGAATCCACGTCAGTGCTACCCTTTCCCGGTCTGTACACTCCAAATATATCAAGTTGCCTATTATCTTTAGAAATGAGCCTTACACCTAGAATTTCATGTGTCTCATCTTTAACTTTTTCGTAGCTTACAAATTCTTCTTTCACCAGAATGAACACTCCCCCTCCCACCCTTCCTATCCTATCTCTACGATATACACTCCAGTGCCGTGAGAAAATTTCTGCATCCATTATATCATTTCTCAGCCATGATTCAACTCCTATTACAATATCTTGTAAATATATATCTATTAAATTACTTAATTCTATTCCTTTCTTTACAATACTTCTACAGTTCAACACTAACAATTTTATGTCATCCCTACTTGATTTCCAGTTCCCTGTTCCCTTATCACCGCTCCCTAGGCCATCCCGTTTCCCTGAATGTACCTCCCTATTACCCTTCCAAACAAATTTCCTAACTTATATATACCACTGCGGTTTAAATAAGGCCATCTGAGCGCAGATCCCTATCTCCTACCCACCCATTAGGATCTAGAAATTTCACTCCCAGTTTCCCACATACCCACTCCATAGTCTCATTTAAATCCCCAATCACCCTCCAGTCAGTATCCCTTCTACACAGTATTCCACTAATAACAATCTCCGCTTTCTTAAACTTCACCCGTGCTGCATTTACCAGATCCCACACATCTCCAACTATGTTGGTACTTATATCAGCTTGCCTTACATTGTTGGTACCAACGTGAAACACTACCACCTTCTCCTTCCTCTCCTCGCTCTCTTCTACTTTCCTCAACATCTGCCTTAACCTAATTCCTGGATAACACTCTACCCTGGTACCCTTTCCTCCACACAATTTCCCCATGTGTCTAACGATGGAATCCCCCATGACCAGAGCCTCAACCCTACCCACCTCATTTGATCCCCTCCCCTCCTGGTCAACCCTATCTTTCCTGATAGCTGCAGAAGCTACTTCCTCCTCTCTTTTCTCCTTCCCATGACCCTGTTCCACCTGTCTTTTCCTATCCTCTACTCTACATTTTCCTTTCCTACCTTTTCCCTTCCTCCTACTTCCACACATCTCAGCAACAGTTCCCTGTCCCTCATCTTCCTTCTGTTGTTCTACCTGGAGTGACTCGTACCGATTTCGCACAGACACCTGTCCTGAATTCTGATCCTGAATAGAGCCCTTAGCCTGCAATCTCCTTCCCCTTAGAACATTAGACCACCTGTCTTCTACAACTCCTCCCTTTCCTTCCCCTCCCTCTTGTACACCTACTGTAACCTGTACATTGTTCGAGGGAGTCCTATCTTCCTGCACACATTTTTACCAGTTGTCTCCCATGATCTACCCCAGGGATGGCGAACCTATTTAAGAATCATTTAAATGTTCGTTTCATGTCAAATGAAGAAAGAAGAGAGCTCGTTTCACAGAAAATCGAAGAATACACAAAGCAAACTATTTGTTTTGTATCATCTTTCTTATTTCGGAGGCACGCCACATGAACATATTAAAGATTTTATATACGTCTTGTGCTACAGACTATACAATATCACACAGTTCGTATAGTCATAGTGTTTCACGTGTAAGAAATAAATATCGAAAACCTGGCCATCAGTTAGTCGGTGAGTGAAGTTTGACGTGTGTGTGGTAGCCAGTAGCGCGTAATTATTCGTTGTGTGCTATTGTTTATTGAATGTTGTTTGTATACGGACCTCACAAACACGTTTTCAGTGTCGAAAAAACAGAAACTTAACAAAAGTAGTAACCGGATTCTTCAAGAACAGTGGACAATGGAATTCGGAGTGATAGAAATAAGCAATAACGCTTTGTGTTGCCTGTGACTGAAAACCGTTGTGTCCCGCACATTTAATGTAGACCAAAAGCACCATTTCCAGACGAATCATTAAAATATTCGTTCCATGTCAAATGAAGAAAGAAGAGGGCTCGTTTCACAGAAAATCGAAGAATACACAAAGCAAACTATTTGTTTTGTATCATCTTTCAGGCCAAGGAATAATATCAGTGCGGATGTTTCAATCTGTCTCAGTGCATATTAGAGCATGGGAAGCCGATTTTTGACGGTGAGTTCTTGACAGAGACTTTCTTATCGACGTCAGATACATTGATTGAAGACTTTCCTAACAAACAGCAAATAATTAACACAATTAAAGAAATGCCAGCCAGCCGAAATACTGTCAAGTGTAGAATAATAAGAATGAGTGAAGATGTTTTGGAGCATTTGAAAGCTGATTCGGATAACTCCCAGATGTATTCAGTATGTCTTGATGAAAACACGTATGTGCACTTACAAGAAAGCATTGCTGTTTTGTCTGATTTCCTTGTGAAAAATGATGAGGGGAGGGAGGAATTAGTAAAATTGTTAAGTTTACGAAATATGGCAATAGGTAAGGATATAATGAAGGATGTGAAGCAAGAATTTGTATTAAAAATGGGCTTTGACTTACAAAATAGCCTAAAGTATGGTGGGTATTCGTGATGGGTTTGTGCAATTTCTGAAAGGAAACGTTAAACACCCTACAATGAACGTTGTGAAGTCAACAGTTAGAATCTGTCTTGGTTCAGACCTATGTGCTTCTTGCGTGTTACTGAAGACAAGAAGATATGAACCTAATATAAATGACATGGGTACTAAATGTGAGAACGATATTTCACTCGAAGTTCATTAGCAATATTAGTATTTTAAATGTTATATCTAATAATATTTGATGACGAGATGTGTTACAATGGGAGCTTATTATATATTTTTACAAGTAATGTTAGGTATTCTCGAAATACTTAAAAATGTATTTTTGATGTTTTTGCAAAATACAACCACGAAACGTGCAGTCAAATGTATTTACAAGATATATATTAAATTAAATAAGTAAATAAATCACTAAAAGAATAACTAACATATTATGAAACATAATTGGGAATTAAGAAAGGAAGTCGTACGGGGGAGGGAGGGAGCCATTCCTTAAAAGAAAATAACAAGTGGCACAGTAAACACTTGAGAATAATAAAACAGACTTAAAATGGCTCACTAGCTGGAAAAGGTTCGCCATCCCTGATCTACCCTATCAAATGCCTTAAATAGGTCAATCACGATACAGTCCATTTCACCTCCTGAATCCAGGATATCTGCTACAACTTGCTGGAATCCTTCAAGTTGAGCTTCAGTGGAATAACCTTTCCTAAACCCAAACTGCCTTCTACCAAACCAGTTATTAATTTCATATACATGTCTAATATAACCAGAAAGAATGCTTTCCAAAAGCTTACATGCAATGCATGTCAAACTGACTGGCCTGTAATTTTCAGCTTTATGTCGTTCACTGTTTCCTTTATACACAGGGGCTAATAAAGTAAATCTCCAGTCATTTGGTATAGCCCTTTCATACAAACAATAATCAAAAAAGTACTTCAGATATGGTACCATATCCCAACCCATTGCCTTTTGTATATCCCCCGAATCCTTATCAATTCCAGATGCTTTTCTAGTTTTCAACTTTTGTATCTTAGTGCAAATGTCATTGTTATTATAGGTAAATTTTAATACTTCTTTAGTATTAGTCACCTCCTCTATCTGGACCTTATCCTTGTAACCAACAATCTTTACATACTGCTGACTGAATACTTCTGCCTTTTAAAAATCCTTGCATACACACTCCCCCTGTTCATTAATGATTCCCGGAATGTCCTCCTTGGAACCTGTTTCTGCCTTAAAGTACCTATTCATACTTTTCCATTTTTCACTAAAATTTGTATGACCGCCAGTTATGCTTGCCATCAAGTTATCCTTAGCTGACTTCTTTCCTGATTCAATTTCCTAGTAAGCTCCTTCAATTTCTCCTTACTTCTGGAACCATTTCTAACTCCTCCTCCTAACTCCTTCCAACCTGCACCTCATTCTTAGTTTCCTTACTTCTCTATAATAATAGAGTGGATATTTACCATTCCTTACCACCTTTAAAGGTACAAACCTATCTTCACATTCCTCAACAATTGCTTTAAACCCATCCCACAAGGCGAGCTGGCCATGAGGTTGGAAGCATGCGGCTGTGAACTTGCATTTGGAAGATAGTGGGTTCGAATCCAACTGTCGGCAGCCCTGAAGATAGTTTTTCTGTGGTTTGCCATTTTGACACCAGACAAATGCTGGGCTGTACCATAATTAAGGCCATGGCCGCTTCCTTCCAAGTCCTAGGCCTTTCCTATCCCATCATCACCATAAGACCTAAAGCCACGTAAAGCCACCAGCAAAATATAATAATTAAAAAAACCATCCCAGAGTCTGTTTAAAGTTTTATTTACCATTTTCCAACGATCATATTTACTTTTTGAACACTTCCTCATGCCTGTTTTATCAGCCATACGGTACTGCCTAATAGTCCTAATTTTAATACCTTCCTTTCTTTCAAATTTATTTTTTTAACTACCAAAAAAACAGCTTTGTGATCACTAACACCATCTATTACTTCGGTTTGTCTATAGAGCTCATCTGGTTTTACGAGCACCACATCCAGAATATTCTTCCCTCTAGTTCGTTCCATCACTTTCTGAATCAGATGCCCTTCCCATATTAACTTATTCGCCATTTGTTGGTCATGCTTCCTGTCGTTCGAATTACCTTCCCAATTGACATTTGGTAAATTGAGATCACCTGCCACTATCACGTTCCTTTCCTCATCGTTTCCCACATAGCTGATTATCTTATCAAATAATTCTGAATCAGTGTCAGCGCTACCCTTTCCCGGTCTGTACACTCCAAAGACATCAAGTTGCCTATTATCTTTAGAGATGAGCCTTACACCTAGAATTTCATGTTTGTCGTCTTGAACCTTTTCGTAGCTTACAGATTCTTCTTTCACCAGAATGAATACTCACCCTCTTACCAATCATATCCTATCTCTACGATACACACTCCAGTTCCCTGAGAAAATTTCTGCATTCATCATATCATTTCTCAGCCATGATTCAACTCCTATTACAATATCTGGTAAGTATATATCTATTAAATTACTTAATTCTATTGATTTCTTTACAATACTTCTACAGTTCAACACTAGCATTTTGATGTCATCCCTACTTGACTTCCAGTTCCCTGTACCCTTATTACCGCTACCTAGGCCACCCCGTTTCCCTGAATGTACCTCCCTATAACCCTATAACCTCTACAATTTACTGCAATACTTCTATTTTTTACTAGTGCAGAAATATACATAAATTTTGCTCCTCAAGAAGGTGTAACAAGAATACTATTGGATCTCTTCAGAACAATTAATTGGAAATTTCAAGATTTACATAATGTTCATTCCATCATAATCAGAAAATTATTCCTTACATGTATTGATCAACTACACCTCTTTAACTTAGCGTTTCAATTGGCATTAACACTCAACAACAGATAACAATAATGGATTAAATTTCTGTCGCCTGTGGTGGAACGGAGAACTGGAAATAAGCATTGTGTTTTGTGAAATTATATTACTGAGTTTGGAAACGTAAACTATTTACCTCTTATTTTAAGAAACCTCGAGAATAGAATTTGGGACTCATGAACTTTTGAAAATCATTGATTATAGTATTTCTTAATATGTCTTTTTACCACTTTATTTTTCTGGACAGATCAAGATATTATTTGGAACTGTAAACAGACAATGAAAGATGCGAGAATTATTTTTGAAGTGATCTTTGTATTTAAATTTCATGTAGTTGTGTTTGATTGAATTTGGAAAAAAGGTCGTGTATCATGTAAATTAATTTCAAGAAGATTCAAGAAAGTCATTCTGGACTTGAAGAAAATTAATATTGTGTTTTGGTAAAACGCGTGCATTACATAACTTTTGAACCAACAGGTACTGGCATGTGGAGGAAGTAGGTGATGCAATTCTACTTGTAGAATTGTAGAATACTGCAGTATAGGAACTGGCCATATATGGTCATCAATTGGATTGGTCAGAATAACAACCTTTCTAAGTGGCGAAAATGGGAATCTAGAGAAATTCGGTGTCCTATTGGTTACTTGCGATCTGTCCATTTCTGGCCTTCTGCCGGCTTCGCGTGTGAGATGCGTGTTATCCATGCCTTTTTCATCCGACCATCCTCGTGAGCGCTTGCCCTCCAGGGGTCCTCAGCTTATCTTGGTAAGCGCTATTTCTATGCTTTTTCTATTATGTTTGATTTTATTTAACTCCTTCCAGTGTTTTGATATTTTCTCGTTTAATGTAACTTCCAATGATTTAAATTTAACGTATCGGTGTTTGCTCTAGATTCCCATATTCACCAGTTTTGCTGACTGTGTTTTCGACAGACAGTCACTTGCATCTGGTTATTAGCTACTTGCTGTAATTCTGCAACTACGTTAAACCTCGTGTTTTACAAATTTACTTAAATATCTTGATAATGTCTTTGTTTTGGTTCATTTGACTTTGTAGCTTTGTTAATTTTAATATATGTGAGCTAAAGGGTGATCGATGTGCGTTTCCCTTTCCCGACAATGGGGTACGATACTATGGCCTTATTAGGGTTTCCAACACGTTCCACAGTCCTTCCGTAGTTGTCGTTGTTAGGCCTGTAAGTTATGTTTACCTTGCGTATGTTTCCATTTTGTGTGTTTGATAAGTTAACTGTCTTATTTCCAAAGCTAAGATATGAAACTGCCATTACATTGATATTTTTCTATTTTCCCCATATTATTATTATTTTTCTATTTTCCCTATTTATCTTATTATTTATTATCAATAAGTGATTACACTCATTTTCCTCATTTTTATTATTCATATCATTATTATTATTATTCATTCCTATTTCACTTTTTTTAAAATTATTATTATTATTATTAATATTATTATTATTATTATTATTATTATTATTATTATTATTATTATTATTATTATTATTATTATTATGATTATTATTATTTTGTATGCTAGGTATGGAAAAAATGAAAACAGAATAATTATCTTAACTAAACTGTATTTTTCACTTACACGTTAATAAGAGAGCAGAAGTATTATTTCATATTAATAAAAATAAACCTCACACTCCATAAATGCATACATAAGTACATTAGTGAGTTCTTTAATATGAACCTTACTATATTATGTGATAGGGCCAATATTTAATGCTGAATTAATATTATCTACCTTCAATGAGGTAAGAAAACTGGAAAAGCCCGTGAACGCTCAGGGTAGCAGTATAGGTGGCCACCCATTGACATGCACAGGTGTAGTTTTTGTATGAGAGAGAAACAAGGCTGTGGCAGAGACAGAAGTTAGGGGAATTACCTAACTCAATCCCGCTAGTAGAAGAGCGGGAGATATTATGACTTTTGGGTGTGCAAATTACGCCAGTGAACTGTTGTTGGCGAGTGTAAAACAGAGAAAGTTATTATGTCATTTTTTCCAAGTGTCTTTAGCTGAAAATACCTCATATTGGTGCTCTGACTAATTAATAGTAATATTTTTATGGAGCATGGAAACTGAAGCTTACTTGAAACAAAGGAGAAGGCAATGTTTGTTGGAGATCTCCCTTGCGCTGCATCTCTCCTGGAAACTTATAGAAGAGGTGTGATCTGTAAGATGGGAGCACTGTTGAACTCTGAACGTGTTACTGTGCGTATCGTCGGAACCTAGCACCTGAACGAAGACAACATAGGAGAAGTGCCCATAGCCAATAAAGAAAGAATTTATTAAGTTCATCTTGCTTGAAACTACGAGGCAAGTGAATGTAATAATGTTAGGTAGACAATTTTGATCAAATAATCAATAATATGTGAGTGAACAGAATGGGAGCTGCAGGCTACAGTAACTCATGATCAGGTGTAGAAGTGACAACTAGGTGCCAGTAGGGACAGACGGAGCATCAGTTAGCAGAAACTGATAAAAACATTTCTCACTCATAAGTTATAGTATGAAATCACAAGTCAGAAGCCATAACGATTAATTTAATTATCTGAGTTAATTGCAGTAGGCAGCAAGTTGAACTTCCTACGAAAAGATCCTCCTGCGCAAACTGATTTTCCCATGGTAATAGAGCTTCCTACAGAACATGTTAATCAAGCAAATGGCGCCAATCATGGACCACCGCACGGAGCCAAATTGGGGACCTGCAACTATGGACGTCAGTAGTGCAATCGTGCACTAAGTCATGCAGTGTGGCCTTGGATGGATGACTGAACATCACAGGAATGGATAAGTCTGAACAAATTTTCAAAGCGTGGATTAGGACTAACCAGGATTCGCATTTTTGTGAATATTAATTTTATCATGCCTTCAAGGCAAGCCTTCGTATAAACATAAATAAGTCAGGAGATTTAGGATCATGCATGAATTAGTTCAGGGTTATTAGCTTTGTATTAAATATTGGTATACTAGGGTAACTGTTTATTGAGTTTGAGGTCTTGTCAGATAAAGTTATTCCTGTCTGTTTTATTTGAGAGTGTCTGAGATGATATGGTCATCCTGAAAGTAAGGTCAGTAGTGCCGCACACAGTATTGAACTGGGAGATTAGTACTGTGAGAGATAAACAACCTAAGGAATAGAAGTGGAGGTCCTAATAGTATAAGACATGTCAATTTTTCAGTGGTACGGAGTAAGGAGTGGACATACAGTCCCCACCGAAGAGTAAGAAAGGTTCTTCTGGAAAAATCTTGGCAGGTAACGCATGGCAAAGCACATGAATCGAACGAGGGTCTGCAAGATAAGAAATGTGATTTGGCGAGTAATAGTTCCGTATAGTCTGAAGCGAAGATGCTGCAGATAAGTCTATCCAATGTCAAATTACGAGTCTGGGAAGAACTTGTACCAGACCAAGGAGAGATTTTGTTATGAGATATATGAGAGCCATGGCCACTCGTACTATTGAGATGTTCCCTCCAAGCGTGGAGATAAGAAAATAGGCAACTGTGGGGTGTGTCCCCGAGTGACAGGCTGAGGGAAGACTTATTTTGTTACATTACAGCTATGCGACAACCTTCCCCGAGTAAATAAAATTCTACAGTGAAAAGGAATATTTTATTTGGGACATAGCAAGATAGATGACCATGTTAAATGCCATCACAGCAGCAGGTTAATGAACATCAGATAAGCAGTCGACTGGAAAGACAAGCATGCATGTATTTCATCTCAATAAGACAAGTGTTAATTTATGTTTTTATTTCAGGTATTTGTGTGTGTCATATTTTGTTACCCATGTGTCTTGCATCGTTATTTGTCGTTTGTTCTCATTTGTGTAAGGGGAGAGCTCGTAGGCTTTTTATGGGATCTGAGGACTCAATCCTCATTCTTGATTATGAGAGCAGGCACACATTTAGCTTCAGTGATTATTTTGGGGGTATTATAGTGATCCAAAGCCAGTGTGTTTTATGTTTATGTTTCCCTAACCATTGGGAGTCATATTAGTAGAAATAACATGCAAATCTTATACTCCTAATCACATGTAGTTGAACATTTTAAGTAACATCTATGACCGCAGTGTTCAGACTTATTTGTTCAATAAACTCACGCCATGTTAATTACTCACAGTTCCAAGAATGATAAAGACTTTCACATGATTCGGGCAGAGACCTGCAACTTTCAGGGCTATTTTGTCAGAAAAATGTTGTGTTTCTTGTTTAATCTTTTGATATTTTTGGGGGAAATTTTATCTTCATTTTATGCTTTTTGTGGATTAAACTTTTCCATCCCTCATCTTTGGATTCTCATTCACGTATAGTTGTTAGCATCCCATTCTACTTTAATTTTAGATATTTGTTAGACCCATCTTCCAGACAGACCACCACTCTACCGACTGACCAGCCAGGCGAAAGAAGAGGATGTTAAATAAGGTACAAATAGTACAATACATTTTATTACTAGGTCTATTATGTTTGGCAATTGTTTGAAGTTAGAAAAAAAACATATTTTAAGACCAGTACGTAAGTGCACATTATTGAAGGATTCACTAATTGATGTTGTAAAAATTATGAATCTTTTTTTTAAATATAGGCCTAACACTGAGTTGTAATAATAATAATAATAATAATAATAATAATAATAATAATAAAGCTATGCTATTCAAAGCACAAGGAGGCACACAAACCCTAAAAGACCAGTACAGTGGACAATGCAGTCACAAGGTGAACCAAGTACTGTAGAGCTAAATCGGCATCACCACCAAATGAAGTTCATTCAAAGTTAATGTGAAGGACGGGACATAGATATAAAACTCTGCAAGTTCAAAACTGAAAACTGGAAATTACACCAAGGCTGCTGAACAACTATTGTAAAATGCAAAGAAGTATTTCTTGCCTGGAAAAAAAAAAAAAACTCTCTCAACTAAATTCTGCAGGCGAACCTAAAATTACTCTAAATGAATCAGGAATGCAACAAATTAGGAGGCTTGTGTTCGAAATAGTATAGTTGACACTATAGTAGTGGACATGGAAACCAGATTCCAGGACTTTCAGAAGCTAAATTTTATGAAATCAGTAGATTATTCATTCTACAAAAGAAGTTATGTATTTTAAAATAAAACACACAGACTTCTTCTTCTTCTTTTCTACCGCTTTTCCCACACCTGTGGGGTCGCGGGTGCGAACTCTTGTCACACATGAGGATTTGGCCCTGTTTTTGCGGCCGGATGCCCTTCGTGATGAAAACCCCATATGGAGGTATGTAATCGCTATTGCGTGTTCTGTGGTGGTTGGTAGAACACACAATTAGACTATTACCCTTTAGGCAAAGATTTATTTTCGGCTGATGATGCTTACGACTGTTAAGCGAAACATGTCCCATCTTACAATGCCTGTTGCAATGTTTATTTCCTAAATATAAGGAAAGATAAGTATTGGAAAGGAGGTGTTAACTATTATTCTTATTTTAATGTTCATAAATGAAATCACCATAAATGATCAAAAAATTAACATAGTCCTACAATTTAAATACCTTGGAGAAATCATTATGCACAACTTAAGCAAGAAAGCAACATGGATAAATTAGAACCAACACATTCATGTTTTTCCCTAGGATTTATTGGAGCTAACGCTTCTGCTATCGATTTTAGTTTGGTGGTCAGTTCTTCTAATGTATTAGTGTTGACAGATCCCTCTCCTGTTTTCCTATCTCCCTATTATTTATTAAGGTGATAGGGTCAAATTTTGATCTATTTTTATTTGGAGGCCTTTTCTTAACCCTTGGAGTTAATTTTATTCTGATCTTAACAACATAGTGATCTCACCGTGAGTCTTCTCCTCATCCCCAGGACTTTGACATTGTAGATTTCACAATGGTGAAATTTATCCAAGCATACGTGGTCCAGTTGCTATTCACCTTTTTGGAAATCAGGATGTTTCGAAGTTTTTAATTTGTGAGGTTTCCTTTTAGAGTATGTTGATTTTGAGATTGTGGTTTCTGCATAATTCAACCAATCTTTGACCGTTTTGATTCGTTCTCTTATGCGCTGGCCATTTTACAATGATATCTCAGTTCCTTCTTTCTTATCCCAGTTGTGCGTTGAAATCACCAAGGAGAATTTTAGCGTGTGATGGAGGTATGTTAATTAAAGTTTGATCCAGGAGATCCCAGAATTTTTGTGCTTCTTTATCCTTTAGAGTGTTATTTTTCTGATTAGTGGGAGCATGTGCACTGATAATTTTGTAGATTTTATTTGCAGATTTCAGAGTTAGTGTTGCAAGTCTGGGGGATTGAGATTTAAATTCCATGACTGAATCTATGATTTTGACATTTATTAGAAATCCATTACTAAACTGCGGACAGTTGTTAATCACTCGTTTTCCAGGGATTCCTTTATACACTTGGTACTCTTGTGATGCTATTGGGTTTTGATCACTATTCCTTATTTCTTGAAGGGCCATGATTAGAATTTTATGTTTATCCATGATGTCTGTGACAATCTTTAATTTTCCAATTTGACACAAAGAGTTAACATTGTGTGTTGAGAAGAAAGAGATTTGTTTATGTATAATTCTTTGAAGTTTCTGTGTACAAAGGACATACTATATTGTTTTATACTACTTTTTCTAACCAAATGTAGTACATTACACATCAGTTGTTACATCCACCTTCTGAACATAATCTCCTTGTAACTGTATGCACTTTTGCCATCGATGTGTCAGTCTCTCCAGACATTCCTGAAACCATTTTTTCGTAGTGCTGCGTACCCATGCCCTGACAGCTGTATCCAGTTCTGCAAAATCTGCAAAACAGCGACCATGCATAGGTTTCTTCATGTTCCCGAACAGGTGATAATCACTTGGTGCCAAGTCGGGAGAGTATGGTGGGTGTGGCAGCACCGTGAATCCCATTTATTGTTTCATTTGAGGCTCATGGTAATGGAGCCATGTCTCATCACTAGCCACAAGCCTAGCCATGAAGTCAGCTGGATCTTGATCATGGCATTGCAAACGTTCTCTGCACATGTCCACACGCCTCTGCTTTTCATCTGCAGACAAGAGTCTAGGCACCCACGTGGATGACACCTTCCCCAACTGTAAGTTGCCGTGCACGATCCGCTGCCGGGTGTTTCAGCTAATTCCCGTGGCTGCCTCCATTTCCGTAAATGTGATGCATTTGTTTCCTTGGATGGCCTGTTCGACCCAGGCAATGTTGGCTGGTGTTGACACTGTCATATTCCTTCCAGAACTGCTTCCGTTGTCCACCGATGTGCGCCCCATTTTCCAACCTTCCACCCAGTTTTAAACTGTTTTTTGTGACGGCGCATGTTCTCCACAGACTGCCACCAAGCGCTGATGAATTTCTGCAGTGGTCACACCTCCTTTCCATAGGAACCATGTTGTATAGTGACGGTTGCTTTCCATGTTGTCTGCTCCTACGCTGACAGAATTGTTATGAAATAGCTATGACGAGTGCATTCGTTGGCCCCTGTGTGTGTGCTGCTACCAAACGGTGGAACAAGACACTAGCTACAAGCTACACATCACCACCTTCAAAAGTGAAATACGAACCATACCCGGACGTACAAAAAACAAAGTGTAAAACAATATAGTACGCCCCTCGTAGATGCTGGCTTTTGAGTTTTCAGATGCTCTGACCCATCATAATCTTCTTAATGACAGCCCACCACATCTGAATGCCGTCTTTTCTGCAATATATGATTGCAGTCGGTTGAATTCTTCTTCAAAAGACTTTTCATGGTCGACTGTCTAAGGTGTCGCCTTGAGATGAGGATAAACATTTTACAAAAACAATATAAATATAAGTCACCACCTTATCAATACAAAATTTATTCACATTCAGCTAGTAAATATGGTCAAGACTGGTTTCGGCCCCTAGGGGGTCATCTTCAGTTGACATGCATAAAAGATATATTTTACAAAAACATCACATATAATGATTAAAACTTAAAATAAGTCCAACTGATCATAAATGTTGGTATGTATGTCTTGGTACATTTGAGCTATTGTATGTGTCAATCCTAAGTTTCCCAGCATACAGTGTCAAGGTAAGTAGTTAACTAATATACATCATCCATGAAATTACATGCTATTTTTCATGTTATCCCTATCTAATTTGGGTTGTACAATGTGGAATGAGATATACATACATTTGTGTAAATTAATGGTAGTAAGTTCAGTAATATACATTAAAAATTGGTTCTTAAAATACATTAATTGATTATTGATCAGTCATATGAAAATGTAGAATTATTAGTTTGGACACTTGTGATTAAAATATTAGTATGCAATACCTTGTTGGCATATATCTTAAATGCTAAAGTATCAGTTTATAAAGCCTATTGTTCTTATTTTATGTCTTGGAATAGGGTTGAACTTTTAGAAAATTATTTGTTTTGTTGAGCATAGGCATTGGATAAACTTGTTAAATTGGACACATAACTAAAACAGTGGTATATATATACCTTGTTAAAAATACATTGTATTAACATTATTAATATGTGGTGCTATATATACATTGTTTGGGGTAAAATGGGGTTAACGAAGTTTTCACACAGTATTTGATTAGTTATGATGTTCCGATATAATGGGTCCGTAAAAATATATAACTATATACATAATTGCGGTTAGATAAGTATTTGTATAATCTGCTTGCAATTCAGGTAATATTTGGTTGTAATGTCTGGCGATATTTTGGGCAGCTACTGTTGTTAGAGCTATTAAGAGTCTTGAATATTATTGATGGAGCATGTTCTTCTTTTCGTGTGCCGTTATATGTTGAGTTGGTGACATTTGTAAGAACGCGTTGAATGTTATGCGTCCTGGTAAGGTGCACGTTGATTTTATCGTAGAAGCATATATGTTGTGAAAACAAAGTATCTGAAAGTAGAAATAATGAGTGTGAAAATGATGTGGTATGAAAGTGTAATAGTAAATCGTATATCGTTTCACTTACGTTCGGTGTTGAAACCGTGCGCTCTGTGTAGCTGCCTGTTGAGATCGAACGCGTGTTGCTCTGAGATTGTATTTGGCGACGGTAGAGGGGAGGTTTGCGGGGGTGGGTGGAGCGTTAGTAACGGGAGTGGGGTTGGAGGGGAGGAGGTCTTGGAGCGGTTGATTTGAACGTATGGATTTTTGTTTATTAATTCTTTTAAGGTAGTAATCTTTTAGTAAGGGAATTACTGCATGAAAAAGAATATTGTTTCTGTCTATGTTTTCATTTAAGTTGGAGTTCGGATTGACGTATTTGTCTAAATTTATGTAAAATTCTTCTACTATACTGAGCAAGGGACTTTTTGGATTCATATTGAGGATTTGCATGTCACTATTAATGTCCGTGAAATTGTGTTTCTGATCGTCAATGTGCTGACCCATAGCTGAGAAGTGTCTGTGTTTGACGGCATTTACATGTTCATTATATCGTATTAAAAAACTCCTACCAGTAAGCCCTACGTAGCTGGCTCAGCAGTCGTTGCATTTGAGGCGATAGACTCCTGAGTGGTTGTATTTATTTATGTTGTTAACTGATTTGGAATTGTATAGTATGTTAGTGTTATTGCGTGTAGTTTTGTATGCTATTTTTAGACCTTGTTTTTTGAAGATATTGGTTATGGGATGTATATGGTTATTGTTGTAAGTAAACAGTGCATATTCTTTTTTATCTTTGTTGATTCTGGTTAGCTTGGTTTTCGGTTGGTTTTTGACTTTGTTGATGATCCGGTTTATCATTTCTCTTTTATATCCATTTTGTTTTGCTATTTCATGGATTGTGTTTAATTCTTTATTTAGATTTTCCTTTGAAAGTGGAATGTTATATGCTCTGTGAATCATATTATAGTATGCAGCTTTTTTGTGAGTGTGTGGGTGGGTGGAGTCTATTGTATTCGATGTATGGGTAGGTTTTCTATATATGTTGTATGTTAGGTGGTTGTTATGTCTGGTTATGGATATATACAAGTAGTTTATGGTGTTGTTATTTTCAGTGTCCATGGTAAATTTTATATGGGGATCTATTTTATTTAGTTGTTCTAAGATTATATTTTCATTGGTATGTCTATTGTCCATGATTATGAATGCATCATCGACAAACCTGCACCAATAGATGATATTTCCTATTTTTTTGATTTCTTGGTGTTCCAAATAGTCCATATATATATCAGCTATTATGCCTGATATTGGTGATCCCATGGGTAATCTTTTCTGTTGATAGATAGTGTCATGGAACTTGAAATAATTGTTATTGATAGCAAATTGTAATAGTTTTATAAATTCATCTATTTCCAATTTGCTTAGCTTACTATGGTTATAAAGATTGGATTTTATGATAGTAATAGTTTTTTGTGTGGGTATATTAGGATACATGTTTGTTATATCATATGTTGCTAGCTTATAGAAATGTTCTATTCTTATATTCTTAGTAATGCTGCAAAATTCTATTGAGTTTTTTATGGTTTTATTTGCTTGAAAGACAATGTTTTTTGAGGAATTTTTGTATGTATTTGGATAATTTATAGATGGGGCTTGGCCTGTAGTTTATTATGGGTCTCATGGGAATGTTGTCTTTATGGATTTTAGGGTAAGCTTTAGCTGTAGGTATCCCTGGATTCATGGTGATTAATTTTGGAGTTTCCTGTTCGTTCAAGAGAAAATTGATGTTTTCTAGGAGAGTTTTTAAGTTCTTTTGGATACTGTTAGTAGGATCTTTAGTCTTAATTTGAAAAGTTTCATCTTGAAAGCAGGTTTTTGTTTTTGTTATATATTCCTCTTTATCCATAATGACTGTAGTGTTTCCTTTGTCTGCCTTTGTTACTAGTAAGTTATTTTGCTGGATTTTATTTTTGAGTACCTTAATTTATATTTGGTTTGTGATTTCTTGATTTTGAGGTTTTTGGGTGATTTTATTGATATATTGTGGTAGTTTTTTTTTAATTTCATATCTAATTTCATTTTGTTTTTCTTGAGGTATTTTGTTTAGAGCATCTTCCGCTTCAGTAATAATAGTAGTAATGTTTTCAAAAATTGAATTGTTTTTCCAGTTATGTTTCGGTCCCTTGCTCAGTATAGTAGTTTCTTTTTCATTGAATACTGTGTTAGTTAGGTTTTTGAGTGGTGGATGGAATATATGTTGGTTGCTTTCAGTAAAAACGGTAGTGTGTTGTCTGTTCTGTGTATGTTTGGTTTGGTTTAATGGTGTCTTAAGTGCGTTGAGTTTCTTATTCAGGGTGTTCTGTTTCTGTATGGCTATATTTTCTATCTTTTCGTTAGTTATTTGTTGGAAGTTGTTCCAGTATGTGTGTGGTAGTTCATGTGAGGCTTTAAGGTGTGCTTCATACATTTGTATGTTGAGGTGTTGTTTCTTTCTATACATAAATTTAATTTCTTCCTTAAGCTATATTCGGTTTGTCTTGTTTTGTGTATTTTGGGTTTGATGGGTGCTTCTATGCTTATTATTATATTTTCTAAGTAATTTAGGAGTTAGATTGTTTTGTAAACATTGTTTTAAGAAAGTGATGTTTTTGACAATATTTGTGATCTTAATTTTCAGATTTTGGTATCTGTGTGCTATTTTTCTTGCCTGGTTGTCTTTTCTACTGTTGTTTATAAGTTTCATTTCCGTATTGATAGATATTACTTTACAAAAACAATATAAATATACTGTAAGTCACCACCTTATCAATACAAAATTTATTCACATTCAGCTAGTAAATATGGTCAAGACTGGTTTCGGCCCCTAGGGGGTCATCTTCAGTTGACATGCATAAAAGATATATTTTACAAAAACATCACATATAATGATTAAAACTTAAAATAAGTCCAACTGATCATAAATGTTGGTATGTATGTCTTGGTACATTTGAGCTATTGTATGTGTCAATCCTAAGTTTCCCAGCATACAGTGTCAAGGTAAGTAGTTAACTAATATACATCATCCATGAAATTACATGCTATGTTTCATGTTATCACTATCTAATTTGGGTTGTACAATGTGGAATGAGATATACATACATTTGTGTAAATTAATGGTAGTAAGTTCAGTAATATACATTAAAAATTGGTTCTTAAAATACATTAATTGATTATTGATCAGTCATATGAAAATGTAGAATTATTAGTTTGGACACTTGTGATTAAAATATTAGTATGCAATACCTTGTTGGCATATATCTTAAATGCTAAAGTATCAGTTTATAAAGGCTATTGTTCTTATTTTATGTCTTGGAATAGGGTTGAACTTTTAGAAAATTATTTGTTTTGTTGAGCATAATTTGTTAAAAATGAAGCCATGTTTTCCAGTGTTGACTTAGTTAAATGTAGCAAAGGCTTTTCAGTCTGTCAAACACATAGCAAATACAATGTAAATTAAAACACTAAAAGCATATCTGTAAAACACACACTAACATACAAAGAATGACATGTTTCGTTCTACAAGAACATCCTCAGATTCTATCAAATCACTTAAAATAAGCTTATATATGTACAGTATTGTTTACGTAGCGTAAACTTGTCAATGATAGAGAGATAAGTGATAACATGAAACAGTAATGACAAAAAATAAAGTAGCTAACATTTTCAAGAAACAAGGTTTAAAAGTAGCTTTTCGAACGAATAACACACTACAGAGACACTTCAGCAGGTGCAACTTAAACAAAAAGGACCCTTTCTCAAAGTCAGGAGTGTATGAACTCAAGTGCCAAGAACCTAACTGCAACGCCACATACATAGGTCAAACAAAACGTAATTTCCATACAAGATACAAAGAACACAAAAACGCGATCAGATATAATCGGCATTCAGCCTTCGGGGAGCACATCTACGACTGTTCACACCATTTCACTGACATCAACACTGATCTAAAAATTTTACACTTCGAAAATAAAAGTAAATCTTTGAATATAAAAGAAGCAATAGAAATTTACGTCGCAAAAAATACTAATGCCAGTAACCTGAATGAGCATACACATTTAAATAATTCCCCCCTATTTGCTCTACTCACATAATATCTAACAACACCTACTCCTTAAATTGCTTCTATCGTAAATAATAATAATAATAATAATAATAATAATAATAATAATAATAATAATAATAATACACATTTAAATAATTCCCCTCCTATTTGCTCTACTCGCATAATATCTGACAACACCTACTCCTTAAATTGTTTCTATCGTAAATAATAATAATAATAATAATAATAATAATAATAATAATAATAATAATAATAATAATAATAATAATAATAATAATAATAATAATAATGTCCCTTACTTTATTCAACTAAAAATTATTAATTTGCATTCATCCATATTACATAAAGGTACATTCGCATGGAAAAGGTCAATAACTTCTCTCCCGTCTCCAATGTTGACGGAAGGTGAATTGCTTTTTCATAATAATAATAATAATATTAATAATACCGTTCCGTACTTCATTCACCTATTATAAATAATAAAAAATTATAATAATTACATTCATCCATATTACATATAGGTACAATTAACATGAAATAGGTCAATAACATCTCTCCCCTCCCCTCCAATGTTGATGGAAAGTTCCACAGCGCTCCAGCCGCTCCGCCCTACATCTCTCCCCCCCCCCTCTCCACTCTATAGTCTACCCGATTTTATCATCCAATAGGAGAGATCCACATCGATCTACTAGGCCCCTCCCTGTCCTGCCCTCCCCTCTCCACGCACAGCGTGGCTCACCACAAACTTTCCATGACCACAGTCCTGAAATAGTGTTTGGTGACAACAGACTTAACATCGGCAGTCTAGATAAATACGTAAGTCTTTCACTATATTATAATTGTATATAATTTATTTTTTGTCATTACTGTTTCATGTTATCACTTATCTCTCTATCATTGACAAGTTTACGCTACGTAAACAATACTGTACATATATAAGCTTATTTTAAGTGATTTGATAGAATCTGAGGATGTTCTTGTAGAACGAAACATGTCATTCTTTGTATGTTAGTGTGTGTTTTACAGATATGCTTTTAGTGTTTTAATTTACATTGTATTTGCTATGTGTTTGACAGACTGAAAAGCCTTTGCTACATTTAACTAAGTCAACACTGGAAAACATGGCTTCATTTTTAACAAATTATTCGTCCAGTCAGGCAAATTACGAAGCCAAAAAGCTCAAATCACTTAAAATTAAAATCATGAACATTGACAAGTCAATCACATTTAATAAGAAATGTCTAGAATTAGAGCTCGTTCCTAAGTACATACCCATAAAAGCTAAACCCACAACAACTTCGGCTAAAATATCAACATCTCAATCACAGTTACTATGGATCAGAAACGAAATCAAATTCGCGTACATAAAGAAACAGCAAATCAATAAACAAATTCTACGCATCCATTTAAACCTAAGCAACTTCTGGCACCACACACAATGGACATCCTATTCCAACTTTTTACACGATTACATTAAAAAGGAAGCAATCCGGAAACAGAAGGTTATTGACAATAAAATACGTAACCTAATGATTAAACAGAAAAGTCCAGAAAACGCTAAGCACAACAAACTCGCGAATTTTCACCCTAGATTAATTAACAGATCAGACACTACCTTTTCAAAGAATGAAATAGATCTGCTAGAGAAAGGTCTCAAATTCAACTGCCAGGAACGTCATAACGAAAACAACATAAAACAGCTCATCACTGACGTAGAAATTGCCTGTGACAAAATACCCTCTCCACAAAGAGAAATAATAAAAAACGTAGCCACCAACGAAGCCCTAAAAATAATCGCACATGAAAATTCCACTAAGCAACCGAATTACGCCACTCAATACTCGGCAATGAAAACAGTTAAGAACAAAATTAAAAACGACAACCTTATCATCACGAAAGCGGATAAAGGTAACACAAGTCATAATGAAGAAAGACGAATACATAGAAAAAACAATAGAATTCATCAACAACAACGGTATTCAAGAATTGCAACGCGACCCTACAAATAAATTTCAAAACCAAATAAAGCAAGCTATCAAGGAAACAGACTTAATTTTCACAAAACAAGAAAAAGAAAGCCTCATAATCAAAAATCCTAAACTCCCCACACTAAGAGCCCTGCCCAAAATACACAAAGAGCTTTGTCCCATTAGACCAATAGTAAATTTTAAAGGTGCGCCAAGCTACAATGTAAGCAAACAACTGAACATCATTCTAAAAGAGAAAATTTC